>NC_067199.1:15182296-15824171 GCF_000699445.3 Schistosoma haematobium | reverse complement strand
GAGTCATAATATGTTAGTAGGTCGTTGCTTAAACGTAAATTGATTAACCATAGAAATAATGAAAAGAACAAAACGTTTTATTGTTCTATCAAGTCGCGCTGAAATATATAGCCTTGACAAGTAATTCAGTTCCTCCGATGACAAACGTTAAGTCTGCCGCAAGAGTAATGATGCTATAGCGATAGTAGGATAAGTGTATTATCAATCGATATCCATATTTGTACTGTCATTAGTTTAAAGTTGTAAGTCGGGCAGTGTCGTTGACAGCCATTAATTAGTGTCGAATTCTAGTTATATCTATATCTAACAGACTAACCGTAAGTACAGAAGTATAACAGTGAAGAGTGGTCGTTATTTCGTTGTGCGAAGCTATTGACCAACTTGTAGTCACAGTTTGAAAAGTCGATGACTGCTGTTACAGTCAGTAAGGGTTGAAGGCTACAAATCCACAGCAAAGGTGGCACGATGAAGTCTCTAAAAGATGATAAACGGTGAATGCTGCGTGTTTGTTCGGTTAGTGAACAGAAAAATATCGAGAAGAACATAAGAAACCAAGAGTGTCACTCTGGACTCATGTCAATGATACCCGTGAAAAACGCTGTCAGTGTTGGGATAGAGGCGACAATATCGTTTTCAGTTTGCAGGAGATTCGCTCGACTGCATAAACTGATGATTCGCGCGAATGATATTGTCGTCAGACCACCAATTGAACTGGACAGGTTGTAAATCGTCGAGTAGTTGAACAGCCGATTGATTTACCGGAATCATCTGTTAAATAACAGCCACGAGGAAACAATACTTCATAAAATGAAGTACGACATCGAAGTAGAACAACTACAATAGTTCAGATGTGTTACAATGTCAAGTCTAAATAACATCGTTCTTACGTATATTGACAGTTGCACTGAACGTTCGCTTAGGTATGATTAGCGTAACAGTTGGATGTGTGAATAAAAACATATACGAAACTATGGTTGGGTTCGTGGAGAATTTTCGATGACGTTTAGATATTTTCCAAACCCGTATCGCATGTAAATAAACCGAAAATAGAATTAAAATGACTGTCGTGTAATAAGGAAATCGAGCCATGATTTACCGTGTGAATTATTAGCAAATACAAGGGGTATAATAAACATTAATTAAAATGGTAACCACCAATGTAACTAAGGTTTAGAGGGTCCAGGTAACGTGGCCATTTCGCAAAAGGCTGATACAAAGAGCTTATTACCTAGCGTTAAGTGACATATTAAGTACGACAACATGTGTACTTGGGACATGGACTAAGCGTGCTCGTGTACATGCAATATGTTTTACCACAGTATGTCGACTAACGAGTCATAAATGTACATGATTTCGACTAAAACTTGACGGCAGTGACAGAATATATGACTAGTTTACGTGAAAGCAACTACGAAATGTTATCACGCATCATAAATATAGTACGAAATAATCTAATGAAATTATGAAACTCGCCTGGGTTACCCTTGCCTTTAAGTAATGAAGTAGGCAGTAGTTTGAATCTGGATTATGTACGAGGTACTGTTGATTAAATTTTTCGATTAACACAGCGTTGTAGACGTGAATTTCTAGCATTCGTATCCTCTGTTTGGCCATGGAACTCAGCAATTGGAAATTAGGCAGGCAGTGGTAAAAAAGCAGAACATTCTAGTGGATAGTGGTTAAGCAGAAAGATGAATTTATAGTCGATAGTTAATCTTGTCTTATTTATACCAGTGGATAAGGTACAAGGAGATATGCGTTCGTGTTGCCTTGTGGCTATACTCACGAGTGGTTGATATTTTAACAGACATATTACACAGGAGCATTTACATGCTGCTAATGCTTGTTAAAGAACCACGATAGCCGATTATAATCGTAGTTGATTGGTTAGTTCTGTCGATTGAACGAATTATTTAGGTTTAAATGCTAATCAACATTGACATGAAGCAACGAAAGTTCACAGTAACAGATTAACATAGGCGATGATAAAAATGAAAAAGAATAAGTATAGAATACAATAATAAAGATTATAGTGATAGGTTGCGTTATTCGAAGTCTTGCTCACCAGTGTAGATCACCAACGTAGATGATCTATGTCGAAATGATTGGAGGCCTACTCGAGTTAGACGTGAATAGTGTGACGAACCAATTAACGTCGAAGTCACACCTCGTGGTCAGCACCTTACGTGGACTATCCCCATTGACGTAACAAGGTACTATAGATGCTTTGAAGACTGTACAACACAAAGGACGTTATTACAGAAATATATTAGTTAAAGTAGATACAAGCCAAAGTAAGACCACTGCCGCATGGGCCAGTCCATGACATACAATTAACTAATGCGCGTCAGTTGTACATGACCTTGGCAGGGAGCGACGATCTGTTCGACATTCAGTGATCCAACTGCCGGATGATTTGGCTAGGGCTCAGTGACATTTCACTGGCCCTACACCACCTTGCCTGACACCGGTCTCAATTTCGAACGACTTTGTCAACTGTCCTCCATGCACGATTTTGCAGTGTAATCCATCATATGAACTCTGTATGATATTGACTATCTTCTGAGGCACGCCGTAGTATCGAAGAAGCTTCCATAGTGTTGTTCTGTCGACGCTATCAAATGAAGTGAGCAGGTAATGAAAATGGCGAAGTTAACATAAGACGACGTTGTTCGCCATGTTTTATGAGTTAACGTAGTTGATTCGGCAGGACCTCATTTGCACAAAGCAGGTATATTTGCAAAAAAATTCAGTTAACTACTCGGTCAACTTATTCCATAGTATCTGGGAGTGGCGAGATTTAGGATTGGTAATTGAAATCATGTATTTATTTATTCATCAATGACCGGAAAAGCTCTTATTTTGCAATAGCATATGCGTTGGGTGAAATATAATCAATATTTATGTATATTATTGAGAATAAAATGAATTCTGCTAACAGCTGTTATTACTTGTGTTGACATTTTTAGTTCAGTGAGTAACTAACAGTGGATAATATTTTTCACTTGAAGATCGTCTATGGAGTAGCTATTGTTTAAACAATCAGTGTACACGTTACAGATCTGAAAACTCCGCATCTGACAATTTTTAGGGACAAACCGTTAAAATAAGAGCACTACGAGAGGTTAATAAACATTAGTATTATTTGGAGCAAGACAATATCACTCAATAGTCATGTGAAGTAATTTTTAGATAGTCTTTACTAAACTACTAAGTCACAACGAGCAATGAGTTGTTATCGGAAATGGAATAATAATTATTATAATCACGAGAACACCAGTTTAAACGTTTGATTATCAGTTATTTCACTCGTGGCACAGTAATGGAAATAAAAACTATGAATCATAAAATACGTCAGACAGAATAACAATATTGTTGAGAAATTCAGGTCTGATAATCGTGTAAGTTACAACCATACTAAGTTTAAGAGCAGTTCGAACAACTGGGATCAGATTCATTTTTCTCGTAAGTTGGTCTTATTGGTGATAAAAAACAAATAGAAAACCAAATTCATATTAACACAAGCTTTTGCTGTGCTTCAAGTGACCGAGTAATACGATTTTTGCAAGTGAGACGTAATGCATGAATTAGAAAATAGGTCGACATTGATTTTGTTTCATGCATTTAGTTCCCCTCATTATCTTGAAGAGAGTAAGAAGAAAGAGTTGAGCAGAATATGAATTCACTTCATTTAGTAAGATTCTCACCAGCTGCTTGCGACCTATATTTTAAGAAATCAAAATAATTGTGAAGTTTACATTCTTATAAGTGGTGGAGCGATGAGTTTGAAGACATATTGTTGCGAATACTTTGGAGGCGATGCATGTAAAACAAGGAAAAAAAACTGCAGGAATGATGTAGTAAACTGGCGATAAAATAGCTATGGTGAGGAAACATTTTTTTGGAAACGTAAGTCGACTATGGCTTTGGTGAGTCTGAGTATCGACTGATGATGCTGAAAGACTTCAGTCCATCAACTTGATGTCTTGCAATACCACTGCTAGAAGCCATTACTCTCATTGACCTGAGATTTATGGGATATCTTCTTGAAATCGAACACAGGCCCTTTTTCCGTTCAACCAATGTAACTGCTTGGTCGGTAAATGTAAATTTGTATGGGCAGTTGGTTGTAACACAGAAGGGGTACCTATCGAACTTTGACAGGAGTAAGGAACATATTGTTTTGTGCAGAATAATCCGCTTGTAGGATAAGTCCTATTAAGTGTGGTTTTAATATTCTCTATATAATTATTTCAAAATCGTCACCTTCGAATTCAAGTTGAATGAAAATCGGTTTCATTTCTGCTGTAGTTTCTTGGGCATTTTGTCTCTATATATCCCATATTTCACAATAAATTTCCTTGGATACCCACTGTTCTTTAAGCCTTCTTTAACTTTCATTAATTCTACTCGTGTATCGATACAACATATCTGCTCCATTCTGTTTTGTAACTAATCAGACAAAAGCTGTTAAGATTTAGATAAACACCATCCCATGTATCTTTTCAAAAAACTGAATGTTGAACTGTACCATCCTCCCTTTGTTGTATGGTAATGTTAAGAAAGTGGAATTTATCTCCCTTTTCCGGTCCCATGGTAAACTGTCTATTTTAATAAGCGTCGTTGAGAAGTTTTAGTTGTCGTTGAACGTTACATATAATAAAAGTGTCATCAACATAATTTGCATAATACATCATTCTATCAACTACTCCTTTAAGCTTGGCCTTTTCAAGGTTAGCCATGAATGTATATGCAAGGACAGGATCAAGTGAACTTTCTTTTACTACACCATAAGTTTAACGGGGTATAATGTTATCAAATCGATTTTAGTCGTTTCGTAGTATCAAACCGTAAATTCATCACCACTACGAATTCTATAGAATATATTAATCTTTATGGATACTACTGCGTAAGATACATCCCAAACATCATCCCATAATAGTTCACAAATAGACGCCACGCTATTTTTACACTGTCTTAGTACAGAACGCGAATAATGTTTAACGAACAACGGTAATGGAACAAAGAAATTAACGTGATGAACCAGATTCGTATTTGAATAGGTAAATTTTTTGAGTAAAAAACCATGGAGTTCATTTTGTGATGATAAGATGAATTATGAAATTCGACCTCAAATTAGATTTAAAATACAGGATATAGCTATAAAATGGAAGATGTTATAGTATAGCTATATGAAGATTTCTTAAATAAGAAATGATTCAGGGACAAAACTACTGAGTTTTAGGGGAATATATCATGATGTAACCTTATCTTAGGAAGGTTCGACAAGCTGTTAATAAACTGAAATATAAGATCCCGTTTGACTGGCATACATTTGCCACTATATTTGCGTAGCTTAGCTGTCTCATTCAAACATGTTGACATTTTTGTTGTATGTGTTTAGGCAACATTCACACCATTTTATTATTGCTCATTTAATTTGCACATTACGTGACCCTTGACTACCCAATTGATCTGGTGGATAAATACATTGTTATTATTCACAACCTACGTTGTCTGGTTTTTACATACAATTTTAACTTCGTGATTTGATTTGAATGAAAATCCGAGATCAGTATACATCACCTAGTAGTCATTCCAACACAAAGAAAGCTAACAAACATGACAAATAATCCTAAATCTATATAATATATTTTAAATAATAAATTTCACAGATTGTAATCATGAGTCAATTGAAGCTAGACCACCATGGAAAACCTGGAAGCACTGGACGGCCGCTTCGTCCCAGTATGGGACTCCTCAGCAGTGCGCATCCACGATACCGCGCCCAGCGAGATTCGAACCCAGGATCTATCAGTCTCGCGCCAAGCACTTAGCGAACTAGATCACTGAGCCGGCATCCGATGGTGTTAATGTCTAACTTCAACCAACCCACGAAGTTGCGCTACGGTATACTATTGTCTTCAGAGAACTGATATCTCACAATAGACCTGGTTGAACTCCACGTGGTGCGCATTGCTGAGGAGTCCCATACTGGGACGAAGCGGCCGTCCAGTGCTTCCAGTTTTTCCATGGTGGTCTAGCTTCAATCGACTTATGATTTCAATCTGTGAAATTTCTAAAATCTCCACAAACCCCTTCTGATAGTTTAAATAATAAACTCGGTTATTATTTACTTGAACACATGAACATTGGTGCGAGAGAGCACCATATATATATTCGCCACACAAAACAATGAGAATGGGAAGAGAAAAAGAATGTAAGGTGCGTATAAGAAAAAAAGAACAATAACGACTACAGATTAGTGTATGGCAGTGTAATATTAATAATAATAGTGGGGGAAACGCAAAGGTACAACCAGAAGGATTCTTTCAGTTAAGAAAGTTACAACCACTTTTTATGAAGAAAGTAAAAGAAGGTTACAGCAGGATCGCCTCTCCCTTCTATTCTGAGCCATATCTGATAACGTCCCTACCCATTGTGCTGCACCATCTCTCAGACCCCAGCCAGGGAGTCGAGAAGGACCAACAGAAGCCAACCTTTTGCAGCTTTCCTTCATACCACGACACAATGTCATACACTGACCACCTCTCCGCCAAAAGGTGGCCCAGACTGGCATAAGCCGCTCTGACTTTCACTATACGTGCATTGATCTCATCACTCATGCCACCACCAACAATTATGCAGCTACCTAGATACACGAACTTCTCGACTACTCCTATCTGCTCACAACCAGGGTGAGTACAGGATTAGGATCCTGCCAGTCTTGTAGAAGTACTTTGCACATCGAAGGTGCAAAGCACATACCGTACCCACGGACACTGATTGCCAACTGATTACGTGAGGATTGCATGGCTTGAGCATTATCGCACAGTAAGACAATATCATCCGCATACTCAAGGTCGAGAAGTCTTTCTCCAGACAACAAGTCCACATCGCCATCACTTACATCCATCAGGGCTGTTTCCAGGACGTCATCAATGGCAAAGTTGAAGAGGAATGGCGAGATTGGGCGACCCTGTCTAACCCCACTTCGTAAATGGAACAATGGAGAGAGGTGGTTGTATGCCCTCACTCTGCCTGAGGTGTTTGTATATAGGGCTTTTCGGATGTTAATAAACTTCTCAGGCACACCCTTCTTCAATAGACAATCCCAGAGAACGGTCCTCTCTAGCGAATTGAAGGCAACCCTGATGCCAAGAAACACTACGATTGTTGGCCTTTGATAAGTATGACGGTGTTCTAACATTTGTCGGAGGGTGAAGATATGATCAATACATCCTCGACCAGAACGAAAACCAGCCTGCAAAGTGGTTTCAGAAAAACTGCTTCAGTATTCGTATTTGGTGGTAGCATACAATTTTCAACCAGGCAGTGACTCGTGAACGTTTAGATAGAACCGAGTTTCCACCATAGGCGAACTGCTGTATAAGTCGAAAAATAAGGATACATAAAGCGGGAATAAAAGAGAGTGAATAAATGACGTAGTAAATAATAATAATGTGAACAGTTTGACTGTAAAGCGAAGCGTGAATAGTGTTTTCAGTAAATATCGTAATTTTCATATTATTTGTGTGTGGGCTGTGATGCTGCCCGGGTGCGCAGACCGGAGCAGGTGGTTTTCTTAGGGGGCCACACCCCGAGCCTTTGACCTAAAGGTCTGACTGATAATTCGGATGTGATGAAAATGTATTGGAATTCTCTTCATGTCATTATTTTGCGAGAAGTCCTAAACAATAGACGACTACTACAAATACATTGCTTTTGATCAATCCATACTTTGTGTTATCTCTTCAGTTTTTATTTAACACACAAACATTGGTACAAGGATGTACACCACATAAATCATTCGGTTTTTGTGAGGGCTGGGATACTACCAGGGCGTCCAAGTCGAAGTAGGTGGTTTTCTTAGAGGGCCACACCCGGAGCCTTCGACCTAAAGATATAAACTACAAGCTAGTGGAGCAACGTAAGGAGATGCAGTCTTATGGTGACTCGTGACCAACAATAGGTCCATACGCCATTTGTTTTCTTAGGATCCCGGAGCCCATGTGCACCAATAGTTTACAATCATGATTTTCTAACTCTCTTAGGTGAATCCTCCATATGCACCAGCCCGTTTAAAGCACCGGATATTCGCTGTTCGTCCTCTCAATTTCCTAAACAACACCCTGTTATAATCTCTTTCTTACGGTTATGACCCCAGCTATTCCTATTGCTTAGTATTCTTGGACACCAAATCAGAACACGGTTGAACAGGAAAGAGATTTTATTCCAAATAACAAGGTTAGATGGAAGTAAGAAGCACAATAGGGAGAAACGTCAGCATATTTATAGTTTTTACATGAGAAGATTCTTGAGTATTCTCCAACTATCGACTGGTGCTGTTTGGATAAGAATTAGCCAATCAGCGTGCACCAAAGCAATCGTGCATTGAGCATGCTTTAATCCAGTCTATGTCCCGCTAACACACCCCAGCCGCGAGAAGGCAGTGAGTAGGACTTCCCTGGTAGTGCTTGTATGCACGTGGCCACGTGAGAGCATTTCGAGAGAAAGAGCTGACTTTCCCCACTCTCGGCCGTACCGGAGCATTGGGGGGCTTTCAATCGCCACTCTATCTGTCTATTTATGTTATGAATGGTTAGTAATAATATTTTAAATTGTAGATCCACGAAGGTACATTATTCTGTTGAAATATCATTCCCGATTTATTCGAGTAAACGTTGTGGTGAATGTGCATGAAAGTTCGCAATGAAATATTAGTAGAACCCACGAAACAAACTGGTTCAGATTTGAATACTAGGATAAATAACAAGATTACTGCTTGCCACACAAGTTTTTTGGGTGATTGTGATTTATTACAGGATGAAACGATAAATGTTTTGTTCTTTGAGGCAAATAGTTCGGACAGAAAGAACCCATCAAGCTCAAGAAACATGTCACTTTAAATCCTCCTACTTAACAAAACATCGCTTCCATCATCTCAATAGAATATACCGTACATTCAGTGATGTGGATTAACATCGAATTCCAATAACATTTCCTGCGGTCTCCTAATCCCAACTACAAAAAATCCTGGTATATTTTCGATCATTTTTATTGGCCGTATCATAACTATAACATGCAAAACAAACGCTATGAAGGAAAATATTTACTTCGTACAATACGATTATGAGTAAGGACGATCAGAGTATCTGTTCATTACTGTAAGCTATAGATGACTAAAATTATCCAAAACATGTATAAATACTGGTGGATGAATGAATAATGAAGCAATTATCGATAGGGATCATTCTTCGCTTCATTTCTTTTTTCCCTGGTTCGCCACACGTGATATAGCGGCTGCTACTGTCGCTTCATCGGCAAGATAATAGTGTTTGGTTGGCTTCAAGTTTGCATCCAGTTCATAAACTAGTGGAATACCTAGAAAAACGCAAAATACATTGAACGTTAGTGTACCAAACGATATTATTTAGCTTCATCACGAAATTGTGCAATTAGGTTAACAAAACTTCGAGGGTTAGCCAGCTGTTATACATTACTCATATCATTAGCTAATCAACCTTTTCTTAATGAACTTAATTAGTCATGTCATGTTGAGGAAGCCCAGTAACTACTCAAGGTTTTATATTTCATCAACTAATTTTCCATGCTAATTGTATTTACTGTTCTCTTTATTTATGGTTTTGTCGAACAAGTTATTCAGTATTGGTTTGATATTTTAACGTACCATTTTGTGAACCAAGAACGGCAATATTTGCAGAATACAATGAATCGACCGTTTTTTTGTTTCGCTCCAGTTACATAAAAGCTAATAAGCTTAGTGATTTGAAATCTTACCATAACCGTAAAGTGCAAATTATGTTAAGAATTAAAGTTTTAGCAGAGATCATATAAATGATAGGAGAGACAGTTCTAAAATGTCTCAAATAATTTCATTACATAATATCACGAGAATACAGAAGGTTAAGAAAAAGACGTTTTGTGCAATTCTTCTCTCCTAAGTGACTACTCGTCTACAGGTTTCAAAATACAAATATGTTATGTGCACAAAAAATATGCCATTTGATATAAAGCTAACAATTAGTCTTAGTGTTTCACGAATTTAATAAAATTAGTTTATAACTAACGAATGCTGATTCTACTTTCCGAAAATCGTTTAATACTTTAGTAAACGAGTTTCCTGATACACTGTAATAAAAAACGAATTACCAGCCGTTTGGTTTACGAAGTCAATAAAAGAGTAACTTTTCTTAAAAAAGAGCACCCAGAATATTGTTATAAGTTATTTACACATTGAAACAAACAGGCAAATAGTGTCAAAAGATATTTCAAAATTTTCGGACAAACTCAAGTAAATTTTTAAAAAGAATGAAGATATTTTAAACTAACTATCATGACAACAACTTTTCACAAGTATCATACGTAATATATCCTTGACGCTTAACAACCACAATACCAAATATGTTTAGGAATCGAAAAGATACAAGAAAGGATCAAATTCTTCGCAAAAACCATTCCATGGGATTACTAAGAAAATTATCAGCGATATATTTATTAATGTCAAGCTAGAAAAAACAACACTAAACTAACCAGTGGGTATATTAAGCTCCACAATATCTGAATCCGATGTATTATCCAAGTACTTGATAAGCGCTCGTAAACTGTTTCCATGGGCGACAATCAGAACCTGTTCGTGCCTCTAAATTTATAGAAGGAATGAACCACGACGTCAGTCAAATACAGCACAAAATAAGTAAGAAAATTGATAATATTAAAAAGTCCTCGTTTGTGTGTGTTATTGTTAATTGCCTAAAAACGTCTAATCGTCTAAACTAATCCAACTAGTAAAATAGGGCTTAGTCCAGTTATATAATAGAAGCTTTATCAGGTGAAAACATTGATGATATCCGCTTTTTTTATATTTTAAATTAATCTGATCCGTTTAATATTTAAATTCTGTTACTAGGCGAATGGGCGGGATGGATTTCCGAAACCTCCAGGAAGAGGTCCTTATCACACGAGCAAGTTTGACAAAGCAAGAACAGCAAGCCAGGTTTATCAATGGGGAAAATTGTGCAAGTCCAAGTGATCGAAAATAAAACTAGTTTCAGAGCTAGTTTATGATCAGTTTTTATTAGTGAAGACTGACTGTAATGCGTCAAGATGTTACATTAGTAGATTATCAGTTGTAGTAGAAACAAGATACAACTCAGCAGTAATGACTGACTATTGACTAATCAACATGAAAAAAGCTCTCAAAGAAAGGATAAAATGTTGATCAAACTCCTGTTATGTAGACTTTTAAGTGTTTTGGAAATTTTTAGATCAAAATTGATTTCTTTTATTGGACTGACGAACTGGATTCAAGTTTATTTTGATAAGTAAACTGGTCTCGAATAATGTTAACCTATCTGCTAACTTGATACTACACAATCAATGTAGGTTAAGTTATCAAAAAGACCATATAAGGAATGTTTTAGTCACAGAATGAACACTTTATATTTGAGTGACAAGTAATGCTTAAATACATTTCCACTAGCGGGCACAGCTACTTTAATTTTTAGATAATACCATTTTACAATATAGCCCTACAGTTTTTAGAATTCTACATTTCGAAAGGTAATCGCTAGATTCTATAATATGAAAACATACAAATTACAATATCACCGCTACCTAATATTACCATTACATTCGAAATAACCTACTTTCACTATAGTTATCCTGAATTGTTTATCAAAATGTAAGTACTCTTATTTACATTGTATCATACTTAATCGATACCTTTGAAATACAGATGAATTTATAGTCGATTAAAGTGATTGTTAAATGTTTGACGAAATAAAGAGTCTCCAGTTTCTAAATAGAATGATAATATATCAGAAAATGTAAAACTGATGAAACAAAAATTGTGTTTGAAATGAAAAAATGTAATATGTTTATACCTTGATGCTTGCAGAAATAGTATCAAACCAAAATGGCAGTACACGTTGAACAGTGTCCTTCAAACACTCAGTACGTGGTATGCAGGAAGAGTCAAGTAACTGAAAACGAAATCAATCATTAAGATAATATCAAGCTTGCGTCATGTAAGTATGCAGTAAAGTAACTGAATATCACAAGCAGAAACAGGTAACAAAAGAGCTGTAACTAGTGTAAAAACGTTTGAGAAATCTGGAATCCTGTTTACGACTGTAAACACTTACGTTCTCTCTCAACTATGATCACAATGAATGAAGTATACAAATACTGGTATATTTCCAAACATATAATTGTAGTGTAATACAATTATCAATAAAAACAGTTCGTGATACAGTAGAGGTTTATGTGCTAGGCTTTAAATTACGCTTATATGGAGGCTGGATGAAATCACTATAATTTAAATCATGGAACTTTGTAATGTAGATTTATAAAGAAAAGTATCATATAAACAAAAACAAGTGTTGCGAGTCCGGGTGTTATATTTCTCTCTTACGGTTATAACCCAGCTATTCCTATTGCTTAGTATTCTTGGACACCAAATCACTCGACAAGTCCCCAAATCAGAACACGGTTGAACAGGAAAGAGATTATATTCCAAATAATAAGGTTAGATGGAAGCAAGAAGCACAATAGGGAAAAAGTTAGTATATTTATAGTTTTTCACATGAGAAGGTTTCTGGAGTGTTCACTAAGTATTGACTAACGCTGATTGGATAACAATTAGCCAATCAGTGTGCGCCAACGCAAGCGTGCATTGAGCGATCTAATCCTATCTATGTACCGTTAACACAGGGGATAGAGAATAATATGCTGATACAAATACAAATGCTAAAGCAAGCAATTGAAATGCGAAAATCCTAAGAGTTTCTACTTACTAAAAAAGTTCGTCACTTTTTTAGTACAGTAAGTTAAAACTGATATAACATTATTAGGGATTTTGATGAGTGGCTGATAAAATCTCGAGTTACAGAATTAGATAATTTATACAACTACAGATTTCATGGTTTGCAAACAGAAACGAAACGAAAATACTGCCTTTAATTTGAACGGCTTTATTTAATGAATGCCTCATTGCCTTTCATATAGTTTCAAGACCCAAAAAACCGTGATTGATAAAATAATGCCGAAAAATCAAAAGTAGGATATATGCTGGAGCAAAGTACAACACACCGATGAATTCTTATTACTTAACTCTGGCGTAATTAGTTTACAAAAGATACATTAATGACTATCGACTAACACTTCTGCGTTGTTTGCCAGATCTTTTTATCGTATTAACAACCCAACTGAGTTTAGTGGATATTACACAGATATAAGAACGATAAAGATGGGTGAATATTAGTGAGAACGTTAACACTTTATAACTGAAAGTTACAAAACAGGATCATAAAAATAAGCAAAGTGGGCATTAACATAGATGATTATACCAGGGAAGTTTGTCTACCCAATTGGCTTAGCTCAACAGTCAGTGACTTTATGGGCTGTGAGGGCTAGGATACTGCCAGGGCGTCCAAGTCGAAGTAGGTGGTTTTCTTAGAGGGCCACACCCGGAGCCTTCGACCTAAAGATATAAACTACAAGCTAGTGGAGCAACGTAAGGAGATGCAGTCTTATGGTGACTCGTGACCAACAATAGGTCCATACGCCATTTGTTTTCTTAGGATCCCGGAGCCCATGTGCACCAATAGTTTACAATCATGATTTTCTAACTCTCTTAGGTGAATCCTCCATATGCACCAGCCCGTTTAAAGCACCGGATATTCGCTGTTCGTCCTCTCAATTTCCTAAACAACACCGCAGCCGCGAGAAGGCAGTGAGTAGGACTTCCCTGGTAGTGGTTATATGCACGTGGCCACTTGAGAGCATTTCGAGAGGAGTTGATTTTCCCCACTCTCGACCGCACCGGGGCATTTAGGGGTCGTACACCAGTAATTATTGCGCGTTGATGTAGCCGATGGATGGGGATACATAATACATATCTTAACCATCTCAGCCAATGGTTATTTATTTATTTGAACACATAAACATTAGTACAAGGGGGCACCAAATACATAGGCGCCACACAATAGCGATGAGACCAATAGTAGTTATTATTGATTTGTGTGAGGGCTGTGATACTGTTTCATCAATCGACTTACCATCCTTACCTATTAATCTGTCTAACTATTGCGTTGCTAGGACAATGATTTCATAATATATGAGTAATGGTTGGAAGATACCTATAATTGAATACTAGTAATTTACGAATAGTCGCTATTTTTAAAGAATGTTTCGCAGCCATAAAGAAGAACAGAGCCAACTGATGACCAATATAATTACTGGTGTGTAAAGCCTTGTGACTTCTGACAGTAAAAATAATCCGGGATTTTACAGGGAAACTCATATACTCCAAATTATTACTTTTAGCTTGTACTTGTTGATTTTTCATCTACAAATAAAGCGTGGGGATTTGTCGCTAAAAATCTAACAGTGTCATTTACAGATAATTATTCATGTCGGAACTGCTTCGAAAAGCACGACAAATCCTCTAGGGGCTCTACAGGGGCCAGAAATTCCATCCAATCAGAACCTGATAGAAACTTTTAGAATACTACGGGGCATGCTAAGATTGGACAATAGCATGACTTGCTTTTTGCGGATCGGCCGAATTGTAATGATGTTATAGCCAATACTAATAACTACAAATACCCATGTTTTTCTGTAAATTTTTGATTCTTACCCAACAATCCTTGCTTCTTCCGTCTTTTGATTCGAGATTACGGGGTTCTACACGTTCGAGTGCCGTTAGTCGCATATCGTATTCTGCCGTAATCAAGTACAGGACACAACAATTCACCAACGATTTACGAGTTTATCTAATCTAGTAGATGTATGTTTATTTTAAATACGAATGCTAACGCTCCGGAATACTTTTAAGGTGAAAGCAGGAAGCATTCTTTTCGCCGCACGTACAGAAACAGATAACATGAGAATACATGTACTACATGAAAAGACCAAGAAGTTCAGTGAATCTGGTTTCAAGACGTAATGGTAAATCACAGTCGTTTTTTACCAGGTGGCACTTTGCAAAAGCAGTATAGCATGAATGAGAGAGACTATAATTTATGAACGAACCAATCAGATTTATGATAACAGGTCTTGAATTTTGGCCCGAAATTCAATCATTCATTTGGCTAAATAAAGTTTTGGCATTATAGATGTCAGTTCGTGATGAAAACCATATATCTTATTCCTAACCCTAACTACCAACTGTAAATATTAGTCCTAATCCCTTACACTGGTTTATAACATTTATTTAGCCGTAGTATGTAGGTGGATATTCTCATGGTCTCTTTAGCATCGCTCAAAGATCGTCCATAAATTATATTCACACCCATGTGTGTGCTTAGAAAGTCTAAACAAGGGTTCTTAATGTTTGTGTATGCCATTGGGTTTTGTTGAGTTAAAGTATGTGACTGAAAAGTATAGAAAATATTCCTAGTTCATCAGTCAAGCGATCGCCAGTAAAATTGAATTCTTAAACGTCAAACTTCGTTCATTACGCACATATATTAAGTATGTTATGATCGTACAAACTGCAGTTAATATTTATAAAATCCTAATATTACTGTTGAGTCCAGTATATATATTCCCAGAAAAGAGACCAACCGTAAGCACTTTTCTGATCGAACTTCCAATAGATAAATCTAATGTCTATGCTACATCAAAGGTTTAAAACTGGTAACTAGGTTTTAATATTGTATTGAAATTGTTGGAATATTTAGGACTTTTGAGATTAATGTGTGAACAGAATCTGGACTGTACGGTCTACAATATGTTCGTAGTTAAATGAGGTCATTTCTGAGCCTCCGTTATCTAATGACCGGATTGAAAAAACAAATACTACATAAACAGATCCTTATGAATCAATATAAAACCAGACATGATTTTTATAACCAGGTGTAGCGACTGCACCCGTTTCAACCAGCAATGCGACCGGGTGAAGAAGTATACCAGGGTGAATAAGTATATTTCATTTTAGGGGATTAAGAGTACGTGAAAAATTGAACAGGTTGACGAATTATAGAATAAACGAGTTTAAAAGTCAGCCCTGTATAATGTAGGACCTGGTACATACGTTAATCGGTATAAGGAGTATGATAAGTTCAGTCCATTATGTTTTTTAAAAATATCTTTAAGAGAAATGGAAATACTTACGGCATACTTTGGCTCATTACCGGGGAAGCGAGGATCTGAAGTATCAACAGGAGGGGGAGGTATATCATAAGCACGTCTCCATATTTTAACTTGTTCTTCTCCATGTTTGGCAGCGGTTTCAGACTTATTTAGACCTTGAAGAGCACCGTACATCCTTTCATTTAGACGCCATGTTCTGTGGTAAATAGAAAACATATGAATTTTAAAAGTCAGTATTTTAGAATAAAACTTGTCAAGTGTACTTTTGTTTAATCTAGAGGTTAGCTTACATGAAATTAAAACCAGAAAATTTGTGTTCGATGAAATAGTGGGTAAAAATGAACAAGGAAACCGGAACAACTTCCGCGATAAGATGGGACAAAAAGGTAACACTATTTTAGGTCACTATCTCTTGTTAATTGATTCTATGTATTCATCTATGTGGATTATATTCAGTGTTTCTGCAGGAACAATGTATTTGCCCCCATGTAAGAACATTAAGTATATGTAAATACTAGTATATAAACGTGCATTCCAAGCTACTGGTGCACATGGGCTCCAGAACCCTAAGAAAACAAATGGCGTATGAACCTATTGTTGGTCACGGGTTATCATAAAACTTCATCTCCTTACGTTGCTCCACTGGTTAGTACGTTAGAACTTCAGGTCAAAGGCTCAAGGACTGTTCTCTTCAGAAAACTATCTGCTTCAGTTTGGACACCTGGGTACTCCAGCCCCCATAAATTCGAATGACGAGATGTGGCGCATATATGTTTGGTGCCTCCATGTACCAACGTTTGTGTTTGGATAAATACGCAGTAAGCCCCCGAATGCCCTGGTACGGCCGAGAGTGGGGAGAGTCCGCTCTCCCTCTCGAAATACTCTCACACGGCCACGCGTATACAGCCTCTGCCAGGGAAGTCCTACTCATTGCCTTCTCGTGGCGGGGGTGTTGTTTACGAAAATGAGAGGACGAAAAGCGAATGTCCGGCGCTTTAACCGGATCCCAAACCAATGGTGCACATGGGCTCCAGTATCCTGCGGGAACAAATGGCGTATGAACCAATCGTTGGTCACCGGCTACCATGGGATTGCATCTCCTTACGATGCTCCACTGCCTTGTGGATCAGACCTCTAGGTCAAAGGCTCGGGGTGTGGCCCCCTAAGATAACCACCTGCTTCGGTTTGGGCACCCGGGCAGTATCACAGCCCACACACAGAGTGTGGCGCATATATATTGGCGCTCTCTTGTACCAATATTCATGTGTTCAAATAAATAAATAAATACGCAGTAGGACTAGAGATACACCAGCAGTGATACGGACAAAACACTCGTTGAGTGAAAATTGACAAGCGAATTAGGGAGGATGATAACGAAGACTAGATTGTAAGTTTGAACAGTATGTTGTTAGCTAATCGAGATTTTCGAGAATTAAGTAGAGGAATAATCAGAGGTTATTTGTTACATAGGTGTGCTCTTACAAGGTCTATAACAAACACCATAGGATGAACTTTTGCAGGTTATAAGAAAGTGCGATCCTAACAAGTTGTTTATTTGACGGGCAACTACCAATATCTTGTAAATACATGTGAAGGTATTTGCAATCTAACGAGAACTGTATATATTTGAAAGCAAAACTCAATAAATTTTGCAAACTGACATATCTTCATCTACCAACCCAATAGTTTTTTGAATAATCGAACTGCTACTTTTACTTAGTATTCTACGTCGAACTCTAGAATTATTCTCTCGTTTCTTTCGCTACATTTGACAAGCACAAAACAAAACTCATGACCAAGAAATAGAAGTTTTATTACTGCTAGTGAATATAAATTGAAGTTACTTGGCTCTGAAACAATGGGAGACTACTAAATTACATTAATTTGGATTGTAGGATCTATTTGATTTGGAGGCTTAATTACCTTAATTGTGAACTAAATGTTGCTATCTTTTTAACTCCCCTATTTTGATCTAAAAGCAGTTGTGGGAGAGACAAGGAGACGTACTATATTCCGCAAACCCTACCAAATATTTTTCTTGTCATGCCGAAATGGGGGAATATAACGCTTACTTTGGAAGGAACAGAACATGGATAAGTGGGTTAAGTAGGTCTATAATTTCTGGACGCTACTCTTTGCTGGTTTCCAGCGGATCTTAACTATGAAATGTGCAACTATTTCAGATATATTTCCCGCGACTGTCAACAGGATCACTGACAGTATCATAAACTCATAATGAAAATTTTGAAAAGAGGGATGGAAATCAAAGTCACATGAAACACTCGAGTGACACAACATAAAAAATGAAAAACCAGAATAACGCACTTCATCACAGGTATCCAGTTAAGATCAAGTTCATCAAGGACAAGGTTTAAAGTCTTGATGGCTCTTTTTAGAACACTTGTATAGGCGATGTCAAAGGTGAAATGATTTTGGTGAAGAAGTTGGCCAGCTTGCTTAGCTTCAGTGATACCTTGTCCTGAAAGGTCTGCATCGTGCCAACCACAAAATCGATTTTCTTCATTGTAAACACTCTCTCCGTGGCGGATAAACACGATCCTGTAAGGAGCCATGCCGCGATAAACCTGAAAAGTTTCAAATACATTGGTATCCATGCCTTTTCTTGACTAACAGGAAATAACAGACCTGACAATCGAAAATCAGGCCGCAAACTGAAAGTCTGCTTTCAACTAGTTGGAGACAGCTTTCAGGCTATAGTGAGTGTTTGAATTCATATAAATGCTCAAAAACATCCTAGCCCTGTGTAAATTTAGGGGGAAACCCCTAATTATATGCAGATTTGAGTCTCATTTCGTGGTATTATCCCAAAATTCACCCACAATTGTCAATGAGACTGTCCCAAAACTGATCAATTTTGTCCAAACGTAGGTAGCTTGAGCGGCGCCCAAGTTTGTTTGTCACAGACTATAACTGTACTTCAATACTTACCACTCTGGTAATGTCGGAATAACCACGAAATATCCCTACTCCCCGCAGACTAATAATACCAAAGTTGAAAAGTCTATTCCATTTCATGTCAAATGGAATATTAACGACCCAAATATCCCACTTTAAATCTCAAAGGGGGCCTTAGAGTACCCCTTAGTGAATGGAGGATGCAAAAGGACGACTTAGTTTACTACAACCGAATTAAATCCAGCAGACTCAACGCACCTAACAAACCGAAGACTAAATCACGTACACCAACCAATAATCCTCAAAACCCACTGCTTGTCGGTACAAGTTGTTTGATTAGTCTAAACAAAATCGCATCATTTATCACATGTATTTGTGACTAGTCGTTACAAAAGTTTAAACCTTTTTATATAACACTTTAACCCTATAAAACTACCAATGAAGCTACCTGCATGACATGCAACCTTGCTTAATCATCACACACTGCAGAATTGGACAACACTGGATATGAAGACATCATGGGATGACACGGACTGGGAGAAAGAAACGAAAATGGTGAAAGATTTGCAAACCTATGTGCCTTCAATAAACTGGTCATAGGCGGCACCATATTCCCACATAAACGCATACACAAAACCACATGGACTTCACCGGATCACTCTACACAAAACCAAATCGACCATATTTGCATCAACAAAACGTTCAGGAGGACTATAGAGGACGTGAGAACCAAGAGAGGAGCTGATATAGCATCAGATCATCAATTGCTGGTCGCCAAGATGAAATTGAAACTCAAGAAGTACTGGACAACGGGGCGGACAATATCACAAAAGTTCAATACGGCCTTTCTTCAGGATACTAACAAACTCAACAAATTCAAGATAGTCCTCAGCAACGAGTTCCAGGCCTTTCATGATCTACTCAATGGAGAAGGAACTACTGTGGAGAGCAACTGGGAGGGGATCAAAGAGGCAATAACTTCAACATGTCATGAGGTCCTGGGTCACAAGAAGCACCATCACAAGGAATTGATCACTGTTGATACACTGGATAAAATTCAAGAAAGCAGGAACAAGAAAGCAGCAATCAATACCAGCCGAACAAGAGCAGAAAAAGCCAAGGCACAAGCTGAATACACAGAAGCAAACAAACAGGTGAAGAGGAGCATCAGAACCGACAAACGTAAATATGTGGAAGATTTAGCAACGACGGCGGAAAAGGCTGCAAGAGAAGGAAACATGAGACAATTGTATGACACAACAAAGAAACTCTCTGGAAATCACCGTAAACCAGAACGACCAGTGAAAAGCAAGGAAGGCAAGGTAATCACCAACATTGAACGGCAAAGAAGCAGGTGGTTAGAACACTTCAAAGAACTCTTGAATCGACCAGCCCCACTGAACCCACCCAACATCGAAGCAGCACCCACGGACCTCCCAATCGATGTTGGCCCACCAACAATTGAAGAAATCAAGAGTGGCAAAGCAGCAGGACCGGACAACATCCCAGCAGATGCACTAAAAGCAGACGTAGCGGCAACTGCAAGGATACTCCATACTCTGTTCAATAAGATTTGGGATGAGGAACAAGTACCAACAGACTGGAAAGAAGGACTCCTGATCAAAATACCGAAGAAAGGCGATCTCAGCAAGTGTGATAACTACAGGGGCATCACTATTCTCTCAATACCAGGGAAAGTCTTCAACAGGGTATTGTTAAACAGAATGAAGGACTGCGTAGACGCCCAACTTCGTGACCAACAGGCAGGATTCCGTAAGGATAGATCGTGTACAGACCAAATCACAACTCTACGGATCATTGTGAAACAATCAATTTGAATGGAATTCATCACTCTACATCAACTTCATTGACTATGAAAAGGCATTTGATAGCGTGGACAGAACAACACTATGGAAGCTTCTTCGATACTACGGCGTGCCTCAGAAGATAGTCAGTATCATACATAACTCATATGATGGATTACACTGCAAAATCGTGCATGGAGGACAGTTGACAAAGTCGTTCGAAGTGAAGACCGGTGTTAGGCAAGGTTGATTACTCTCACCCTTTCTCTTTCTCCTGGTGATCGACTGGATCATGAAGACGTCAACGTCTGAAGGGAAGCACGGGATACAATGGACATCTAGGATGCAGTTGGACGATCTGGACTTCGCAGATGATCTGGCCCTCCTATCCCAAACGCAACAACAAATGCAGGAGAAGACGAACAGTGTGGCAGCAGCCTCAGCAGCAGTAGGTCTCAATATACACAAAGGGAAAAGCAAGATTCTCCGATACAACACAGAATGCACCAATCCAATCACACTTGACGGAGAAGATTTGGAAGATGTAAAAACCACTACATATTTGGGCAGTATCATTGATGAACATGGTGGATCTGATGCGGATGTGAATGGGCGGATCGGTAAGGCAAGAGCAGCATATTTACAACTGAAGGACATCTGGAACTCAAGACACCTGTCAACCAACACCAAGGTCAGGATTTTCAATACGAATGTCAAGACAGTTCTACTGTATGGGGCAGAAACCTGGAGAACTACGAAAGCCATCATCCAGAAAATACAGGTGTTTATTAACAGTTGTCTACGCAAAATACTTCGGATCCGTTGGCCGGACACTATTAGCAACAACGTACTGTGGGAGAGAACAAACCAGATCCCAGCGGAGGAAGAAATTAGGAAGAAGCGCTGGAAGTGGATAGGACACACATTGAGGAAAGCACCCAACTGCGTCACAAGACAATCCCTCACATGGAATCCTGAAGGCCAAAGGAAAAGAGGAAGACCAAAGAACACATTACGCCGATAAATGGAAATAGACATGAAAAAAATGAACAAGAATTGGATGGAATTTGAAAAGAAGGCACAGGACAGAGTGGGTTGGAGAATACTAGTCGGCGGCCTATGCTCCATTAGGAGTAACAGGCGTAAGTAAGTAAGTAACTGCAGAATTAACAAAGTGTTTGTTCCTTTGAATTTGTATCTATATTGTGTAGAATTGATTTTGGGTACGAACATATACGGCTCTTACTGCACATGCCCTCTGGAGATTTGCTAAAAAGTGATTCATTTAGGCTTTTACTAGCATCTACTATACAGTTTACATCAATATAGTCATGAAAAATTCACGCAAACGACCTGGATGCCGTTTTGCTGTTACATCTGGTATGAAGTGCGACAACTACAAAGGTTGGTTCCATGAAGCGTGCACAGATCTCACAGCAACTGCTTACAACAGACTCAGCTGGTCGAATCATAAGTGGGTATGTGTTTCGTGCAATACGGATTCTGTAGTTTTGCTGAGTAACATCATTGTCCTACTGACAGGTCTGCAGAATAAGTTGTCAGCAAACTTGGAAAAAGATAGTCACAAAACGGGTAGACAAACAAGGGCGCGCAACGAAAACGGATATAGGGATGTCGGTAGGTCTATTATCGATGGAACACGCATTAGCACTACTGATGACATGCTGAAACTCAGCACCATCGTTACTTCGAGGTTAATAGACTCCCTTAGCAAACACGGGTCTGCCAGCTCAGGGGCCTTGAATGCAACAGTGGTTCCCAAAAACTCTGTAGGTGATTGGACCCACGTTAACAGAGCTAAAAAGGACCAGACGTCACCGTCTAAGCTGAACATCCCAAGTGTTCTACAGAAACCAAATGGTGATTTGGTCTCACGGTCTACCCACAAGAATGTCCGTTCGGTCAGCAAAGATCCTAGGATTCAGAAACGTGCTTTGACCTCCAAACAACAAGGTTCTGAACCTGAACGCACCGGAGATCCTGGGAAAACAATAACGGTTCGTGATGGCTCTCTCATAATCATGAACCTCATAGACAACCCTGACCTTCCTCTTAGTTTGCAGGACGAAAATGACAGGATGCTCTGGGGTGAATTGAACAAGAAGCTTGAATTTCCTAGAATGGAGCTTTTGAAGGTCAGACGGCTCACTCGGGGAATGGAATCTAAGATAATCGTGCAAGGTGTACCGGAAAACACGGATCCTATTCAAGGAAACTCTGATATTAGGGAATGAAAATTCATCAAGCAGTCCTTGAGGCTCAAAAACATACTGACTCAACATGTGACGAGACTGGCCAAGAACGGCGGTGATTCTAGACCCCGACTAATGAGGACTACTTTCCCATCCTCCCATATGGCGGCTACAACTCTGGGAGCATTACGTGCCAACAGACGTCGGTTGCCAACTGGAATTTATATGCACCCGCATAGGCCACATGACGCCACGACCAAGCACAAAGGCAAGTTGGAGCTGACCATTCCACTTACAGACTGTCTTGTTCATAAAAACACGTGTCAAGAACAGGGCCTACTAACTCGGCAAGTCTTGTATAGGTAGGCTACCTGTTTTTTCACGTAAGGCTCATACAGACGAACAGACAGGAGAAGCTCATGCATTTCAAATTGAAAGCATAAACTGCTTATACATGGAGGCCGCGAGTCTTCCAAATAAAATGGATGAGCTACATGAGCTTAGCAATGTTATTAAAGCTCATCTGAAACTTGGATATCTTCTCAGTTTGCGGACCAGGAGCTAGCAATACCTGGGATGTCTTTGTTTCGTAATGACAGAAAAACGAAAATTGGGTGTGGAGTGGATTTATACATACGATCCGGCCTGGAAGTACACCAAGTTCACAACCATGAGTTTAACAATGTTGATTAACCCGTACGGTGTTCAGTACGATTGTCTACCATTACGAGGAGCCTAGTCGCTGTCATCTACAGGAAGCCCACTGCTGCTGGGAGGACTATCCCGCTCTACGCGCCACGGACTCACTCATATCCTGATTCTAGGGGACTTCAATCTTCCTAGAGTCAATTTCGCGTAACATGCGTACATTGGGAAGAAACCTCAACTGAAGCTCGGTTCTTCAACCTCATTGAGGATCTGGGATTATACGAAAATGTAAAGCCGGCAACTCGTTGGGGAAACAGTCAGATACCGTCGCGCTTAGACCGAGTATTTACAAACCAAGAATTTCTAGTTGACAACCTCTCAGTCCTGGCTCCTCTGAGGCAAAGCGATTACTCCGTTACAGCCTTCAGTTTTGTCAGCGAAACTGAGCTAAGATATCCCATTAACAACAGGCGCTGGAATTTCAAACGGTTAAATATGTCAGCTCTACTGATAACAACGGCGCATACACGCAATACAACTATATAAGGAGCATATGCACAGAGGCAGTAAGAGAAAACAGGCTTCAGTACCAGATAAAGTTTGTCGATAAATTTGTCTCCAATCCGAGGCAAACTACCGGAAATTTGGAAGCTGGCTCACATCACACCAATTTTCAAGGGAGGTCGACGCAGCGGACCTTCAAGCTACCGACCGGTGGCTCTTCTCTCTATACCTTGAAAAATTATGAAGTTCCTGATATGCAATGGTATACACGACAAGTCACTACCTTAAACTTCTTTTGACCTCAACAGAATGGTTTCAGGCAGGGTTATTCTTGTATAATCAACCTGCTGACTGCGGTGGACAGATGGACAACCATCCTTGATCGCAGGGGAAGGCTGACATCATTTATCTTGACTTCTCAAAAGCTATCGTTAGGATCAATCATATATGTCTTATCAATAAGCTCAAACGATCGGGTATCAGACCACCCCTAATGGATTGGCTCATTTCATATCTGAAAAATCGACATTTTAAGGTCAGGGTTAGTTTCACACTATCTCAGGCTATGGAATGTCCTGGTGGAGTCCCTCAGGGCTCAGTACCAGGACCTCTTCTCTTCTTGATTTATATAAATGATCTTCCACAACAGGTATCATCCGACTTATTGCGTTTTGCTGATGATATGAAACTTTGGAGGGAGACACGCAACCAAGAGGATATACTGGCATTTCAAGGGGATCTGACTCGACTTCAAAGTTGGGCAGATGACAAGGGACTTACCTTTAACACCTCGAAGTCCAAAGTAGTCCGTTTGAGACATGTTGCAGACTACAGTTATAACTTAAGAAAATCCTCTGTAGAAGTATCCCAAGTTGACAAAGATTTAGGAGTCCTGGTACCCTACGATTTGAATTCTTACGCTATCTGTGACAAAAATGCCTTTCGAGCAAACCTTGAACTGGTAATGTTGAAGGGCATTTTTGGCCAGTTTGACGGAAGAACTTTCCACCTAATCTTCAACAGTTTTATTCGTCCCAATTTAGAGTATAGAAACATAATATTTCCTCCCTCACTCCAAAATTATAAGGACACTCTGGAGTGTATCCAACGGCTAGCCACAAAATCAGTTCGGGGACTCAAATTCAAGCCTTTTAAAGAGAGCCATCAATCACCAAACCTATACCCATTAGAGTACATATGTTCTAGATGTGACCTTTTAATGACTTACAGCACCCTAAATACATCTGGACTTCCCCTTAAACAGCTACTTAAGCTTAGTCCCAACACAAACCTAAGGGGTAACACCCAGAAATTGTAGATACAACATAGCAGAACAGACTGTAGACACAACGTTTACTCCTTAAGAGTAGTCAAATGCTGGCTGAGCTAGTCCAAGTGAGTTACCAGGAGTCCTTTACGAGGAAACATGACATATTCTTAAGGACTCAGGATAATATCTTATTATGAGTCATTAATTTCTTTTTTTTATGATCTATTATAGTTAATATACCTAGGTCCCTGCTCGGAGGTATTGGTGATCTCCTGCTACTTGACATGGAAGCCTGTTAAGCGAAAGCTTCTTTTATTCCGTCCACAAGCATTTGAACCATAATTGACCGAGTATCGATACATAAAGTCACTGACTTCATTACATACTATATTAAAGTTGAGGTGGAGTTTTCCACTGAATGACTTAAATTAGGGTTCGCTTTACTATAGAGTCCGTTAGGGATCATCATAACTTATTAATTCAGATATCGGAATTGTTTACACGAGTTTTTCCTCGAACTATTTCGTCTGGTAATTCAAGTAAATTTCATTTTCGGTACAACGTATTACTAAAGTATGTTGACGATTAAGAATGGTGTAGTGGATTATTAGTGATATGATATATCATAGTCGTACTATATCAACACTTCTGTACTTTACTGGTTTGCAAAGTATAAGCTAGAGTTTAAGAAAAATTTTGAACATAGTTAGTCTCTTCAAATCTCAGGATCTGTGTTTACTAGGGTTCAGAACTCTGATACAGTAGGTAATTCTTCAACAAGCAGCTTTCAGAGTTGTCCAAAGATCGAGGTTTGTGTCACCAATTACGTTGAATACCAGGTAGGCGGCGTTGAAAAAAACCATAGGTGACTGATGACTCGCTTGAGTGTTTTTAAGGCCACATCATTAAACGTCTACTGATATCAACTTAGTCTAGTTTCCGACATAGTGCACAATGATCAAATTTGTCGAATCCTCTGGAGAAATCTAAGAGGAAAGTATGCACGGGGTGGTTATTTCTTACCAACGGGATCCAGCTATACTAACTGAAGAAGGTATCACTATTTCAATTGTTTTAAATTGCCTGTAAACTGGCATGCCTCATGTAACAAACTGTTAGTTGAGAATAAATTATTACTATTATTATATCTAGAGGAAAAAGTGAGGGGGTTTGGAAGAAGACAAGCGAAATTGAATATATTCATGACAGGGTTTTACAGTAATGTCCATGTGATGTCTCCACAATTCGTCCGCATCGAGTAAGTTTCTTTCATAAAGCCAGTATCACCTGAGGGGTCCATTCCAAAGGTATCATACTCCTTTTGTCGGAATTTTTTATGTGGGACACACTCAAGTACGGAAAGATAGAACGATATAGGTGTGAACGTTTTTTTCAAGGAGATGCAAATCTTAGAACTTTGTAGCTTCCATTGCTCGGTTGGCAAATGTACAATATGGCTTAGAAACTCGTCAGCTATGTTCACGATGGGTAGATTGAAAAAGCGTACTCGAAAAGCTTAAAGCAGTTAGTCCCTTTGATAAATTTCGATAATGTTGTAGCGGTAAATAAATCCCAAAAATAAATAGCTCTGTAAGTTTTCGACATTGCATGCTGACCACATGTTTTAATGGACTCATCTAGCTGAAGGCGCTCGGTCATGCATTCGCACCAGACCACGAGTGCGAATGCCGTACATCTACTGCAATCGCTAGCCAGACTAGATCTGTCGATTCACGATATATTGATAGCCTATCAAATATATCATCGAACCTCCTCGCTTCTGTCTTTTGATTTCACTTGGTGGGTACGCTTCATATTAGGTGTTACTGGTCAAGGCGTTGTCAAACTCCGAATACCTGTGACATCTTCAATGTAATAAAAACATGAGGATTTTCAAAACTATGTGATATATTAGCGCAACACATTCCGAACAATTTGATCACACATATGCATGTCATGAAAATTTATGTGTAAAAATAAAAGGCCAACTAGACTGGAAATGGGGTAAGAGGAGACAAGGATGATAATAATAATGATAATAAGAGTAGTAATAATGATGTGAACACAATTCGAAACCTCATCACTCTGGATAATAAGGTAATACTATCAGGGTAGGTTTAAGGTGAGAACAAAGTGTTTTTCAATACACATAGGGGTTTGAATTTTCGTATGGCTAAGGCTTCAGTAAACCTTAGTATACGACATTTTACACTTTTATACAACACCACAAAAGCCGAGTTAAGATCAATCGTATGACCTGATTCGATTATATGTTTAGCAATATAGGATGATGTATGTTTATCCTCTGCTCTTATTGGGTCACTTGATTGTATTTGTTTCTACAACCATCTTGGTGTGTGTTCACATGTGTTCGGAAAAAATGAATTCTCTCACCAAGTCACTCATGGTAGTGCTAAGTTTGGGATTACATTGTTAGAAGACACAAGGAAAGAAAAAACGGTCAGTGATTATCATTATCATGAGCAGAAAACACATGTGCTGTTCATACGTAAAGTGGCTAACCGCTGAATAAGAATTTGTGTAACGACCAACGCAGGACTGATGAACCGAAATTTATTCGACTACGCCAGACCACGTTCTTCCATATAGCGTACCAAGCATTTTTATGATGCTCGCAATTAATTATATCAAAACCCAAACTATGTGCTCAATTTCAGCGGTTCTAATTTAGGAAGAAGAACAAATCATATCAAAAATACAAAACATCTCAGACAGTACAGCCCGTGCTATACAGCCAGAAGATTCTCTAATGCAAAGTAGCGCGCTAAACAATAAAAGAAACAGTTAACAACAACGGGTTCGATACATGAGAGTCAATAAAAATATTCCCAACAAGATGGGATCAGATATCTATCTGCGGGGATTTCATTAATCCTCCCAAGTAGACAGTCAAAAAGTTAACAGTAACACACTGAACCACGCTGTGGCCTTGAGCTTAGTCAAACACGACCTTACTGCCAGTAGTCCGGAAACATGCAATAGAAAATTAGGCAACAAGATAAGTATTTAATCAAAATCACATAATAAAGGCTCAGACGAGGAAGACTGAAAAACAAAATGTGTGATTAAACGAGATCTGAATAAAGGTTAAAATACACGACAGGGAGAAGAAACAAATAAATGACAGTACTGTCGAACAAAAAGGCTGCGGAGGGGTCTTCACCGTTCTCTTTCCGTTACACTGTGCGTTCCAGTGTGGATTGTTAGGACACTTTGATTTACCAAATCATTCTATTTTTTCCTCATGCCTGAGTAACTTTCAGTCAGTGAACATCGTATGAATATGAGTTTTTTGAAATAAACGACCGTGTGATCAGAGTGTTCGAAATGTATTACGCCAATATAGCACATAATTCTGATAATCTTCGTCTTCTTACTACATTATCGAAATTTATCAAAGGGACTGATTGTTTTAAATGACCGTCCCCGGGTGCATGTGGACTATCATCCTCTCGAGTGATGGACCACGCACTTGACTTAGGCGCGACTGCAGTATTTTCTTAAATTGGTCGATTATTAACGATACACATAACCAATGAGGCTTGCAAATTTTTAACGTTCAACCTAACTCGGTCCCTAGGCGACTTTAGCAAATATTGTCTCACTACAACATGGATACTTACATCGAGTCAATCAAATGGTAAATCTGTAAGACATCCATTATGTCACTGACCCTATGAAACCTATTCGGTACTCGAAATCTTGGTATTTTTGATTTTTCCTTTTTATCCTTAATCATATGTTCTGACTTTCCGGGCTAGAGAATACTTTCCGTACCCACGGTTTCCAACGCGACTATAAAAGGCGGTCACCATCAACTCAATGTTACATATTTGGTGGAGTTTTGTGATGTACCTATCTTCTAGTAGGTTCATACATTTATAATTTTTCAGAAATAGGAGTAGATTCCCGTTTTTATGCATTCTCGTGCTTAAGATGTCTACTCCGTGTCTATTTCTCCCCAGATTGGCAGTCCGTTGAGGAAACCGAACACTTACCACTTACTATTGTACAATTTGCACGAACAATTGAGCACTTCTTCAGATTTGACCGACTTTAATTATTTTTCTGTTCAAAGTAGATTCTCCTTTACTTTATACTTGGGGGTGACTCAACATGTAGGTAAGTAAACACTGGACAGAGCATGAGAAAACCTTATCTCACCAAAATGGTGTTGGGTAGCCCTCTCGTGGCACTTTCTCATATATTTATATTTTATTTTCTCAACCTTAAATCACCTAAAAGCTCTGATTTTCATACAGAGGAAACGTACAGCAAGTCATGTGCCATATTTTGTAGAAGAAATTAAATGCTACGAGATAAGATAACAAGCTATTTGAGTATATGATATCCATGAAGTAACACTGATTACTGACGGAGTGTTGATCCTCATTGATTGAAAGTCAAAAGTTGAACGAGTTAATAATTCTCTTCAAGGCTGAGCAAACAGAGTCAACGTATTGTTGTTGGGTAGGTTGGTCGAACCGACATTCCCATGGAAGTCGATTATTGGTGGAAGCTACTGTAACAACTCCAGTTGAATGGTTAGGAATTGACCAAAAATATCTAAGTAAACGTCGGAAAACTAAAGCTAAATTATTTATTCACTTCCTTACTTTATATGGAGATTATACCTATTATTTTACATCGAAAGTTGAAAAGTTTTGTGTGCTTGAAAAGTAAGCTCGCCCTCCTCTATCTGCTGGTTGATGATTTAAATATAAATCTACCTGCTTCTAGTCCGGTTTCTACTATCGGCATGAAAAGTAATCTAAATGTGACTGTTGGTTGGGAAAGTTTGAATAAAATTCTTGATAATTAATATCAACAACTGCTAGCTCAGTGTATTCAAGCTTATTTATTGGCCAGAAGTGTAAGGAGATATATGCCTTCTGTGCATTTTGGTAGCGTTATGAGAGCCTGTGTATTACTGTGATACATAAACAAATCTTCATCTATAATTCACCACTCTCCTTCAAATCGAGCTGTAAAAATCTTGTCTATTGAACAAACAACAAGAACCTTTTTACCATAGTTACAACAGAATGTCATACCAGTGGGAGGATATGTAGAATTATGATCTGCTATGATATTAGTACTGCTCTAATGATAGACTCAATCCTAAACTTGTAGATTTGTCATGATGTAACTGCCTAATCTATAAGATCTTACATGGAAGTCACACTATTATTCACACCACCTCATTGCATGGCCCAATGCCACTACAGATAAACATTTTTCGAGATCATTACGGAAGAAATCTAGAACCTGCAAGCTACTATGGTGCTGTTCTGAGGAAGTGAAGTATTTTGCGAAGCCGAGGTTTCAGGTAGACTGTAAAATGCATCTACCAGAAAGAAGCCCCGTTTACTCTTCCAACCCCACCATAATGTGTCACGAAGGCTTATCCTAAAAGACAGAATTTCATGAGCCCTTAGGCCATGGGTATATAATAAACGATCCCATCAACTTGAGCACCAAATTTATCGTCGAAAGACAGCTAAGAGTTGTCAGGAGGAAATTCACCGTCAGTGACTTGTGGTGGTAAATGTGGATCACAGCGTAATTTCACAGTCACCCGGTTGATTTTTGAACTCTGAATCGACCAAGGTCCTGCGGATTTGGCAGGTAGTTGAGCGTGTGTATTTGCACAGACAAAGACGTTTCGTAGCTTATAATAATGAAGAATCTTCTTCCAGAATAACCATTCTGGTTTTTTTATATAATATGTATTACTTCGTAACTCCCTCCTTTGAAAGAGATGTCAGATATCAAAAAATAATGCACATAATAACGCATAACGACACTAAGTGAAATTTAATACTCACAATGGTAGTAATATGTTACGAAAAAGGATGTGCTCAATTTATCCGTAGTAAGTAATTAATGTCTGTCCATCTGCGCTTTATTAGGTGATGGTTTCAAGACCTTGGTGACATCCTTTGAAGACTAGGGAACCCATTTGATAGGTCTTATTAATTAAGATAAACAACTGAGAATTTAGTGACTTCAAGAATAACAAATTTGTTTTACAAGACATTAAACGTTTGGTGACTGTCTTAGTCATGTACGTAATGCCAAAACGAACATGCTTCACTAATCAGTAGATTTAAGAAATACAATGTACGTACACACTAGCCAACATAGTGAAACTACGCAGCTAGAATAAAATATCCTCATTCTGATAAGATGAGCGTAGGATTCGGTTAAACGGATGATCATTAGCGACCGAAAATCTCTGAGAAAATTTACACACCATAAAACTTACAAACATAACACGAATCTCATTTTTCAATATTAGATTAGGTTCAAGTGTCTGTTAAGCAGAGGATAGAAGATTTAATTCCTAACTATTTTCACTGAACGTAAATTAATTTTATCAGCTCTCATGAGTTGCAGATTTTAGGTACGCTGGTTCTTATTCAACAAAATGTGAGTGGTCGATTGGACGGATGGCTGTTTGACTCATGAGTGAGTGAAATATGCAATTTCCAGAGCTTCAATTTCACTTAATACCTTTCGTGACTGATCAATGCAATACATTGTATGGTCTGATGAATGAAATCGGAGTGATATTCTCTGCAAGTTTCTTCTCATGTCTATCGAACAGAGGAACTTTCTTTTACGGAACACTATGTTCACGTAACAACGTGCTCCATGGATGTGATATCACCTCAGACCTCGATTTATTGATTAGTAATATATTAGGATGACACTAAGTAGTATCAACTATGAAAGCACATGGCGAGCAAATTAGGAGCTCGTTAATGTAGCAGCTATTTAGGAGAGGAAAATACTTACTATAGAAATCGCATGAATTACTTGAAAATTAGGTCCAAATAAGTCATCTAACAGATTTGTGAACAAGGTACTGATTTTAATCCATGCAATCATCTTTGTTCTAATCAATCTTAACCTCTCTAGTTTTTGTATGGAAAACCCTTGTATAGAATTGTCCCATGCCTTTTTATAAAAAGACTTATTTTTGCTGATAACTTATTATATCTCCTGACATCGTTTCACTGGGATATACGGTTAGTAATTCGATTTTGAGTAGTCATCACTCAACCATAGTAATCTGATCAACTCAAACACTCGACTGCGAATAAACGGTTTGTGCGCATTACTGTGACAATTAGGAGTATTTGAATTATAGTATAAACTAAGAATCCCAGAAATAACGCAATTGAATCAAGAATTAAGCCACAAGCACAAACGAATGTATTGTATTTGGAATTCGAAATCGACGATTCAATAAGTACAAATGTATCATTAGTTCGTTCAAACGCTACATCTGCCACAGCTTAAATTGCAGTCTAGGTGTTTGTAATCAATTGTACATCTTCTTCTTAAGTTCATCCTGTGTTCGTCGGACAGTGTATTGGATAATGACTCTGTATTATCTAGAATGTACTCACTAGCATTAGAATTAACAATCGAAATTGGAACGGACTCACCTGGTTCCTGGAATTGTATTTGATAATCATGTCGATTGTGTGTACTTAAGTCATTGATATCTAGAATTCGAACCATACATTTCCCGACATTCTTCAGCACACTCCCCGTGGATGGTCGAAGATTATCTTGATAAACTTCAACACCTTCAAGATCACTAACTACTTTATTCATAACTTCCTGAAATATGGCTGGAGAACAACTTAGACCAAATGGAAGGAAATTGTATTTGAACAGACCAAAAGGAGTGTTAATTGTCGTCAAAATAGATGAAGACCGATCTAAAGGGATTTGAAGATAAGCATCTTTTAGGACAACTTTCGAGAACACTTTAGAACCATGAAGTCGATTTAAAATATCTTCAGCCTCTACGGTCGTGCACGTTTGCTTCAACAAACGGGAGTTCAATGTCATTCTATAGTCACCACAAATTCTAGGGGTCTTGGCGTCTGACTTCAGTGGCGTAACAGTGGGAGTACCCCATGCTGAAGACTGAATCGGTTCAATTATGCCTTTCGCACACACATCGTTTAATGTTCTACGTACTGATTCTCGAAGACCATAAGGAATTATTCGTCTTTTGAGAAAGACTGGATTACCCTGTACTTGGAGTTTTATAGGCTGAAGTTTCATACCTCCACTTCACTTAGCACACGTAGCTATCAAATCTTTGAGTAAAGCATCAGAATTTTCTTTAGAAACTAGGAAAGACAACTCCACTTTCAGCCTTTTCAAATTCCTTAAACCCAGTACTGACAGTCCTGTTTCGCTAACTAAAAATTCACAAGGTATGTATGAAGAATTATCATCTCTGATTCGCAATTCACAACATCCTCGTATGGGCAGTCTGTGTCCAGTAATCCTCAATATTGATACTTCAGCGGGTCGTACAACAACGTTAGGATCTAAAGCTTTCAAGTTCTTGAATGAAATAATGGACTCTATACTGCCTGTGTCCAGAATAAAGTCATGAAATGAACCAAGCGATGTATATAGTCGCTTCTGAATATGAGCATTACCTTTCGAAATAGTAGACAGAGATAAATGATCACTAGAAATATCCCAATTATTGAGATTTAAATTACAAGATTTAGTACTACTTGAAGCAAAATGGACAGTAGCTTTGCATACTGACTGAATGTATCCTATCTTACCACATTTAAAACATTTAGCATTACGAAATGCACATGAATTGCGAGAATGAAACTTTCCACATGATAAACATTTACCAAACTTGATCTCACCTTTGGGATTCGCTTTGTAATTCCTTGTTGAAACACCTTTCATATTTACACGAGAATAGGAATCACTGTCAAACGAACGCAAGTTTGGCTGACCCCGACATTGTATTTAGTCATGACGACTAAGCAAAATATTAGAAATCTTCATCGACTGGATATCAAGTCCATTCACTGCCTCGTAGTTAATACACGCAGTTCTAGCATCTTGAAAGGAACAGTTCGGCATTCTTAACAGTTCTCTTTCTGAACCCGGTATGTTAATTCCTGCAATTAATCGATCTCTCAGTTGCACATGAAGTTGATCATAAAATTACGGTTGGCAGCTTGTTTCTGAAATTCAAGGATGAATTCCCTAACCTTTTGGTCATTTCGACGAATCATATTATGAAATTTCGCCCTTTCACGGCATTCAAAACTAGTGCACTTTATATGATTTAATAATAGCTCCTTAAGAGTTGCATAAGGAAGTGAGATAGGTTTTTCTGGATATGCCAAAGTTTTTAATGAGCTGTACGCTTCTCTCCCAATGAATGTTAGGAAATGTGCCACAATTTTATCACCTTCAACCTCTTTCGTGGTCATGCTCCAGATTTCAAAACTTTCCAAATAATCCCCAAAAGCTTCCGAAGTTAAATGAATATCTAACTTTTCCATCGCAGGCTCCATCGCGACGTCAATATGATAATAAGATGGATTTGAAATATATTTGTTAGGGATGCAGAGGAATATACCAATAATTATCATGTTAAGTCTAACGGTGACCTTGGACTTTAAATGTACACTCTCTATTGGTCGATATTTGTTTCACTTGTTTAATATTGTGTAAATGTTGTTTTCTATTTTATGGTACGATGTGGTTTGTTTGTTTGGTATATAAATAGAGTATGTCTGAAATATAATGATTCATATCTCAGAGGCTATGACTTGCGTTCTGGACTCAACTGGCTGGGCTAGACATGGAAGTGGGACCAATCGAAACTCTAGGTCGTTCATTACGTGTTTTACGTGTCACCGAATCGATCGATATAAACGCTGCTTATCAAAACCTGCAGTCGGCAAGGTATGAACGGTAATCCCTTTCAAATCTGTCCGCCGTTTCGTTTCAACGACCTTGAACGCGCTGACTGGAAGCGGGCATTCCGTATTTCAATTGCCGTGTGTGTGTTGGGTCCTATGAGTATTAAATGTTTCCATATATAAGTCATCTTTTGATGCATAATAAACACTAAATAACTGCTAAGAGCATTAGCTGAGTATTTTCTGTTTTGTAGTGCACACTTTAGCTCTGTTGTTCCTTCGAAACTTGATCTGTGGTCCTAAGTGCTGTAGTGAAAGTCAACAGCTATATATAATTTGTCGATAAGGTCCGGAAAACAACGTAAGAAAGATAAAATAACGTAAAAGGTTATAGATGCGCATAGTTTTTGTGAGTTAAGACGAAATGTCAACTGAAGGGTAAGTCTTAAATATTTGTTGTTCTTCCTTCAGTTAATTTTTTTCAAGGAATAACCTTTTTTTAATAGCTATTGTATGTTGTATCTAGTGCTTCATGCTCAAGTGAAATTTCAGTGAACGTAAGCGACGCGTTCCAACGTATTATGCTGAATAAGAGATTCGGAAGCTGGATTGAATTAGATAATGCGCTAAAGGATTTCCATAAAGTATGATGGGATAAATCTATGTTTTCTCAGATGACCCATACACACTATGTTCACGCAGAAGGTAGATTGTTGAAGGATGTGAGATATAAATACTTGTTCGTAGTGTTTCGTTGCACGTTTGGTCGTAAACGTAAATCAGAAGGTCTGAATGTGATTAAAAAACCGTGAGGACTCTAACTAATGTGTTACCTTTAAGGTCTAAATTTTTAAATTGCCAATCGATGTTTCGCGTAAGATTGGAGGGTCAACAATACGTTATAAAATCTTACAACATGACTCACAACCATCCGTGTACAAGTTCGTGGATGGTTTGTGATCCGTTGAGTAGACGATTGTCATCAGAAGAAAAAGAAAACTTGAACCCAGTTATATTGCACTGTCAGTCGACGGACGAAGTCTAACAGGTAAGCTATTTAAATTATAAAATATAAACTGCATAGCTCATCAACTTCTTAGGTGTTGCTGTAGATGGAAATTAGACAATACGCACAATTTACAAAACAACACAGTAATTTCATTACGGAGACGAAGTAAAGAATATATACAACTTCAACGGCTCCAAAGAATGTGCAAACAACGAATTGTTGAGAAATATGGTGAACGCTTCGCGAATCAGGTGGAGAGAAGGGTCTACAATTTTTACTTAAGAATTATAAACAGCTAGACAGCAGGTTTACGATTAACAGTTCTTTGTGGCTTTATTTTATACCACTATTTATACAACTTGTAGACTTATCTTTCCACTTTAGTAGTCATGAAAAATCAATAAACTTTTTCTCATTTTTTATTTTAGTCTTCTTCATACTTTCATGGGGAGGTTTACCAATCGCTTTAACGAATAATTGTGTGTGAAAATTAAGAATTTGTACTACTGTATTAGTTACGAACTGTCGTTAGAACTTAGCGTTATATCGTTGTTCATTGTCAGGAATCAATGAGTCAAATAAAACAATAATGCGACTTCCACGTAAAACCTTACAGATTAAACAACCGCCTTACATATTTTCCGTTGTCAGATTACGTCCATTATCAAGTTAGTATTAGTATGGAACTAGACAATTTCATGCAGCTAGTTCCTTGATAAGATGGATTACGTAATCCTTAGACCACCCTTCCACTCACGCTTCTTTGCTAAATTATGTTAACTCTTCAGATTGTTTTCACTTATCTTATTAGTTCTTAATTCAATGATTTATTCATTACATCTAGAATTATCACACAATTTATCTTATATGCTTCTGAGCTTCACTCGACTATTACACCACCCATCCTTTATGTTCCCTTAAGTCTAACACCAAATGACCTTTGACCTGTTCAAGCATATACATATGTATAGTTATTATTGATAACCTAGGTCATTCCAATTCTTTGCTTTCTATTATATTTCATACTATTTCTTCCCTCAATCTTAAATTATAATGCATATTCAGTTGTATGCAACTTATAAGAAACCACGAAATGTAATGCAGTCACATGATTGTGCGTCAATATTTGTTTTGGCTTTATTTAGACCATAATTATACAAACTTACAGGATTTATAATATAAAACACTGCGTATGGTTGTTATATTTATATTTAAATAATTCATTAGATGAATGAGCATAGCAGTAGGCAATATAAAACAGTTATCGTAAACTTGTAAACCGGTTTTCCACACGATCTTCCGTAATCCTAAATTCCATAAGCTTCATACTATTCTGAAAAACAACAAATCCGTTTTGAGACAAACAATTAAACTTTGTTCTCAGTATCATATTCAATAAGTTATTCAAATAGCAAGTAACAGACTGTGCCTATAAGTCTTTTATTAACAAGTAGTGACATTCATTCATAACTTCCTAAGTAACACAACAACTGTATTACCGAAACGGAGTGAAGAGTATATAATAACTCATTTGTGAACCCTATAACAGACACGTCACAAATCAGTATTAACTAAAAAACATGGTTGTGTCACCATTCTCACAAGAAACACCGATCGTTTTATTCATGAAGATTTTGTTCCTACTTGATGTGGTGTTATACACTATTACTGCAGACATTCAGAAAGCCGCTGGACAACACTATAAACGTCAATTGTTACTCACATATTTTTTTATACGTTACATAATTATGTCACTTCAGTACAAAACAATGGTACCTCTAATGGATATAACTTTTTATGGCTAAATACAAACAAGTTATATAATATTCACAATTAGGTTAACGCTTGATTGCTTCTACTTACATTTTATAAACAACTACCGACATCCATGTTCACCGTCACCGCAATCAAGGAGGTGAACCATATGTAAAAGATTTTACGGTTCATTTTCATGAAAACTCAATCTGTGATGTATTTTTTGACTAGAAACACGGTGAACTTTACTTGCTTGAGTTTGTATTGTTACAAATAACTATATTAAGCTAACTTCAGATTTACTTACGTGGTGAGCAAGAAATACGTCAAACTGCCAATAAATTGGAATAAAAACTATGTTACAAGCACTAGCAATACAGAAATTGATGTGTCATGCAAAAAAGCCTGTTAATAGCTGATAAATAACGACACAAAAAATCCACGACAATATGTAACGTGTGCGCGAAAATCCCTGGCTTACCCGCTAGTCCGTGCCGCACGAACGAGTGTATTGTATTTGAAATTGGAAACCAAGCATTCAACAAATACAAAAGAGTCATTAGTTCATTCAAACAACAAAATCACCCTCCGTAATACAAATAGATTTTGAGTAAAGTAATACATTTAGCACAGGATAACTGTGATAGTAACTGTTAAGTGATCAACCTGAAAAAATTCGAATAGAGGAAGAGAGATTTGACAATCATGCATGTGGTGGACCAAACAATATATGAACTCAAAAATGATATCAGAGTTATTGAGTACAAAAAGTAATGTATATACATATCAGTTAAATGTTATAAACACAACAAAAATTACAGACGTTACTTAATCTAGCGGGTTTGTGCGTCTTCTGATTGAGTCTGGTACCAAAATCCACAATTATAGATGATTGCAGATTCCAGTAAGGTTGATGTCCCATTGGTATAACCAAATACAGAATATGATATATTCCGATTATAGTCTATAAATCTAGACAGTATTTGATTTAGAGTTCAGTTAACACAATCACGGGCGAATGTAGAACAAGAGTTGTGTGTATAGCAGTGTATTTGTTAACAGTTAACAGAGTGTATCATGCTATGAATGTAACACGACGGAAGAAAATGTGTCCAAGGTCATACACTTAAACAACGCATACAATCATTTAATGATAAGTTTACATGCATTAAAAATTGACAGAACAAATACAAATAATATCAAAAACTATTTAAAAAGTAAGCTTATCAGGCCTATCTCCACGTAGCTCCCCCTAGAGTGTCTGGAGATAACACTGGTTATAATAATAATAATAATAATAATAATAAAAACAACAACAAAAACTTGTAAGAATATGGTATATATATGTATGCAAAATAATATTTACAGTAATAACCAAAAAGAAGAGGTGGAGATAGGTATGACATGCGCATTAGTAATATATAATGTGTTATTGTGTAAAATAGCATTGATGTAGCATAGCATAACAACCACAAATGCGAATGAAAATACGGTCATTCAAAGTCTTGGTTTGCTAATTATAACAATAATGTGCAAAACTGTTAATAAACCCATAAGAAAATTGGATTGTTTATTATTACTTTTGGTGCAATTAATAAATAATTAACTAGAATTCACTCGTTTATTATTGTAACAAAAATGTATTTTTAAAAAAAACTGTGACAAAACGCGTAATTGTGGAAAAATATGATCAATTCTATACACGTTTTTTTAAAAAAAAAGTAGATTTTATTGGGAAATTGGGTGAGTTTAACAGTGTAATACACCGATAATTGTTTGTTTTGATTTATTTATTTGTTATTTTTATTCGGTAAAATGTACATAACGTTTGGGTTTCTTTACAGTCCTACCTGAACGTGTTAAGCAAGTGGGTTTGGTACTCGATTTTTTCATCCTTCTCTGCTCTATTAGTGGTTAGTGGGAGGGGTTGATTGATTGCAGTGCTATCTCATTTGTCTTGTTGCGCTTCGTAGAAGGCTGGCTTTATTCTATCAATAGCGATAGTCTCCTTCTTTCCGCACTTGTTGATTATAAAGTGTTTACTTGTTCTTTTGACTACTTGATCTGGTCCATCGTAAGGTTGTTTTAGTGGCTTTTTAACAGCGTCAACTCGAACAAAGACAAGTTTGCATGTTTCTAGGTTTTTGTCGAGTTGTATTCGATTATTATGTTCTCGCGGTGGTATTGCTTTGATTCTTTGCATTGTTTGTAGTAGTTGACTAGCAAAACGACTTGGATCAGTTGGCACTGATGTGTCTGGGTCTACAAATTGGCCTGGTAACGTAAGAGTTGTGCCGTAAACTAGTTCAGCGGCTGTGCAACCTATATCTTCCTTTATGATTGGACGGATTCCTAGGAGTACGAGTGGTAATGCGTCACTTCACCTTGGTGTATCATCCTCTGCCGTCAGCGAGCTTTTTAACTGGCGGTGAAACCTTTCGATCAAACCATTAGCTGCTGGATGATAGGCTGTAGTTTCGATGTGGTTCACACCCAGAAGTTTTGTGAATTCCTGAAATAGCATAGATTGGAACTGGGGACCACGGTCTGTAGTGACGATGGATGGTACTTCGTAGTTTGATATCCAACGGTCAAGGAATGCGGTGGCTACTGTCTCTGCAGAGGTGTCGGCAATAGTACATGCTACAGCCCATCTTGTGAACCGGTCCACTGCGGTGAGGATATGCGTGAATGAATTTGATGTTGGCAGTGGACCGACTATGTCTAGATGAATATGTTGGAAGCGTTTCTGTGGCAGAGGGAACTTCCCAACGAGACTGATTGTGTGTTTCTGAATTTTGCTGCGTTGACATTGTATGCAACTTCGGGTCCATCGTTTTATATCTGAGTTAATCTTCGGCCACACGAAACGTACAGTAATCAATTTAGTGGTGGCTCTGATTGCTGGATGTGAAAGTTCGTGCAGTTGTCGAAATACTTGACGTCGGCAGGCTTGAGGTACGAAGGGGCGGTTGCTGCCCGTTGAAACGTCACAAATAATAGATGCGTTAGAGAAAGGAATGCGTACGTGTTTGAGGATCAAGTTAGACTTTTCTTTGCAGCTTTTTAGGTCTGCGTCGTCTACTTGTAATTTTGCAATTGTTTCAAGATCAATGAATTCTGATTTAGTGATTGAAAAATAATATGTTCAAAGCAAGACCAGAAGGTCCTATGTTTTATAACGTTTAAAATCTAGTATTCACTATGAGTAGCCTATATTCAGAACGGAGAAATGTTGCAGTACTACTTAGTTCTCAACACATTTTCGAAATTTTTCAATCGTCTTAAAACGATAAAAATTTACCGAATGCACCTAGATAAAAAAATATTCGTTTTAAGACTGATTACCGTGATGGGCTCACCAGGTTTCTGCATAATGTTAGATTCAACAATTCGAACGCATTTTCTATTTGAAAAAGAATATTGCTTGTTGTTGCGATAAACGCCGTCTAATTCATGTTTTAAAATTATCTTCACAGTTTCACCGACTCTTCAAATGTTCATTTAATAGACCGAACCAAAATTACCTCTTACTTGTGCACACGTAGGTCAAAAGTGGGTCTGTGAAAACAACAACTGTGATGTAAATGAATACAGCAAGTAGTTTTATCGCATTTGACCCATTTGAATATATTGACTTGAGAAGCAGGGTTGTCTATCACAAGCACCAACCAGTATTCTTCACTTAAATTATTTCAACTCATTTTGTTTACGAACTATGGACGATATCCTACAAGTTAAGCTTTACAAATAGTATCGTTTCTGAGTATTATTTTGAACTCTCATCTTGATTTTTTGCATTCAGCCCTTAGATTAAGCAGTGAAATAACCATTTACTTATATATACAATGTGTGGGCGAGGAAAGCAATGATTGGTTGCTCACTTAGACAGACTAGTAGATAGTCTGGCAGGTATTAGATGAGTTGAATGTTTCCTTAACCTTATTATTGTTGTTGGATGTTGACGTAGAAGTGTTCTCGCGTTCTAGTCAGCCCAGTCACGTGTTACTGATCCAAGTTGTTTTGACATCTTGTAGAATAAACACTGGGAGGGTATTTGGTGTATGTATTCGTCTAAGGCAAATGAGGGTCACGTTTGTGTAAGGGAGATAACCGAACGTTATTCCAACCTTCAATGTTAATTTACACTAATTTATATTTATAAAGTATACATCAAATAGATGTTAGATATTGCCGTTTGAAAATTCAGAAACATAGTCATGAAAGATATCAAGTACGTTTTGATAAATGTAGCGGATTCACTTGCAACTTTTCTCCCATCCTGATAAGACTTCAATCTACTGATATATTGTCACAATTCATTTATCTATACAAAACTTCAGATTGGTTACGAATTGCATAACTAGTAAAAATAGCTTATCGTTATTTCATTACAGACCTTGATAATCTTGATCATTTCACCTTTATCGTATGGTTGCTGTTGATTTCACTCTTGACTACACAAGGTTTTCATGTGACACGAAGGCGTGTTTTGGCATGAACCTGTTCATCTTGTTAAATAGAACAATAAGATTGTCTCTAATGAAGTTTAAAAATATTTATTTTGAAATCTTGAACAAACTGATGGGGATGATAGAAAAATATTTTGCTGCTTTCTATTTTCTTAATGTTTAGACAGCATACAAGTATCAATAAATTTGTGAAATATGTCCCAGTAATTTTCATTTATGGAAAAATTATTCAATCTAACTTATTATGTTTCCATAAACACTTAAATGTAAATAAAATTTATGATTGTGATTGTTTATAGATTAAATTCATACACTTTATGTAACCCATTGAATGATTGTTTTTATAACATGGCCCTATAACCAACATATAGACATATACAATATAAGCAGATTCATTCAAGAAGATCAAATTTATCGACAGATACTAGTTAATTAAGTTATGGAATTTAATCACAGATACACTCAGTCCTAATAAATAATAGGTTTCATTTATGTGCTAAGAATTATAATAAAACGTATGCAGTAATCAATATCTTACGAAATAATATCAGTGAAACTTCCAATAACATTACCAGATAAACAGTACAAAAAAACGTAATCATTTGTGGTTCAAGCTCTTAATACTTATAATTTCAACCTACTATTTTCGGTAAAAGTGTAATATAGAGACGAGTCAATGAGAGTCTAAAATTTCATGCAATTAGTTCCCTTTATGAATTTAAATAAAGTCAGCACAAACATGGATGGAGAATTTATATTTCGTGTTTTCTAATCAGCTGCTTACAATCAAATATGAACTAAAAGTTTACATTGAGGTAAGATATAGTGTGAAACAGTTGACATAGACGAATGAAAAGAATGGGGATGATAAAAGTTATCAATCATAACTATATATATGCATATATGCAAGAACAGGTCTGAGGTCATTCGGTGTTAGAACAAAAAAAACAGAGTCGAAAATTCAACGTTTAGGTTTTTGAGCGCAATTTGAGTATCACGTATAACAATAAGTGGGAATACCATTGTATACTGCTCAAAACATTTAAATTGATAGCAACAGGTTATTTCATGTCACCACAGAGTAAAAATGATGTTAAATGTATCGAATGCTCAATTACATTTCTATAGATTGTAAATATCAGGAAAATTAACGTATTCATTAATCGTAACCTTAAACACTTGATCTTGAGAAAATCCTTATCCAAGTGGCCCTACATTATATAGACGAACTAATCATACAGCAACTTCATTTCCCATTAAGCTATAGGGCATTTTCATATTACAGCTAATGTCAGCATTTGACGAAACCCTAATCATAACCCCTTACTCCTAACCCTAAATATCTAACTCTAACCAAGAACTATGAAGGGACTTAAAAATTTCTGTGGGTTATTTCAAAGGTTCGGGGAATATGAATAATCTTCGTGTGTAAGAAGGAATTTATACGTGGCTGTTATTTCAATTTACAGGCAGGGCGTGTAAAATCCGTCTACATTTTGTAATATTTTTGTTTTTTTCTCATAAACTATCTGTTTAAGAAAGCTGTTTAGTTTTGAACCCGTTCTTATACTACATTCTTACCCTATTTTCCTTAATATTTTTGATTAGGTCATGAAGTGAACGTTATTTAATAGCAAAATTTAAGCAGCTTTATTTAGTGGACGTAGAAGTTCAAAGTAACTGACACACTGAAAGAAGCAAGGTTTTGTATACGCTTTAAGGAACCTGTTATTAACAAGCGAAATTGTTAGTAGGTATCACGCTATATCATCCCTCATACAAATGTATTTCACTATGTGTTATGTCCTATGGCCCGCCAAACATTACGTGAAAAAATCTCCGATGAAACCATAAATTGTGGACAACATTCGAGCGACGTCAAAATGACCTTGGGAATATCCACCTACCTACCAGGGTTAAATGAGGTTTATAAATCTGTGTGAAGAGTAAGGATTATGATTTACAGTTGATAGTTAGAGTTAGGAATTAGATTTAGGGTTTTCATGACGGAATAACATCAGCTAAAATGCGAAAACGCTATCTGCCCAAGTGGATGTATGAATTTCGCGCCAAAATTCAAGACCTGTTGTCCTAAATCTGATTGATTCGTTCATAACTTATAGTCTCGCGGAATCGCTAGTAGAAATACAGATTTATACGACATTGTCCCTGTGCTAAACCAATGACAGCAACCAGCATTAGCGATCTAGAGTCATTTCTGAATCATTATTGGTCCTCTGTATAATGGCTTCTCAACTAGTCCAGCCAATTTGGTCCACAACACAAATATCAGCCTCCGCTATAGGAATCGAATATTTCGGGCATATATGGCTTATATACACGCAGACCAGACCAGACCACAACACAAATGAAAAATAATTATTATACAAGGTCAATCCGAAAAGGGCTCTAAATATAGGAGAGTGTAACTAATAGGTTTGGAAGAAATCAAGAACAGTAAGTCGTATAACAGTAGTTAATGGGTCGAATGAAAAGGAATATGATTACGTGCATGATCTAGTTACTTATAATTGTAAACATAGTATAAAAATACATATAACAATACCCTTTAATTAATCCATGGAGGTTACCACTCATTCATCGTCCGAAGATAATGTTATTATGAAGATATAACTAGGAAAATTCTAAGTGAGGAATAGAGAGACTTACTCACATACTTACTTACCTACTCACTGTGGTATTTGTATGAACTAATGATTCCTTAGTACTTGATTGCATTCCCGTTACGAATTCCAAATATAATACGTTCGTTTGTGTTCATCTAGTTCCACTTGACTCAAATTGCACTATCTCGAAAGTCCTTAGTTAGCACATTCGAATATTTCTACTTATCACACCTACTTATCTACTTACTTACTTATCTAAACCGGTTACCCCTAGTGAAGCATTTGTTGCTGACTAAGGTCTTCCAGTTGATAATGAGCGAGGCTATCCCTTCCAGTAGTTTTCTGTTGCTTTTCATTCTTTTGACGTCTTCCTTCAGTTTCCGGTGCCATGCGTTCTTGAGTCTGCCCCTTTTCCTTTTCTCTTCAGGATTCCAAGTTAGCGCCTGTCTTGTGATGCAGTTTGGCGACCTCCGCAGTGTATTTCCTATCCACTTCAAGCGCCTTTTCCTAGTTTCATCTTCAGCTGGACGTTGGTTTGTTCTCTGTCACACCAGGTTGTTGCTGATGGGTATCTAACCAACGGACATTGAATATCTTATTATTATTTATAAATACCCGTGGGTTCTTGATGGTGGTTGCAGTGATTTTCCATGTTTCTGTTAGTTATGTCCACAGCAAAACAATCAAATCGCTGCTTAAACGCCCACCACGTCAACCCCGTCTAATGTGTCTGCAGACTATCCCTGTTACATGTGACCTGCCAATTCAAGGACAGTATTTCCTATCATATTAGTGAGACTACAACTCATGCTTGTTTTGTTCACATCAATAAGACACAAACTATTGGTCGGCATGTTTATGCGTTTTACTTAATGACTACAAATCCCTTAATTATTTGTACTAATCGAGTTGTTCGTTTTTACGTTTAGAAACAGATAAAGGTTGGAGCCAAGTTGTCCTTGTTCTGATGATTGCTTTCACATAGACTCTGAGTCTTCAGTATCGTGTTTACGGTTGCGGTAGAATATCTATAGGATAAATTATATCCCCTAGTCTTAGCTCCATACAGCAGAATTGCATTTAAGTTAGTACTGAAGACTCTGACTTTGATGTTGGTTGATAGTAGTTCCGAGTTCCATATATTCTTCAACTGTAGTGATGCCACCCTTGCTGTCACATTTGCATCTGATCCTTCCTGCTTATCGATTAAGCTTCCCAGATATGTGAATGTTTTGACTTATTCCACAGCTTCTCCATCAAGTGTGATTGGGTCAGTGCTCACTATGTTGCTTTTTCCCTTGTGTATGCTGAAACTCACTTCTGCAGAGGCTGCTGCCACATTGGCAGTCTTTACCGGCGTTTGTTGGTGTACATGAGCTAGAAGAGCTAGCTCATCTTTTAAGACCCGATTGTCTAGCCGCAACCAAAATGTAGAATTGTTGTCTGGTTTTTTATTAGTACTACTATAATACTAGACCTAGTCCTAAAATTGTAGATTTGTCATGATGTGACGACCTAATCAATGTGATCTTACGTGGAAGTCCCATCATTTTCCACACTGACTTGTCGTATCGTAAGAATCTGCAACATAACGTCTAATATTTCTGAAAAACACAATTGAGCTGAAGATTGAATAATATATTTAATGTGAATAAAGACAAGTTATACAGAATGACTATGTCTGCGACGCTGAGCTATGCCATCCGACTGAATGAATGTTCCCGCGTACACCATTCTTGACCTTCTCTTAGTGTTACATGTAGAAAGTGAGTCTTCTCAGTAAATATATTTTTAGCTTCGAAAATCGTGTTGTTAGTATCCGAATACTACTACAATGTCAGCAATATTTCGTGCTTCCCCTCAGATGTGGAGGTCTTCATAATCCAGTCAAACACAGGAAAAAAGGGAAAGGGTGAGATTAAGTAGTTTGGTCCGACATTGGTCTTCAATTTGAATGTATCTGTCAACTATCGTCCATGCACCACTTTGAATTGTTGTCCATTAATTCCGTATGATGATGACCGACTTCACAGCTACTCACCCCATAGTGTCGAACAGGTCTCCATAATGTTCTCTTATCCACACTGTCAAATGCAGTTATAGTCAAGGAAGTTGATGTTTAGTGGTGTTTCCATAGTTCCATTCTATTTATTGTGTAACACTGATCCGTAGTGTTGAGATTTGGTCTGTACACAACTGATTCTTACGAAGTACAGCCTATTTTTCTTGGAGTCGTGCGTCTACTGAATCTTTCGTCCGTTTCAACAATACTGTTGGAAACTATTCCTGTTACTGATAGTAGTGCAATGCCTCCTTAGTTCTCACTCGCCGAGCTCTCTTTTCTTTAGTACATTGATGACATATCCTTCCTTGTAGTCACTCGTCCTTCCTCCCAAATATTCCTGAATAGAAATATCTGTCTGACTTCAGCTCCACTTGTATCACTTCTAGGATTACTGTCAGTCCCAAGACCGGATAAAGATGAAGAGTTGGACATGGGGTCAGGAAGCCCATACTGTAGAAAACAACCTCACTGAATGTTTGAAATCGTTTTACAAAATATTTAAACCTTAGAAAACATTTCACTAGTTACGTTGAATATCGGTTGATTTCTCTTGTCCAGATTTCGTTTTAGTGGAATTATAATATAAGTAATCTCGTAAACTGGAACTGCCCTTGCATTGTAGTCTAACCTTCTATCTCCCATACAAGTCATTTTTTAAATGAGTAGAAATAAACTTAGATCACTCACAAGGTACGTTTCTGATTATTCAGTCAGATGTTGATCAAATATACGAGATTGTCTCACTTGTAACAAATTTCCACGAAATAAATAAATGACCAAGAAGACCTTAAAACGTTTAGGAAAGATTGGATGGTTAATATATAATTCATGTTAGTGTATTAATGAAAAATACTTTGGTATTTCACATATGGGATCGTCTTGCACAAAAATGGTGTTTATGAGATCATTTAATGAAGAGATTTGTCCATCCCCGGTTTATGCTAATCTTAGGCTGAAAGTAAGTGTCGATATGAACTTGTTTACGCACATTAATAATGTTCTAATTGTAATTTAATTTATAACTAATGTAACAGTGATTATTTATCAATAATACAAGTTAGATCTTCAATTTTAAAATAAGATTTATAGTTAGTAGAAGTATAAAATTTGATTTAAAGAAAGTAAAGATAATCTGACGACCTTTTAATCTCAAAAATTTTAGAGTCCTTTCATATTTTAAATAATAATCAGTAAATAATTACTTGTCGTATATAATAGACTATGGTTAGTTTTGACCCTTTTTCCTTACTATTTACTTCAGATTCTTTTTTAATGAGATAATTTGTTGTCTTCATTTGAAGGCTACGGAAATAGTATATTATCAATAGTGCTTTTCATATGATTACTTTTTTTTTCAAGGCAATAAAATCATTCTTTGAAAAACTTTCATAGTTTATAATTTCATAAGTATTATCTATTATTACTCTCGACCGTTGTTGCTACCTTGGCATGGTGGTTGGGCTTGCCTATCGTGATGAAGCAACCGAGCTATACTGGCTGGAACAACCGTTCCTCAAGGTCCTACCATACCAAGAAGGTCGGTCAAAGAACTGTAAGACTAAAAGCAACAAACCCAAGGTCCGAAGGCGAAGCCGTACTGCTGACTGTACAGAGGTGTGACAACAGTTAGGTGTTTCCTTCAGACAACCAGCATGACAGCGATGCTGCCTTCTCACAAGGAGGGGTGGGGTTAGAAAAGGTCGACTCTAAAAATGCACACCTTGCCCTATCCCACGAATATCCGTCTCCGGCGGTAAGGTCTCAACAAGTACGGAGCTAACACAAAAATTACCCATAAAAAGGTCGTGTGTGACCGACCTCAAGCAGTCGTCCCTTGGGCACTGCGGTCACGCTCTCAGGTCACTAAGACCACCTCTAATCCAATTTCCTTTCAGGCACCTCCAGAAGAACCCTTCCACGGTGTGGGCAACCGGGAAGTGATAACCGCCCTCATACATCTAACAGCACTCAAGACCACTGTATTCACTTCTATTATTACTGACATATCAAATTACATTGTTTTGTTCAAGATCTAATAATTGTATTAGATGCATATCTATACAAACATTAAAAATGAGTTCATATTATCAACAGGATAGATTATCACGAAAAATCAATTAACAATCTACTTAAACCTTTAAATAAAACAATTTCTTATCTGGATACTCAATTAAATATTATGAATACTGATTGAGATTAAAGCATTCAATGTCTCTATGTTAAAAAAAAGAAAAGAATTTATTTTCAAAATCCATAAAACTACATAACGTATGTATTTTATTACACAATTTCATTTTATTTTTCTCCTAAATTTTCTATTTAGTTAGTAGCAATACAAAAAGACAATAAACTTGTAAACAACACAATGAAAATACAATGTAAATGTCAATTTCTATTCAACAAACTACATTGTTTATTATTCGATTTACTAATACTTTCTTCAAATATCTTTGATATTACTAAAATATAGTTTGTAGAGAAAAATAAACTGATCATTTTACATAAAGAATATTAATGTATAAGAAATATTACCGAAGTGATATATTGAAGGAAGAAAAAAAATAAAGAACTGACCAAAAAGAAATTACATAGAGAAGTACATAGAATACTAGATATAAAAGGAATGTACAGAAAGCAAAAAAAACAGCTTATTGTCTGTTTCTTATGTAATCACAGTTATATAATATCTGATATTCAGTTAGATAAAGAGACCTTTTATTTATAAACATAATATGAGAAACATGGAAAAAGAATAAATTTATCTGAAATGAAAGAAATTTTAGGAATAATTGGATAGTTGTACAAATAACACAAATATACCGTGAGTAGTATCAATTTCAAAGTGCTTCAAAAATATTATTAACCAATACAAACTGAAAATAAGTTATTATATATATATTTTAAAAAAAAAACTGATGATCGCAAACGTCAAAGTTAAGACATTGTGTCTGGATTCCCAAAAAATACACTGAACGCAAATATTATAAATGTCACACCTCCGATAAATGTAACTAGATGTAAAAAAAGAGATGTAAAAGAAAAGTTACATAATTAACAATATATATGAAGTAGAGAGAAAATAAAACATGGATTCTCATACATCGTAACAATTCCCAAACAGTGAAAAAAAATGAGAGAAATATCAAAACGGCAAGACAGCTCCGTCGTCAGGTTACAAAAAGAAACATTTTTTATGACAACATTTTTAAATTACAGGACTAACAAGAATCACAGTAAACAAGTGGTCACATCAGTTATGTTTACTAAATGGATGTCATCTATAAATGGTTTATGAAAATGCGTATTGAATAAGTTTGTGATAATGTTGTAAAATTTTTACAACACCCGTATTAGAATTTGTGGTAAGTTATCAGGGATTACTAATTGTCAGAAACTTTAACTTTCCTCGTTTTAATTCGTTTTTGTTCTAAATAAGTTTTTAAGGGTAAGACTTTCTTTCTACAACTTCTCATGGAACAGTCTTACAGTCGAAGATTACTTGACCATACCTCAAGTAAGTGAAGACAAATTCCTCTTAGATATGTATATGTTTAATACATAGTGTCCTCACTATACATTGAATGAGAGTGATAAGATGTTTAGAATTCGTTACTTACCTTCTTACTAATAAACGCTCCTTCAGGGACCGTGTGAATATATGCTCAGTTTAATGCAACTGAAATAATTGAGTGTGTCGGTATAATTGTTTTCACTCCTTTTACATTCTAACCGTTTATTTTCTTGTATTATGTTGATGTGAAGTGTCACAACTTGAAATGATACACAAATATGCTAGTTATGTGTATAGTTGTCTGTACCATTTCCTCATTTACCCTTTCGTTTTTCATGGTTCAGACCATGAAAACTCAAAGTGATTCGCTTTTATGCAAAGTATCAACCAGATTTAGTCACTTTAAAAAATAAAATCTTAATTGAAATCGACGACCACTCATACGATATCACATCCTTCTACTATCTCTCCAAATATTCATATATTGCTATCATCTTCAATCTCGATACAAACACTACAAATTTCAGAGACTTTATGTTATGAACTTCATCCAAATAGAAAGACCTGTGAATCAATTTCGCATACTCCATGGAAAGTGCCATCAATTCAAAAAAATCTTGTATAATCGTGAGACAGTAGAAACGTTTGTTCTACAAACTTTTGTAATATCTTCAGTGCACTAAAATTTTAGAAAAATGAGCTCTACACTAATATATCATTACCTAAGACATTAATAGTAATTATAAATGCAGATCCATACATTTGGCCCCGAGGCACAACGTAAATGTGAGAGCTAGTGGTACTTTCTAGCTGCTCAAAGTTTAAACCTCCAAATTAGTGGCTGAAAGTTGAACGGTTTCACGTCTGATCAACCGTCACTAAGCATAAATTAGGATAACACGGAGTTAAAAGAATTAAGAATGCGTACTAAACCGTCAATCCTATTAGACTGAGGCATTGAAAAATCACAATCGACAAAAAAACGGTCTAAAACAATGAATATGAGGTAAAATATAAATACAATGAAGAATTCAAACTTGTGCTTAAAAAGTTGAAAGTTATAGTTTATTTCTAAATCTATCATGCTCATAGCCTTAAGTGATCAGATATTCTTTTGCCCTAATTTACGGGCATATACTTAATATTGGCAAGGCGGAAGGTTTAGAGGTAATATTTTTGATCACTTCAATAGCTGACTCTTATAATTTATATAATTAACATCGGATATGATTACTTACATTTTAAATGTGCTGCTTAATAACATATCAAAAAGGTTGTGGTGGTCTGAGTCTCGTTCCATCGCTGTGGTATATTTATTCAGTCTAGCTTCAGTAATAGCTCTTTGCTTTTGATATATGTGTAGACAGTCCTTTGATTCTGGGTTACATGCTTTAATCACTGAAAAGGACATTAATCAATCATGATACGGGATTTCTATTAATTATAAGTCTACACTCTGCTGTAATGTTTTAAAAGCGTTCTTTCTAAGGAGATTTAGAGATTTGATGGATTCAATGAGTCAAACTGATTACTTTTGAATTTTCACCAAGCAAGTAATAGATAATAGACCGTGGAAATTATGAAAAGATAATCGAGATATGTATTTGATACTGAATTTCTGAGAATCAAGTATTTACTTACTCCACTGTACAGGAATGCGTTGAGCAACAAAACGACCCATAAGGACAGCTAAACCTGTGCATAAAGCATGACCAACAACTCCACCTACGATTACACCCAAAGCACTCTACAGATGAAAACGAAAATCAGAAAAGAAAATGCTGAGAACAATGTGCCAGTGAAAGCACTACTACTAAAATCGTAAAAAGCCTACTGTAGTAAAATCCTGAATTATTAAGTTTTTCAAAGCCTGATTAGAAAGCTTTTCAGAAAATGTATGAATTAAAGGTATGAAAATAACTTTTGTTGCTATCTGCTTCTTATTTAATGCAAATACATTGTGGTACAACAAGGAACCAAGAAAAGTATGCATCACACAAATATAGAGATAACATGGTGAAGAAATAGAGGGGTACAATTTAGTTAAGAAAAACCGAGAGAGACTTATTTTAGTTAAGGAAGTTCCGTTCATTGTTATGTAAAAACACCAGGATCGCCATTAGTTTCTATCCTAAGCCACATCTGATAAAGTCTGAAGCTACTGTGGTGGTCGGTATTCGGTATGATTATTTAACTTCGTATACTGCTCGTCCTGATAACCGTTACTAGATAACGCCCAGCGGTGCATAAATCAGAAGACTAATGCGAAGCGTTGATTACGCTTGTCATTGCACTACGCACAGACCACCAAAACCCCAGTCACACGAAGCAAGAACGATATGCGAGTGCCGAAGAGCAAGCAAGCGAGTGAGTTAATGAATAAGATTAAAATGTAAATATATATACATAGGAAAATGAATGCGTCATCGAATCACTTAAGCGACTAACACTAAAGCTATCAGAATGAATATGTGCGTAGGCGGTAAACAATGCTTAAGCATACATATTCACACAAGCGAAACAATAATAAAGATACAATGGTATACATAAGTTGTTGTTATTGTACGAATGACTGTCTGTTAAATAAGTTAATAAAAGGGCTTAACCAAACTTAATATGAACAAACTGAAATATACATGAGCAGCTATACTACATTCTCGGTCCAACAAATTTTTCTAAACATCCGTATCATTTCTCTGACCAGACGTTTGACACCTATTTTAAAAAGAGCCAGGGATAGATAGACTTGGACTGGCGAATGGTAGCGATTAATAAGTTGGAGTTCCTTCTGAACCTTCGCTTTGTTAGGTGGACTGGTTGTCATCGTCCACGACAGAGAAGACAGTTTGGTCGAATTTGTTAGCGGCAAAAAGCCAGCTGAACGTTTTCTTAGAAAACTCGGTCTATTGTCCAAGATACCTTCGGACGTTACCAATCGGTATACCACTAACTTTACACAAAAATTTACTGACACCACTCCTTTTTATGCAATGATTCGGATGATTCAGAATGTGTCTTGGGAGTTATAAGATTCGGTTGTTGTTCCCAACTCGTAAGCAAGCTCCGAACAAGTTTATTAGCCCTTACTCAACATTTCCTGGAGTTATCTGTATGTAGCATCATCAAAGTTGAGGTTATCCGTAGATCGAGGTGTCAAAAGGAGTACGAAAGAGTCTGCAGAAAACAAGTGTTTATAAGCAGGACGTTTTGAGAAGCCGTAAGTGACTTTACCTGCCATTTACCTTCACAGACTTACAAAAATGCATACAGTATTCATCTACACCTTTTAGTAGGTTGATAACTGGGCTTGATAATTGATTGCAACGGTAGCTACAACCAAATTTCTTATGTCAATCTGTCGAAACGCTAGATAGGCTTGCTGAAAACCAGGCCATAATCAGACTCCGGTTAGGTACTTATAAATGAGCGGGAGTCTTGTAAACATCCACATGAGTGAGGTCTGATAGCAGTGTGATAAATCTAAGTCCAAGCTTCGATTAAGGAGGAAGGATATCAGGTAGCAAATTGACGATGACTGTGTCGAAAATTGGTGCTAGCCAAAAACAGGATGTAGTCTATGCAAAGCTCACCGTTATCTGATGTGAGACCGTCGAGTCCCTGTTGGGTGCATACACAACTTTCCTATGCGCCTAGTATTTTCAGTAGATATCGTCAAATAGAATGAAATGATAATATCTACTGAAAATACTACTTTCGCTTCGATTAATAGTCAAACAATTCACATTATTATTATTGTTATTTTTTACTACGTCACTTATTCACTCTCTTTTATTCCCACTTTGTTTATCCTTATTTTTCGACTTAAACAGCAGCTTGCCTATGGTGGAAACTCGGTTCTATCTAAACGTTCACGAGTCACTGACTGGTTGAAAATTGAATGTTACCACCAAATACAAATACTGAAATAGCTTTTCTGAAACCACATGCGCCATTCAAACTGGCTTCCTTCAACGTATGCACACTAATGCAGACCGGACAACAGACAGAGGTGGCTATATCTTTAGAAAGTCTTAACATCGACGTTTGTTGTCTATCCGAGACCTGCATTCAAGACTCTGGTGAAGTACTACGAATCCGCTCTCCATCTGTTGCTTCAAAAAGTTTGTCTTACGTGCGCTTATCCGGGGACTTTGTGGCATCTTCGTTTGGTCTTGCTGGCGTTGGTGTCGCACTAAGCGCTAGAGCTGAGGCAGTCGATTATGTGCTATTAGATGACTCTTCGTCATCTCCGCTTATGCCCCGACAGATTGCAGTCCGGATGCAATCAAGGATGAATTTTACCACCAGTTAACTGTTCTTCTCCAGAAAGTGTGTTCGACAGATATTATAGTACTAGCCGAAAACTTGAATGCTCGGGTCGAGCGTCTAGACACAGAAGAGAGTCGTTTAGGTGGCCGATGGGGACTCGTTGGTCGCAGGTCAGATAACGGGGACCGTCTACTGCAACTGTGCACAGACCACAATCTGTGTTTGGCTAGCACTAACTTTCGGCACAGTCATCGCCGATGCGCCAAATGGCGTCCTCCCTCAGCATCCCAAGCCTGGACTCAGATTGATCATATCGCGATTAGCTGCCGCTGGCGTGGTTGTGTACAAGACTGCCGCTCCTTTTGGAGTACCTATCTATGGACTCCGGTCATGCCCTGGTCTGCGGCAATCTTACCTTACTTTTCAGTGGCCAACGAAGTGACCGCCACCAAAGGATTGATGTCAGCAAGTTGGTCGCAACTTCTGTTGCAAGTAAGTATCGAACCGAGCTAGCTTCTAGGCTAGCTACCACTCCACCGAAAATTATAGATGAGCATTGGTTGCAACTTCATGACGCCATCAAGGTGGCGAGTAAAGACACTTGCGGCTTTGGGAAACGTCCCGCTTATGAGCACTGGGTTTCTTTAGGCTCCTACAACTCATTGAAACCCGTCGGTCTACTCCGGGTGACCGTGAGTTTGACCACAAACGACGACTGTTACGTAATGAAATCGGGCAAAGCTTGCGTAAGGACCGAGAAGCCTGGTGGTCGGAGCGTGCTAATGAGCTGGAAGCAGCAGCTGCATCTGGTAACTACCCGAAGTTCTTTCAACTCATCCGAGCCACTGGCAACAAGAAGTCTGATGTGAGCGAAGCAACCTGTGAGGATGACGGGTGCCAGTCACTGACATCCGTCAACGTCCTGGACGATGGGGGGCGGAAATCCGCAAGGGACTCAAACTCTTGAGGCGCTACAAATCACCGGGCCCAGATGACTTACCTCCGGCTCTTTTTAAAGATGGTGGTGACTTCCCGATCAAGGAACCTGTTATATCTTGTCACCACCAATTAGGGAGCAGTGAATTACCGATCGTATCAATGACACGTAAACCCGTATGAGCAGTCTAGAGTCCGTACTGGTCCCGCTTCCTGTCTAGCCCAGCCAGTTAATTCCAGAACACCAATCCGAGCCTCTGCTATATGAATCATTATATTTCAAACATACTGAGTTTATATACCAATCAAACAGACCACATCGCACCATAAAATAGGAAACAACATTTATATAAGATTTGGCCAAATGTGGCTGTGAACGTGGGAGGTAGTGATTAATAGACAGGGAATAATTCAAGAATGAAAAATCGTATAATAACAGTTCATAGGTTAAAATGAAGCTTATGATAAGAGGGAGAGATCAATATGAATAGTTTAGTTAATTAACAATTATACGATAAAACTATACGCATTATTTATTTATTTATTTAAACACATAAATATTGGTACAAGAATGCGCCACACAAAACAATGAGAAGTTGAGGGGAAAGAAAAGAAAAAAGAGAATAATAACGAAGAGATTGATGTAAGGTGGTGTAATAATAATAATGGTAAAAATGGGGAACGGAAAGGTACAATCAGAAGAAATCTTTCAGTTAAGGAGGACACAACCTTTTATGAAGAAAGTAAAAGAAGGTTACAGTGTAGTGTCAGTTATTATGCCAAGCCCATATACCTTATTCGAGCTTTCGGACATCCCATTCTATTCATTTTACTTGAGCCATACATTGACCTTGTTATTTATTCGCTTATCAATCTAGAGTGTTTTTATATGAGCGTATATGTGTGTGCCCTTTTTATTCCATTAATCACATGTCTGTAGCTTTATTTTGTCTGACTATAAATATTGAGTAACGCTTGACAAAGAGGGAGTTGGCTTCCCAGCCATCTTCCATACGTGTCATCTTTGCTTTGCTGTGCTTCATTCGCTTCATGTACGAAATATGTGTATTCTCAAGTCAATTCTCGTTATTCGACTTATTTAATTCCGTTATTGGATAACGCGATTTAAGTCGACGATGATATACGAGAAAAGGCGACAACAAACATTCGTACGCTCTAAATAGGAGTCAGATTCACGGGCCACAAAAACAGCAGGATCGCCACTGGCTTCTATTCTGATAACGTCTCTAGCCACTGTGTCGCACCATCTCTCGGACCCCAGCCAGGGAGTCGAGAAGGACCAACAGAAGCCAGGCTGTACAAGGTCAGATTTACAACGCGTCGGTGAGAGTAGTTTTGCTCTGTGCTTGTGAAACCTGGCCTCTCCGAGTTGAGGATGTTAAACAACTATATGTGTTATCATCGTTGTCTCCGAAGGATTGATGACATCCAGTGGCAACACCATGTTAGTAGTGCAGAGGTTCGGTATCGTGTGTTCGGGCACAGAGATGATAATTCAATTGGTGTCACCATCTTGAAACACCGACTTCGGTGGCTTAGACATGTTCTCCGAATGTCGTCCCAGAGAATTCCACGTCGTGCATTATTTGCCGACTCTGGGACTGGTTGGAAAAGGCGGAGAGGTGGTCAGTGTATGACATTGTGTCGTGGTATGAAAGAAAGCTGCAAAAGGTTGGCTTCTGTTGGTCCTTCTCGACTCCCTGGCTGGGGTCCGAGAGATAGTGCAGCACAATGGGTAGGGACGTTATCAGATATGGCTCAGAATAGAAGAGAGGCGATCCTGCTGTGACCTTCCTTTACTTTCTTCATAAAAAGTGGTTGTAACTTTCTTAACTGAAAGAATCCTTCTGGTTGTACCTTTGCGTTTCCCCCACTATTATTATTAATATTACACTACCATACACTAATATGTAGTCGTTATTGTTCTTTTTTTCTTATACACACCTTACATTATTTTCCTCTTCCCATTCTCATTGCTTTGTGTGGCTCATATATATCTGGTGCCCCCTTATACCAATATTTGTGTTCCAACAAACAAATAAATAATGTGCCTAGATACGAACTACACATTCAAGTCTCCGGCTCGCATTACCGAATGCGAATTCATGAGATCACATTACTGGTGGTGGAACTCATCTTCGATTTCATCCGAGCTACAATCTGTCAGTGTGTAGGCAGAGATTACGGAAAGACATTTCAGACTTGACACCAGAGCAAAGACTAATCAGTCATTTTAAAATACAGATGTAATAGATACAGCAAAACCAACAGTTTTGGAAATGTGTGGGAAAAGGGGATTTATTCGAAATATACATTATTTAGATTAAGCTAAGTGTTCTACCTAATTCCGCCTGTAGCTCTCATGGGGTTACTGCCGGTCCCAAGCCCGCGTAAAGAAGGAGGGTTGGGCATGGGGTTAGCGTCCCCATCCCGTAGAAAACTAACTCGCTAAAAAAACGCTTACCAGAAAAAATAATCCAAACCATTTTAACTCTGTCCTGGGAGTTAGGTCTTCATTTAGAAGAATTATGACGCTTCATGGTGAAAGCCGAGCTCCTTCGGAAGCCACGAGGCCGATGCCCCTTCTAACAACCAGAGCAAAAATTTTTATAGGTACATGGAACGTTCGAACAATGTGGGAAACCGGGAAGACCAGTCAAATAGCAATGGAAATGAGGAGATACAACTTAGCAGTACTGGGAATCAGCAAAACCCACTGGACCCAAGCTGGACAGAAAAGGCTAGCTACGGGAGAGATGCTGCTATACTCTGGTCACGAAGAGGACAACGTTCCACACACTCATGGAGTCGCTCTTATGCTGTCCAAAGTAGCACGAAATGCACTTGTAGGATGGGAATCTCACGGATCCAGAATCATCAAAGCATCATTCAAAACAAAGAAGGAGGGGATCTTAATGAATATTATCCAATGTTATGCACCCACCAATGATAGCAACGACGACATTAAAGATCAGTTCTACGAGCGGCTACAGTCAATCATTGAGAAATGCCCAAGGAAGGACCTAACTATTCTGATGGGAGATCTAAATGCCAAAGTCGGAATAGACAACACTGGATATGAAGACATTATGGGACGACATGGACTGGGAGAAAGAAACGAAAATGGAGAAAGATTTGCAAATCTATGTGCATTCAACAAATTGGTCATAGGAGGCACAATATTTCCACACAAGCGTATATACAAGGCTACATGGATCTCACCGGACCACACTACAGAGAACCAAATAGATCATATTTGCATCAACAAAAAATTCCGAAGGACAATGAAAGATGTGAGAACCAGGAGAGGTGTTGACGTAGCTTCAGATCACCACCTAGTTGTAGCCAATTTAAAACTGAAGCTAAAGAAGAACTGGACAACTGGACAAACAGCACTACAAAGGTTCAATACAACCTTCCTTCGAGATACTGACAAACTCAATGAATTCAAGATAGCTCTCAACAACAGGTTCCAAGCCTTACACGATCTACTGAAAGAAGAAGAAACTACTATGGAGGACAACTGGAAAGGCATCAAGGAAGCATTAACTTCAACGTGTTAAGAGGTTCTGGGTCTAAAGAAATACCATCATAAGGAATGGATCTCTACAGAAACACTGGACAAGATCAAAGAAAGGAAGAACAAGAAGGCAGCAATAAACAACAGCAGAACACGAGCAGGAAAAGTCCAAGCACAAGCTGAATACATAGAAGCAAACAAACACGTGAAGAGGAGCATTAGAGCCGACAAGAAGAAATACGTGGAAGAACTAGCAACGACGGCAGAAAAAGCTGCTAGAGAAGGAAATATGAAACAGCTTCACGATACAACGAAGAAACTAGCAGGGAAATACAGTAAACCAGAGAGACCGGTCAAAGACAAAGAAGGCAAGCCAATCACCGAAATTCAACAACAGCGTAACAGATGGGTAGAATACTTCGAGGAACTCCTGAATAGGCCGGCTCCAATGAATCCACCGGACATCGAAGCAGCACACATAGATCTTCCTATAGATGTCAACCCACCAACGACGGAAGAAATTAGAATGGCCGTCAGACAAATCAAGAACGGGAAAGCAGCAGGACCCGACAACATACCAGCTGAAGCACTGAAGTCAGACATCCAAGTAACTACAAACATACTTCACCTTCTATTCAAAAAGATTTGGGATGAGGAACAAGTGCCGATGGACTGGAAAGAAGGACACCTCGTCAAGATTCTAAAGAAAGGAGATCTGAGCGAATGTGAAAACTACAGAGGCATTACACTACTGTCAGTACCAGGGACAGTCTTTATCAGAGTGTTGCTGAAAAGGGTGGAAGACACAGTAGACGCCCAACTTCGAGATCAACAAGCTGGATTCCGTAAGGATCGGTCGTGCACAGACCAAATTGTGACACTACGGATCATCGTCCAGCAATCTGTTGAGCGGAACTCGTCACTGTACATCAACTTCATTGACTATGAAAAGGCATTCGACAGTGTAGATAGGAGGACGTTGTGGAAACGTCTTCGACACTACGGAGTTCCTGAGAAGATTGTCAATATTATCCGGAACTCATACGACGGACTACAGTGCAAAGTAGTGCATGGAGGACAGCTGACAGATGCATTCCAAGTAAGGACTGGAGTCAGACAAGGCTGTTTACTCTCTCCCTTCCTCTTTCTTCTGGTGGTCGACTGGATTATGAAGACCTCGACATCTGAAGGAAAACACGGAATACAATGGACAGCTCAGAACCAGTTAGACGATTTGGACTTCGCAGATCACCTAGCCCTCCTATCACGTACACACGAACAGATGCAGATGAAGACAGCCAGTGTAGCAGCAGTCTCTGCATCAGTAGGCCTCAGCATACACAAAGGGAAAACCAAGGTCCTCAAATTCAAAGCGGAAAACACCAATCCAACAACTCTTGATGGCGAAACTCTGGAAGATGTAGAGTCCTTCACATACCTAGGAAGCATCATCGATGAACAAGGAGGATCAGATGCAGACGTAAAGGCGAGGATCGGCAAAGCAAGGGTCTCATTCCTACAATTGAAGAATATATGGAACTCAAAACAACTTTCAAGCAATATCAAAGTGAGAATCTTCAATACGAACGTCAAGGCAGTCCTACTGTACGGAGCTGAAACTTGGAGAACTACAACAACCACAATCAAGAAGGTACAAGTATTTATAAATAGTTGTCTACGCAAGATACTCAACATCCACTGGCCGGATACCATCAGCAACAGCTCTCTGTGGGAGAGAAGAAACCAGCTTACAGCTGAAGAGGAAATTAGGAAAAGACGATGGAAATGGATAGGACATACATTACGCAAATCGTCAAACTGCATCACGAGGCAAGCCCTAACTTGGAATCCTGAAGGGAAGCGAAAAAGAGGAAGGCCAAAGAACACATTGCGTCGGATAATAGAAGCAGATATGAAAAGGATGAATTACTACTGGACGGAGCTAGAAAGGATTGCCCAGGACAGGGTTGGATGGAGAATGCTGGTGAGCGGCCTATGCTCCTTCATGAGGAGTAACAGGCGTAAGTAAGTAGGTGTTCTACCTATGGGTAGAGTAAAATCATGCTGTTCAAAGCGGGGATAAAACGGCAACTGACGGGTTACATAAGTATGACAACCAGTTAGAGGGTAAACTTAATTAATACATTGTAGACATCACGACTATAACTTCTATCTTGAGGTGATGGTCGAGCTCTATATCTTAATGATCCAACAGAGCTACATTGGCTGGAACAATTTTTCCTTTAGTTTCTACTATGCCAGGTAAATCAGTTGAAAAACAGTAGGCCTAAAAACAGCAACGTAAGATCCGAGGGCGTGGTCATACTTCGAAATGTACAGAGGCGTAACGGCAATAAGGTTTGGGCAACGAGTAAATGACAACTACCCTCACTAACAGTACGCGTGACAATGTACGTTATGTCATTTTCAATAAACCCACAACTCACAGTCAGGAGTGAGAATATTCTGCATTTGCTCTCCTCATTAGGGACGAGAAAGATCCGGAATTTTCATGTACTTTTAAAGAATTTTAAGAAATATGTTACTAAAGATAGCTGGATACTTAGTTTATGCAAATTTATTATGGAACGTTATGTTAACAAAACTAACTTGCGGTGTCGAGGTGGTCACTTACCTTTGTAGCTGCAAGAACAATTGTAGTTATCTGAGACCTATCACCCCATTCTGCAAAAAATGTGAGCACAAAAGCTTCCACAAAGATTGGAGTAAATATGTTTCTTGTGATCGTAAGTAATTTGGAGGGAAATCCCTGGGGAGAGTCTGGGGTTGAACGACCAGTTTCTATATCATCTGCTCTAGACTGTGTGAGTTGCATATGAACTTCATCGAACTCTTCTTTGGCTGTACTGGAAGACATAGTATATGCTAAGCACTTATGAAGCTTGTCGAGCGTTACCTTCATAGAGCATTTTCAGGCCGAATATAAAAAATAAAGCACCGGATAAATATAAGGTTACAAATCGCGGGATGATTGTTGTTGCGTAACCAAGTAACGCTGTAAGAAAACAGTTAGGAATAAATATCGCTACCCGACAACATTGTCATGGTGATAAGAGCGAGCATCGCTCCACAATAAACCAAAGCTCGTGGATGTTGCATAGACATAATAGCAGCGATGAAAAATGTCTTATCACCAATTTCAGATATTATAATAACGTAAAATGAAGACGAAAATCCCGATAAAAACAAATTCCATGCTGAATTAACTTCCTTGGTCGATTTGATTTGATCATCTTTTATGACTGGAAGTTTTGATGTTCCATGTGGAGGTATCTCTAGGCAGCTGACCCCACTCCATAGAGTGATGAGAAGGATACACTCTATTCGAAACACCATCAGAATAGCTGTAACGCAACAGCGGAATTGCGCGCAATATTTTGCACTCAGTTATAAGAATAGACTTTAGTAATAAGAATAGTAGTTTGATGTACCCATGTTAATCCTGACAATGTTTCTTCTAGTGAAGGTCCAACTTCCACCTGAAAATGTTCACTGATGGGGTTGACATCAAATGTTCGTGCAAGGCGTCCCAGTCACTAACCACCAAGCAGCGGCTGCGCTGCAATGCACAGTTGTTTTCAAGCCGTGACTCATTATTACTTCCAAGTCATTCTGTTATTAAGATTTTGACGTCATCCACAAACATTAATGTCGACGACCAAAGCAATAGAGGTAATTCATTGATGTAGAGGAAATGTAAGGGACCTAAGGTGGTGCCTTGGAGTACACCATTTTCGAACAACTTCCATTCAGATAGTGTTCCATTAACCCACACTCTCTTTCTCTCTCTGCGGTCACACGAGACGTTTTCTATCCATTCCTGTACAACACCTGTTATGCCGAAGCTCGATAGCTTCTGCATAAGCCCTAAGCGTGAAACATTGTTAAACGTTTTGCTATAGTCTATAGATATCACATCGACAGACAGTCCGTTTTCCAGGGCTGCTGTCCAATCCTCTCTCGCAAAAAGTTGGTCGGGCATGAATTCTCGTTTCGAAACCAAGAGTTAACAGATTGTACTAACCTATGCAACTTAATAACTTGACCCGAACTATCTTTCCAAGTAACTTAACGACTATGTTGCTTAAACTGACAGGTAGATAGTTAGATACGGTCTGTCTCGAAATATCTTTAAATATGGGGCTGACTATAGCATCTTTCCAATCTCTAGGGTGTTGAGCGGGTGAAAGTAAAATGTCGAAGAGCGTCGCGAGTGGTCCGCAAGAGAGGACAGAATTCGTGGATGTAACCATCAAGGCCTGGTTTGAGGTTCGTGATCAACAATAGAAAAGTTTCCTCAACAACATGTACAGGTCTTGGAGTTGGTATCTCCGTGTGACTATGTACACACCATGAGGAACCTCTTCTCACTTATCACAATGCATTCCCTCTTCCACAAGGAATAAGCAATATGGCTGTCCAGATTTGTAAGCAGACCAGACCATCCTAAAAGTTAACCAAAAATGGTAACCCAAAGTGAATATGTAAAAACATTTCAAGCCTTAAGCGTATAAATCAAGTCAAAGTCAACCAAGTATGCTTTGATGCAATATATATATATATAAGCAAAGTCAATGCACTCAAGTACAATATCACTTCAGCTTAAATAAATTCAATTAAAATGGAAACAGTGGTTTTGATGCGTAATTTACGTACAAAATAGTAAATTTAACCCAACGCGTAATAATACCGCTGTCTTTTTTTACATAGCGCGCAAGGACGTCCTGTTAACTTATGTTGATCTGGTAGTAAAGTTTCTCAAGAACATCCAGTTCCTCCTTGGAAGCATTAACCAAAAGGGGTGACTTCAAGAATTCATTAAAGTCATTCCAGTCATTCACCACTCGACTGGATAGCGAAATCTCGACCACAGTCCATACGATAGTACTTTTTGACCATTTTATGAGCGTCGGAGATCAGCACTTCTAGAAAGAACAAACCAGTAGAACATGTTTCCGTTCTACACGTTATCTAAGATACGGAACGCTAGTACGAGATTGTCTCCCAGTCTATAATAAGGATGAGGAAGAACTTCAACCTCTCTTCATTTGAGTTTTGAAACTTCTATTAGTATATTATTGTCTACCCACCAAAAACCTCAAACGGAATGTTCCACAATAAGTGGAAAAAGTTAAGCGCCCCGTAAACAGTCTTCGCAATACGTTGATATCCAAAACCCACATCATCGAGACATTTAAAGGCTCTGTGAAACCGATATATCTGGAGAGATCCTAAGCATTTTCTGTATTGTAATGTGCAGTTTTCTTTCAGAAATGACCTACGATAATTCTTGAATTCTTAGGCGATTGGTGGTTGTAAAAACCCAACATTTTTCAGTCTTAACAAAATAAATTCGTAGTGTTTAACTTGTCCTACAGACATTCCACTGCAAACGTAAACCCGATACTGAAGACTCAGAGTCTATGTGAAAGCAATCATCAGAACAAGGACAACTTGGCTCCAACCTTTATCTGTTTCTAAACGTAAAAACGAACAACTCGATTAGTACAAATAATTAAGGGATTTGTAGTCATTAAGTAAAACGCATAAACATGCCGACCAATAGTTTGTGTCTTATTGATGTGAACAAAACAAGCATGAGTTGTAGTCTCACTAATATGATAGGAAATACTGTCCTTGAATTGGCAGGTCACATGTAACAGGGATAGTCTGCAGACACATTAGACGGGGTTGACGTGGTGGGCGTTTAAGCAGCGATTTGATTGTTTTGCTGCGGACATAAGTAAAAAGTTGTTCTTCTCGTTTTCGTGATGTACATGATGGTTGGTTTAACTTAATATATGCCCATTAGCTGTAAAAAACTGTAGTTCGTTACGAATAATTCGTAATATCGATTGTTTGCTGATGCATGGAAATATATCATTCTTTGTCTTGGTCTTTGGAAGTATTTGTAAATGTACTGACCGCGTAACTCCAAAGTGTTATATGGTTTCCGAATATGTCGCTTTTTGGGATTGCTAGCCGTTTGTAGAATCACAGTTACCGTGGAAAACACATTCTGATTCTTTGTTGGTCACCAATTCATCGAATTCACTGACATCGATTATGTGAACTCATTGTAGTTGGTTTATTAGTCACAGGTAGTATAATTTTATATTACATCAAGCTCTTCGTTATTATTCCCCTTTTTTCTTTTCTTTCCCCTCAACTTCTCATTGTTTTGTGTGGCGCATTCTTGTACCAATATTTATGTGTTTAAATAAATAAATAAATAATGCGTATAGTTTTATCGTATAATTGTTAATTAACTAAACTATTCATATTGATCTCTCCCTCTTATCATAAGCTTCATTTTAACCTATGAACTGTTATTATACGATTTTTCATTCTTGAATTATTCCCTGTCTATTAATCACTACCTCCCACGTTCACAGCCACATTTGGCCAAATCTTATATAAATGTTGTTTCCTATTTTATGGTGCGATGTGGTCTGTTTGATTGGTATATAAACTCAGTATGTTTGAAATATAATGATTCATATAGCAGAGGCTCGGATTGGTGTTCTGGAATTAACTGGCTGGGCTAGACAGGAAGCGGGACCAGTACGGACTCTAGACTGCTCATACGGGTTTACGTGTCATTGATACGATCGGTAATTCACTGCTCCCTAATTGGTGGTGACAAGATATAACAGGTTCCTTGATCGGGAAGTTGTAACAGCTCAGGTTGGTTGGTTAAGAGTTGACCCCAAACAACCAAGCTTATGCCGAAACAGTATTGTTCAAGTATTCATTCACTTCCTTATTTTTTATAAGCGTTATATTCCCTATTATCTTGAATGTTGAGAGCCTTTGTTTGTCTGAACAGATAATCCCACGCTCCACTGTGACTGCGCGAAGATCGAAATAAAGACATATTCACTACTTCTCTGGTTTCTTCTATCAATAGCACGAGGGTTACCTTAAGGCACGAAATTGGTGAGCCCTTTTGAACACAAATTTAACCTCATTTCTGTTATTAACATTTTTTTTTACTCAATCGTAAAAGTAGACCTGATTATCCGTAAACTAATTTGAGTATATAACTAGTTTATTCCGTATTATCTTAAGTTATTCGTGTCATAGTAACCACTTTTTGTGCTAACTTTATTGCTATATTTGTCACATACCTCATGTCAGACTCAATAGAAACCCATAATCTGGAGGATTTGTCACCAGTGGAGATAGACACTGTTATGACTACGAAATCCCGACTTCCAGAATTTGATCGTAGTGATCCTGAGTTGTGGTTTGCTCAACTAGAGCATTATTTTACGAGACACAATATCAAATCTGAAGGGATTCGCTATAGAGACTTGTGTTCTATCCTTCCTCCTTCAGTCGCCAAAGAAGTCCGTGACTTGATTTTAAGTCCACCATCACCACAACCATACACCATCTTAAGACGAGAGATAATGAACCGTTTATCATTATCAGATAGTCAAAGAATCCAAAGACTTTTTCAAGGTGAAACACTAGGTGATCGGTCGCCGTCACAGTTTTTACGTCACCTCCAAGTCTTAGTGGGTGATAACACAGTGGGTGAAGCAGTCCTAAAACAAGGATGGATACAAGCTCTCCCATGCTACGTCCAACACTGTTTGGATGCACAAGATCCTGAAACCTCATTATCTCACTTAGCGCGTATAGCCGACAGAATAATGGAAAGAGGTCCTCCAACTGGATCAGGCACAATAAATCACACACAAAAAGTAGAATCAGCAAAAGACCCCGTAATAGAAGGACTCATTGCGAGTGTTAAGAGTCTCACTGAGGCTGTCACCAGAATGCAAATGGGTCATAGAAACAGGAGCAGGTCACCACAACGACCACGATCCAAGTCACAAAACAGGTCACAAATGTCCAGACAATCTGGGCAGTTTTGTTGGTACCACTGGAAGTTTGGTGTCAACTCAACCAAGTGCATGCAACCATGCGCCTGGCCTAAGCATAATTCTAAGGCAGCGGGAAACGAGTAACCCCTCCCCAGGTCGCGACGACTGAAGAGGGGCGCCTAAACAGTCGCTTGTTTTATGTTAGAGACAGAAACTCGGGCTTGAATTTCTTGGTGGATACTGGTGCTGCTCTTAGCATCATCCCTCGAAACAAAACTGAGATTAGTCGAGAAACATCATCAATTACACTTCAAGCTGCAAATAAAACTAAAATTGCGACATTTGGGCAGAAAACTTTAACCCTAGATTTGGGGTTCAGGAGGCAATTCCCTTGGGTTTTCACGGTAGCCGACTTAGATCTGGCAATACTGGGGATGGACTTTCTAGAGAGATACGAATTTCTAGTTGACACCAAGAAACGGCGATTAACACTAAAAGAAACTTCGTATTACACAAAAGGCAAAGAAAGTCACATCAGCTCTCTTAACTTGATTCAAACTCCCCCAGTAACAACAGCGAAATTCCAAGATATACTCGCGGAATTTCCAAACTTAACTAAACCAAACCCACAGCCTTCTAAAGACAAACTAAAAGTAAGTCACACTATCAAAACCGAAGGTGCACCGGTTTTTGCAAAACCCAGGAGACTAGCACCAGATAAGCTCAAAATCGCTAGGGCCGAGTTTGATTATATGCTACAACTGGGTATTATCCGTCCCTCTGATAGTCAATGGGCATCCCCTTTGCATATGGTCCCAAAGAAGAATGAAGGTGACTGGCGACCGTGCGGGGATTACAGAGCCCTAAACCGTCAAACCGTACCTGATAGGTACCCAATACCTCATATCCAAGATTTCACCAACGGTTTACAGGGTATGAACATATTCACTAAAATTGATTTAGTCAGGGCATATCACAATATCCCGGTGGCTGATGAAGATATTCCCAAGACAGCTATTACTACACCCTTTGGCTTATTCGAGTTTGTACGCATGCCATTCGGCCTGAGAAATGCGGCACAGACATTTCAAAGATTCATAGATAACCTACTTCGAGATATGCCATTTGCGCAGGGGTATATAGACGACTTGTTAATTGCCAGCCCCGATTTGCAATCACACGAACAGCATGTACAAGCAGTGTTGAAAAGACTGGATGAACATGGAATAAACATACATCAAAGTAAGTGTGTTTTCGGTGTTCAAACTTTAGAATTTCTCGGTCACACAATAAGCCCAGAAGGGATTAAACCTATCAAAAAAGAAGTGGATACTATCAAACAATACCCCGTACCTAGTTCTCTAACACAACTGAGAAGTTTTCTAGGCCTAATTAACTTTTATCGCAGATTCATACCAGGTTGTGCACAATTAATGCAACCTTTGACAGATTCACTTAAAGGAAAACCAAAAGAATTCAAACTGTCTTCTGACGCCATCGAAGCTATTAAACAGCTTAAAGATAAACTGGCTCAAGCAACTACGTTGATATATCCGAATTCTCTTTCCCCACTTGCTTTGATGGTGGATGCTTCAGATAAAGCAGTAGGCGGTACCCTTAACCAACTGGTTAAAAACGCCTGGAAACCAATTGCTTTCTTCTCGAAAAGACTCGCTCCAGCCGAAACAAGGTATTCTACCTTCGGGCGAGAACTTCTTGCAATCTACCTGACCATTAAACACTTCCGACACATGTTAGAAGGTAGGGAATTTATAGTCTTTACGGATCACAAACCTCTGACGAATGCTTTAAAAGCGAGAGCCGATAAATACTCACCTCGAGAAGTCCGACACCTTGACTATATATCACAGTTCACAAGCGATATCCGACATGTCAAAGGTCAGGACAATCAGGCGGCAGATGCTTTATCCAGACTAGAAATGAACGTGCTACAGCAGTCTACAGTAAACTTCGAGACGTTAAGACACGAACAAGAGCAGGACCTAGAATTGCAAAACCTACTTAAAACAAACAATTCAAGTCTTAATTTAAAACAATTCCCATCACCTATCGATGGTATTCTAATTTATTGTGACACGACCAAGGCAATGCCGCGACCTTTCGTTCCCAAAAATATGCGAAAGTTGATATATAATAACTTTCATTCTTTGTCTCATCCTGGCGCGAAAGCTTCAACAAAACTAATCAATGCCAGATATATATGGCCGAATTTACAGAAGGATGTACACAAATGGGTTAGAGAGTGTTCAGCATGTCAACAATCAAAGATTAATCGTCACACAAATTCACCCATAGGTGTTTTCTCGCAACCAGATGCACGTTTTGCCCATGTGCATATCGACTTGGTAGGTCCTTTACCACGTTCAAACGGTTTCAATTATCTTTTTACATGCATAGATCGATTTACCAGATTCCCTATAGCCATCCCGATAGCGGACATCACAGCGGAAACAGTAGCCAAAGTTTTCATGCAGAACTGGGTAACCATTTTTGGTACACCCATAACAATAACGACGGATAGAGGAGCGCAATTCGAATCCGAACTATTTAATAACTTGGCTAAACTTCTAGGCTCCAATAGGATACGCTGCACTGCATATCATCCTCAGGCTAATGGGATGGTAGAACGTTTTCACCGTCAGCTAAAAACCGCCCTTATATCTCACTCAAACCCCAATCAGTGGACAGAATTCCTACCATTAGTTATGTTGGGAATACGAACATCTGTCAAAACTGACGCACAGTGTTCAGCTGCGGAACTGGTTTTCGGAACAACTCTGAGACTACCAGGTGAATTTATTAACCCTAATACTAACAGTCAAAAACTTAATTTAGAAAATTATGTAGATCAACTACGGGACCACATGTCTAAAATTAAGCCGATTAATACTCGTGAACAATCGCGTGCCGTATATATACCTAAAGACCTAAGCAATTGCACGCACGTCTGGATAAGATGTGACAAAATAAAAGCACCACTTAGCCCTCCATTTGAAGGTCCTTTCAAAGTCGTCTCAAGAAAATCTAAATATTTCGTGATAGAAAAACACGGAAACATCGACACAGTAAGTATTGATAGGCTAAAGCCGGCTTATCTAGATCATGAACCACCATACGTGTCGTTAGATCGTTTAACTGACAAATCCATTACGGAATCGAAATGCAAAAACGATAAATCTTTACAAATGACTAAAACGGTTCGCTGGGCACATCCGATTAGCCAATCAAGGATGTTGACAGTTTCAGCTGCAGGATAAAATCTAACCACGTAGCTAATCAGACCCTGCATCTACTTAAAAATAACTTTTCTCCTCATTCCGCCTCACCTACAACTCCCCAGACCTTTTGCCTTTGATATATAAGTGTTATGTTAAATTTTTTTTAAATACTGGACACAAGCTAGGTATTCCGAAACGATGGCTGCGGATTTTAATCAAATTCATACAACTAACACTGGCAAATACAACGAATTCAAAAAGCAACCCAGGCGAGTTTTATAATTTCTTTTTCTGGTTAATTAACTATGTTGGCTGTACTTCTTATATATCTATATACATTTTTGACTGGCTATACATATATACCATATGAACTAATTCTAAAAGTTTTCGGTCGAAGATGTGTTCAGTAGCTTGATACGCTTAATACTACTATTATTAAGTGGTTTTCTAGACAAAACATTTTGGATTAAACCATGGTCAAATACTTATTAAAGTTCTCATCATTTTTTTCATGTTTAGGAAACTTACATAATGACTTAACCAGTTTTCCTACAGCATGCTTTTTAGTGTGATCATATAACCCATCATTATTGGCAATATTCAAATTTTTTTTTAAATTTCTGACATTTAAGAATCAATAACCGTGAAGATATAGTACAGTGCGTTATTGTAAGGTTACTATGTTAGCCGCATTGATTCCACATACCTAATTTTAAACACAACTTATAAGGGAACTGTTAAGTAATCACAACATTGAACTAATATGAATATCACAGCTATGCTAACGTTAAACCAATTATTATTAGTGGTCCATACAAAATCCTGGAACTTAACACTAGCGTTATAAAAACATGTTATGTCAATAACTTATATATATATATATATACCTTTTTTTCTCGTTGGTTTAATTATAACGTAAAATGGAAATCTACCACACTTGTAGTTTTTTTTCTATAGCATTATTATTAATAAAAACAAAGAACTTGTACTATTCCAATATGGCACTTTGACATATCAATCCGTCCTCCTGTTATCTTTCTCTCATATCTGAGCAACATATGGCCAACAAACATCGTATTGAAGGGGGTTTTGGTGAACGAAAACACTAGCCCCACACGCACTCGAACCTCTGCCCTCCTGGATGCTAGACCGTGTGCCTAGCCATTAGACCACATCAAACCACGGGCGAATGACTGCAATCTTTCCTTTTACCGATTAATCATATATAATACTAACGAGTAATAGGACTTACACATTTCTAAGGTGCAGACAAATTCGTTACTTGGATGAATTGACGAAATATTGCTTCAATATATCATACGTACTTAGATCAAACCAGAAAAGAGTATTTGACACAATTGTACTTAATCCTCATAATCTACACAATTTTTTCTCCTCCTTAACCGTATATTCTTTTCCGTTTTGTGGAGTACAACTATGCACCCTTGGTTACGTACCTGGTTATAAAAGACGGTCGTCATAGGCCCAAGGTCATACATTTGATCGGGTTTGACAATGAGTCCAACTTCTAGCAAGTTTACACTTTTACATATATGCATTATAAAAAATTTTTTTTGTGTTCATACCTTTTCGTACATAAGATGGCTACACTATGTCTATTTTCTTCCAGAATACCAATCCTTTCTGGAGACCAATCACTTACGTGGAACCGAACAATTATTAATTATATTTTTGTATTTCCATTTTGTATCTTATTATTTTTATGCAGGCAGTGGAGCAGTTCTTCAGGTGTGATTGGTTTTCACCATTACCTTTGAAGTAGATTCTTCTTTACTTTTTACTTGAGGGCGACTAAAGAGGCAGGTGAGTAAACACCTGATAGCCGGTCTGAGCATGGAAAAATCGTACCTCACCAACATGGTGTTGGGTAGCCCGCTCACGGCACTTCCTCAGATATTCTTATTCCACATTCTCACACTCTTTCTCTTGAAAGCACGCAGTAAACCGTCAGCGATAGTTGTAGAATAGATCACATGCTACAAAATAAGATGACAAGCTAGTAAATGAGGAGACATCCATGGACTATCGTTGACAGCGTCAGTCGTCACTGATTGTAAGTCAAATAGTGAGCGAGTTGATAATTTTCCCTTGGGATGAGAAATAGAACTAAGGTGTTTTCGATAGATAGGTTAATCGAACCGACGTTCCTACGGAAGTCGATTCTAGGGGGAAGCTAATGTAACAGCTCAGGTTGGTTGGTTAAGAGTTGACCCCAAACAACCAAGCTTATGCCGAAACAGTATTGTTCAAGTATTCATTCACTTCCTTATTTTTTATAAGCGTTATATTCCCTATTATCTTGAATGTTGAGAGCCTTTGTTTGTCTGAACAGATAATCCCACGCTCCACTGTGACTGCGCGAAGATCGAAATAAAGACATATTCACTACTTCTCTGGTTTCTTCTATCAATAGCACGAGGGTTACCTTAAGGCACGAAAAAGTCACCACCATCTTTAAAAAGAGCCGGAGGTAAGTCATCTGGGCCCGGTGATTTGTAGCGCCTCAAGAGTTTGAGTCCCTTGCGGATTTCCGCCCCCCATCGTCCAGGACGTTGACGGATGTCAGTGACTGGCACCCGTCATCCTCACAGGTTGCTTCGCTCACATCAGACTTCTTGTTGCCAGTGGCTCGGATGAGTTGAAAGAACTTCGGGTAGTTACCAGATGCAGCTGCTGCTTCCAGCTCATTAGCACGCTCCGACCACCAGGCTTCTCGGTCCTTACGCAAGCTTTGCCCGATTTCATTACGTAACAGTCGTCGTTTGTGGTCAAACTCACGGTCACCCGGAGTAGACCAACGGGTTTCAATGAGTTGTAGGAGCCTAAAGAAACCCAGTGCTCATAAGCGGGAAAATTCAAGTGTAACGGGGCTAGTTAACAGTACTAGTGATAACAAAAAGGATTAGATATCGAAGATGCGATGCAAAGACACAAAGTAGTGAAAAAAGATTGTGAAGTATCCAGGAACTTATGACCTGGGAGAATACAAAAAATGTATGGGCCGGTATTTTTACGGACGACTTCCAGGTATTTCATTCGAGGTCTCTAACCACTGGTTACAATAATCACGCCAACCCCAACCAGGTAGTCTACAATTGGTAACATGGTTCAGTCCGATTGTCAATGAGCTCATAAACTGGTGCTATGTTTTGGTCTGACCACCCCCAATTTTCTTCCAACTTATCCCTACATCAGAAAACATCGTTCATTGAGGTAGGCAGTTATTGGGCATTTGTAACACATGCCGATACGCTAAACTACTTCATTCCCTATCACCAATTCAAGCGCTGACTCAGGCCTGTCCTAAAGTATTGTATGTGTAATTAATGTCGAATTCCAACCCAGTCGCATCACCTAGAATGCTTTCGAGTAATCATTGGCATTGTTTCATAATGATAACTTCTGCACAGAGTAGGTCGAGATTCGCAGAGATTGCCCCTCTTTAAATCAACCATAAAACATAATCACATGTAAGCACTGCTTTATCTTCCATACTAATAAACAACGTTCGTTGCCATACAGCATACGTTGTAATGTTTATATGTCATTTTAGAGAAATCTGACATTTGATGGGAACTTCATTCTTGGCTTATACATTCAAAATACAATCGAAACCCGATTTGGCCATCACTTTTTATTTAACTGTCTTTCTGCTCATTAGTGTTGGTGAGACTCAGGTATTGACGTAGACCAGTCCAGAAGCGATGTTTTGCAACTAAAGACAGAGAGCCCCACGTCAAACACGGTACTGTTAGTTTACAGCGTAGTCAGTCGGCCGCTATGAAAAATAGGATTTTCTCCAGGCCGGTATGTGAATATAATGGTTAGGAGTTTGTTTGCAAAGTAGGAAGATCGAGACCTTTGCATCTTAAAGGACATCTATTACTAGGCTGGGCAAAAATGGAAAACGTAGTTAGTCCTGTTGAACACCACTTAAAGTTGACTATTTGATTACTGTCCACCGCTCTTCATTTCAATCAACGGTAATCAAATGGAGAGCATGTTCTAGGTTGATGCACCTCCCTGCTATACTTTTGAAGTCACTTTTGCAACTCCCATTATCTTATTCTTACAGTACACTCCTACTAACGGCGTAAGGCAAAGTGCAGTGTGACCAACGCTTATAAGCGTGTGAGATGTGGACGTCCGTGACATAACAATGACGGGTCTACGTTAAGAGACATTGTGCAAGGGTATACTTAGGACCAATCAACAGTAAGTTACCATCAAAACATCTACTCAAAGCTCTTCACCAGTAGATATGATACAATGGAAATTCCAACCACAGGATTGATTTCAGTCTAATTCCATACTATGTTGGAAAAAACCCATCTGTGAACCAACTTGGTCTACTAACATAATGGTCCATATACCGACACTTGGTTATGCAAGTCGACAAAGATTTCGTCAGTTTGACTGCAGATGTACAGTAAGATTTGGAGTAATTTATGTTACTAGCTACTCTGCTACGATTATACTGGGTTCAGATTTACTATCACGGATCTTGGCCCGGACGTTCGATTACTACTAGTGTATTCTCCTAAGCGTAACTGTGTTTAGGGGACTATCCATCGTATCTATATGTCATCAAAAGATTGACTATACAATTTGCAAGCTTTAGACGAGGGATACAAAACCCAGCAATCAGTAAACTCACTGAAGACAAAGCATATCTATAATGAGTATAATGGAGTCTTTCGTAGAATACTCGAGTGAAAGACTACGACCATAAAAAATGGACTAAAGATTCAAATAGTAAAGAACCACAAAATGGACGAAATTTGAAAAACATATTCATTTAAAATACAAAAACTGTACAGTGCAGCAATATCTGTCCAAAGAAATAAATGGCTTGTCAAGAAGCCTTGCCGCTGGAGTTCGTAGCTCCCAAGGCGGCGGCAATGTTGGCAGCTGCTGCTGCGGCAGCCGAAAGAGGATCAGGTTTGGTAGTTGGTTGTTTATCTGAAGTAACAGGGGGTCTTGGTGGGGAAGGTTGCTCTTTGCGACGCGATGAACGACGATCGCTTTGTCTAGAAGGGCGAACTGACCGTTCATGATCACGACGTTCACTTCTATGCCTACTACGATCTCTTTCACGGCTTCGGTCTCGACCAGGTCGATCGCGATCACTTCGTCGCCCACTGCCTCGATGTGATCCAACGCCAGATGGATTTGGTGAGGGAGCTTCGGTAGGCGCGTGTTCCTCTGCACCAACAACCCCTCCAGAGTAACGGTCTTCGCGTGAACGGCGAGAATGATGTGATGTTCCTCTACGGTGTTCGTATTCTCTTCCAGATCTTGATGAATCACGATGGCTTTAAGTAAATCATATAAACAGCAAAGCATAAATATATCAAACAATGAACAAGGAATTGCCAAACAGAACATCAGTAATCCACAAAGGGATAATAATGTATTGTAAATAAGTGCAGCTATAGGCTCATGAATTTCACCAAAAATAATCCACTAACAACGACAATGCATGGTGAATTCATTTGTACCAATCACTGCCTAGATGTGCATAAATTAGACAGGTACGAGGTCTAAGAGGAGAACTAGATTAGACAGCTATGAACAAATATCTCTTTTGAAAAGAAACATCTTACGCCTGCAAAACACAAGTGGCTTGGTTAAAAGTGCGAAAGCATATGATACCCATGATTAAAATTGACAACTTTTTAGAGGGGAATTGTAGGAAAACATTGTAATATTAATCAGATGATTTTTAAATCGCTCAATTTGCTGTGGATTAGTCTTGACGACCAGTTAAGTATCATATGAAAACGAAGAGATATACTTACCGACGGTGCCGAGAATGATAACGTTCTCTGCTACTTGAACGACTACGACGACGTGATCGATAGCCTTCTCTGCAAGCGAAACAAGAAAGATTATTAAAAACCCTTAATTTTGAATCACAATTCTTAAGATGAAAACTTCAGATCAAACTACATCCCCTAGCGTTATACAACACAAACTACGCTGGGTTTTTACAATGCAGTGCCTTGACAAAGCAAATGAGTGAAAACATTTTTTCACACTGAATAGTAGATGAATAATCATTGATTAATTACAAACATACATTTTACCAGATGCACAAAAAACTTTGTTTTTATTGGCCATTTGATAGAGAGGTTAATGGAAATAAGTTCAAAGTGTAATTACTCTAACATTAAACAAATACTTTTGATCTAGCAAAGTATGTAGACCTAAACTACCATACTGGACGACAATAAAATAGAGGGAATCGAAAGAAATACAAAAAATTGAGCTAACAAAACCTCGATAAACAGTACTGAAGTGTATATGAAATAAGAATGAAGATTGAATAATTACTAGTATGGTTTAATTCGAATTATCCATGTAACTTTACCAACAATTAATTCTCACTACCTTGAGTTTGATTATTTATTGAATTTTTACTTGAACACATAAACGTTGGTACAAGGAGGTTTAGTAACCCGTAGATCTGACTCTAGGTAGGTCGTTTGCTAACTGCTACCAAAACATAAATTCCACCAAACCTCGTATACAATTAAGAACCTAAATCGCGTTAGTGAATAACGGAATTAAATAAGTCAAATATGAGAATGGAACTCGAAAACGTATATTTCGTTCAAACATTTATTCAGGTAGATGATCAAAAAACGAAATGATGCGCGGTGGAGGCGTGCGAATCAACTCCATTAACCAAGCGTTACTCAATATTTATAGTCAAACAAAAATAAGTTACAGACATGTGATAAGTAATATGAGAAATGCGTACACATACACTTACATAAAAACAGTCAAGGTTGATAAGCGAATTATCATGGTCAAAATGTGACTCAAGAAGAATGAATAAATTAGCCTGTTCGGAGTCTAGAATAAGCTGTGTGGGCTTGACATAGCAACCGACACTACAAGGGAACCAAATACATATGCACCGTACAATAACAATGATATTGAGAAGAGTTAGAGTGGAGGATGAGTATAAAAATAAGAAGAGCAACAACGAAGATGGTGATACCAACTGAGTTATCGTCACTACGGTTGAACACATGTTCTCGAACCTCCATATTACTAACGTGATGTTGTCACTGAATGATAGCAATTTTTCGAAGACAAAGATGATCAAAGACAACTAGTCGTCTAACATCCTCAACTCGGAGAGGCCAGGTTTCACAAACATAGAGCAAAACTGCTCTCACCAACGCGCTGTAAATCCGACCTTGTACAGCCAGACTGACATCACGAAAACGCCAAAAGGTGGTCCAGATTGGCATAAGCCGCTCTGGCTTTCACTATACGTGCACTGATCTCATCACTCACGCCACCACCAGCACTTATGCAGCTACCTAGATACACGATCTTCGCGACTACTTCTATCTGCTCACAACCAGGGTGATTACAGGATTAGAATCCTGCCAGTCTTGTAGAAAGACTTTGCACATCGAAGGTGCAAAGCACATACCGTACCCACGGACACTGATTGCCAACTGATTACGTGAGGATTGCATGGCTTGAGCATTATCGCACAGTAAGACAATATCATCCGCATACTCAAGGTCGAGAAGTCTTTCTCCAGACAACAGGTCCACACCGCCATCACTTACATCCATCAGAGCTGTTTCCAGAATGTCATCGATGGCAAAGTTGAGGAGGAATGGTGAGATTGGGCGACCCTGTCTAACCCCACTTCGTAAATGGAACAATGGAGAGAGGTGGTTGTATGCCCTCACTCTGCCTGAGGTGTTTGTATATAGGGCTTTTCGGATGTTAATAAACTTCCCAGGGACACCCTTCTTCAATAGACAATCCCAGAGAAAGGTCCTGTCCAGCGAATTGAAGGCAACCCTGATGTCAAGAAACACTACGATTGTTGGCCTTTGATAAGTATGACGGTGTTCTAACATTTGTCGGAGGGTGAAGATATGATCAATACATCCCCGACCATAACGAAAACCAGTCTGCTCCTCGCGAGCCAACCTTTCTCGAATTTCGAACAATCTACAAAGTATGACGGAAGCCAATAATTTGGACGCGATCTAGAGTAGATTCATCCCTCGACGATTTTTGCTGAAACGACGTGAACATTTTTAAAGATAGGGACAACTACCAACTTATTCGATGAATTTGGAACACACTAGTACGAAAACGTTTGCAAACAACTCAGTTGCTTAACCTGAAGGTCATCACTGAACTTAAAAAGGGTCTGGTCATTTGTGGTGTCTTAGGAGTTGGAGTGTCTTAGCTTTCTGTCAAATTGAAACCACTTTGGGGGGGCGCTAGAAGTCGGAAAGTGTAGTGAATTGTGTTATATATGACACAATCAAACCACAACATGGTAGATTTGTCTTTGAGACACTTTGTATGACTTGATATTACCCAGCTACTTGAGTGATCCATAACTACGATGAACCGAACAAATACCCTAGATGTAACAAGGCAATCAGATTAAGTCGTTATGGTGTGTTAGATAGTTCAATGAGAGGATATCAGACAACAGAAGTCACTGAATCCCAGAAACACCAAGGATGTGTTGTTGGTATTTGTTATGACTATCAGTTAATGAAGTTACTTCACCTCCTTGGACCCAAATTTATGCTGGTTATACGCCACAAATATATTATTTGTATTCGGTGCTCATGTATCAAAAGCGAAATGCCATAACATTCGAATTATAAGCCACCTGATCACAAAATGTTAGTGATAACTAGTAATATTCAGAAAATCGAGATATATCATGCATTGAAAACAAGATACTATATATAATCTTCACTGTAGTAGATAGGTAAGGGAATATATCCTATCTACCGATTTCTATTGTGATAAGTAATGAATAGTGGTTAAAGACACCTGGAAATTCTAATTCATCATTAGTCAATATTGAGTGCATATAAATGGCTGACTGATTGTCAACATTACCACAAATATCTAAGTTATTTTGTTAGCACACTTGTTAACAGTGATGCATAAAGAAAAGAAGTACAGGTACGATTTCGAGATTAACTTAAACACCATTAAACAATCTATTACACTTAAAAGATGAACCGTGAAGAGTTTCATCAACATAAGTCGGAGTTTCAAGACAGACAACTCGAACGTCCAAAAACTTCAACTAAATGATACATACTTTATCTTATTGTTATTAACTAGGTAGTGAAGTGTGACTTTTTACTGTAAACTGATATTTTTATTATATATATATATATTCGAAAAACATGTATTGGTTATCTTGAAGCATGGTTTTGTACTGAAAAAGCCATCACTGATAATTAAATCGTAGCCTAAAACCTTTTTTATCTAATACCTATTTACATTTATGGTAAACACCATTATTCATCACACTAGAAAACTACATTTTGAGAGAGAAGTAACACAAAAATATAACTTCGACTTACAGAAAATGTCTGGTATAAGGTAAGAAATGCAAACAACAGTATTACTCATATCAAGAAATTTATACTGAAGAAAAAGAAAACAGGAAGGTTCTTCGCTATTATACTTCAATAACCAACGAACAGATCTTATGTAGAGACTAACTAATTACTGTTGAGATTAAAAGCAATATATTTATCCGTAACATGTTCTTAATTGCAAATAATAAATTATGCAAGTTTGATTTTATCCTTCATTTAATGTACACTTATAACCCGTTGCTATAAAATAACACTGTAAATATCAGCAGTTAAAAACTGAAAAAACGAGAAAAAACTACCTTTCGTAATAACTAATTTCGTCTGGATGGTAATGACGCCGTCCGCGTCGAGACATAGGATCTTCATTAGAGCTACAAATAAAAAATAAAACCTATCTGTAATGAAACCATCCAGAGAAAAAGAAAAGGTAAGGAGAAATGAGAACGAAGATAACTTGACATTAATTTGTACTACGTTACCTTGATTTCATTACCAATAACAGTAAATAACAGGGTCTAGTGATGTAGACGTTCAAATACTTGTAATAATGAGACAACTGATTGATAAAGTAGTAGAATTAAATGTTTGTATGACTAAATAAACATATTTTGCAAAGTAAAACACGTCCTGAACTTTAACAAATGGATACCAGAATACAGAAATAACTGTCAACAAAATATATCTTAAATAAACTGTCATGTACATGAAGAATGTTGAGCTAAAATAGTATATTTGCCCCCAAATGCCCAGGTACGGCCGAGAGTGGGGAGAGTATGCTCTCCCTCTCCAAATGCTCTCACATGGCCACGCTTATATAGCCTCTGTCACGGAAGTCCTACTCATTGCCTTCTCGCACCACGGGTGTTGTTTACGAAAATGAGAGGACGAAAAGCGAATGTCCGGCGCTTTAACCGGGTTAGTGGACATGGAGAGTCCACCTAGGGGAGTTGGAAAACCCTGATTCCAAACCAATGGTGCACATGGGCTCCAGTATCCTGAAGGAACAAATGGCGTATGAACCAATCGTTGGTCACCGACTACCATGGGACTAAATCTCCTTACGTTGCTCCACTGCCTTGTGGATCAGACCTCCAGGTCGAAGGCTCCGGGTGTGGCTCCCTAAGAAAACCATCTGCTTCGATTTGGGCACCTGGGCAGTATCACAGCCCTCACATATATCAAATGAGATCTGTGTGGCGCATATGTATTTGGTGCCTCCTTGTAACAATATCTATGCGTTAAATAAATAAAATAAAATAAATAAAGACAATGCACAACTAATCAGAGAAAACTTGAGCCACAGAAACCACAGTTCTGAATAACGTACCGTGTATTAAGTTGCCCATTCTGATTTCAGAAGTTACCCTACGCTGAAGAACATCGTACAGTTGTGAAATACACTGATAAATACATCTAACATGTGCCTATTAACGAGTAATAACTTCTGACTACATCTTTTATAAATCGACAGTTAGATTCCATACTATTATAAAGCGCACTGAGTAAACTAAACAATGGTGTGAAAATCATTTCAGTTACAAAAGGGGAAGCATTCTGAGTGTCGAGTAAAACATCAACTACATAGGACGGTGAAACAGTAACTGTCAATAAAGATGTTACACTTAATAGAGACACTTCATCATATTTTTGTAAAACTTCCAGTTATCACAGCGACAAAAAAATGAAAGCAATATTAATCACGAGAAAATGGAAACACAAACACAAAACAACTTTCATGATCTCAAAAGTAATAAGTAATATAACTATCACTCTAAACAAGAATTATATATGTATCCAGTTATTAATCTTATTACACAACAAAACATACTGTTATCCTGATAGAAATAAATAAAACAAAATCGTAAGGATTTGAATAGAGATAATAAAGATGCCATATTTTTATACATTTGAGTAGATAAAGGTGAATATCTGCAAACACTTCCTAATAGAAAATAATTCATAGAAAAAATTAATATTTACGGTGGTCTGGTCTGCTCAAACGTTTAGGCTACTTATTATTCAAATGTGCACATATCATCATAAACCTTATTGTTTGAATCAAATAATTACAAATACGAATCGTGTACTGGCTTGATATTATGAATGGTGTACGAACTTAATACGATGCTAAATACTAGTATTCTTAAAACAAAACATTGCACATATTAGCATATTCTCCTGCTTGTTTATTCTTTGGAAAAGGAGATAAATGAGTGGTAATTCAAACATTTCATATCTGATGGCCAAAAAGGTAGTGGTAGCACCAGAATTAAGAGTAAACTTTTGTTGACGAAAATGAACAGATGGTGATTTGTGAGAAAAAACATTCATTGAATATAATTTTTGAGTAAATACAGTTTGAATGTATGTTAAATAGAAATATATTGCAATATTCAACTATTTAAGCTGAGAATTCCTTACCGTAATAAAATTTATAGCAATGAATAAAGCTATCATTACTACCATTATTATGAAAAATAGTAAGTGGGTTGATCGAATTGTATTGAGCATTAATAATCGGTTACTTACTACATTGAACCTGGGCTACGATCTCCATGATCAATTATACCACTAATTTGACCAGTAGTAGGATCGATAATAGCATCACCAGATGCAATCAGACTAGATAGTGCCATATTTCCAGTAGGCCATCCGGTTAGATTGTTCACAACAGGAGGAGGAACTGCAAGGTTAGGAAACAAAGCAGCGGCTGCAGCAGCAGCAGCGGGATTTGTAGCATTTAAGACTTGTGAATTGTTTCCAGGTGTTAATGTTCCAAAACCTGGAGGAGGTATGTTAAAAACACCAGTACCAGTTGTATTTCCATTCGTTTGTTGAGTTCCACCTAAATAGCCAGGTGGTGGTTGGTTGAATTGACTGAGTAAGTTTGAAGAATTATTTGCGGTTCCATTTAAGAGACGATTTGAGACATCAGATGGGGAATTTCCGGATTTAGAGCTGGAAATAGAATTTAAATATCGCATGTTTAATCCAGGACCACTCAGATTTATTACATTGATACTAGCTTGTTTAGAACCATCAAATGAACGGGTATTGGAAGAAACTGTGCCAGAACGAATCCGCTGTAACAAATTGGCACCCCCACTACTTAAAACAGGCTTCAGTGTTGTGTTTGCATATTCCTGTCTCAAGATTTTCTGTTTCTCACAATACTGGATCCACGTTTCTTCAGTAAATCCATAATTAAAGTAGTCTGTTATATCGGCTCCGGGTCGCTTCCATGGTTTTTCTTCATCTCCTAATGTGGAAAGATTGTACTCAACAGTTGGGATTCCATTAATATTTCCTGGATCATCCAATTCTACACCTTGACGAGCGACTTTCTGATCTAAAATAGTGAACAAAAAAGCCTAATAAGCAATTTACTATGGATACAAAATGTGGCTAGAAAAACTTTAAGGTGGACAACTGTTATAGCCCAAAGCCGCCAATCAGAAGCAGCGAATTATCGATCAGACCAAGGACGCGTAAAACACGTGTGAGCAGCTTAGAGTCCTGATTGGTCCTGCTTTCCGCCTAGCCCAGCCAGTTAAGTCCAGAACACCAGTCTCAGCCTCTGCAATATGAATTCTTATATTTCAAACATATTGAGTTTATATACCAATCAAACAGACCACAACGTAGCATAAAATAGAAAATAACATTTGTACAAAATCTGGCCAAATGTGGGAGGCTATGACTAATAGACAGGGCATAATTCCAGAATGGTAAAACGTATAATAATGGTTCATATGTCAAAATAAGGTTTATAATAAGAGGAATATGAATAGTTTAGTTATTTAACAATTATACGAGAAAAATATACGTTTAGTATTGGTCCATAAAAGGATTCAAAGTTACCATTCATTGTTTATCGGGACCTAATAATAATTAAATTTAGTCTCTACAGAACGGATCACATGCGTGTATTGTTAATACGATACGAAAATGAGTGAATTTCGTTTATTACTTCAGCTACTCAGAATAATACAAGTATGTTTATCGAACTTCCGTAAGTTGGATGTTTCTTTTCCTACGTTTTTATGGAAAAGAATAAGTAAATTCATAGTATACACTGAGAGAATTTGAAAAACTAACTCTGACGACTAAGTTACGATTCCATTGACAAGTTACTTTGATATGATAACATTCGCAGGGTGTGCTTTACTGTGAAGTCCAAAAACATGTTTGTTATGTAAAAGAGCGTCACTAAATTAATTTTCCTCACAAGAATAACAAGTCCAGGTAAAGAAATAAGCAACGGGGTGATGCGATTTGATCACGTCTAAAATCCAGATATGAGCTAAATATTTTGGAGTCTGTTATTGATCAAGAAATTAAAAGTTGCTACAACCTATAATGACAGTGAGGTGGAATTGTTAGGGAGAATTCCAATGTAGCAGGGCTAGTTAACAGTACTAGTGATAACAAAAAGGATTAGATATCGAAGATGCGATGCAAAGACACAAAGTAGTGAAAAAAGATTGTGAAGAATCCAGGAACTTATGACCTGGGAGAATACAAAAAATGTATGGGCCAGTATTTTTGCGAACGACTTCCAGGTATTTCATTCGAGGTCTCTAACCACTGGTTACAATAATCACGCCAACCCCAACCAGGTAGTCTACAATTGGTAACATGGTTCAGTCCGATTGTCAATGAGCTCATAAACTGGTGCTATGTTTTGGTCTGACCACCCCCAATTTTCTTCCAACTTATCCCTACATCAGAAAACATCGTTCATTGAGGTAGGTAGTTACTAGGCATACGTAACGCATGTCCTAGACACCTCAGTTGATGAAGCGTTACTACCTTACCAATCGATTAATCATTTTTACTTAATAGTACCCTACACCAAACCTTAATATTGTTTACTCGCTAGTCCCAGAGTACACAAACAATGCTTCTAAGACACCTATGATCCAATAATGGTAACCTCTACTTCTAACAACTATGTTTCAAATTCACAAAGTAGAACTGAGTGAACTGCCGTGCAGTAAACTCATGTTTTAGTTGGTAAACAGATACCTCACCTACGCCACAAGTAACGCATATTGGCAAAACCCAATCGAGATTTTTGAATCGGTGCCGGTGTTTCGTCAGACACCAGTTCACCGGGACTAACCGGATCTTCAAGATAAGTGAGGTTGTCGATACGCTCAGCTACTTCATTCCCTATCATCAATTCAGGCACTGACACCGGCCAGTCCTGAAGCAACACAGCAGTAATGAATGGACATATCATAAGTGCAAAGATTACTCTTTTTGGACACTAATTTTCAAACGAAAAAAAACCGATTTGGAAATATACATTGTGAAAACAACACTGTCATTAATGAGACCAATCAGTTAGTGCATAATGATTTTACTTAATTAAAATAGTAGACGCATCATAAGGCAATATATCAACTGAGAGTGAAAACAAGTGTTGTTCAAAGTCTTATGTTTACAAGCTTCAACTAGTGTACGGAAAAAAATATGGAGGAAGATATTTCAATTATAAAATGGAATATAAAACATAGATACACCAGAGTACGAGTACGGTACAGTACCCATAAAGTTTTCTTTGTCATCTTATTATTAGCAAGGAGTATTTATACAACTCAGCAAATTCATTACATTTGTCGGTTATAATAGTTTAAACTTATAATATCGTGAACTATATTTATACATTATTTTATTAACTAGCTAATATCTAGTACTATCCTGTTCATACTCGCTTCGGTTGTATATTTACCAACATCAGGACGATTCAGAGAAGACCGCTAGAGCCTCTGCCTAAGAATATGCAAAATAGTACAGTGCCCTATAGTTAACTTCACCTGGAGTCACTCTGTAGCTCATGCTGGTCCAAAGCCCGGGTAACCGGAACGTAGCAGCTACCTTGACGTGGTGATCGGGCTTGCTTATCGTGATGATCTAACCGAGCTATATCGCCTGGAACTTATGTTTCTGTATGTTCTACCATATCAGGCGGGTCTATTGGAAAACGGTAAGACTAAAAACAGCAACTCAAGGTCTGAAGGCGAAGTGGTACTGCTGACAGTAGAGGGGAGTGACAGCAGTAAGGTGTCTCCCTCGGACAACCAGCATCTGCAGCGATGCTGCTTTCCCACAAGGAAGGAGAGGGTCAGAAAAGGTCGACCCTAAAAATGTCACACATCACCTTACCTCATGTATTTTCATCTCCGGCGGTAAAACCCTTTGGAAAACGGAGCTAACACGTTAAAAACTTCCCACAAAAAGGCCGTGCGTGACCGGCCTCAAGCAGTTGTCCCTTGGGCTCTGCGGTCACGCCCTCAGGTCGCTAAGACCAACACTAATCCGACTTCCTTTTCAGGTTCCTCAAGAAATACCCTTCCATGGTGTGGGCAGTCGGGAAGCGACATCAGCCCTCATACCTGTAACAGCACACGAGACCAAGTTGGCCATAATCAAATCCTTCCTACATTTCCTAAAAACTCTTATCTTCATGACTAACCCTTCTCACGTTTCTCTATCACTTTGCACCGATAATGAAAACGATTCGCGTACGCGGAACGTTATTTCCAGTCTCCTGAAACCACGCTCTAAATCACATGTAGGAGCTTTTAACGTCCGAACACTATGCCAAATAGAAGAGGCTTCCTTAGCTGGGATTTTAGAATCTCGCGCCGTCAATGTATCTTGCGTCTCTGAAACGCGCATACAGGATCCAAGTAGCGTCATTCATTTGACCTCGTCATATCAAAATAAAGAACCATCTCGATTCACACTTCGTGTATCTGTAAACACTAATGCTGCTTTCCATGGCCTCGCTGATGTAGGTATAGCATTAAGTCCTAGGGCAGAACTAACTCTCTTAGACTGGATCCCAGTAGACAGTCGCTCACGTACTGTCCGACTAAATGGAAAAGTAAGGACTCGGAAGGATAGGGACGCTCTTCGTTGTCTCTGCCTACTCTCCCACTGACTGCAGCTCAGATGAGGTAAAATACGAGTTTTACAGAAAGCTTCCTGACCTCCTCCAAAAAGTTAGGCGCTCTGATGAAGTAATACTGTGGTGTGGGTTACTTATATCCATATAAGTAGTATATAACAGTGGTCAGGCATAGAATGTATTGCAGCAGATGGATGAGGAAAGAACAGAAACGGAAAGCAATTGGTATGAAAAGGCATGAACAATGAAATCTGAGACAATGGACTGATATTTGCAAAAAAACAACCAAATTTACGACGATGGATTGATATTTACTATTTAGTTCTCAGATTTTATTGAGATGCTCTGTAATTTCGCGTCAAATACGTTCGATTTTCCCCACTCGTGTTAGTGTTTGCAACAATAGTAGCTAGTGACTTTAATGCTGAAGTAGGTAAACTAAGCGAAAAGGAAAGACACCTAGGTGGGTCTTATGGTGTCGCGGCTCGAAGAACAGATAATAGCGACCCTCTGTTACAACTATGCTCAGATGACTGCCTGTTTCTAGCAAATACTAACTTTAAGCATAGGGAAAGACATCCTTTGACATGTCGACCCCCGAATTCGTTCCAACGTTGGACCCAACTAGATCACATCACAATCAGCCACCGATGGAGGGGATCGATAGAAGATTGTCGCTCATCCTGGAGCACATTCTTAGATTCAGATCATGCTCTAGTGCGAGCGCGTATCTCAGTCAGTCAGTCAGCTACAACGTAGGACCAGGCACATATGTGCATCGGTCCAGGTTGCCATACCGCATCAGTACAACAAGATGAACACCGGATTCATAGCAGTGGTTGGGTCAAAGGTGGTAATATATAAGAGAAAGATTGCATATAGAGATATAGTAGAAGAAAGAATTGGTTCGTAGAAAGAAAGATATGAAGTGTTTTTAATCTCCTAGTTTAAGGGAAGACAGAGAGTGTATACACCGACGCCATTGTGATCGATTCTGAGCCATGTCACCAAGAGTCTCCAACCATTGGGTACGATAGTCACGCGGACCCCAACCAAGTAGTCTGTATCTACCAACATGGCTCAGACTAGAAGTTAGTGTCTTCAAGCGCTGATGTCACGTTTTGGTTTGACCGCCCCTAACTTTCTTCCAACCATCTCCAATACCGGATAGCATTGCACGTCGTGGTAGTCGGTGTTCAGGCATACGTAACAGGTGGCCGAACCATCTCAGTCGATGAAGATTCACAACCTCATCAACTGATTTACCATCATTCCCTAATACCCTGCGTCGAACCTCACTATTACTTACCCTGTGATCCCAGCAGACGCCAGCAATATTTCTAAGGCATCTGTGGTCAAATACTAGTAGCTTACGAGTGTCTTCTACTCTTAGTGGCCATGTTTCGCTGCCGTAAATTAAAACAGAACGGACTGCCGTGCAGCATACTCGTCCTTTTATTGATAGACGGATATCTCGCCTTCGCCATAGGTGACGTAAGTTGGCAAAAGCCAAATGAGCTTTTCGAATCCGTGCTGAGATTTCGTCAGACACCAACCCATTAGGGCTGATCAGACTTCCAAGATAAGTGAAGTTGTCGACGCGTTCGACTACTTCACTCCCTATCCTTAGTTCAGGTGTTAACGCAGACCAGTCCTGAAGCAACAACTTGCATTTAGAGGGAGAGAAGCGCATTCCAAACATTCTGGCATTGTTGCTTGGTGCTACCAAAAGACTCTGCATTTTGTCAGCGTCTTCACCAAACAGGACTATGTCATCTGCGTATTTTAAGTCGATAAGTGGACCTCCTGGATGGAGATCAATACCCGAGAATTCAGTCGACGAGAGCGTTATTTCCATCAGAAGATCTATGATGAAGTTAAACAAAAATGGGGAAAGTGGACAGCCTTGACGGACACCACTTGAGGTTACAAAAGTAGATGACAGTTCGCCATAAGCTCTGACTCGACTAGTAGTGTTCGAGTAAAGAGCCTTCACAAGGTTTATGTACTTCTGAGGTACGCCTTTCAATGACAGACACTGCCACAGAATCTCGCGGTCTACCGAGTCAAATCCCGTTTTAAGTCAAGAAAGACCACCATTGTCGGCCGCCAATAGGTATGCCTGTGTTCTAGAACCTGACGAATAGTGAATATGTGGTCGATGCAGCCACGACCAGGTCTGAAGCCAGCTTGAGTCTCTCGTGTTTGCAGTTCACGAGTCTTAGTTAGGCGTCTGATAATTATCGAAGCTAGTATTTTAGATATTATATTAGTTAAACTAATCCCTCTGTGGTTGTCACAGGATGATTTTGACCCTCTCTTATATTATTGGGACGATAAGTGATTGTGACCAGTTAGATGGGATAACGTCTAACTCCCAGATCTTAGCTAAAATATTAGTCAACCTAATCGCTAAAATTGGACCACCATCCTTAAAGACCTCTGGAGCCAGTCCATCTGGACCAGCTGCCCTTTCTCGTTTCAGATTAACTATAGCCTTTTGAACTTCTGCTAGAGTTGGGGGACCTACTTCAATGTTCCATTCACACTGTCTGGGAATGGAGGGTAGTTGTAGAGTAGCTGAAGGCCAGTTGAACTGTTCTCTGAAATGTTCCGCCCATCGTTCTAAACGTCTGGACTGAGAGCAGATGAGGGTGTCGTCTTTTTCCGAAATAGTCTGACTTACACTTGACTTATTGATTCCAGTTTCTTTTATTAGTCTGTAAAGCTGTCTTGTGTTCCCTATAGTCGCCACCTTTTCCATCTCTTTTGCTTTCATTGCCCACCACTGCTCACGGTCGTTTCTTAGACTTTTTCTTAACCTAGATCTGATTTGTTGTCGCTCTTCATCATGTTCGGAACCTGATGGGACGAGTTTGCGAGAATCCATCAGTGTGATAGACTTTGAAGAAATCCACTGGTTCTTTGTAACCCTGTGGTTTAAATCACTGATAGATGTCACTGCTGTTTCCACAGCTGTTTGTATGGCTTTCCAAGCAACAATTGGGTCAACCTCGTCTTCAGAACTACCTAATCGTGACCTCAGTTGTTCCTGGAACCTACTTTTGGTTTCCTCGCTACTCAGTTCGGTTCGAATGGGTCTTTTTACTGTGGCTTTTTTTGCGTCCAGTGAGGCGCAAGCAGATGCGTGCCCGTATTAGGGCGTGGTCGGAGTCAGAGCCCCTAACTTTTTGGAGAAGGTCGGTAAGCTTTCTGTAAAACTCATCTTTTACATCATCTGAGCTGCAGTCAGTGGGAGCGTAGGCAGAAACGACGAAAAGGCAACGACGTGTGTCCCTATCCTTCCGAGTTCTTACGGAGCCGTTTAACCGAACAGCACATAGACGACTGTTGACGGGGATCCACTCTAGCAGTGCTTGTTCCGCCCTCATGCTTAGTGCTATGCCTACACCTGCCAGTCCACGAGAACTGGCCATCGGGTCACCAGATACACGTAGGGTGTATCTCGTTGGCTCTCCGTTTTGCCGAGGTGAGGTCAAGTGAATGACCACACTGGAATCCTGTATGCGTGTTTCGGAGACACAGCATACATCAATGGAAAGAGACTCTAGGGTTTTAGCCAAGGAAGCCTGCTGACCGATTTGACATAGGGTGCGTACGTTGAAGGCTCCAATGTGTAGTTTAGAGCGAGGTTTCAGTAGGCCTGGGACAGGGATTTGAGCACTAGAATCGTTGGCTATGGTGACACTTGAGGAGGAAGCCGAAAGAGGAAGTTTAGAGTGGAAAGTCGACGTAGGAGGAATAATAGGAATTGAAGAGGAAGGTTGATTATGAATACAGTGGTCTCGAGTGCTGTTAGAGGTATGAGGGCGGTTATCACTTCCCGGTTGCCCACACCGAGGAAGGGTTCTTCTGGAGGTACCTGAAAAGGAAATTGGATTAGAGGTGGTCTCAGTGACCTGAGAGCGTGACCGCAGTGCCCAAGGGACAACTGCTTGAGGCCGGTCGCGCACGGCCTTTTCGTGGGAGGTTTTTGACGTGTTAGCTCCGTTCTTCAAAGGGCCTTACCGCTGGAGACGGAAATCCGTGAGGTAAGGTGAGGTGTGCATTTTTAGGGTCGACCTTTTCTAACACCATCCCTCCTTGTGGGAAGGCAGCATCGCTGTCATGCTGGTTGTCTGAAGGAAACACCTTACTGCTATCACACCTCTGTACAGTCAGCAGTACGACTTCGCCTTCGGACCTTGGGTTTGTTGCTTTTAGTCTTACCGTTCTTCAACCGACCTGTCTGACATGGTAGGACCTTGAGGAACGGTTGTTCCAGCCAGTATAGTTCGGTTGCTTCATCACGATAGGCAAGCCCGACCACCACGTCAAGGTAGCAACAACGGTCGGGCAATGATAATGGCTTGAACCTTAGTCAGTGTTGGGGTAAATTCGACATTAATGTTTTCAGTTTGCAGGAGATTTGCTCGACTGCTTATACTGATTATTTGCATGCATGATTGTGTCGCTAAACCATCAATTAGACTGACAAGGTTTTGAGATATTTACTGAATGAACAACTTATAGAGAAACATACTGTAATCACCTGTAGTGAATGAAGATAAAACAAAAACAACACTAGTGATAATTATAGGTCAATTTGCTGACCGATTTCATTAATTTCATCAATCATATTACGTGATTGTCAAGTCGTGACAATGCTTTATGACGAAATCCTGAAACTATTATGTTTGACTAGTTATAGTGTTGATTGAGGATTAGCCAGTGGGAAAATAGGTATTGTTGCTTTAGGTGATTCGAAATTATCAGAAATTTGTAGCGTTAAAGAATCAGAGCTACCTTACTATATTATAAATTTTAATTCGAAAGTATTCGTCAAGCGTTAATTTTAGTAGGCTCCAGAGTTTTGATGTTAAACATCTATTTAGCCAAAAACTACATGAGAATTTAATTAGTTGACTAGTGTAGTTGATAGTCTCTAAATTTCTAATTTTATTATCTAAACTGTGTCCGCATTTTAGGCTGCTAATATGATAAACCAATCCATAAACCCAAATACGATTAGCAACAACGACTATGATGGGTTTATTGATAAATGTTAAAGGCGATTCAGATGATTTCTAAATTTAAAAGACATGAAGATATAGTGCAACGTATGTACGGGCCAGGTTAACATGCAGGTAGGTTGTTGACGTATATGACAATTTAAAAATAATGAACATCACCAGAGAAATAATTTTAAAGCTAAGACTGCTTGTGAAACTTCAGGCAGGAATATGACGCGTTATAAACATTCCATAAGAAGTTACTGCATTTAGCCTAGGGACATTTACAAATATGTGTCAAAAGCAGCTGGAAAATATACACATCTTAAGTACAAAAAAATCATCCAGTAAAATAGTTGAACAACTAGGAAAACAGTTAGGCAGACATGTAAGTGATGCCCACCCCGAGGCAGCATGGAATGATATCCGAAAAGCTGTGGAAACAACAGTGATATCTGATAGTAAGATAAACCATAAGGTTAGAGAGAAACACTGGGTCGAAGCAGCATCTACCGCACTGATAGATGCTTGAAAACTCATTCCACCTGGCTCTGACGAAGAGCGGAGTCAGCTTAAGCTCAGGCTGATAAGAAGCCTACGCAATGATCGCGAACAGTGGTGGGTAGCGAAAGCAAGAGAGATGGAAAAGGCAGAGGCAATAGGCAACAGCAGACAACTGTCCAGACTTGTTAAAGAAACCGGTATTAGGAACCCGACTGTTAGCGAAACTATCTCGGAAAAAGATCGACATACTATTCATCCTCAATCCATGAGATTGGATCGATGGGCAGAACACTTTAGGGGTCAGTTCAACTGACCTCCAGTCACACTTCGATTCCCCAAGATCTCCAGCCAACCTGAATGGCAAGTTGATGTAAGTCTTCCGACCCTTCACGAAGTCGCAAAAGCTATAGGAAATCTGAAGCGAGGGAGAGCAGCAGGCCCTGACAGGTTTACCCCTGAAATTTTTAACGATGGCGGTTCAGTATTAGCACTGAGATTGACTGAGATCTTAGGTAGAATCCGGGAATCCCATCCGACTGGTCTCAATCAATGATTGTGCCAATCTATAAAAAAGGACAAAAGTCCTCTTGTGACAATCACAGATGAATCAGTTTGACTAATATAGTGTCTAAAATATTAGCTTCAATAATACTTCGATGCCTAACGAAAGCTCGTGAAGAGCAGACTAGAGAAAACCAGGTTGGTTTCCGACCTGGACGTGGCTGTATAGACCAGATATTCACACTACGTCAGGTCCTAGAACACAGATACACGTTCAGATGCCCCACAATCGCAGTATTTCTCGACCTTAAGGCGGTGTTTGACTCTGTTGATCGTGAGGCTCTATGGCAGTGTTTGTCACTGAAAGGAGTACCAAAGAAGTATATTAACCTTATAATAGCTCTCTACTTCAACACAACTGGTCGAGTGAGAGCTTATGGCGAACTGTCATCAGAATTGATTACCACAAGTGGTGTTCGTCAGGGCTGTCTACTCTCTCCATTCTTGTTTAACTTTATCGTAAACGTGCTTTTAGACATAACACTTTCCTCATCTAAATTTCCAGGGGTTGAACTTCTACCGGGAGATTCACTTGTTGACTTAGAATATGCCGATGACATAGTTCTATTCGATGAAGACGCTGACAAAATGCAGTCTTCTGATCACTCTAAGCAACAATGCAAGCATGTTCTGGATGCGATTCTCCCCCTCGAAATGCAAAATGTTGCTTCAGGATTGGGTTGTATCGGCACCTGAACTAATGATAGAGAGTGAAGTAGTTGAGCGTGTCGACCGCTTCACTTATTTTGGGAGTTTCATCAGCCCTTATGGTCTGGTATGTGACGATGTAGATGAAGAATACTTCGTTGGTGTCCGCGTGACTATCGTAACCAGTAGTTAGAAACTCTGGGTGACATGGCTCAGAATCGATCACAATGGTGTAATTGTATACACAGTCTGTATTCCCTTAAACTATTAAAATTGCTTTATACCTTTTTTTTCTATCAACTAATTCTTTCTTTTTGTACCATATACTTATATGCAATCTTTCTTTTATATATTACCACCATTGAACTAACTACTTTATGAATTCGGTGTTCACCTTGTTGTGCTAATGAGGTATGGCAGCTTGGAACGATGCACATATTTGCCAGGTCATACGTTGTAGCTGAATGACTGACATACATCAAGATACACAATTTGGTCCCGATTGGAATATGTGAGGCTGATTTGACACAAATCGGAAAGTAAATACTAGCAACAGGAGAAATGTTGTTACAGATAAAATGTCGCCTCCCAAAGTCCTGTAAGATCTACTGAAAGAGAAAATCACCATGAGAATCAACTGGAAGAGGACCTAAGAAGAAGTAACTTCAACATTCCAGGAAGTGCTAGGCACCAAGGAGTATCGAGATAAAGAATGGATCGTTGTAGAAAGCCTGGGCAAGATTCAAGAAAGGAATGACATGACACCAATCAACAACAAAAAGCGGTGACAGCAAATGGATAGACTAAATAAAGAGTAAACAAACGAGTGACGAAGAGCATTGGTCCTGACAAGGGAGTGTGTGGAAGGCCAGGGAACTACAAGAAAACAAGCTACAACAGAAGGAAATATTAAAAAACTACATAATACAACCAAAAAGCTGACAGGGAAATATGGTAGACCAGAGAGACCGGTCAGGAACAAAGAATAATCAGGATCTAGAGAAGCGGAAGAGGTGGGTAGATCACTTTGAAGAGCTTTTGAATATACCAGTGCCACTGAACACACCAGACATCAAAGCATCACATACAGACCTCCCTGTAAATGATACCGCACCAACAACAGAAATCTGAAAGGACATTGGAATAATCAGAATGACAAAGTAACAGGTCCAGATAACATATCAGCCTAAGTACTAAAGTCAGAATACAAGGTCCTCCATATTTTTTAGGAACAACAAATACTAACACATTAGAAAGATGGATACAGTATCAAGTTGCTAGAGTACAACAACTTCAGAAGGAATGTGCTGTTATCACTATTAGACAAAGTTTTTAACGTAGTGTTGCTGAACCGAAGGAGATTGAGTGGACGCACAACTTTGAGATCAATAGGATGGCTTTCGTACGAACTGGCCATATATCGACACAGAAGATCATCGACCAACAATCAACTGAATGACTCATCGCTATACATTACTGTTCTTGATCATAAGAAAGCATTTTACAGCGATAATAAGGAAGCCTTGTGGGAACTTCAATATTATAACGTATCTAAGAAGATCGCCACTTATGTGAAACTCCTACAGGGGACTGAGTTCCAAAGTCATTTATGGTGGGCACGTCCAAGATGCATTCATAGTGATTAGTGTTCAACAAGACTATCTACTCTCATCTTTTCTATTTCTGCTAGACGCTGACTAGGGTACAAAGACCTTCATCTTTCAGCTGAAGAACGAAATACAGTGGACACAACTGGGTGTCCTCTAAATGCAAGTTGTTGCTTCAGGACTGGTCTGCGTCAACACCTGAACTAAGGATAGGGAGTGAAGTAGTCGAACGCGTCGACAACTTCACTTATCTTGGAAGTCTGATCAGCCCTAATGGGTTGGTGTCTGACGAAATCTCAGCACGGATTCGAAAAGCTCATTTGGCTTTTGCCAACTTACGTCACCTATGGCGAAGGCGAGATATCCGTCTATCAATAAAAGGACGAGTATGCTGCACGGCAGTCCGTTCTGTTTTAATTTACGGCAGCGAAACATGGCCACTAAGAGTAGAAGACACTCGTAAGCTACTAGTATTTGACCACAGATGCCTTAGAAATATTGCTGGCGTCTGCTGGGATCACAGGGTAAGTAATAGTGAGGTTCGACGCAGGGTATTAGGGAATGATGGTAAATCAGTTGATGAGGTTGTGAATCTTCATCGACTGAGATGGTTCGGCCACCTGTTACGTATGCCTGAACACCGACTACCACGACGTGCAATGCTATCCGGTATTGGAGATGGTTGGAAGAAAGTTAGGGGCGGTCAAACCAAAACGTGACATCAGCGCTTGAAGACACTAACTTCTAGTCTGAGCCATGTTGGTAGATACAGACTACTTGGTTGGGGTCCGCGTGACTATCGTACCCAATGGTTGGAGACTCTTGGTGACATGGCTCAGAATCGATCACAATGGCGTCGGTGTATACACTCTCTTTCTTCCCTTAAACTAGGAGATTAAAATCGCTTCATATCTTTCTTTCTACGAACTAATTCTTTCTTCATGTACTATGTCCTTATATGCAATCTTTTATATATTATTACCATTGACTTAACCACTCCCACGAATCCGGTGTTCATCTTGCTGTGCTAATGCGGTATGGCAACTTGGACCGATGCACATATGTGCCTGGTCCTACTTTGTAGCTGACTGACTGACAAAACTTATTCGCAATGAATACCATGATATAATGAAAATGGAGTTCTCGGAAAACGAATGAAATACTTTCCAACTATGACGTTTTGACTTGCAACTTCCCTTCATGATACTCAGATAACAATACCTAGAATTCCTGGAAAATTGACTAAATAGTTTATCAAGCCTTTATATACGTAAACACAGCAAGCTTGTTTCATATGCACGCTTGGGAACAATAAAGTGCCATAAGAGGTTTTGTAGTCCTCATTGATTTTCTCTTACATCTCCGGTTAGTAAGATCAACCAACTTTTTTATACATGATATGTATAATCTTTCACAAAATAATTCTGAAAGCCAAATAAGCCATATTAGGTACTTCACACAACTGGATAAACCATCTGATGTGAATTGCCCTCAGGACCTCTAATTTTAAGGTGAAAAATAAGGCTATGATGTGTCAGTGCAAATGTTTGTAGGGATGGTGTTGTGTAAACATGAAAAGCGTTTAGAATGAAGTATTTTCTCACAATTTAGTTAAAGCTCAATGACTTTACACTAACTTTGGATAATCTACTTTCTACCCACTCATCAAATCGATTTTATATCCGTATTTTTACAAAACAACTATCCCGTTAGCAGAGTTCTACAGTAATTATTGTTCAGTCAATTTTCTACCGCGCTTTAGAGTGTTCATTTGCATGGTTGGTTGTGGACCACATTAACTTTAATAAATTAGCCTGGTTTATGGCAACACATAGGAGCAACTATGAAAAGACATAGTTTCCATTGTAATAAGTATTAAGATAAATTATTTCTTGTGTCTAACACTAATGCCTCAAGACTTTCAATTAGGTAACTGCTGCCGGGAAATCAATGCACGAATAAAAAACTTCATGGCAAGCGCCAGATACTAGTCACCAATCATTCAAAACTTACGTTGGGTTGTGTGAGCGACTGATCGCGCTTGGTAAGCTGCGCCGGTTTTGTAAATCCCTGTTTTGCTGGAAGGCTTTATAATCACATTGACTGTATCGTCATCACCATCATTCTCTTCGCACTGGTCATCTGCATCAAAGTCGGCAACAGCAGCAGCAATTACCGCATTTCTCTCCTCTTCTATAAACGAGCAACCATCGTTTTCTTGGACCTTTGACGCATCAATGCTTTCTGTCTGCATACCTCCACCATTCGGCAACTTAGGATCCACAGTTGGTGAAGTTGCATTATCGACATTACATTCATCTGCTTTTCAGAACCCACGTAAGTTGGAAAGTAGTGACATACCATTGGGAATCACTTCACTGTCCATCCTTTAGGCAAGGGTGAACTACGCGGCTCCCATTCAGTATTCCAATATGAAAAGTCTGATAATGTCTTCAAAGGGTTGTAAAATGACCTTTAAATCAACTACATCAGTAGAAAAATATGTTCTTATTATTATTAATTACAGATAGAACATATATCTGTGGTATTTTTATGAACTAGTGATTCTATTGTACTGGAGGACCCGCTTATTACGAATCCCAAATATCATACGTTCATTGGTATTCATCTAGCTCTACTTCCCGTAAATTGCACCATTTTCGGAATTCCTAGTTATTTCAATAAGTTGGATACTTTTAATAATCATAGCCATTTTTTAAAATATGTTCCATCAGTCGACTAGTAGTCACTTCAATTTTATTCCTTGGATTTTATCGTTATCTCACAGGAGATGCTTATTCCTGATGGATCAAAGCTATTTGACATGATAACCATCAAGTCACTATTGAAAATAAAGGGGGCTAGCATAAGATCGCCACTTATTCTACGATTTGTGGATGTGGTGGCAAACAAATCGAAATAGACAGCTATTATGCATTCTATATTGATGTCAAACATGTTAGTCTTGCTGAACACATCATTACATGGGGGCAGTTCGTCGACGGTGGAGCTTCCAGTTCTGTCATGTTCGAGCCTTTTTCGTGGATAGTGTATATTCTTTTTTATCAACCCACATAAGGCAGATTAGAAAGTTTTACCTTCTAAAGAGTGCCTCTTCGAAAACTTTTAATAATAAAAATAACGTTCACCAGCTGCCTGAATGAAATATTTTAAGTTAGGTCGTATTCAAGTTGTGGAATTACCATCCAATCGGATCATCCTAGGTATCTGGAGCTGGGCGACCATAAAGCCCAAATGCCTTTAGGTCCAGTAAAATTGTAGTGCATATTACATTTCCTCTGGCACAAGTATTATTTTACCTCAAACAATTGAGATTATTAATCACTCAAACTGTATGTCTTGTACACATGAGTTTACCTATAGACTGAGTGATACTTTTCAATCCCTAATACTGAGTAACTTGTGAGCTGAACTTAATCCTGATTTTGGAATTCTTACTCGAGTTCTAGTTCGCCAGGCAAATGGAAAAAATGGTTCGATTTTTGTCCAAGAATCTTATTGTTGCAACATAGGGAAAGGGGTGACAAAGTTGTAGAACCCTACACGACCGCAATTGGACATTTTGTATTCCAAAAGTAAACGTTTTACGGTGGCGTGAAGTAGTCCGTTCTGGGGTGATCAAACACTTAATTTCTATGATGGTCGATAGGACCAACGATAAATACTTGACATGGAAATCAGAAATGTCGAACCATATTATAACGACATCACCTGTACCATCAGTTTTGTTATCGAATCTACTTTATGTAGTCAGTTTGTGTTCGATGCAGAAGTATACCTTCGCAAGAGCATAGTGACAGGGTGCCAGAAAATTTGTTAACAATATATAATCCAGCAGCCTATCAAAATCCTGATAGACTTCTTTAACGAGGTTAATCGCATACGTGACTAAAGGCAACTATTAGTTATTTTATACTCCGATATCAGGAAAATTTATCTAAATATAAACTTTAATCAGCCTAACATCACAAAAGAAGGGAGGGTGGTGTGAATGATCAGCGAGCATTGATAGTGAGGGATATGACTTCAGTTTACCTATGTTTGTGGGACAGATCATATTGTTTCAGGCTTTTTATAATTGGGAACGAAGTAGTCAATCAGCGATGGTCAGATTGTTCTTCTACTCTCGCCACCCAGACCTATGTTTGAAAATTTGTGCTGGCTTCGTTATTTTGCCGAGACGACATATAACACGCTAACTCAGGTTTTTACGCTATGATCTGGTGGTCGCCATTATATGATAAGCGAGTGAGAATTGTGATGGAAAAATGACGGATGATAAGCAATATAGTTATTAGCATTTCTGAACGCTTCTCTCATTCGATGCGCTTTTCCGATTCTAACTTTAACTTTCTCTTCATCATTCAGATCCAATCCACCTTGGGACACACAATTGATTGCCCTTTGTTTCTGTATTATCATGTCCGTAGATCAACTACGGTTGACTTCATTAGCAGCAGCCAGTGTGGTGTGTGCTATTTGAGTGGACAGACAAACGTAGTATGTAGCAGCGAATGGAAGTGGAAAGTTTACCATCGGAAGACTAAACTGAAGAGCAGAGGAAATATAAATAAAACGTCTGACTTCATAATTACGTCCTTACCGAAAATGGGATTCTTATAATTCATAGTAACATCTACGTAATCCAAACTGTGTCTCTATACAGATGGATTCTAATAATTTAGGAAAGTCACCAATCAATACGTCGTTGCACAAAGTAGAAAGCTGCCCACAATTTTCGCAAGCATAAAAGCTGTAGCGGTAAATAATTCGTCAGGATAAGTAGTCTTACAAGTATTCAACACCAGCCTTGACCTCATTAGTTTTGCTGGACACATGTTAGTTAAAGGCTCTCGGTCACGCATTTGCGCAGAATTACGTCTGAGTACGCTTTGTTGCACACCTCTTATAACGAAGTGTTTGTTTAGATCATGTATTTTTTGACTGATGGATGATTTTCCAAATACACCTCAGAACCTCTTAATTCTTGGATTCTGTTTCGACCTGTTTTGGGTTCCTCAAGTTAAAAGAAGTTAAGGACAATAGCGTTGTCAAGTACTGTGAATATGTAACATCTCCAAAGCCTTAAAATCAGTCTCCCACTTCCTGCGCACACACATTGATGGATAACTGATTTGTACTATTCGAACCCGTTAATGTTAGTACGAAACGCAAATTACAGTAAATCTGCAACTCAATGAACCGGTAAATCAATAAGCCTAAAAAAGCGTGAAATGATCGATCAACAAGTAATGAAAGATGACTTAACAATCATTTCATGCTGAATAGCGATTGACAAAACTACATGCGCTTACTTCTGTTGGGATCACAATGGGAGTAAATCTTATTTTTGCCAGATGCAAAAAACACATGTGATTAAGACCTCAATGTCATTGAAACCCTTGAAGACCGTGGTAAAATTACCTGTGAGAAAATGGCCATTCATATGTGGATCGTTTTTCTAAATCAGACAGAATTTTTGGAAAGTCGTTTTTCGTTGGAAATTGATGACGAATGTTGAGGATACCTCATCAAGATACCAAAGAAACGAGGTCTCAGCAAATGTGGGAACTTTAGAGGAATCACATTGATGTAAGTAACAGGAAAGGTTTTCAACAAAGTATTGCAGAACCGAATGAAAGGTTCAGTAGTGTTATGTCGTTTGGTCTGTCTACCCACTCTTGGTGCTGAGGATACTTATCTAATTCAGATTAAGACCTTGGCGCGATAGGCTGACCGACCTAACCTTGAGGCTAGTACGCGTGGGTTCTAAGTGGGGTAGAAAGAAAACTATTCTATCACCTTGTTGGATAACAGGCACGCTAATGAGGGAAGACAAGACAACTGGAACACTGCTCGATCTATTCCCGATATCCTGATTTTAGTTCGGATTAGTGTAAAAAGACACATGAATAGATAAGTGAATAACCCGACCACAACGTACAATAATTAGGAAAAATACAATTATGTCCAAAGCTGGGAATTAGAGTAGAAATTAGGGTGCAAAATATTATGTTTAAATTACAATAGCTTCGGAACAAAAAGGGTATGACAATGAATCATACATCGAACGTAATCTTATGTCCTGTAAAATAGATTAAGGACAAAAATAAATGTCAGTGTTTTACAAGCTTTGAATAAAATGGAATACCGTCCCGAAAAATGGCTTTCGTAGTTTGTCAGGGCTTCTTGTTTTCCTGTTCACAACATGTAAACGCCGAACTTCGAGATGAACAGGCTGGATTCCGTTGGGCTTGGTCGTGCACAGACCGAATCGTGGCACAACGGATCATTTTTAAACAATTAGTGAAATGGGGATATGGAAGTTCGACAGCGTGACTAAGAGAACATTATGGAATATTCTTCTATGCTATGGAGTACCTGAAAAGATAGGAAATATCATCCAGAATTCATGTGATGGACCAAACTGCTAATTCGTGAGTGAAGGACAGCTGACGGATTCATTTCAAATGAAGGTCAGTGTCAAATAAGGCTTCTAGTGGTTGGCCGGGTTATACAAACCTCCAAATTTGAGGGGAAGCACGGGATACAATGGACAGCTTAGATAAAAGCAGACAATTTGGATTTTGGAGACGACCTAGCTCCTCTATCCTATACACATCAACAAATTAGGGTAAAGATAGCCAATGTGGCAGCAGCCTCTGAAGAAGTGGGTCTCAACATACACAATGGAAAAAGCAAGATCCTCAAATAGAACACAGCGAGCACTAACTCAATCACATCTGATGGAGAAACTCTGGAAGATGTGGCAAATTAGGGCAGCATTCCTACAGTTGAATGATATATGGAGGACAAAACAAATTTCAACCAACATCAGTGAGAATGTCCAATGTGGACGTCCATGAGGTTCTACTGTACGGAGCTGAAACTCGGAGAATTACCACAACCATAATCAAAAGGTACAAGTATTTGTAAACAGTTGTTTGAGCAAGAAACATAATATCCGTTGACTGGGTACGATCAACAACAACCTACTGTGGAAGAGAACAAACCAGCTTCCAGCACAAGAAGAAAATAAGAAAAGACGTTGAATGTGGACAGGATATACGTTATAGAAATCTTCAACCTGTAGCACGAAACAAGCGCTAACTTGGAGTCGCGAAGTGTGATGGAGAAGAGGCAGACCGAGGAACATATTGTGAAGGGAATTAGAGAAAGACATCAAAAGAATGAATACAACTTGGAAAAGCTGGAAAGGAAAAGCCTAGGGTAGAGTTGGTAAGTGAATACTAGTCGGCGGTATGTGATATGGTCAAGGATATTAAGGCCAGCTGGAACACCAACGATTGTAACAAAGACATAAATGAGATAAAACAACTCCGAGAGAAATAGCATCCATCACGACTTACGGAGAGGAAATATTAGACTTTATCTATCAGTGAAGTAAGATCCTGATTATTAGATAGACTACATGTCAATCGTCGATTCTGTAATTAGTTTGGGATCAGATTTGGTTCGGAAGTCATACTTATAGGAAAATTCACAATTGAAATTGGCGCAATTCAACATTTTGTTGAAAGAGTTTTAAAACAACAAAAGATAGCAGATTACATTTAATGTCTACCAAGATATCATCTCTCTGATAGTACCGTCATTCTAATATTTAGTACAGTAATTTGCCATATTTATGGTTTCACAAGCATTTCTGATGTAAAAACCGAAATTCACATGTGTACAACAACTGCACTGCTTATTTCCAGGGTTTTGAACTAATACCGCAATAAACTATCAGGTAAGGGGAATAAAAAGCGGATCAATTTCCTCCCGTTCAACATGTCGTTTAGTGGAGATACTAAAAGGAGATTGACCTTGGAAAAATCATGTTCAGGATTTGATTCAAATGGAATCTACATTTTCAGTGGAGTTATTGAGGATCTACTACCGAAGACTTTTCCCATGCGATCTATTTGCACAGTGGCTTACATATAATTCTCGAAGTAGTGGGGTAAATTGTGTTATATAATCTTCGTAGCTTTCTAAAAGAGAATTCAGTTTCACACTGAATGGTGATATCTATCTTAGATATCAGAGTTTTGATTCGTCGTCGGACCTTAGGAAGGATCTAGTCAAGCTATGCCCTATTAAGATTGATATTGGGGCAGTTTACTCAACTTCTCCCAGGCTTCATCGTTCAATTTTATCTTCTTCACTCAAGGTAAACTTTCTCAGTGTTTTGTTCATTATCTCATTTGGTTGTCTTATAGAACCGTTTTGCGCCTGGGTAGCTAGTGTGTATAGTCCTTCAGATCAGATCGTTTACGACTGATTTGTAACAGTGATGTCGATTTGGAGTTCTCGGTATACTGAGGTTTATAAAACAGCTACTTAATCATACCATTCTCGAAAGATTTGTTGCATTGAATCGATGGATGATTAACTTTTTCAAGCCATTATTTTTGATCTTGGTTTTCATTTCGCAAGTTTATTTCTACTGGAAGCAAATTAAATAAGAACGTTTTGCCTGAAGATACAAGCGGTGAAAAAAAAACACACCCATCAGGCTCTGGTTTAATAAGCTGACAGGTTATTTCGTAATTCCACTTGTATAGTTATGAACGGAAACTAGACAGAGGCACTTACGTTTCGTGGCTTTAATTCTCTTTGGTCTGTGACAAAGTTGGTTCATTTTTGTTGGCTGGTAGTAATAACGCGGTTGTGTGCCTGTTAACTAGTTTGTCCTTTCTGAATAAACGTGCAAAATAAAGTTTCTGCTAACCACTTTTTTCCTCGTTTTATTTTACGTGACGGTATTTGGTGACCAATGACTCTCAGTTCATGTCATCATGATATTTTTGACTTTTCAAACAAATCTCTCCCATCTCGGTATTGGCTCACGGTTCTTTACTTACCATAAATGTGTTAATTAATTCTCGGTCTAATTCGACATTCATGTTTACCAAGCATATATTGGCATTGATAATTCGAAGTGAAGTTTTTATACATGATTCATGACAACAAAAAACAATCCAGAACGTTTAAGTCAATCAAACCATTGCAGAATTTTTATTCTGCACGCAAAACTGAAGAAAATTGAGCTGCTTCATAACTTGTGCACGCATTTTTTTGTATGCACTCAGATTTCATGTTTGCTGTGATACCCAATATTCGTCTTTGTAGTTGATATTTCAGTTACAGGTTCAATTTCTAAATTTGAAACTTTGTTTCTGGGCTAAAACACTAATCTTGTACTTGTATTGGGATCATTGAGGGAGATATCGGGCTGTAATTCAGTGATTGAAATCAAGGTCCTTATACCATATAATAAACAGTCGGCTAAAAATGGAAATTATCACCGCTTGTGATAGTAATATATGGTTTTGCTTGACAGTTATGTATCTGATTTTACTGAAACACAAAACCTTAAACACTTGTATTACTTAGAAGTAAAGATCACATGGAGCTGAGCACAATTATCGCTGTAAACCGTATACATATGCGTATGATTTTCTTTTATAATTAGCCTGAATGGAAAGAATTAGTTTTCGATATTGATTTGACTGATTATGATGAAGTTCGTTATTGTTGTGGTGAACAAAGTACTTCTGGATCTTCTATTTGCCTTCGCTGCTGGCAACTTGCTCGTTCTGCAGTCCTCTGTATCGACCGTGCCTTAAGAGAAGACTTTGGGTTCCAGCATTTATTGTGGGTGTATTCAGGTCGTCGTGGAGTTCATTGCTGGGTATGTGATCGTTCCGCTCGGCATTTAGATCAAACTTCGCGTACAGCTATCGCGGAGTATTTAACTTTGGTTAGAGGGGGTAACGGTAAGAAGGTAATTCTACCATTTTTAATTCTTATTGTGTAGACTTTGACTTTAGAAGAAATGCTTATGAACACCACACTTGTATTTTCAATAGTGGTGTTTATTAAGATTACAAAGAACAATATTAAGGCTGACACATTTAATTAGTATAAAAAACCAGTCAGTCGGTTATTATTAGATTTGATATTCAACATTTTAAGGTTGAAACACGAACGCTACTGACCTTGGTTAAATTTTTATGTTTGCTTTTCGTTACGTGTGAAAAGTTAATTAAGAATGTCGAGAAATTGTTTTATTAGGAGTTATGCTGAGGAGTCTATTAAATTAATACTCTTGTTTGGTGCACAAAAGGATTCGAACTCCTCTACGTTCGCCTTTCTGCATACCAGATTGTTTCGCATGAATTTTTTCGTAAGGTTTATAGCCGAAAAATAGGTGACTTTAGGTAATTGTTAAAACATATATTTTACCAAGAATGCATCAAAAATCGTTTACATGCTTTCTCACATATAACTATCCTCGTTTCTGTTCACAGTAATTTTTTTTACCTACTCAAAACTAATTGCTACAGTTCGTAGGATCAGCAGTTAAAACAGAGTGAATGATGGCTCCTCAGTGTTCATAGCTTGATGGACCAACCAAAATATTCTAGCCCTAAACGTATTTGACTCTTTAGAATAAATGAGCTTGGTTTATTGAAGCAACAGTAGATGTTTTATAGAAGTGGCGAGGGTTTTATAGAAAAGTGTAAAGCTAGCAATGTACTAACAGGAATAATGGCACTAGGGGTGGTCATAAAAATCAAATTATATTCGCTTTTTAAACGTTATCTTACTACTAGTGAAGAACGTAAAAGAAAATTCGTTCCTGTCATTAACTATGTCTAGTTAGTTTTCATATAGCTGAATTACATGGTCATGATCTATCAACCTAGGCAGAGATGGTGCAATTAAACCATTACGTTTGCACCAAAGTGTTCAACATTTGGTCTTTTACTGTCAGATTAATATTATTGTGATATCTCTAGATAGACCTATTACACATCGGGTCTCCCTGTTCTGAGTGATATTGTCCTTTATACGCTTAGTAGGTATTCATGTGCATCCACGTAGGGTGATTGAAGAATCTCGGTCTTCATGTCGCACTACTAACCTTTCTTGACTTTCTCAACCAAAATGTAGCTACGACTATACTTGGATGTTATGATAATATTTCTAGTTTCTAAAATCTCCCTCTATTACTTTCCGGATTGTTAGTATTTTTGTTTGCTCATTTTGTGTTTTTTTAAAAATTTTATATCACTAAATGTATATTGTGCGATTTGTTTTTAACGAAGTGATTAATTCGAATTAAAAATTGAAATAACTTCGAAATAACCTTATAGATTTATATTCATTAAACTTTTCAACTAGCCCACACTCACTGCTGGTAACTTCTCAAAATCTTATGATTCACATTCACATGGGAATATTGAGCCAATTTTTCATCCTTGTGTGGATGCAGCTTGTGATATATTGATGCCTCGATTCACAACTTATTGCAGTACAACAAATGGTCAAAATTTATTCGGAAATAAAAAACGTCTGGATAAGTTACTGTCGTTTTTACCGGTTGAGTTAAAAGATCTTCGTGAACGACTTTTAGATGAGTGGTCTACCGATACTCAAGAAAACAAAGAAGAAGTATCTACAAAAAGATGGAACACATTAAGAAAGTTTTTGAAAGAAAATGGTCGCGCAAATGTTTTGAAGGAAATAGTCTTAAATTTCACATACCCTAGACTAGATGTTAATGTGTCAACAGGTAAAGTCATTTTACCGGTTCGTTTGGCACGTCATATTGACGTTAAGTTACTAAGCATCATGTTTACACATGTATAGTTATTTTATCAACTACATGTTTTGTTAAACAGCATGTCCATAATCACAACCCAAAAATCACCTAGTAAGTATCAGTTAGGATACTTGAAGCAAGATAGTTCAAGTAAACAAGCCATGCAATTTTGGCTAGTGGTAATGCACTATCTTTTCATCACACTTCTACTGATCATTGAATAGAATTCATTTGTACGATTTGATTCTTCACTAGGGTTCTCGGCCTTCAGAGTTTACAGTAAATTGATTTATTCATGTTCATTAATGCCACTGATCTTTTATTTTACTATTAACTATAAAAGGAGCAAGTTTTTGAGCAGATGATCATTTACTCATTAGATGTACAGATGCGTAGTCAAAATAACCTTATTTTTTATTCAACTTACGGAAGTACTTCGGTACAGTATATTCTCACTTAATATATATTGGAATGATATGAATATCATTCCAAAGCATATCGGTCGTAATAAGTCTGAACGACCTACTAGATGAATCATTTGGCTGCTTTCAATCTTACCGCTCTTCAATCAACCTGTCTGGTATAGTAGGACCTTAAGAAACGATTGCTTCAGCCAGTATAGCTCGATTTGCTCATTACGATAGGCAAGCCCGACCATCACGTCAAGATAGCAGCAACGGACGGGAATGGATGCACCTGTGCCATTGAGAACGATTTTGAGCCATGTAATTCAGTCTCTTACCATTGGTTACGATAGTCACGCGGACCCCAACAAGGTAGTATGCACTAAAATGGCTCAGTTCAACTGTTAACGACTTGATGATTTAATGCCATGCTTTAGTTTGACCTCTCCTAGCTCTCTTCATGCCTACCCCTACACCAGAGAACATCGGCCGTCGTGGTGGGCGGTTGATAGGCATATGTAACACGTCCCAACCAACTCAGTTAATGAAGGTTGACTACCTCATCAATTGGTTTTCCTGTTGCTTTATTCCTAACCTAGCCATTGCTTACTCGGTGGTCCCAAAATACACAAACAATGCTTCTAAGACACCTATGATCCAATAATGGTAACCTCTACTTCTAACAACTATGTTTCAAATTCACAAAGTAGAACTGAGTGAACTGCCGTGCAGTAAACTCATGTTTTAGTTGGTAAACAGATACCTCACCTACGCCACAAGTAACGCATATTGGCAAAACCCAATCGAGATTTTTGAATCGGTGCCGGTGTTTCGTCAGACACCAGTTCACCGGGACTAACCGGATCTTCAAGATAAGTGAGGTTGTCGATATGCTCAGCTACTTCATTCCCTATCATCAATTCAGGCACTGACACCGGCCAGTCCTGAAGTAACATTTTTCATTTGCGGGAGAAAACCACATCCCAAATATGGTTGTAGTGTTGTTTAAGGTGGTCAGAAGACTGCATTTTGCCAGTGTCTTCAAACAGTACTATATCATATGCATACTCTAGGTCAACAAGTAAATCTTGGTAGAAGACCAACGCTTGAAGAATCAGACGATGGAATTGTTGTTTCCAAATGCATGTCTGTGACAAAGTTAAACAAATATTGAGAAAACAGACGACCCTGACGAACACCGCTTGAAGTAACCAGTTCCGATGATAGTTTGTAGGAGCTGGTACTATGTTAAGCCCACATAGGTTATTCTAGCCCCTGGACAGACCAGTCCATTCATTCTTCTCAAGCCAAATTTTCACTTTGTCACTTATTCACTTGATCGTTTTTATGTGAGGGTGTGTATACATTGCTTATCCTACTCGTCATATGTCTGTAGGTTATTTTTATCTGACTATAAATATAGATTCACGCTTAGTTAAATCGTGTTGGCTCACTTGCCTTCTCCATTGAGCATCATTTCGTTTCGCTTTGCTCTTCTCTTTTCTTTTTCCACTTCGTTTCCTTGATTGTATGTCCAGATCCATGATTGTATGAAATATGAGAATTCATAATTCATTCTTTTATTCGACTTATTTAATCCTCTTATTCGCTAACACGATTTAATTCGATAATTATATACGAGGATTGGCGGCATGTATATTTCGACAGCAATCAGCAAACGATCTAACTGGAGTCAGATACTGGGGCACTAAATGTTCACCATAAGCTCTGACTCGACCAGAGGTGTTCGAGTGGAGAGCCTGTAAAAGATTAATATACCTCTTTGGTACGTCTTTCAATGACAAACAATGACATAAAGCCTCACGATCAACAGAGTCAAACACTGCCTTAAAGTCAAGGAATACAACTATGGTAGGACGTCGTAAAGTATGTCTATATTCCAGAATCTGCTGAAAGGCGATTATTTGGTCTATATATCCACATTCAGGTCTGAAACCAAGCTGGTTTTCTCGAGTTTGCTCTTCGGGAATTCCAGTTAAACATCGAAGTATTATTGTGGCTAATATTTTAGACGCTACATTAGTTAAACTGATTCCTCCGTGATTGTCACAAGAGGATTTTTGTTTTTCCTTATAAATTGGGACGGTTAAGACCAGTCATATGGGGTTACGTCCAGTTCCCATAACTTAGCTAAGATTTCAGTTTATCCAACTGCTAAAACTGAACTGCCATTATTAAAAATTTCAGGGGTTAGTCCATCAAGCTCCGTTGCTGTCCCTTGCTTTAGATTAGCCTTTTCAACCTCACTAAGAGTTGAAGGGCTTACGTCAGTTTGGCATTCAGATTACTTAGAGATAGTGGGTAACTGAAGGCCAGTTTAACTGTTCTTTAGAGTGTTCTGCTCTTCGGTTCAACATCCTGGATCGAGAAAGAACAATAGTCTCGACTTTTTCCTATACATCGTATTTTTAATACGCGCTTCCTTGATAAGTGTGAACAGTTGTTTACTGTTACCTATCGCTGCTGTCTTTTCCATCTCTTCTGCTTTCGCTGCCCACCACTACTCACGATCATCATATAGATTTCCTATCAACCTACGCTTAAGCTGCGTCAGCTCTTCATCATGTTCTGAGCCAGACGGGGTGAGTTCTCAAGTATTTATCAGTTCTGTAGACGCCTATGAAATCCACTGATTTTTCCCAATCTTTTGGTTTAAGCTACTAGTATATATTACCGCTGTTTCTGCAGCTTTTTGGTTATCATACCAAGCTATTTATAAGGTTAAGCAGCTCCTCTTGCTGATTCTGAAATGTATTCTTTTTCATCATTAAGTTGTACCCTAAGGGGTTTTCTTTTTGTGACCTTTCTATGTCCCGTAAGACACAAACAAATATATACTCGAATTAAAGCATGGTTTGAGTCTAAAAAATGTGCTCCAGAATGATCGACAGTCTTCAGTCGGACATTAAAAGCTTTATCACTCAGTTTAGAGAGCGGTTTTAGGAGACCAGGAATAATATTTCGTGAATTCTAGTTATTACCATTTCTGGTGCGTGGTGGTAAGGTTAAGTAAAAAGGGTTAGTCGTAGGGATACAAGGTTTATTAAAATGTCAGGGAGGGATGTGATAGTCAACAAGATGATTTTGGGTGCTGGTAGAAGTGTGAGGGCGGTTGTTAATTCCCGGTCGCCGCCCACACTGTGGAAGGGTTTTATTTGGGGGACCTGAATTAGTAATTGTCTTAGCGACCTGAGAGCGTAACTTCAGAGCCCAGAAGACAACTGCTTGAGATCGGTCTCGCACGATCTTTTTTTCATAAAAATTGGTGTTTTAGCTCTCTACTTCAGAAGGCCTTACCATCGGAGATGGAAATTCGTGGGGTAAAGTGAGATGTAATATATTTGAGATCGGCCTTTTCTTGCCCCTTCCTTTCTCGTGAGAAGGCAGCATCGTTGCAGATGCTGGTTATCCGAGGGAACACCTTACTGTTGTCACACCTCTCTGTGGTCAGCAGTAGGACTTCGTCCTTGGGCTTCTTTTAGTCTCACCGTTCTTCGACCGACCTGTCTGACCTGGTAGGACCCAAAGGGACATATGTTTCAGTCAATGTAGCTCGGTTAAGTCATCACGATGGGCAAGCCCGATCACCACGTGAAGGTAGGAGCTATAGCCGGTCTACATTTAATGAAGAAAATGTCAAAATACTGAATCGAGGTAAGTCCAATAATTCCAGCGACCATTTTGTCCGATTTTGAATCGATAAACACATCAACATAAATGGAATTACACGATTAGAGATCAACACAGCAAAACAGTGGCAACATAGTGAGTAGGTAAAAAATAATAACTCCTAGGAATACGATGAGTCATAAATAAAATCATCAGAAAGAACTGACATAGTGCTTGCGATTTAATCAAAAAGCCAATTTATACTAGAATTAGAGACTATTGATACTGTCAAGGATAACATCGAAGATTTCTCAACTAAACCACTTAACTCAGAGAACTTAGAACTATCAAAAACATTTTAATTCAAGATAACTTTAAATAAGTTTTAATATTTGGAGATTTTTTCCACTTTATTGTTTTTTATCTTATTGGGTTTCTATTATCCGTCATTCCTTATAGGTCTTAATCATTTACTGAAAAGTCCATTTTGTGTGCATCCGAAAACTGGTTATATATGTATACCATTTAATCCACAAGAAGTCGATAAACTTGATCCATTTAATGTACCAACATTAAATGAACTTGTAGAACAGCTTTCTTCTGTAACAAATAATGATCATGATTGTGGTAATAATGATGAAAATATTTCATCCAATGATAGACATTTATTATCATTTAAGAATACCTCTTTAAGGTCTTCAATTGAATATTTTGAGACTTTCATAAAACATGTTTTAAAAGCAGAAAATTCATGTTTTAATGTTAATCAAGCTGAAGGTAATTCAGATTCATTTAAATCTATTCCTGTATTTTAACACTTCCTTTTGTAAAAGAGATTTTAAAGACAGTATATGAATTATGTTATTAGATTATTATTATTATTGTTAGTATTCAAAAGCTTTTTTATTTGTACACTATGTTAATATTTCTCAACTCCGACTTCATTACAGTCAACAGCATTACTTCTATCCTCTTCTTTCTTATCCTGCTAACTAGAGTCAAGAGGATCAGTTAAGTAGTTGGAGCTTTTTGATCATAACCTCAATGTATCAATTAAAAACACACTTAAATTGATCTTTTGTATATCAAGTATAATGGTTAGAATTTATGTACTGACTTTTTTGTCACATAGTGGAAATCATAGTAAAAATGTATTAGAATTCCATGAGCATAGTTCACACCGAACAATTTAATGCGACGGAAATTCGTCTCAATCGATATTGGTTTCCTTTCCTATAAGTCGTTATGTCTCATGGACGAACTCAGTTGCTTACAAATTAAATCATATTAAAGGATAATGTCTTGATGAGAAATATTGGACAAACACAGATAAAGAACAAAATTTATAAGACAACATTCTACTGTAGTTATCTTAGTAATACATTTTTTACGTCTAATCATGTTGGACATCCCACGTGTGTACTTAATTTTTTCACTGAAGCACATTATGAAGTAGAATTTCTTATTTAATAAAGTTCCGCTTTCTAGATCTCGGGGATAAAAATAATAAGCTAAAAAGGTGTATCACAAAGGTACTTATAACCGTTTTGGTCTAATTTATAACACTTGTCCAAGATGCTCCAGGCGAGCGATTTTACCAACCCATATTCGTAGATTCTTTTCAAAGGAGAGGCTTGAACAATTTTTGACGGAAAAATGGATTTCCACAGCAGTTTTTTTTACTGAGCACACAAAAACAGTGGAAATATCAAGCAAAATATAACTCATAAGTAAATGTTGTTTTTATTCTGCTTCAAAGTTAATGAGATCACAATATGTAGTGAAATTATATTGCTCTGCTTCAGTTATCGTCCTGGATTTATTCAAATTCGTTGAGGGAATCTATCCTATGATTGGTTCATGTTTACATATGAATGGTGTAGATGATAATTATATGTAATTATTCTGCCATTTCCTACTTGTTTCAACACTTGCGAACACGGTATTCCTTCAGTTTGTCAGTGCATGATTGAAATGGTTCTCAAATTACTCACTGCTGTATACTAAAAGCTAACTGAATACAGTGACTTTTCAAGGCTCAATTGTAGAATATTTTATTTACCACTAGATATTTTCGAACTGGAAATTTTTAGTTTTTTAGTGAATATATCCTACATAGTATGACATGAAAATCTTTGGTTTGGAGTTAGATTGCTGTTGAGGTGACAGTCACCTTTCTGAAACTGAAGCAGTAAAGATCCTACAAAAGTTTATTGTTCTCACCATAAATTCATTCTGTTTGTACCTTATCGTTGTCCTTCTCATGTCTTCCAAATCAATAAATTCAAATGTGTTTCTATTTGTTTTCTACTCAAAATAAAATAACACAACGAAGTCCCATGTTTTCTGCTCTGTAACTTGTTAAACGACAGTCATACTATTTGTTAGTAAAAAGTAGTATAATTAATTTAATAACAATTAATGTTCACACCTTGAATTTAGGTTATTGAGATATCACTGTTGTTACACTTTTAGATTCGTGTTACAGATACACTGCATGTAGCTCAGGTATAATATTATCTAAAGTAAATCTTGGTAGCTTTAATTTCTAATTTTTGGAAAAGAGGAACTTTCATTACGTTAGGTTTTTCAGAAGCACTTAAATGTCTATCAGTTTTAAAGAATTTATCGTTTGAGAATTTATCATGTATGTTGATAACTGTCAAAATGGAAAACTAGTTCTCTACAATATCTTCGTCTTTGTCCTCCGAATATTGGTTTTCATTTAGTCTGTTTCGGGTTTGGATTATTTAGTCCAAAACGTTTTCTGCAACGTCGGATACAGCGCTTTCGAATTGGATGTCGGTGGTTGTATGTGTTTGATTGTAAGCATTGAGCGCGACATTCGCATTTGATAATGAATCGCGTGTGTTGAGCTAATTGAAAGGGAAGAGGATAGAATAATATAATTACTTTGCGTTATTGTATGTTCGTCTGTATACAGTGCTATCCACATAAAATGGTGAATGGAAATGAAATTTAGAGAAAACAAACAAGAATATGATAATCATAAGTTGTGTCAAAGAAGCGTTCTCCCAAATTAATGTTTTTGTTCGTAAACAAATTTACCACTAGTTTAATAATGATAAATGGTTGTCTCGCTATTCTTAAATTTCAAGAGTGGTTGTATTTTTTGTATTTACCTTGATTGTTAATTTTGTGAATATTTTGCAGATGTTGCTGAAATGGATTTCCATCACTAATCTTTAGATCTGCATGCTTGTAAAATGGCATTAAACATTGTATGAATCCATTCCTTTTATTCCATAATATTCTGCATCTGAGGCGTAGTTATTAACGCTGCAAAATATGTTTAAGTTAAATGTATATTGGAAGCATTGTCAACTTTTTGTCAAAGCTACAAGTGAACTATTTCAGAGTTAACCATATAGGTCTGAGTAAAATGATTGAGTTCCCCTATCATATAACGAAATTGCATTGATCGAGGTTGTTAGATCATGTTCTTGAGTGGTATAAGTAGCCGCAAGTGTCATGGTACGGCCGAGAGTGGGGAGAGTAAGCTCTCCCTCTCGAAATGCTCTCACATGACCACGCGTATATAGCCACTGCCAGGGAAGTCCTACTCACTGCCATCTCGCAGCGGGAGTGTTGTTGAGAGTATAGGAAGCGGATGTTCGGCCCTTTAACCGGGTTGGTGGACACGGAGGGTCCACATAGGGGGAGTTGGAAAACCCTAATTCCAAACAATGAGCCCCAACTATCTCAGAAAAACAAATGGCGTGTGAACCTATTTTTAGTCACCGGTTACCATTGGACTGCATATCCTGACGTTGCTCCACTGCCTTATATGTTAGATTATTATGGCAAAGGCTCGGCATGTGGCCCCATAGGGAAACCACCTGCTTCGGTCTGGGCCCCCGGCAGTATCAGCCCACACAAAAATAAAAGGAAATGACAGTAATTACTGGAAATACAGTTCTTGATCCAATTAAAATCCAGATAACTCACATCCATTTAATAACATACTTTTTTTTATATACTACGTCACTTATCTAATCTTTTATTCCACATTGTGTATCCTTATATTTCAGTTTATACAGCAACTCGCCTATTGAAGAAACCCTGTTCTGTCTAAACGATCTCGAGTTACTGACTTTTCGAAAGTTGAATGCTTCCACCGATTGCGAATACTGAAACAGTCTTTCTGAAACGACGTATACCATTCAAACTGGCTTCCTTCAACTTTCTGACCCTAATGCAGATCAGACAACAAATAGGGTTGGCTAGGCCTTCAGAAAGTTTTAATATCGACATCTGTTGTCTATCCGACACCCATATTCAAGACTCTAGTGAAGTAATACAAATTCGCTCTCCGTTTATCGCTTCGTAAAGCTTGTTTCACGTGCATATATCCGGGGACCCTGTGCCATCTTCTGGCCTTGCTTGCATTGGTATCACACCAAGCGTTAGACTTGAGAAAGTACTGATCGATTGGATCTCCATTAACAGTCGATTATTTGCTGTTATATTAGAAAGTTCCATCAAAGTGAGAAGAAATCGGCGTGAGAAACGATTTTTTTCGTCATCTCCACTTATACTCCGACAGATTGCGCCCAGGATGCAATCAAGGATGTTTCACCACCATTTTACAGTTCTTCCACAGAAGGTGCGTTCGACAGATATTGTAGTACTAGTCGGAAACTTGAATGCTCAGGTCGGGCGTCTAGGCACAGAATAGAATCGTTTATGTGGTCGATGGGCACTTGTTGGTCGCAGGACAGATAACGGGGACCGTCTACTGCAACTGTGCACAGACCACAATCTGTGTTTGGCTAGCACTAACTTTCGGCACAGTCATCGCCGATGCGCCACCTGGCGTCCTCCCTCAGCATCCCAAGCCTGGACTCAGATTGATCACATCGCGATCAGCTACCGCTCGCGTGATTGTGTACAAGGCTTCGGCTCCTTTTGGTATATGTATCTGGACTCTAATCACACCCTTGTTTACGAAAATCTTATCTTACTTTTCAGTGGCCAACAGATTCATCGTCCTAAACTGATCGATGTCAGTAAATTGGTTGCAACTAAGTATCAAACAGAACTAGATTCTGGGCTAGTTAGCATACCACCGAAAAGTACGGATGAGCATCGGTTGCGATTGCATGACGCTTGCGGCTTCGCGAAACATCCCGCTTACAAGCACTGGGTTTCTTTAGGCTCCTACAACTCATTGAAACCCGTCGGTCTACTCCGGGTGACCGTGCGTTTGACCACAAATGACGACTGTTACGTAATGAAATTGGACATAGCTTGAGTAAGGACCGAGAAGCCTGGTGGTTGGGGCCTGTCAATGAGTTGGAAGCATCAGCTGCACCCGGTAAATACCGGAAGCTCTTTCAACTCATCCGAGCCACCGGCAGCAAGAAAGTCTGGTGTGAGCGAAACAATCTGTGGGGATAACGGGATGCCAGTCACCAACATCTATCGACGTTTAGGACGATGGACAGAGCTCTTCGAGTGGCAGTTCAATTGATCTGCTGTCTCGGCAAAATCGATTAGACTGTCCTGCCCTCCATGGCCTGTGAGGACCGATCCATCAAATGAGGCGGCAGTCCGCAAGGAACTGCAACTCTTGAAGCGCTACAAATCACCAGGCCCAGATGACTTACCTCCGGCCATTTTATAGGTGGTGATGACCTTTGGGTTAAGGAACTGAGTTATTTGCAAACGTTTTCGTACTAGTGTGTTCCAAATTCATCGAATAAGTTGGTAGTTGTCCCTGTCTTTAAAAATGTTCACGTCGTTTCAGCAAAAGTCGTCGAGGGATGAATCTACTCTAGATCGCGTCCAAATTATTGGCTTCCGTCATACTTTGTAGATTGTTCGAAATTCGAGAAAGGTTGGCTCGCGAGGAGCAGACTGGTTTTCGTTATGGTCGGGGATGTATTGATCATATCTTCACCCTCCGACAAATGTTAGAACACCGTCATACTTATCAAAGGCCAACAATCGTAGTGTTTCTTGACATCAGGGTTGCCTCCAATTCGCTGGACAGGACCTTTCTCTGGGATTGTCTATTGAAGAAGGGTGTCCCTGAGAAGTTTATTAACATCCGAAAAGCCCTATATACAAACACCTCAGGCAGAGTGAGGGCATACAACCACCTCTCTCCATTGTTCCATTTACGAAGTGGGGTTAGACAGGGTCGCCCAATCTCACCATTCCTCCTCAACTTTGCCATCGATGACATTCTGGAAACAGCTCTGATGGATGTAAGTAATGGCGGTGTGGACCTGTTGTCTGGAGAAAGACTTCTCGACCTTGAGTATGCGGATGATATTGTCTTACTGTGCGATAATGCCCAAGCCATGCAATCCTCACGTAATCAGTTGGCAATCAGTGTCCGTAGGTCCGGTATTTGCTTTGCACCTTCGATGTGCAAAGTCTTTCTACAAGACTGGCAGGATTCTAATCCTGTAATCACCCTGGTTGTGAGCAGATAGAAGTAGTCGCGAAGATCGTGTATCTAGGTAGCTGCATAAGTGCTGGTGGTGGCGTGAGTGATGAGATCAGTGCACGTATAGTGAAAGCCAGAGCGGCTTATGCCAATCTGGACCACCTTTTGGCGTTTTCGTGATGTCAGTCTGGCTGTACAAGGTCGGATTTACAGCGCGTTGGTGAGAGCAGTTTTGCTCTATGTTTGTGAAACCTGGCCTTTCCGAGTTGAGGATGTTAGACAACTATATGTGTTTGATCATCGTTGCCTCCGAAGGATTGATGACATCCAGTGGCAACACCATGTTGGTAGTGCAGAGGTTCAGCATCGTGTGTTCGGGCACAAAGACGATAAGTTTATTGCTGTCACTAACTTGAAACATCGACTTCGGTGGCTTGGACATGTTCTACGAATGTCGTCCCAGAGAATTCCACGTCGTGCATTATTTGCCGACTCTGGGACTGGTTGGAAAAGGCGGAGAGATGGTCAATGTATGACATTGTGTCGTGGTATGAAAGAAAGCTGTTCAGGACTGCCTATGTTTTTACTTCACGACTCCCTGGTTGGGATCCGGGAGATGGTGTAACACAGTGGCTAGATATGTTATCAGAAATGGCTCGGAATGGAAGCCATTAGTGATCCTGCTGTAACCTTATTTTACTTTCTTGATACAAATGACGTAACTTCAATAAGTGAAAGAATTATCTGAGGCCGTACTTTTCTAATTGAACTGCCCCTCCCATTATTGTTATTTAACTATCATACACTAATTTCTGTTCATTGTTGTACTTCTTTTTTCTTATACGCACCTTACATCTTTTATGTCTACACATTCTCATTTTTATTGTGTGGCGTATATATATCTCATGCCCCTTCGTACCAATATTTACGTGTTCAAATAAGTAAATAAATAATAATTATTATATAACTGACTTTGGGATTTCATGTTTCCTTTTTGTGATTAGTGTGTCTGCTTGCAGACCCATTTTTTCCACTTTTTAAAAAAAAAACGATTTTCTTTTTTGCCTCCAATTGCATTAACCTGAATGGGTGTTTCAGGTCTTACATTAATTTTGCTATCAGCATGATAAACTAACATCTGATCATCGCTACTAGGAATGCCATCCTCTTAAGATCTTTTTTCACTAGTTTTCTGACGGTTTATTATTTGAAATGATTTTACCTACTAATTATTGCAAAGGAGATATTCTTTTAATTACTCAATTTATTGTTCATTATCAAGGTTAGACTAACTGTCGACTTATCAATTCGCATGCAATAAGTTGCTCTTCTACACGAACTATTTATATCAATGGTACGCACTATTTATAATCAATGTATACTATCTAACTAATGATAATTTCGGAGTAATTTATATAATACTATTGAACAAAAGTAATGTTAACTTATTTTGTAAATATATCTTCAGTTCAGACAGATGTTTTAATCCTTTTGAATATCGAACAGACATTCAAACTTTTTTGTGAGTTATGATAAATATTTCAACTCATCATTCTAATGTTATTAAATCTATGCATTTAATAACCACTGTAAAGAGTGGCTACTGGCACGAGACTTAAATATATAGCTTCCTACTTACTGCTTCATATCACTTATCAAATAAGTTCATTATTTTACTAAATGTTTTTGTAAAATAGGATGTTTCCAGAATTTTTATCGATTAATATGAAATAAAATCAATATATATATATATATAACTTCATAACTTACATGCACTAAGACAATATTTGTATACGATAAATGAAATTGGTGGAATTTTCCTTAAACCTTCAAATTCTCTTTGAACATCTAATCTTACTTGAAATGGAGCTATACCAGTAAATCTTCCAGTACATGGTAGGGAAATTTGTACATCTGAAAATCAGTAGAGAAAAAACAAACAATTAATTGTTATGTTCTATGGTTGTTTGTTATATTTCTGAAATGTAGTATGATTTTTTTGTGTATTTAATCTTATATAAAGATATACTTCTATAACTTGTTTATTTTTGCGGTTATAACCGAAAATGATCATTAACTCATTAATGAACATCAGAATGGGTTTTGTGGAGATTTTTAGAAATTTACAGGTTGAAATCATGAGTCAACTGAAGCTAGACCACCATGGAAAACCTGGAAGCACTGGACGGCCGTTTCGTCCTAGTGTAGGACCCCTCAGCAGTGCGCATCCACGATCCCGCACCCCGCGGGTCTCGAACCCAGGACCTTTCAGCCTCGTGCAAAGCGCTTAACCAACTAGACCACTGAGCCGCCCGGTATCCAATGATGTTAATGCCTAACTTCAACCAATCCACGAAGTTGCGCCATCGTACACCATTGTCTTCAGTGAGCTGATGTCTCTCGCGCGAAACCTAGCTTCAATTGACTCATGATTTCAACCTGTGAAATCATTAATGAATAGTTAAAATAAGAATATTCTAATACCAGTTTAGAAATACATTTCAATACATTTTTGGTAATGAATTTACATTGAGAACTTACAATGGATTAAAAGTAATTTTATGAACTATGTAGCCATAAAATATCTTTAGATGATCTATTTTAAATGTACTCATTTCATCCTAAAGTCATGGGAGGGAAATTTCCACCTTGTGGTGCATATATATCTCAGTTTGGGTTTCTTTAAACAATTTCATCGAACTACATGAAGCATTGTATAATTTGTCAATATATTGCGAATTTCCTGAGTTCTTATGTCGTTTAACAGTCAATCTGAAAATAATTAATTAGAATGTATTGTCAACAATACAGAATCGTTGTCTAACACAAATGGCAGGAAGATACACCATCTAGTCAACCTATTGGACTTTATAGAAGTGCTCCTGTTTGTCTACCACTTATTGATATATCGTCTGTTGGTATGAAATTAAAATTTAGAGACTTACAGCACAGAAGGTTTTTCTTGGTGGTCTCGATATGCATTTGAGAAAAATATTTTCACCTGCAGATTTTTCTCAGGCTTTGAATAGGGAGGCTCTATTGCATTCGTGTCATGTTTTGATTGATAAGTAAATTTAACTAAGGTGTCTGTTGGTTTGTAAGATTCATTTAAAGGTTTTAAGTTTCCATTTAATAGTGCGATCATTATGTGTTTTTGGATCTCATAAGTTAAAGCATACGATTCTAGATTCTGCTTAACAGTAGTCAAGTTTTGGATATACATAAATCACTTTTGGGAATAAATTTGCTGTAGATTTATTGTATTTCTTAGTATTTGGTTAGGAAGCCCATTTGATCCACGTGCTATATTTGGTTGACTGTTTCAACATCTAGTCTACCTGCTCCTGCCATCTAGATATTTCGACAAGTTATCTATTTTTGTTTGTTTTAATACATCACTATATCTATTAATCGCATAACCTATTCAGGCGAGTTTCTGGAAAATGTACAGTCTTTCGTTGTACAAGTAATAAAAGGCCAAATTAGAGATATCGGGGTTGTTGAAAATATGCAGCGAATAGAATGTACATTATTTCGATGTCGATTTACTAGACTGTTAACTTCTAACCGGCGATCACTTAATATTTATCGTCAGAATCGATCAAGAAGTAAGAAACGGAAATTTGTTGAAATAATTTGTACTGAGAATACTCTACTGTACCAAAATCATAATGTTGAATAAAGCTAATAATAAATAAATGAAATAAGCTTGGCAGTGAATGAGTTAAATTTCTCTCTCATTTTTTTCACTCTACTCACTGGTGTAATTACTTTAACTCCTGAGTTCTTGGACACTTTTCTTTGAACCATGTATTCATTGATGTATAGCTATGAAAATTAGTCCATCAAAAAATTACCCTTCACACATACCACTTTCCATTTTTTTCCACAGGAACCACTGATCTAAATGTTGTCAGGATCCAGGTTTTTTTCCACCCAATTCGTTATTTGAAGAGGATACACCCAAAAATCTTTATTAGTTAGTTTTTCCCTTGTTTCAAAAATGGGATAGGATAATCAAGTCACAGACAGTAATTTTTTCATAATAAATAGTTTTATGTGAAGCATATTAAAATTCATTTCCGAGAGAAAAAACATGTAGTATGTTTAAATGGCTGTGAATACTATTTCACTAACCAAATGTAAATGAACAAATGTGCTATGAGTACAATAACAGAATCATCAAAAATATTGGTCATTACTGAAAGTAACGGTTAGGAATACATTTATCAATCAAATTTTTTCGATTAAATCGTCTCTTAAAAAAACATTGAAATGATTCGTTTTGTGTTTAAAAAACATTTAAATTACCTGACTGAGTAGCTGGTATATAACCAGATTTGGCAATATTCAGAAGTGGAGTATGCAGTAGTGTATGGTTCATTGACTTCAAATCAATATTGTAAGTTAACTATGAATAAACCGATAAAAAGCATATTAATTATATAACCGACATTAAAGTTTCAACAAATAGGAATGGTCTTACAACATAATATTTTTAAAAAATGGTTATTATTTTTATTGAACGTTTATATCAGCTTGAATACACAATAGATTATTAGAACAGTGAGACTATAATTTATGGACGACCTTTGAGCAACCCTAGACTGACCTTGAGATTGTCCACCTAATACCTAGGACCAAATGAGTGTTATAAACCTGTTTGAGGAATTAGAATTATAATTTACAGTTGATGATTAAGGTTAGGAATTAGATTTAGCATTTTCATCCCGAACTGACATCAACTATAATGTCAAAACTTTATTTAGCTAAGTGGGTGAATGGATTTCGCGCCAAAATCCAAGTCCTGTCATCCCAAATCTGATTGGCTTGTCCATAAATTATAGTCTCTTCATTAAAACAATTTTCTTTTCAGTTTTACAATATAAATTAGTAATTTTATGTATTTTAGACAATTTGCTGTACTGAAATACAGCACCTGTTTATATTTTTCTTAAGTAATATATCAAATTAATAACAAATAATGAAAATAACTGAATATTTTCATTGATTTGTTATTATGTAATTTTGTTACAAAAAGAAACAATACTGTTAAATAGATTTGGGAATTTGCTTTCGGTCGTTTGATTTTCCAGACCTTTCAGTAGCTGGATCATCCAGCTACTGAAAGATTTGGGAATATTGAGATGATCTTAAAGGTAATAAATAATTATATAAAGCCTAGTTTGAATAAAATCTATTAACAAATTTAGATGATATGGAAATAATAATACATATAGTAATGAGAAAGTAAACAAAACATCATAATAGCGATACAGTCAAGGTAGATATAATTAAACACCAGAATTGAAGTGATAGTACTGTAGTCAAAGTTAAGAGGGAATAGAAAATAAATTTCGCTGATTCACTATGACTGATTTTCATCTATATTAGTTAAATACTTAAACTATTAATTATAATTATAATATGAAGTGTAAACGAGTTGTTTGGATATTCCTACACAGTTCATATCATTATTGAATCACTTAATAGACTGGTGTTAATTTCCATTTTAATCAGAATAACATGTTGAGGTGTGGGGTTACGGGATTCGCTTAATACTATTTTTTCAACCATTTTAGCTGTTAAATTTTAACAATTATATCAAGTGATGTGCAATATCTCGTTAATATTCTTCTCCTGGATTCTCGCATCCGGTAATTCCAGAATTCATGAAGAGTGCTTCAAATATACATATCAGGAGACACGTATGGAGTACCTTTAAAGTTTTTCTTCCATGGTCATGGAGTAATACAGAGAAAGCTGCTGAGCAGGATACTTGCTTGCAGGTGACCAAACCTAAATACAGTATAAGACATAGATGACTTAGACTGTTGAGAGGTAGATGGTTTTTTTGTATACAGGCTGGAATCTCCCCAGATATTACGATGAGATTACAGAAAATCGCAATATGAACCAAGTGATCAAAATAGTCGACTACTTCACTCTCAAAAATCAGAATAAGATTTTAATGTGAAACGGTCTTCGAGCAATATTTTACGTTTGGAAGAAGTTCAAAGCATTCCCAACATTTTGGCATTCTTACTCAATTTATTTAGAAAGCTTCGCATTTGTTCAACATATTTAAGAACTTGAAGTATATCATGTACTTGCTACAGGTTTTTGAGGGTTTTCAGTTAGGGAATTATTCTTCGAGGATTCAGGTGAGGACATATTTGTGGTCAAACGTAGGAGAATCTACTTGTTGGAATCGTTTTATATGACAGCGTAGTATATCCCAAACGTAGAACATATCAGCTAGTAGAAGGCAGGAATAACTGACTGTAAAGCAATCTATAATACGGTATAGTAAACAAATCACTAGTGAAATATCGGTGAAACATGAAAATATGACGACATCAATGGGATAAGAATGGGAAAAGAAAATGACATAATTCCAACGCGTGGAGTTATATACACATAGTGGGTGACTTTAACTAATGTATGGGTAAGCCATATTTAGCGATCTCGGTTTTACACAAGTCTACATACTTAGTTTAAACATCGCCGTCAGATTTACAAAATGTAGGATTTAAATTACTTACACGTTCAAAACCAGCTCTCCACTTAACGCGCAACATATCAATGCGTGGAGGGATAGGTCTATGGGCAGATAATGAAATGCGATCCAGTGCTTCGTGTAAAAGTAGTCCATTGAAAACAAGGAACAAATGTTCAGGTACTTTGTAAATAAAAATCAATAAGTAGACGACGGTATCGTATTACCATAGTGTTCAAAGTGCTAACTTTCAAAAAGTAAACGAATACACATGTTTACAAAAACTGACGAAATCTCGAAATGTGTATCTTGTACAATTTTACCCATAGTCTTCTTACACATTCACCATACATGAAGTGATCCAGCACGTTTTTGTAACTTCGGTGAGGTTGTTATTGAGGTGGTCAAAAAAGTGATTCATACTCGATTTAAGAATACTAACCTTCGAATGACTGGTCAGTTTGTGTAACATCTGTTTCTTCAGCCATAGCTTTAAAAAATTCCTACTTCTAAGTGAAGCTGTTCACTGATTCACGGAGTTTTGTTGTCAATAAATTACAGTTACCCACTGGAATATATTTTGGAGATTTGAAATGGGTTATTCAGTTAACTGTTTTTGTAAACCACACTATATAAAATGAATCTGGTCGACTGATGACGACATGGACTCTACAATTATAATGACGAACGTGGGAAAAAATAATTTCCACCTTTAGTCACATTAGTTTTAGTGGTAAAAATGAACAGTAAACAGTAAGGATCTCACATTATGAATCAAATATGAAGAATTAATATTTGAAACCTCAATTCAATGACTGAATTACCTCATCAGTTTCTTATTCGTTTGGTTTTCGTAAATAAAATTATCTGAACGATTTATTTTAAACTTACGCAACTCGTCCTTAAAATATCCTTGAGTATATTATTTAGATTGAAAAAATGAACCATTGATCAGTTAGATCTCATACGGTTAACAATCTTAATGAGCATACTTTGTTTAGAATAGCTTTTATCAGTGGGATCCATAATACGTATATATAGCTAGTCAAGTGGTAACAGTGAGACTTGAACTCAGTAATTTTTCCTTGATGAACAAAACTTTGATTATGTTTATGTATTGTTAATAGCTTTTTGACAGCAAAATCAATTCATAGTTTTGATGGAATTTACTACTAATTATGAATATGTAATATCCATATGAGACTATCTAAGATTTCCACAGTTGGCTTATTTTCAAATACTTTACATTTTTTATAGGCTTTAGCAGATCAAAAATATATGAATATAACTTACTATGTCTATGAATTTCAGGTAGTCTTCTTGGACAACGTAATTTACTAGGGATATTTTGATTATGTGGCATTGATTCAATAATCTGTATAACTAATTGACGATCTACCCAAAGATTTAATTGACCATTAACTCCATTCAGAAAATTGATATACAAGAAATGTGGATAATAATATTTGCATAAATATGTATAAAGTTCAGTAAGTAATACAATAAATATAAGGGAATTATATTTTCGCCATATCCAACCGTTGTGCATTATTGCCATTTTATTCTGTAGAGAAAAAGAAATATTACAAAACGATAATACTTTAAAGTTATCAGTATATTGAAAATGTTTAACATTTTGAAAGTAAAATGTTCAATCTAATTTTTAATACGTTTACTATTAGGTATCTAAAAGAGATTCTTAATACTCATTAGTGTTTGGCCTGACTAACAAAATATTCTTTTCACTTGGTATTGTTTTGCTTGTATCTTCCAACTGAGGTTTAAGACTGCATTTGATCAGTCCGTCATTGGCATATGTGCATACTGTGCGTATGCCTCGATATTGCTTTAATTCACAAGTTTTTCTAAGCAAAGATGAACAGTGCCTACTAGTGGAATCCATGACGCGCGTTTCGTCTTATTTGGGACTCGTCCCAGAGTGAACATCAACTCTGAGATGCAGGTATATCCGGCTGACGAGTCCCAAATAGGACGAAACGTGCGTCTTGGATTCCACTGCTAGCCACTATCCGTCTTCGCTTATAAAATATTCTTTACTTAGTAATAAATTTGAACTTGTGCAGTCAGGTGATGGAGAATAAACTCGAATGAATAAGGTCACACAGTGAAAAACTTAACGTACACATTTTTTTAAAGCCATGGATTTTCAATTCAGCATTAAGAAAACTTCCAATAGCATGGAAGTTGACTATTACTGAAATCCAGCTGGATATACTAGTAATGTCTTTTAATTGACAATAATCATCTATTTTAATATCTAAGAAAAAGACTTACCAAGTATATTACTATCAGTTATATCGGCAAATACTTAATTTAGTGTTTAAATTAAATATCTTTCTACTCTATATTATATAATATAGTCTCTTAAGGATTTAAAAAACCCTACTATCGGATTGTGTTAAAATGTTTTTTATTTTCACTCTATAACAATTTTGAATCGTAAGAGTTCGTTTGAATGTTTAAATGTTAAGCATATTTGTTAAAGTAATGTGTTATTTCGATTTGAACAAATGTACTTTGAAGGCGAAACACGAATGTATTCTCATTTTCTATTCACATATTTCAGTACATTTTATTATATGCTACTAATTATGATGAATAAATTTCGAGAAAATACCTCTTTCACATCAAGATTCTTTCTTAAGAGCGATTTTCGAAAGCTGTAATTTAGTATACAAGTATTATTATTATAGATACTATATGTATGAAAATATCAATGTTATGTGTTATGGTTAAAACCTTTCTACGATATTTAGTTATTTAGGCAGGTTATTAAAGATAAGAGATATATCATAAGAGTAAGGATACTAACTATCGGATTAATAACTTTAATGGGCTAATATAAAGGTTCTTTAATATAAATGATAATCATTAATGGTGATTGGAGAAAATGAATGAGGAATGAGAGGATTTGTCCGCGTGTTGAGAAAAAAGGTGATGACTACATGCTCATTGTGGTTAAATGGATAAAATTAGCTACATTTGTATGAATAACTATGTTAGAAGAATGTAATTCATCAAAGCTTTCAACTTATAAAATAGACGATATTAAACAATGAATTTAAGGATGAACATTTTGATCACAATACTAATAAAAAATAAAAGGCATAATTGGTCTTCATTGCTGTGTACTGCTTACTTGCTCTTCAAATACCCTCAAATTATACAGAAAAATGGTATAAATTAATTACTTGCAAACCTAGTGTCATAGATACAGGTAAGCCGATAAATACACAGTAAGTTAGATATGACTCATTGATCATAAGTCAGATTTACCCATCATCATGTGAAAAATATAGATCAAAGTAGAAAAATAGTCTCATCTTAAGTATATTCCCTGGGTTCATCATTCATATTTGATACGCAAACGAATAACTGCATCTGTTTAGTTTGACTGCTATCGAATACTCATGAGTAACCTAGTTCTATGCTATGGAGTTTTCGGCTAATTTAATTCGATGCTCAAATTTAAGATTAGAATATTCTCAACTCAATGGCTCTGAGGAATGCTAACTATCAGAATAAACTGGTTTACATGTGAAATATTCGTCCTCAACTTACGGGTTTTAAGTAGGAAACTATCATCTTCTGCATATTGGGTAGATCGAATTTCAGATAAAATAGTAACGATGACCATTATAAACTTGTTGAAAACACCTAACTTAAATTCACTGCATATTAAGAGCTAATGAGCTTTTATCAAAATCTAATTATAAATTAAATTGTTTGTAAAAACTGCGTGTTTATTGCCTTACTAATCACTGTTTTACATAAGCTACTTTTATTATTTCATCGGCTACATTTAAAAACACTAATTAACTATAAGTAACGTTTAAACAGTCCTCAAATCAACTCGTTTTAGTTCGTGATCCCGATTATTGCTTGATCTGTTTTTCATTTTTTCAGATATTTTCATTTTATTAATAAATTACGTCGCTATTATTTGAGTTTTCAGCATTTCTGATTTATACCTTTATACCGTCTAATATATTTTTTGTCTTTGAGTTTTTATATTTGTATTATTGTGGTACGTGCTACTTATATTGATGTAAGTAGTATATGACGCAAGTTAAAAACGTAATGTCTGGCAGCAGAAGATTGGGGAACATCAAGAAAGGAAGAGTGGGAACACAATGCAATTTGTAAGAAACGCATGAACAATGAATTGTGAGGCAATGGATTGATGTTTGCAACAGGAACAGTCCGGTTTGATATTGTGGATTGACATTTTGCAAATTAACGATTTATTATGGTTTTTCTATTTTACCAAGTAACTCTGTAATTTTGTGCTAAGTATGATTCGGTTGTCCCCATCCGTGTTCTGTTCACTACATTATAATGTTAGAATGATTTAAGAACCAGTTCTCTTCGTACAGCGTTTCTTGAACTTCGATAATTAGGTCGATGTTCGTTGTGTAGAATAGATAAATGGACACCGCTATCAAGAATGCAATAAAAGCACTATGAATATAGAAAAAACCTAGAAGTAATTGATTCAAAAAGATGATATTTTTCCAGATGGTAAATATCTTTCATAAACTTAATGTTTCAAATAAACCTGCTACCAACGCAACTCGCCAGTTTGAATTCAATGTATTTTCTTTTCTTTTAAGGGTAAATATTGTATTTAAATTAAGTATATCTTTGCTTGTGAAGAAAAGCTTGCTTATCTTAATTTTCGCTCTGTATAGTTATCTTTTAGGACATGTTTTTTTTTCTCAAAGGATAATGATAAAAATGCTAGAAACCATTTTATAAGGTACTGAAAAGCAACATATACCTTTTTTTAATATTGACACACTTGTATATACACTCATTCTTTCGTGCACACACATACATTTTGCATTCCATACATCCCAAATTTTCATGTTCTACTTTATTGCCTTTTTGTTTAGGGAGAACAGACTTGATAAATGAAATTCACTTTTTGCAGACAAGGGATGAATGATGAAAAAAACTAACTAACGTTATGTAATATGAAATGAGTAACTATGGCATGAGGAAATCCTCTTGTAACCATTATCTTTCAAAGATAAACAGCTGAAAGGCTTTATTTTAAATTTTTTTTGACGTAGGATTAATGTATTTACCAGAAATTTATAAATAATTTTCTTTAAATACCTGATATATTGACTTGTATTTTGTTATACAAAATTCGCATTGCCTTATAACAATCTATCGAAAAGTACCAACAACTGAATACAGTTACTGAGTTTATTTTAATATATGGCATTTAACATATAGATTTTATGAAACAGAATATTTTCCCCCATCTACACAGTCCCTTGGATTGTTCTATAAGCAAAATTATTCATGTTTAATTCAAGTTTTTCACTGAATACAATAAAAACAACAATTATAGGATGTGAGAAGGAATCCAAAATAATATTTGCTATTCAAATTTATCATTAAACTATTTTATTTAAGTGAATAATGTGATTACTTGGTTCACTAGTTCAAGTGAGAAGCCATGACCAATGGAGTTCAACCGGGTCTGTTATGAGATAATGGTGGATGTATGGCACAATTTCGTGGATTGGTTGAAGTTAGACATTAGTACTGTTGGATGCTGGCTCAGTGGTCTAGAGGTTAAGCGTTCGCGCCAGACCGGTAGTTCCTGGATTCAAATCCCGCTGGGAGGGATCGTGGATGCGCACTGATGAGGATTCCCACAATAGGACGAAACGGCCGTCTAGTGCTTCTAGGTTTTCCATGGTGATCTAGCTTCAATTGACTCATGATTCCAATTATTAAATTATAAAAATTACTTAGAGTCATGTTATTTGTTACATGATTTTATTATTCATGCTTATGTATTTAGGAATTTTTGAGACTTTCTAATGCCAGTAAATTTTACATTTGAATCAGAATTATCCAAATTAATGAAGTAATCTATCTTCTGGTGTGTAAAGTATTCACCACCAATATCTTATGAAGTAGTGTACTATATTAATCCAAGCATATTCACAAATAAGAATTCTACTTAGGGGTTAAATTGTATAACACTATAGTTATTTTATAGCCTGATACTGTGAAAAGTATATGATGAAAGCAAAATGTTTTCATTATCCGTAATAAATTTAGAAACTTCCTGGGATTGTTTATTATTCCTACATTTTCTTCAGGTCACCTAATATTCGATTCGCAAACAAATTTTTATAATGTATGGTATATTGCGTTGAGTTTAAGTCTACAGATGTTACCTCTAGTTTCTAAGATTGCAATTACGTTACCGATTTCCTTCCAAATTTGTGAGAATGATTAATTTTAGAACAACAATAATCAATAGAATGCTGTAAAAATGAATTTCAGTATACAAATAATGAAACACTTAGAATAAAACTTTCTCAATAACGATAATGGTTTATTTGGTATCACTACAAACCTTTCTAAGGTAAACCTTATATTTCGACCTCTACGAATGTTATGATATTTACATTATGTTTTGTTGGAACTAGTGATATTCGTCATATTAAAATCCTCATATAATCCTGTACATTCACTTGGTATTGTTTTGCTTGTATCTTCCAATTGAGGTTTAAGACTGCATTTGATCAGTCTGTTATTGGCATATGTGCATACTGTGCGTATGCCTCGATACTGCTTTAATTCACAAGTTTTTCTAAGCAAAGATGAATAGTGGCTAGTAGTGGACTCCATGGGATTCGTCAGCTGGATGTACCTGTATCTCAGAGTTGATGTTCACTCTGGGACTCGAACCCAGTACCATTCGCTTCAAACGCCATCGCGTTATCCACTTAGCTACTGAGTCCTGATAGCCACTTTCTGGAACAGCTGATTTCAATTACCATTATCATTTGAAACCTAAGCTGCACTGTTAATCAGTCATAAGAACCAAATAAACTGGCACAAACATAGATCAACACAAGTTGCCACGCTGCATTAGGACAACAAAACGAACTTATGATAAATGCCGAAGTTTTAGTAGTATCCGTGGTAGTAAAAAGATTATGCACAGAGAATAGTATTTGAGGGAAATGAATCTGTCGAATAAAATGTTTGAAACAATTTTTAAAGTTGACATCAAAGGTTGAATGTATCTGCACAATCGTGACCGATACTAAGAAATGTCGTCCAATGCCTTCAATCTTTACTGTCAGCTATCTTAAGTACATCGAATCGAACTTGTCAACAATTACTTGACATAAATCCATACATTGTTTATAAATTTGCTTTGCCTCTCAAACTTATTAAATAGGAAGTTAAAAACAGAGCGATAACTAAAAAGTAACCAGACTTTAACTCACCAATCATGAATTATTCTCTGTATCTAATATTTTTATCATCCCGGTTTTGTGTTTACTGGGTAAAACTTCATCAGAATTATGTACAAATTGATAATTAAATAGAAATAATTCGATTGTCTGTTAATCATAACATAATTATTAATCTGTTCAATGTTTCATAGTTTATTTTATGATCAGTGAACAATTTTCACGCTTTTATATAACTATGATACTTGTCATTCCGTGCGTATATCTATGTGTATATATTTAGGTGTTATAATTTTCATTAAGAATAACTATTCCATAGAGAGAACCATGAGTGTAAGGATGTAGAGGAAAAAAAAGAAAGAAATAAGGATGTGAGGAAGAAGGATATGAAGAACAATAGAATCAAGACAAGATTTAATAGCCAATGAACAGTTCAGTTTATCTCATGTTACAACCCATAAAACTTATAGTAACACAATGAAAGAAAACAACAATAACAAAGCACAACTGTGAATTCTTTACAGTACAACACAAATAAATGAAGAAAAAAAACAATAACTGATTGTTTATATGATTTATGCATTATGATATGTGTGCATTTGTGCATAAATGTACTATATGGATAAATTGAATAGTAGTATTTTATTTGCCTGTAATTTAGTATTGGCCATATGTGAACAAATGTTTAGAAACTAAAAAGAAAGCACTTGTAAAATTATAGAAATAGTAGACAGAATGATAAAGATGAACAGAAGTTTGTTTTTGTTTTTTGTTCTATACATTCATTTGTTTGCTAAGCAAATTTACATGTTCATTTACAGGTGTGTTGACTGATGGCAACTAACTGTTAATTTCAATTCTACAGAGAGAAGAAAAAAATTTAAAATCGTTTCTGCTTAGTAAAACATCTGCATTTTAAGATATACAGAGTTATAGTTATTAATGGGATGAATAAATTTATTTTTTTCAATGAATAATAAGGGTAGAGAATGTATAAAACCATTTCTAACAAACATTCTAGATTTTTTGATAACTTGTCAGTTGCACTGATAGTTAACTATTATTTTTCTATAGGATGAAGTATTTAGTTAACGTTAGATTGAAGTGCCAGAATTAAGAACATTACATAATAATAGTCAATCCTTATTGACTGTATAACCTGCTAGTAAATACCAATAAGCACGACATCTAATTCTAGAGTATCTTGGTAACTGAATCAAACCATCTAACATTTTATAACTTAAGTTATAAGAAAATGACTTAATTTGATAATGAATACAAAATATATCACATCTTTAACTTAATGAATCTTTCTATTTTTTGAAAGTACAAAATAATTAATAAGAACTTTCATCTAAATTTGAACGAATAGTTTCACAATATTTGGGCGCCGAGTTAATGTGAGACATTAAAGAGGAAGAATGTATTTGTAAGATCTCAGCGAAAGAATTTGAAGTAATTTCAACGTTTCGCCTGGCAATCTGGTCCAAGCTTTTTCAAGGAAGATATTTTACAAATACATTCTTCCTTTTTATTATCTAGAAAATAATTGTTTTAATGAAAAAATAAATCAATAAGTAAATAGTGACCAATTTAATCAACTATTCAGATACCTGTAATTGAGAACAATTACGCTTCAGGATAAAGATATTTTTCTGCAGATAAATTCTTCTATAGGTATCAAATTACAATTTCTTTTTCAAAATTTCAAAAAATTTCCATAATGTAAATCAGAATAACACACATCTATGTTAAATTCACTTGGTGTTGTTTTACTTATATCTTCCCATTGTTATTGAAGACTGCAATTGATCAGTCTCATGTTGGCATATGTGTATCCTGTACAGATTGCCTAGATATTAGTCTTAAGCCAAAAGCTATCTAAACAAAGATGGATAGTGGCTAGCAATGGAATCCATAACGCGAGTAGCTAAGTGGATAACGAGATGGTGTTTGAAGTGAATTGTACTGAGTTTGAGTCCTGGAGTGAACATCAACTCTGAGATACAGGTACATCCAGCTGACTAGTCCCAAATAGGACGGGACGCGCATCCTGGATTCCACTGCTAGCCACTATCCATCTTTGCTTTAGAAAAAACACATCTATGTTATTCTAATAACCTTTTTATTCCTCAATACTGGACACTCCTATCACTGGCACTTTTTCTTACATCATGAATCTTTTCTATTATTTGTAGATATAACTAGATATTTTACTTCTGGTATAAAGATAATATTGAAAAATTTAATTATGAATTATTTTTTAAATTTTGCATAATATTTAGAAACTATTTTACATACAATTCTATTTGTTCAATTATTGTTTTACTTCAGGTAATTAAGTTTAATTTTTCTAACAGAATTTCATGTCCTTACGAAATACACATCAAATCATGAAGAAAAAAAGGAGATTCGTTATTCGTACTTGACAGACATATAGGCAACCCCTCTACATGTTTGTATGCAGTTAGCATAAATACAAATAATCCAACACGGTTAAGTAATTAATGTAAAAATTCGAATATAGTAATTCGTCAACTGTCTTTATTAAAAGAAGAATATCAGAGGAATGTTAAAGCTTAGGGATGTATAAGGTTAGGAATTTACTACTTCATTTCTGACTTTAATTCATATATCACAGTATAGATAAATGTTTAACTATTGAAATACAAGAATTTATTACCGTACTGATAAGATATTGTAAAGTAATGCATATAGTTGTGAAAAGTATTTATGATTTGTACTACTACTGTAACGAGTTACTTTATGTATATTTTGAAAAAAAGTATCTGTAAAATAGTTTGTTTATCAGTTAAGTGTTAATGGGGATGGAAGAGTTAAAGCACTCGAAATGAATTGTATTTTTTATTCATTGTCTGTTACTCCTTCGGAACTAAACGAAATTAAACTTTCAGTATAGGGTTGTGAAGATTGTTGAGTTTAAATTGATATCATGAATGGATGGATGTTAGACCACCATTGAAAACCCGGAAGCACTGAACGGCCGTTTCATCCTGACATAGAACTTTTCAGCAGTGCAGATTCACGAAATTAAATGTGTGGACAGTTTTATGAAACTAATGGGTTGTCAGTTTGAAAATACTTAACAGATAATCTATATTTGAACGATAACAGGTGGAAATATACATAGATAGTAGTATAATTATGAATTTATTGAATAGGTACAAAAGTTTCCAGAAAAAGAATTTTCCCATCAAAGATTGTTGATGATTGTATGCATTTTTGGAAGACAGTAGCAGAATGCTTTTTTCAGTATGAATTCAAAGGAATAATCATGATCTCCAAGTTAGGGTGTCTGAACATGTCCCTAAATGGTTACAAAAACAGGTAAAATCAAATGACCCAATAAGAGTAGATGATAAACATCCATCATCCTCTATTGCCCGACAAAGTTGAAACAGGTCATAAGATTGATCTTAACACGGATTTTGTGGTGTTGTGCAAAAGTGTAAAAGGGTGTATACTAAGATTTATTGAAGCCTTAGCCATACGAAAATTTAAACCTCTTGATTTATCCAACTGCCAAAATATAAAGTATGTGCTGAAATTCCCAGTAATTGATTCTTGTTTTCGCATAGGTGGACGTTCTATAGTTCTAAGAAATCTTGAGGAACTAATTATTTCTTGACATAATAACAAAGTTACCATTCACAACAAAAAATTTTAAAAAAATTTGCTTGCAAAAGCCAGTGACTGGTACTGTATTCGAGTACTAGGGTTTTAATAAACTTTGGAATGCGGGTACATCTAGCTTACGAGTCCTGAATGGAACGAAATGCGCATCTTGTAGTCCACTTCTAACCATCACCCAAATCTGCTTATAATGCTAGTGATTCAATAGCAATATCAAAACAATCTGCACCAAATGAATATATTTGAAAAGAAACTGATAGGTAGCAGTCTTAAACATCAATGAGAAGATTAAAAAAACCAATAAAAATATACTTGGACTCAATAATATATTGAATTTTGTGTAATTATTTCGATTTGGGTTTATTCTGAGACATTGTTTTTCCATGATACTATTATGCTTAATCAAACTTACTACACTGTTTTTCTTTATAGCTGTAAGTTATACTCTCATATTCATCCTAGGTATAAGATTATTTATGTTTGTTTATCAATTTAAGTGCCTTTCGGGCTCAATAATGGCTAGCTTGAAGACAGATTTCTGAACTCGTAACTGGTGTAAATTAAATATGTCTGAGAAAGCATCGAATGCTAAATTTTTCTGCCATTCACCTTCACACAAAAACATGTCAAGAGACCAAATCAATATTTTTTTACTGAAGAAGAGAAAATTTAAAACTGTTGTTAAACCCTAAAATAACCATGTTTGAAAAACTTTATGAATTCTTTGTGTCTAGTACATTTATAGTCAACTTTGACCTTAGTCAAATTTACCAGACATGTTTTTTTCATTACCATTTTTCAAACTTATCTGTTTTGACTGATTTAAAATGATCAAGGAGTTGATTTTAAATTTACTTGTTACGGTAGTGACCTCAATAAAGTTGGTTTGTGAGTAGTTTGTTAACAGAGTCAATCTTCAAATAAACGTCATATAAATTTCGAATAATAAAGAAACTAACAAACTGATTAATCATAGATTCGAGAAGCCATTGTTGTACAAAATATTCAATGAGCACAATTTGAATTACTAGAAAATAAATGACTAGTTAAATGTGAAAATAGAGGTCACAAAAGAATGTAATTTAGAATAGATATATTCATTTAATATAATAGTATCAGTTCTAGTGGCAATGCCAAAATGAAGAGCAAAGAAGAGAGAAATGCAAACAAGATAGCTCCAAAGGAAGAAAATGATATCAAGGTATTAAAGTTATTGAAAAATATACTGGCTAAGACCAACGAATTCAACCGTAAAAATAAGACCTGAGGTTATATATTTCAATTATCATGAGGAATCCAACCAGGCAGCCCGTGTCTTCCGGCATCGTTTACATCAGTAACCGATGGATTTTGTGAGTTGAATCTGTGTCTTTTGCCCGGACAAAATTTATTTGATCCTTCTCAAATAAAAGCCAACGTTTAACTTTTGGGGAGGTGGTTTCTGGCTATGTGGAAAATACCTAAATCAGTGAATATATACAGTCTCATCAATCCATTACTGTTGACTAATACACCTTGTCTAATATTTGGATTACTCTCATGTTAGCTGCGCCATAACTAGGGAATGTTTTGATGATTTTTGTGGTAAAATCATAACCTCTGCCTGTTATTCTTCATTCATATACCATGTTTCACAGCTGAAATTAATGTTGCACAACATAACCGACGTTGATCAACAGCTGAATATCCCAAGTATCATAGGTCGTCCAAGTTTTTAGGGTCTGGGAGAGATTCATAACCAGTACCGAAAGTCATTCGATCACCAATTCTGTGAAATTGGTGAGACCTATGAGATACAAGAAGTGATCAGTTTACCAGAAGACTACACTACATATATTCAGTTGAGTTACTTGCACAAAGGTGTTTAAAAGTATCACTTTACATTTCAATCATCCTTACACTGTTGCTCAAGAAGTTTGGAGTATAACACTTTCTTAGCATCATCAAGCATAACTAAATTACCTATGTACGCTAGGTTGGCTAGAAGGGTTACAGTCGAGAGGCTATGCCATAAAAATATAGAAAAATATGGGATATATCTTTGACAAAACAGCTAGGATTGAGAGAAGTAAAAAGCGGGTATTAAGGTCACTTGATTTGGTCGTTCTGATTAAACTAATGAAGTTCTAGTAACGATCATTAGGTAGGCTAGTATTTTTCAATGATAAGCCTAAATTAACAGACACCGACAAATAGCTTGTCCATCAAAACATCAGTTTCAGATAACAAAATAGAACTGAAAGCGATTACTTGTGTGTCGATTTTTCAAGAAGCTATGAAATGATGTAGATTTGACCCATATATCTACTCCGAGAATCAAAATTTACCTCGTTTGTCCAGTTTAAGTTTTTATACATGACGAGATGATCAGCAATTAGAACCAGTCTGATGAAAATACTTTCAGCCCCTAATTTTTAGATAAATTCTTGGTCAGTACTGATCCACTGTCACTTAAAACCACTTGGGTTAAATCGCTGTGGTGTACTTTAAGTTATTTTTATTGTTAACTAATTTTTAAATATTTGAAGGGATTATCTAAACATTATATTAAGACTGTAAATTCATTAATGAAAGCTGGAGAGTAATTAAATGTAAACATAATTACTCTTCATAGTGTTCAGTCCATCGTTTCAGCTATTTAGTATGCCAGCGGATTGCCGATTCGTCAATAATGATAACTATCTGTTTTATTCCTGTCTTTTAGTTGAATCTAAATAGTTATCTGGTGTTATCTATCATCACGGCCTATTTAATCTATTTCTTTACATTACTGTTGACGAGAACTGTGTCGACATTTTGTTACTCTATTTCGGTTAACTCCTCTCATTATTAGGTTTCAGATCTGCTGAGACAAGTTTTGAGTATCTACTAATTTGATAACAAATTTTGAATTTCATTAGGTTTTTTATATTTTGTTTAAGATTCCTGAAAGATATCAGTGCTGTTTCAATAACGGAATATTGATTAGTACAAGTCAACTCTATATAAAAGTCTCCTTCACTTTTTTCTCAATATCCGATTAGGTCTTCCTTAAACACATATGAAACTTTTATGACTGAAATGAACTTGATATGATGTCCTACAATTTAGCCTAACCAGCAGGTTTTAATTGACTGAAGAATGAATGACCTACAAGTTGGTCTCGTCTGATCGCCTCTGGGATTTTATCATGCCTACTTTGTGTTCCGATTCTGTACATAAGCATGTTAGATTGCGATACTAAGAAACCTATTTCTCTGGTTAGTGATCTTACCCTTGATTTCTAATAATTTGGAAGCTTGATACAATAATACAGTTTAGTGGGTAGCTACTACTCGGCCAAATTATTTCATTAAGTTCATTTATTAATTGTGATTCTAGTCATTAGTTTTGACAGTCGAATATACAATCAAATAAACAAAAAATTTCCTCCATAACAGAACTACAGGAAATGATATGGTCAAGGTTTTTTGGTAACTAATTAGGCGCAAACAAACTTATTGTAGGAGTCATAACATGTTTTCCCAAAGGAGAAGATGATTTTAAAAATATAAGGTTGATTAGAGGATCAGGAAAAAATTTATGAATTAAAAACGAGGGCCTTCGAGGTTGTGTAGGGTTATGACACCGCTACCACTCATATCAAGAAGGGATATTTCCTCTCAAGGGATCCGAGATAGTCACATTAACCGGACGGCATAACCAAAGAACTTAGCGGATAACCGCATGAGGTCGATGTACACTGATTTACTATAAATAGTCATTCTTGTTGTATAAGCTCCATAATTTTCAACCCTCATAAGCATAAAAGGATCTGGGTAGAGTGCGTTATTTTTAGGGTTATCTATTCTCAATCTATCATTCCATGTATAGAAAGACATGAGATTCGGGTTAACCATCAGAAACTATAAACTGTCAACACGCAATGGGATAGTTGGTGACTTTATTCTCGGACCTAAAAGTTGATATTTTTGTTATTATCATTCTTCTTCTTGATGGGATTAAACCTTAGAAAACAAGTTGACAATGTATATAAATTGATTAACTAGTTATCACATAATTATGTGTAATTTAATGCATTTGAGGATAAATAAATATTTTCTTTTTAAACTAAAGCAAAAATAATTAGATAAACCCGATATTTGAACTTTTTATCAGGGATTTTTTAATCATAAACTATTTATCTTTTTTGTATCTGTATTAAGAAGGGTATGAGTTATCCTGTTGAAGTACTGTGTTTGAATATACATTATACAGAGATATCTCATCGAACAGTCCTAAATGAGACGAAACGTGCTTCATGAATTCTACTGCTATTTTATATAGTTGTCATATTATATGACATATTAATATCTCTATACATTATATTGTTATTACATTATATTGCACAACAAGGGCGGCCTGCTTGGACATCTGGGCTACGTGTTCTTGCCATCTAGATATTTCAACAAATTATCTATTTTTGTTTGTTTCAATATATCATTATGTTTAGTAATCGCATGATCTATTCTGCTGCGTTTCTGAAAAGTGTACAACCTTTCGTTATCAAAGTTACAAAAAACTCAATAAGAGCCAATGTGGTTGCTGGCAATATACAGCGAAAAAGAATGCACAATATTCAGATGTTCATTTACTGAACTGCTAACATCTAACTGGTGATCACTCAATATTTATCGCCAGGACCGACGAAGAAGAAAGAAACGGAAACTTGTTGAGATACTTTACGCTAAGAATTCTATATTGTACCAAAAATATAATATTGAATAAAGCTGATAATAATAATAATAATAATAATAGTTATTAGAAGCATATGTTAACATTATTAATGAATGAAACAATAAATAAAACACTAGTGAAAACAGAATAATGGTAGTAGAATGACAAAAGTAAAAATACCAAAGAATTATTATGTAACTACATACACATAAAAATAGTCACTTATAAAACAGTTAAATATTTAAAATAACACAAATAAGATTAGATAGAAATAGATAAACATATTAAAACAACCAAAGAAACTACATGATGATTAGAACTTCTACTTTTTATTATGATTATTATTATAGTAATACAAATCAACGGAAATCGATTTCAATTACTATACAGACACTGACCATATTCTTAGTCATGTTCTAACTATTCATTCTTATCATTTTTTTGTTGAAACTGGCACCAGAAAAAACAAACAAACTATGGTGATAAATATACACAACTGTCATAATTTTTGTGCAGTGAATAAAATATAAAAAAAAGAAGAACAAATCGAAGATGACAGTAACATTGTCATCTACTAAATAGATGATTGTAATACTATTAATTAACATGATGAATCACATGTTGATGAGAATATACAACTGACTAAACTAGGCTTAGTGTAATTTCATAATAATTAACTAAATGAATTGTTCAAAATGACATTATTACTGTACATGACGTTGAATAGTTTTAAACGAATGAATGTTGAGAATAAGTTGTTTAATAGTTGGATAAATAATGTATCGATTGATTAGTAACAACATAATCCTATTCATGTTAACATTTAACAACAAGAACATTTCTTAATTCAAAATGATCCTTTTGATTAGAACGGATAATGTTGTATGGAATATAAATAATAAATATTCAGTAGGCAACTAATGATTTCAGTTGTTGTCAATTTCGTCTGGTCAGATGGTATTTATTAACTAAATACAATGATTTATTTATTGCCATGTGAACGGGTATTATTCCATTTGATACTTGCTGGTGTATATAGTAATGTTTTTTTTTAAAATGAATACAACATGTATTGTATGGTTCTAGAAAGAGAGTAGAGGGGTGAGGAAAGAACGCGAAATTCATGCAAAAATAACTCACTGATCAACATTTTTTGTGTGTGGTGGATCGATTTAATTTTGAAAGTTTTTTCTTTCCTTTAAGCTACTATGATGGGGACTGTTAGAAAAACTTGGATCAATTGTTATGACTTTTGATTAATCTGTTTCTCTATTTTAACTCCTTTAAATGAATGTGATAAATGTTTGCACCTTCTTGTAAACTAAATGACACAATGTTATTTTAAACCATAACCAAATGTCCTTCTTCAAATATTTTAATTTAGAAGAACAATTTAATTCAATTAATCTTATACAAGTGTGGTGTGTTCTACTTATATTGACATCAGTAGTATATGATGTTAGTCGTGAACAGAAGGTCTGGCAGCAGAGAGACAAGAGGATCGAACAGTAAAGAATGGAAACTGAATGCAATTTGTATGAAAATTCAAGAACGATGAAGTCTGAGTCATTTTGAGGTTTATTGAACGTTCATGACAGAGAAACACATAGAATTAAAGATTCTGGTAAAAACTCATAAAATATGGAGTACAAAACATTGGATACATGCTCTAAGTTAAATGATACATTCAAAAGTCTTATGTAAAACCATGAGGAAGCCATCTGGTATGTAATCATTGAACCATTTAGTCCATTAATCATATTTTATAAGTCAAAATTTACGGCAGAATGATCAATCATCAAAAGGCAAATAATGCTTGTTGGTCTTCTCACAGCTTGACTTATAAAAATTTGACCAACAGTTGGACATACATACCTCAACATTGGTTATTAATTAACCGAACTAATAGTATATTGATATTGATATGTCAAACAGAGGTAACATATAATTAGTTTATTTGGCAGCAGCATTTCAATATTGTGGTACATAAAAACGTACACATATTCAGTTGCCAGATAAAACATTTTATCAAAAAGGAAGTCATTTTTTCTCATCTATCATCAATGTACATCTTGTGTGCAGAATGGACCGATAAGGAATTTTATCGTCTCCATGCCTCATCAAATGCAGATAGTAAAAACGAATCCTTTGTTTCTCATGTGTTGTAGACTTCTGGAGATGTGTATCAAAAGTTTGCATTCGTATTAACAATGTACCATAAAATTACATTAAATGACGTTATTCTCTATAAATTATACAAAAGTTATTACAGCAAATTGCTAAAAACGCAACAGTAATCGAAATATTTTTTTCTTCTTGCGGCCTTAACATTTTTTCTCCAAAACTAATTTTTTATGGTGTAGACAACTATCAAAAGGACATGGACACGAGAAATTTTGCTGTCCGTCATAATCTGTTTAAGTATTTGCAGGTTTACACTTAATTTTATATTCTATAAATAAGCTACTAATAAGTAGCACAACCGGTTAAAGGAAACATTATCGAGAAAAAATTCGTGAAATTTTTTACTTAGGTAAGATTAGTTATCAAGATTAGAAAATATCCATGTTCTAGATTAACAAAGCTTAAGATGAGGGAGGCATTGCTTGAATAAATTGGAATTACAGTGAAATCATTCACGGTTAAAATATGTTCCAATACTCTTAAGCTTAGTGACAGTTTTCCCACTGAATGAAAGAAAATGGAAAAATATTGAAAACAGAAGGATCATTAATAAGACGAAACCCCAACTCATGATTCTGTATATGATCAGTATAGATATTATGTGAGACTGAATTCACAACAACTGTCAAAATACTATGTTATAAACTGTTTAAAGAGGTAAGATTTATTATAGTTCTTCGAATTCAGTCGGTGGTGAAGATAATCTCATAAATTTTTTTCTCAGTTAAGTTGTAGATGATTAATTGAAAATTCGTCCCGGTTCACCAGCTTTCTTACGATTGACTAAAGTTCCGTAAAATAATAATATCATATCGACTGTCACAACCATCTAAAAAACCAATATATTTTAATTATGCAAATGTGTATGTTTACTAAGTGTTACTAAGCTTTTCTAAGGAGTCACGCTTTGCTTTGGTACGGTGGATTAACACAATTAATGATATATAACCTTGTTGACAAAAACCTCCTTACTGATTAGTTGATAATAGAATTTTAGAGAACTTTGATTCACAGAATTTTGTTTAGTAAGATAGCTTTAGACCATTATGCACTTTCTTTAAGACGTACATCTAACTCTTGCTAATTTAACAATATGTATCTGTTCTTCCTTTTCGTTAAACGTATTATGTTTTCTTGTTGATTATTGTACAATGCTCAAAGTTTTGTTGTACAAATAATTGTCTTAACTACTTTCAGTAATCATCTGTTTTGTTTTAAGTTAATAAGATTTTTATACCATAAATGCAATACATATTTATACTCATAACAATATTAATGTATTTAAGTGATGTAAGTGACATATGGCAGACTGAAAAATAAATTGAACTAATTTCTTTCAGCAGACGGTATCCTCAGTAAATAATTTCTGTCACTTTCTTTGAATGTCATTCGTTTAAAAAGCACGTGTAATTGCACTTGGCTATAAGCCATATTATTTAACTGAGAGTTAGTGATACTGTCCGGTTGCTCAAAAGTATGTAGATGGATTGGGATTTGAATTTGTAACTTACTGCTTAAATATCTAATGCTCTAACAATTGAACCATTGTCTAAACATATGGTCAGGTAACCAAGTTGAGTCATTAATGATCGATGTAGTTTCAGTAGATTAGGGCTAGACTATTCAACAAACCAGTGGTATTTTTCACAATATAATAAGAGTGAATTATCCAAAAAATGGTGTTTAGTGATGAAGTTTTTAAATGCTTTTTTTGACTAGCTGAACCGTAAGTTAAAGCAGAACTTTTGGTCTAGTGTGAAACTCTAGAAATAGTTTGATTTAAACTTTGAAAATATACATATCTTAAACGAGACTTAAGATATATGTAAAAGAGATAGGATATTACACAGTTTCTATCCAAAACATTAGATTGGTTATAAACACTCCAGGAAGTAAGTAAATAACTAATATTCTATGTCATTTAAAATTTGTGACGCTATTTGTTATTTATTTCTTCCAGATTATATTTACTGTCAATTCAGGTTCAACTGTTAGTTCTAGTACTTTACTATTTATTCTCTTTCTACTAACCGTTGATCATAGAAGAAATCAACAGCTAGCATTTGATAAAATTTGCTTATCGTTCCGTTTAAACTAAAAAGATTTTTTAGTGAATAAGGATGATAGATCAAGTGATGTCATGAAATTATTCTTGATTGATAGATTTTTTATGTTCTCAACAAATTCAAAGGAATCCTTGACAGTATGCTTGACAATTTCTTTGTGTAATGGTTTAAGAATTTGCACCAACCATTTCGCTATAGTATGATACGCTGAGTTATTCATATATAAAACTGGTCGAAGGGGCAAGCCACTTGTGTGTTTTTTTGGTAGGCCATATAGTCTTGGTGTAATCGTTCCTGTAGGTTTCAACATTTCGAACACCTTTTCTGAAATAAAGCCTTGTTGTTTAATTTCTTTCAGTGAATCTGTTAATTGCTTTTCAATCGTATCTGCTACGTCGTTCTTCACAGCCAGTTTCTGAAATTTGCTTTTATCATTTAAAAGGGCTTTCATTTTGTTTATGTAGTTATTTTTATCCAGGAGTACTATCCCATGTCCTTTGTCCGGTTTCGTGACTAATAAACTGTCATTAGTTTTAAGTTTTCTTAAAGCTTCTGTATGTTTTTTTCGTCAAAATCCCTTTCGTGTTATGTCTATGATTTAAGTATTTGAAACAACAGTCGACTAGTGTGCTCAATTTGCTCCTTCTTTATTTACCAAATGGCAAAATGGGAATTTTCACTACATTAAAAATATTTCAATAAAGAATATTCTTTTCGACAAATTCTTTTCAGGTTCTACAATTATATATCCAAATTTATAATCCGGAAAATGGCCAGGTTAAGGACGAAGTACATCGTTTAAAGTGAACAGCTCGATATTTGCCCATTTAGTACAAACTGATCATAGTGCCAGTATAAACTGGTCTTTTTCAATTATTTATGTCAGTAATTTTTTACCAAAACTTGTCAGATTTAAAGTCCTTCAAACGACTGAAGCAGTAGCCATCCGGATGAAGAAACCGGAGCTATGCGTACAGAAGAAATATCTTCAACCAATCCTCCCCCCCTGGCCAACATCAAATCCAATTAATCAATAGTAATCTTAGCTATTGACTACGACCTTTCGTAGTCAATTGTAATTGTCTCTGTTATCTTTATTCACAAATCTTTGTATTATTATTATTAATACTTGCTAACTTACGCCTGTTACTCCTCGTGAATGAGCATAGGCCGCTCACCATCATTCTCCATCCAACCCTCTTCTGGGCAATCCTTTCTAGGTCTTTCCAGTTGTTATTCATCCATTTCATATCTGATTCTATTTCTCGACGTAATGTGTTCTTTGGCCTTTATTATTATTACCATTGGTTAAACATCATTATTAATCTCCCCTATACATGATTCATTCAGTTCGCATTTATCCCTCCTTATTACGTCTTATTAATTTTTAAAATTAAAACACGAATTTTTCACACAATATAGCCTTCCACTAAACATTTGATTGAATTTGTAACTTCACTATTATTTCTCTCATCCTATCTGACCTATATTTATTCTGATCATGGATCTTAAATTTCACTTCACACTTATGCAGATTCAAGTTAACATTCTATCTGAGTCATATCGGCATTAACAATTTTATTGTTTTTTTTAACAATCCTAAATTCACATATTTTAAACCATGTACTTTGCCCTAACCTGGCCATTTTTCGGATTATTAATTTGGATATATGAACTGTAGAACCTGGAGAGAATTTATCGAAAAGAATGTTCTTCGTTCAAATATTAGTCTTTTAAAAATATTTCCATTGTAGTCTAGCTTCAATTGACTCATGAATTCAACTATAAAATTAAAATCAGATGTTTTTTATGAATATTATAGTAATTTCAATGGTTAAGATCATGAGTCAGTTGAAGCTAGATCACCATGGAAAACCTGGCAGCACTGGAGGGCCGTTTCGTCCTATTGTGGGACTCCTCGGCAGTGCGAATCCATGACCTCGCTCCCTACGAGACTCGAACCCAGGACCTATTGGTTTCGCGCACGAGCACTTGACCACTAGACCACTGAGCCGGCATCCAAAATTCAAAAAAATTAATTAATTTTTATTCTTGCTAAGGTAGTTAACATCGAATGAATTATGTATAACTGGCAACTTGTCGATTGCTTAGTATTAATCTGTTAAGTTTATCTATGATTCATAAATGATATTTTGATATATATTATCAGAGAATTCAACGAAGAACATTTTTCTTTTCGACGAAATCATTTACTTAAGCTGTACATTCGTATATATATATATAGTTATCTGGAAAATATATGTCTTCACTGAATTCTCTTTTTCTTATTCAATGACACTGTGAGTTATTTTAATTACATATGATCAGAATGAAAAACAGACTAGAAAGATCACATGTTTCACATATACAACACTACTTACTATATTAAGTAGTTTGTAAGAAAAGTATTGGTTTTGGAGAATCATGATGCATACACTCATATGATTGCAAAAAATATGTCATTTTTGGATGACTTAACTTATAAATTAAACATATATTAAAAACCATTTACAATTCAAATACAGTTTTCATAATTTACTGTTATACCCTTTAAAGTGATTGAAAAAATGTAGTACATTAAGAAAATGTTTATTTAAATTTAGTATTTGAAGTGTTCTGCTTAGTGCTGTTTTTATTGATTCTTTTGACGCCAATATTGACTTTGAAAACGCAAACGTACCACTCCACTACCGATACCACTGATGGATATAGAATTGCGAGTTCATGGATGTTACTAATTGCTTCAAGAATGTTATTTCACTTAGATCAAGGAGATTTAAGTTATTGAAGGTTATTATCCCAAGTTAGTAGCTCAAATAATAGTTTTTACAGTTGGATTTAACAAAATCAGCTAGCTCAGTTGGATTTGGTTGCTGCTTATTATTATCACCACGCAGAAGCACGGATCGGATAGTGACATGATTTCTATCGAAGTTTTCTATTAATAACTCGGAACAGTTATTAAAGATTTCATTGATGAAGAAATGATTTTCGACCTTGAGTATGAGGTGATATTATTTTACTGAACGATGACATGGACGTTAATAAAATAGCCTGTAGGTAGTTGCTTGTAAGCCTCTGTAAGCATTATGTTTACTTTACACCATCAACTTGTAAGAGATCTCGATATGATTAGAAAGGATCTCTGGTAGCACCTAACCTAATGGAATGTTTGATGAATATGTTCTACACATATTTATCTTGGTTAGTGCATAAGTGCTGATAGCAGACAAAACCAATTTTTGCCTCGATAAATACTTGTCTTGTATGTGAATCTACAACAAAATTTTTTCTTTCTATGATTAATCAACACTAGTCAACTAGAAAGTGATAAACAAAGATTGTGTAGTTACATAACGATCACTTTAGTGGAGAAAGTGAAACCAGGGATAATAGAATGTAACTTAAGCGACGAATTGACTGGCTTTTCTATTCATCGTTTTAAAGAGGTTAGAAAAAACAGTCCATTTATATTACGTTTTGTAGATAGTAGTCATGTAGCGGATAGAACAAAAGTAATTAGAGTGAGTTATTTTGTATCATTCAGTTTTCCTGATAAGCTTCGCCTCTTAAATATTGCTAAAGTTCTAGCGATTCAAGTCAGAGGTCTTCATCCTTTTATTTAAAAGAATTTTGTAACACTTCCGTTTATGTCTTGATCAAAGAAAGCTTGATAATGGATTTTCGAATTCTTCTTACCGATTTGTCCGTTTTTAATTCCCTGGTTTCTTGTGTACCCTCAGTATTTGTTCTTTAAACCGACTATACAAAAACTTGCAAGCACAATTTTTGATGATTATTTAATTTCAGATGGGTTTTGTGGATATTATGGTAATTTCGATGGTTAAGATCATGAGTCAGTTGAAGTTAGACCACCATGGAAAACCTGGCAGCACTGGAGGGCCGTTTCATCGTGTTGTGGGACTCCTCAACAGTGCGCATCCACGACCTCGCTCCCTGCGAGACTCGAACCCATGACTTACAGACTTCGCGTGCGAGCACAATATTATTATAATATCGTCGTAACGCTACATTTTATTTATCATGTTCATTTACATAATCCATCTCAATGTTGTCATCAACTCGATTGGTTTTATATTTTTAAAATATACATTTTAATACTACTACATCTTCAAGCAACACCTAGTAATTATTTCATTCAAAATAGTGCAGTTTATTTATAAACCATGTTCTTATTTACATGATCGAAATGTCTTATAGTTTTAAGGTAATTGCATAAAGTATGGTGAAAGAATAAGTGACTTATACTAGACTAGCAATGTATATTTGAGCACAGTGATTAGTGATATTCAGTTGTGGAGCTATTTAAAAGTATATAATTGAATGGAATTGTAAAGTAATGTATGATCCACTTAAATACTGTCAACTATTCTTGAGACTGACTTAAAAATAACATTAGTAAGTATTTCACTGAGGTGAATATTATAAAAGTCAGAATGAAGATTTAATTAGTTAACTATACCCGGTTAGAAAGAAAAATGTTAAATAAAATACTGGCCTAAACCAATTATTCCTATACCTTCTTGAACTCGAATGGAATTTTTTTGGTCAACATAATCAGGATTAAAATTAGGCTGGTATTTAGACATCAATAAGACAATGTAAGAAGTATAGATTGCTTAATTAAAATCACAATTACCATAACAAAATAAAGTTTTCCACGCTCTCATTTCGTACCCACAGATAAGATTGGGATTATCTGATATCAGATGTCTCTGAAAAATGGAATAAAATTGATATTGGCTGTTCGTCGATGGCTTTGAATGCTTTGAAAATCATATGGTTGTTGTTATTAATGACTTTATTCAATATACGTATGAAGATAAGTATTTTGAAAATAGTCAGTTGCTTATGGTTTTTAGGATACTATTTTACATAATTCGTAATGAGTTTATTTAGAACTCCATTTTTTCATAAGTTTTTTTTCTGACAATTATAAATGTTTCATTTATTCTATCACTTGAGCATAATAATATATCTCTATTAAAAATTTTCAAAGACCACACGTATATATTTTTATTATTTAATTCATGCCATTGATTATGATTCACAGAATTTGGAATGTAAGCTAGTTATGTGTTTTATGCTGTTTTGACGACAACACATTTGAATAATCTAAAATTGAAGTCATGTACAATAATTATGTATACTGTATATCAAGTAACACCGAGGGTTAACAGCTGTTTAGTACTCGATTGGTCTCAATGATCTTTTATCTGATGTTAACTCATGATTTTTCACATTAAAATTACTTTTTACATCACGTCACAGTACTCTTCATTCTTTTGGGTATTCAACTATTTTGTGAAAATATTTTGAATTTGGTCCGTTTTTCATCAAACGTTTTAGTGAGATAAGTTTGTTTAAATGTTTTTAATGCCGTCCGATTTTATTCGCTGATAACATGAACAGTTAATTAGCTGTAAAGCGTTCAAAGACGTCGTTTGACATTGGATTAAATAATTTTTCCAACAACATTCCATGAGTTATGCAAGAGATAATGTTTATTCATGGAAAGTAACATAAGGAAATTGTATCACCTACAATTCTGAGGTTTTTTACAAGTTGTCTAACAAGATACTGTTATTCGTTTTGACAAAGTGAAGGTGAAGTAATCGGAGACTGAATTTCAGATAAACAATCCGGAGAGATAACTAGTCAACTAATGAAGGTTTATGTGGCTTCGAAAATGACTTAATATAATGAAGTCTATTCATTCTCAAAGAAGAGATCGCTAGTTGAAGACATCTTATTCGCGTAGCCTCAAACACAAGAAATGTGGATTAGCAAACTGTTGTTTGATTATCATTATATTTTCTGTCAACAAACAAAATATTTCAAATTTATTGATCGATCACCAAAATAGTAAACTGAGGAGCTAATCATTCTTGTAGACACCAGTACACTTTTTTATTATAGCATAATTAAATCGTCTCCATAAAAAAACACAAATCTGTCTACATATTTTCTATCACAAATCATAATTGATTATGTAAAGATCACCTGATTTAAAGATCTATTTTAAAGTGAATAAATAGATTATGCACAAATACAATGAAATTTACTTCAAAATAAAAGCTAATTGAAGAAATATTTGTTTTCAATTAGTTCATCATTAGGCCTCCACACAAATATTATAGGTTTTACGATTGAATAGAAAATCGATCTCAAAATGAGTGAGTTTAAAGATGTAATAGTAACAGAAAAATTGGAAATTAAAGCTTAAGTAAATTTGGATAAGCAGTTAACTAACAAAACTAACTATATAAAAGCAGAAAATAGGAATTTAAGTTGGATATAAGTATAAATGTTTTGTGTTATTTGTTACATTTAATAATCAGTAGTGCGCAAATGCGTGTAATGAAAATAAGATAGAAAGGTTATCAAACTTACTTACTTACGCCTGTTACTCCTCGTGAAGGAGCATAGGCCGCTCTCAAGCATTTTCCATCCAACCCTGTTCTGGCCAATCCTTTCCAGCTCTTTCCAGTTATTCATCCTTTTCATATCTGATTCTATTTCCTGACGCAATGTGTTCTTTAGCCTTCCTTTTTTCCACTTCCCTTCAGGATTCCAAGTTAGCGCTCGTCTCGCGATGCTGCTTCATTGGCTGTCTTTATCTGCATTTGTTCGAGTGTATGCGATAGGAGGGCAATGTCATCTGAGAAGTCCAAATCTTCTAGTTGGTTCTGAGCTGTCCATTGTATGCCGTGTTTTCCCTCATATGCCGAGGTCTTTATAATCCAACCGACCACCAGAAGAAAGAGGAAGGGAGAGAGTAGACAGCCTTGTCTGACTCCGGTCCTTACTTGCAATGCATCTGTCAGCTGTCCTCCATACACCACCTTGCACTGTAGTCCGGATAATGTTGACAATCTTCTCAGGAAATCCGTAGTGTCGAAGAGCTTTCCTTAACGTCCTTCTATCTACATTGTCAAATACCTTTTCATAATCAATGAAGTTGATGTACAGTGACGAGTTCCACTCAACTGATTGTTCGACGATGATCCGCAGTGTCGCGACTCGGTCTGTGCACTACCGATCCTTACGGAATCCAGCTTGTTGATCTCGAAGTTGGGGGTCTACCGCGTCTTTCATCCGGTTCAGCAACACTCCGATAAAGACTTTCCCTGGTACTGACAGTAGTGTAACGCCTCTGTAGTTTTCATATTTGCTCAGATCTCCTTTCTTTGGAATCTTGACGAGGTGTCCTTCTTTTCAGTCCATCGGCACTTGTTCCTCCTCCCAAACCTTCTTGAATAGAAGGTGAAGTATGTTTGTAGTTACTTCGATGTCTGACTTCAGTGATTGAGCTGGTATATTATTAGGTCCTGCTGCTTTCCCACTCTTGATTTATCTGATGGCCATTCTAATTTCTTCCGTCGTTGGTCGATTGACATCTGTAGGAAGATCTGTGTGTGTTGCTTCGATGTCCGGTGGATTCGTTGGAGCCGGCCTATTCAGGAGTTCCTTGAAATACTCTACCCATCTGTTCCGCTGTTCTTGAATTTCAGTGATTGTCCTGCTTTCTTTGTTCTTGACTAGTCTATCTGGTTTACTATATTTCCCTGCTAGTTTCTTCATTGTATCATATAGGTGTTTCATATTTCATTCTCTTGCAGTTGCTTGTTCTTCCACTGATTTCTGCTTGTCGGCTTTAATGCTCTTCTTCACACGCTTGTTTGCTTCTGTGAACTCAACTTACGCCTTGACTTTTTCTTTTGTTAATTGCTGTCGTCCTTTTCTTCCTTCCTTGTCCGGTGTTTCTATAGAGATCCATTCCTTATGATGACGCTTCTTGAGACCCAGAATCTCCTGACACGTTGAAGTCAATGCTTCTTTGATACCTGTCCAGTTGTCCTCCATAGTAGCTTCTTCTTCTTTCGGCAGATCTTGTAAGGCTTGGAACCTGTTGTTGAGAGCTATCTTGAATTCATTGAGTTTGTCAGTATCTCGAAGGAAGGCTGTATTGAACCTTTGTAGTGCTGTTTTTCCAGTTGTCCACTGCTTCTGTAGCTTCAGTTTTAAATTGGCCGCAACAAGATGGTGATCTGAAGCTATGTCAGCCCCTCTCTTGGTTCTCACATCTTCCATTGTCCTTCGGAATTTTTTATTGATGGAAATATGATCTATCTGGTTCTCTGTAGTGTGGTCCGGTGAGATCCATGTAGCTTTGTGTATACGTTTGTGTGGGAATATTGTGCCTCCTATGACCAATTTGTTGAAGGCACACAGAATTGCGAATCTTTCCCCATTTTTGTTTCTCTTTCCTAGTCATTCCATGTCGTCCCATGGTATCTTCATATTCGGTGTTATCTATTCCTACTTTAGCTTTTGGATCTCCCATCAGAATGGTGAGGTCCTTTCTTGGGCACTTCTCTATGATTGATTGCAGCCGCTCGTAGAATTGATCTTTAATGTCGTCGTTGGTATCATTGGTGGGTGCATAACATTGGATAATATTCATTAAGATCCCCTCCTTCTTTGTTTTGAATGATGCTTTGATGATTCTGGATCCGTGGGATTCCCATCCTACAAGTGCATTTCGTGCTACTTTGGACAGCATAAGAGCGACTCCCTGAGTGTGTGGAGCATTGTCCTCTTCGTGACCGGAGTATAGCAGCATCTCTCCCGTAGCTAGCCTTTTCTGTCCAGCTTGGGTCCAGTGGGTTTCGCTGATTCCCAGTACTGCTAAGTTGTATCTCCTCATTTCCATTGATATTTGACTGGTCTTCCCGGTTTCCCACATTGTTCGGACGTTCCATGTACCTATAAAAATTTTTGTTCTGGTTGTTAGAAGGGGCATCGGCCTCGTGACTTTCGAAGGAACTCGGCTTTCACGATGAAGCGTCATAATTCTTCTAAATAAAGACCTTCTAACTCCCAGGGCAGAGTTAAAATGGTTTGAATTATTTTTTCTGGTAAACGTTTTCTAGCGAGTTAGTTTTTTACGGGATGGGGTCGCCAACCCTATGCCCAACCCTCCTCCTTCATCCGGGCTTTAAACCGACAGTAACTTTGGAAGAGCTACAGGCGGGGTTGTTATTAAACTAGTTACATCAAATTAGGATCAAAAATTAAAACGTTAACAAAACTAAAGTTTGAAAGAATTTAAAGAGCAAAAATAAAAAGGTTTTTAAAAAACGTAATAGTGTCCAAGTTGAAAGTTATTTCCACGTGATCACCTACATATAATTCACTTATGTTATGATTTGAGCTGACATTATAAACTAACTCCTCGAGATAGTGGACAAGATTTGTAGCTCAGGTTAATGTTTATAGTAAATTTTTGTTCTCCGAGCTGGATGGTTAAGTCATAAAGCTTTCATTGTTCCCTTGAACAAAATCATCGGGAGTTTGTGTTGATGTTATTCAGACGAACAATAAAACTTCATGACGAAGCTATCCTCGTCAGAGAACGAGACTTCTACGCTTCGTGATTCATTATCCTGGAAATATTAAACTTCGAATTTACCCAGCTCAATATTTATTTACATACTCTGCTCCTTTATTAATTTCAATCAAATCGAAGATTCTTAGTAAACTTCTGTAAATTAGTCATTACTTTTCAAAATTATTTCACAGGATCGTCTTTCTGAAATTTAAATCTTCGACTACTTCAATTTTCAGTGTTTCAGAATGAATGGCAGTCATTTATTTGACTGATGAATGCTATTTTGTCAAACGACCTATAAGGATTTTGAAAGTGGTTTGATGTAGTTATGTTATTTTTCGTAAATAAACATTAACACTTATACTATCTATTATGGTATTAAATTCGAGTTTTAGCTGAATTACATGTAAACCAGATAAATTGAAATATATTATGATCGGTATTCAGCATAAACAATTAATATTCTGTTAAAAGGTTGGCAATGCTTATCATCATGCACCAGCTAATCATTTAGAAATTGTCTAAGTTGGAAAGCAATAAATCTGTTTATCTTATCCGTTTAGTCATTAAATGCATTTACAATATTACCGAATCTGATTCCAACATGATTTCTTTGTTTTATTTTATTCTCTATTAACATTATCTGCGATTTATTTCCTTATCTACGTCAGCTTTAACTGCTTGAATAGACTCTGTATCTAGTTTTTCTGTTAACTGGCATTCGTAATCTATGTATGTCTACGACCTGATGTGATACATCGTATTGATTTACAAATGTTTCAGGTTCTATGTTAATTTTAATTGACTGCCCTGAAAGTTTAAGGAAATCATACTTTTTCAAACACCTAAGCTTAGCTAATTATCAGTGGGAATTGTTCCTATTATTTCCATTTTAAGTAAATATCTAAGTATGTAAGTAAAGACTACAATTTATTGGTAAATAATGAAACTCATCATCATCATCATTGCGAACAACAAATGTTTGTTGGTTTTAAATAAGTTTTCTCTTCAAACTCTTTACAGTCTAATCGTGAATAGTTGTGCCATTTTACGGTTATAGTAACATAAATTAATAGTAAAAATCCCGCATATAGATGATACGTCAGTTTGTTAAAACATATTTAGTCGTCTAGTAATATTATTTTTGTATTTTCACACTTTTTTATTAAATAGTCTGTTGATGAAAACCCTTCTGACTTGTCGTAAAATGGTAATGAAAGGGATCTATAGCTAGTTATTTAACTGAATTATTTGCTGATCATATTGTTGGAGGTAATATTCAATCCAAGGGTGTGAACCCAAATTACAAAATTAAAGTTATGTATAACGTTAAGATTAATTATGTAGTCAGTGAAATTATTCATAGTACAATATGAAGAAACGTTTACAATATTAGGAGTGAGCCCATAAAATAATAAAATTGATTAATCACTACAGATCATAGAGATCATTTTAAACATCATCTGAAAACTTCTCGAGAACATATTGCTATTAACGGATCAATACATTCAAAGTTATATCAATAGTAATTCCTGATGAACATAACTAGTGCCTTACAACTTCATTTACTGCATAGTTTTCATATTCTGTATTTAAGAAAGTATGTTTTTTGAGGAAAATGAGTCAAGTTATCATGAATGTGAAATGTATCTACTTTTAAATTAATATTTGTATTCATTGTGTAAAGTCTGGCTGGGTTAGGAGATGGATGCCACCCAAAGGTTATCAACATATAAAGTGCTGAAAATGATTTGTAACAACTAGATGTAATTTAAACATATCCGGTTGGGATTTCAGACGAGTTGCTGCAAATTACTTGGATATAGTAGATGTCGATAAAAGTCTTTCGTTTCAACAAACAAAGCCTAATTGATTCTCATGATTGGTAACTAAGTATCATCTTGAAGCCGATCAATAACACTAACAACCTTACAGATGTTAACATTAAGATCCCTTTTTATAATTTTCCAGCGACTTCCTGAGTACATGAAACACGTTTACATTCTATAAAGTATGTAATGCTTGAAATTCTTACTTGCAGTCTGTGAAAAACTTACCTCATGATGAAAATCGCTTATTCAAAGTTTGATCGAAGATGTAATCATTTAAAAGGCATAAAATGATCGGTAAAGCGTGATTGGGCTTTAGAAATAGAACACTATATACCAGGAGCTTTTGACTAAATTCTATCAGTCATATATAATGGAAGTTAAAAATTTATATTGAAATTTCGTTTATTATTTTTGAATCATAAAGTCAAAACTTTAATTGTAAGGAAAACAAGAGTTTTCTGAAGTTCGTTTCAAAGGAGTACACAGTTGTAGACGCATTTTTGGAACGCTTTTGCTTAGAGGGACCGAAAAGTGTGTATACTTGCACAAATGTTATTAAACTATGTTATCACGAAATTTTCTGGAGATGGAACTGGACTTTTCTAAAGTTGTATCAGGAACAGAGGGCCACACATCAGGTACGTGACTTTGTGGTTCACTTAAAATTTTTGTTATGTACTCATCAACGTCCTCCTCTTCAGATTCGCATAGTGAAGATAGCATGGTGTCTAAGGTATCTTCAGACATATCCATTTTTAATTCTTCCCTATCAAACTGTTTTAGTTGATCGGGGACCTTCGTTTTGTCCATAACCTAAAATTAAGTAAACGTTAGGTTGATTAAACTTAAATATCTTTTAGTTGCATATTCCAGATAACCGTCTCCATTTACTGAATTGATGGTAATCATGATATTTATGGAAGGAATTTGTGGCTACACTATGGTGTTTTGTCTGTTACAGTTCTCCATCAGTAGGAACTTCAAATAATGAGATAAAGCAGCCTTGTTTCACGTAAGTCCTTGTACATATTAATGCTATTTTATAAATAGCATCAAGAACTTAAGCGTTGGTACACCTAAAGTCAATAATAATTCACAGTCGTTTAATCAGAAACAAGGTAGAAACTGGTAGAAAAGATTTTTAGCTCAGATGAATGATTCTGATGGGGTTTTGTTCTCTGAGCTGAACGGCTTGGTTGTGGAACTTTCGTCATTATTCTGAACAGCGTCATCAGCGCAAGCTTTAAGCAGAAGTAAAGTGTCCGAATTTTTCCACATATAGCTCACAGCGTGTCCTGTCGACCTTTATATTAATTCTTCATTGTTGACCTTTAACCTGTTACTGTTCTCTTCTTTATTTTGACTGTACCTCCTACGGACTTAATTATTGGTCCTATATTTGTTCATAATTTTTTTGATTGGTTGATGAATTGGATCAATTTCAATGTGTCTGTGGATTGCTGATTGACATGGGTATCAAGCTTCCAAAAATTCTCTCGTGTTTTTAGAATTGCCTCTATCCAAGATCTCAACATTTTCCCACTTGAATGAGCGATCACAGTTAGACTTGAAATGGTTTAATAACGTCTAAAAATGCTTCCATTTAAATATCATATATAGTTCCTCGCTTCAAAATGCAACCTTAATGGTTGAAACTTTTCCAGTGTGAGTGAAAAGATAAATTTGGTTAACGAATTATGTTTTAAAGGCTGTGCTTCACATCCAAACGCATGATAAAAAGTAGGGACGAATAACAAATAAAACTTATCAAGCCAGTAAAACAAATAAAAACGTTTCAGAAAAAAATTTTTTCTCTACGATACCATTTATCAGAGTTGTACAATCATATTGACAACTATTTTCCATATATATATATATTGTTGTATAATGTGTAACTACCTTAAATATGGCTCAATTTGTACACTTTTCTCAGGTTGTGGATTTGGAAACTCCAGAGCTAATTTCCTACTTGATTCGCGGAAACTTAGTTATGGTTAATGTTAAAAAGCAACAAGAACTTTACTAAAAAGTGGAGATATGCAACGAATCATGTTATTTAACTAATTTAATGCCACTAATTCTCGTATAAACTGAAGATTTATAATACCTGGCTTACTGTTTGTAAAAATTTGGAGCTGAACAGCAAAAAAACTATTTTTACAGATCTACCACGCGACTGACTGATACTAGATTTGGTCTTCGGCAGACAGTCAACTACCAGACAAAGGCATAAAATGAATCGAAATGTTAAGACTGGAGTATATGACCAGGATAAGGTGCCGTTTATTCAGTCCGTGTATCATAAAAGTTGCTCATTAATAAAAATTTAACGTACTTATTTTCTCACTGCTCGACAAAATTGGCAAACAGTTTTATATGTGATATCTTTATTACACTTCTAATGTTGATGATGCTCTCTGACTAAGTCAGGAGCTACTAGCCACTATCTTCCTATATTTTAATTCTAAATACTCCTTTATACTATGATGTAAACTTTCGGGCTACCATGACAAACAGTTAACTTATCAAATTTACAAGTTACTACAGTAACGTAACTCGAATAATTTATACCTTGTTGAAATTCTTCATGGTGGTTGCAGCCGCTTCAAGTGATTCTCCATATTTGGCTGCGTACAGCGAAGTTGTTTGTTTTTTCTGCACAATGTTCATGTGGTCTGCAAAACGAGAGTTTCTAGACTTTAAAGCACGAATCTTAGTTAACTCTTGTGCTAACATAGCACAAGCTCCTCTGTCGTTTTGCCTGGCAGCGCTTCTTATTAAATCTTCTAAATCTTTTTCTTCTCTTTCCAATTCACTGATATTTCGTCCGACCGACCTCTGTATAGTCCGATTATCTTGTTTTCCTTGTTGCTGAGCTTTTTTGAGTTTTTGTATTATCACAGATGTCATTGGTGTATCTAAAAGGTTTAAGGTACACTTCCAATTGAAATAATGTGGTGAAAATATCACTAACACTGCTATTAAAACTGAGATTAACCGAGTGATAAGTCAAAAGCTTGAAAAGTAAATCAACTTTGTTAGAATTTAACCGCATAGGTGTCATTTTAAAGACACCAACTAAAAAATGTTGTTCGTCTAAAAGAAAAACGGCTTTCATAAAAGTTGTAGTTGATTATAGTACGTAAATGTATCTCTAAATGTGACTGAAGTCAAGAGCAACGAGTGTCAGAACAAAAACTTATCACTCTTTATGAATACTCAAAACCTGATGCAACATACATTCTCACTTTCACTTTCTGACATCCGTTGTTAAAGCATTGTGGCCAAAATTAACCAAAAACCGGTGATGATTAACTCTGGAATTCGGTAAACAACATTATCGGTCTAAACTGTATAGCATAAAGTCTGATATTACGGACTTAATAAAAGCATTATGGATGACGACTTATTGGTGCAAACTATTTCAATACTCCTTAGAATTTCACTGCAGTACTTTATTTGGGCTTCTACATATTTGACTCAAATGAGCCGAGTAACTGAACTAATATGGATGCTAGAAAAACAAGACAATATTACTGTGGTGTTTGAATTAACTAATGATTTCTTTGTACTTGTTGAATGATCGATTTCGAATTATAAATACAATACATTCGTTCGGGCTTATGTCGTAATTCTTGATTCAGTTTCGTTAATTCTGGGATTCCTAGTTCACACGATAATTCAAATACTTTCAAACATTATAATTACTCAGTTTTTAAGTAATCACGGAACTCAAATGTAATGAACAGTTTTGCCATCGGCTGGCTATGATTTTATCGACGGCTTGATAAGTACGCCATGCAATTGTTTTAAATAATAAACCTAATACGATTTGGGAACAACATGTTGAATAGTTGACTTTTGAAGCTTTGTATGTCGCTAAAAAGCAGGTTACTGAAATATCTGGAGAGTAAAAATTTTACACATCGAAATGAAATTGCCATATGAATCCAAAGTTGTTTAGTTCCCTGTTTTCTGACATAACTGAGTTCACTCAGTAAAGTTTGATAGTGGTAGTCAAATAGCAAAAGATATCAAAACACATATCGGCATTTTTTGATAAATGAACGAAAGAATCTATGGCCAAAAACAGCATTGGCCATCAAAATAAACCACTCATTTCAAAGTTAGTTTAAGGAAATCCAACACTTCTGACATACAAATGTTCAATTTCGGTTATTGTTTAGCTAAGACATATCCCCAAAAATTAAAAGGGCTGGCCGCGAAAACGGGAGAGAAAAGCAAGAAAAACTAAATGTGGGCCCATTTGATTATGGGGTAAACGTGATAACGATAATCTTAATCCAAGCTGAACCTTTTCCCGTTGTCATACCGCAGAACTAGAGGAGACCTGATTACAGTCTACAAATTGCTTAGTGATAAATTTGCACCTAATATGCCCTCATTTTTCTTGTCTTCCAAAACAGAGAATTTACGAGGACACTCCAAAAAAAGTTCATAAGCCGAGAACAAATTACTTGTCAGCTGACTATCGACTTTCCCATCGAATCATCAACGAGTGGAATTCACTACCTCAGCACGTGGTTGAGGCTCCATCCATCGACTCTTTCAAAAGAAAGTTGGACCAACTGAGAGACCACCATTGCCAGGACTAACATAGGCCATCGAGCCTCCTGTCCTTCCCAAACTGAAACTGAAATGGCTTTTATACAGTCTTCTGACGTGGACAGATATGACGACTTTTGGAAAGCCACCGAAGGCGTCTGAAATTTCGCTACTTGTGACCAAGTCGCCTAAGAGGATTTCAGGAGGTACTCGCCTGATAATAGAGTGTCTCCCTAAGTAAACATTAAAAACGTATTGAAGGAGGCTTAATATCTCATTAGAGTTAGTATTTGTATGGCACACTCGGAGCAATGACTGTGAGGTAGCGAGAATGAGGTTCTGCTTAACGTCTAGTTTTCTCAAGTACTTTATCTATCTAGGAAAATGGCTAACTTTTTATCACTCCATGTGCTTGGTAGCACTAAAAAGCGATTGTAAAGCCATTGTTAAGGTATGGCTAGAAAAAAACTACATAAAGCAAAATAATTTTAGTAACAGAATACTGAACTTAGGGAAAATAGTGAACTACTTCTTTTGTCGCGAGAATTGGTCCTACTTATGAAATGGTTCAAATAGAATCCTTGACTCGAGGTCGAATTGTGGTTCAAGTGGTTCAAATCGGTCAGATGGTTGAGAATCTTTTGTCTTGAAAAAAAACTCAAAATGTATCATAGTCCAAGCTTTGTCGCAAAGGTTCAGCTTCAAGGCTTGAATGGTTGAAGATAAGGCTGCTAACATCTGCTCAGTTTCGAATCACAGTCAGGTTATCATCAAGTGTAATCCCATTATTCTAGTTGTTAACCTCATGCCAACGTTTTTTTTACCAGAACAAGTGCAATATTTTGTGTGCCACGAGCTGAAGAGATTTAATTACATGTTCCAAAAATATCAGGAGTTCAAGTATAGGGCTCAGAAGCAATCAGTCAGTATATCCTGAGAAAAAAATCTGTGATTTTTTAGTCAAATACATTTGGCAATAAAGTAATAATAGTTATTGGCCACGTCTATTGTAAGAAGTTCACTGGAAGAAACACCAAAGCATGAACAACCTTTATAAAATCTGGAGGTTTCGTTTGCTCTAGATGACAGAGGAACTCCTCTATAAGTAAGTACATCTGCACCAGTTTACACGAAATGGTCCAACACGTCGTTTAAATAATGACAAAACGGCCCGACACCCGTCATATAACATCTAACATCAATAAAATTTTGTCGAGTAGGGACACTATTTGCGCTTATCTAAAGAATCTAAGACAGAATCACCACATCACATCACCAAATTCGGCAAGTAATTTAAGGAACGGAAACGGCGTTTTTGACACTGACAAAATGAACGACGACCCAGTCCTATTGCGGTAAATAGCAGTCACAGGATTGCTTTATGTAGTATATGGCGGAACATGATCTCAAAGCTGTCACAATCACCAGGCAGAGGTAACTGTTCTGGTACATTAACAACATGGAGTATTCAGAATCCTTAAAGACTGGACGAGTGGATAGTTTGAATTGCAGAAACGTTGCGAGATGCAATTGGATGATCGAACGCTATGTATAACTACTATATGAACAGTTTGTGGCTTCTGACAGTAGACATTGAATCCATCTACTTATTGCATTGTTCTATACTTTTACCATCACAGGAAACAGGCAAGTACTCATCTAGCTGTTTTATTAACCTGGATGAATTGCTACTTGTATTAGTCAAACGAAACACGTATAGTCAGATAGGTATGAACAGAATAATGAACTACTTTCCAAGTAACCATGTTCTGTTAACTGTTACACATGTTAACGCGCGTTCGGTTGGCAATAAATGGTCGAAAAGTAGGATGACTGCCTTGTTTACAAATACGGAAATCATCCTAGTAGACGAAAAGTGTTGCCCGTCTAAAATACTACATTCAGAACTGAGTGTAGATGATTACTTACTGCAACATTTCAACCGGAGTCACAATAGAGGTATGAGATGTATTGTCTATGTAAATAACCCTACCAATGCGGTAGAATTGGAACACAGTATACTAAGTACAATACCAGACTCGTGATAACTGATATTATGCAGCATTACTTATAAGATACTTGCACGATCTGTATATAGGACACTGAACCTAAAACTTGAAACAGATATAACATTTTCCAAAATTTTCGCACATGTTTCGATATCAAATGTTGGTTTCCAATTGGTTGTTATTGACTTCACTTTCACTAAAATCAATCTGAAATATCCCCACAGATGTGGAATATTTAGCAGTGCTTTTGCAAACTTTAATTAAAAGCAACCTGTTGACCTCAACAATTTGACACTTATTTTCAGTACCTGCATGAATATATATCTAACTGCTAAAATGTATCTGAAGCTATAAAACGTCATAAGACTACGAAAGGTGTAGAAATTAACGGTCTTCCCTTTTATATTCCTTAGGAGATGTGGGGATGACAGGCCGCTCATACTTCTTACGATATTCAGTATATCATTAGATGCAGACGTATACCCGAATAACCATGAGATCAAGTGCACTACAAGACTGAGGACAGAGCAAATTCAGCTAACTACATACCCATAAATATCAGTTCATTTTTTTACGAATAACAGCCGTTAAAAACAGTGCCTCATATTACTTACCAACTCAAAAGCTTATTTCTAAATCGCAACGTGGTTTCGTAACTAGTAGGTCGTGCATAACTCTGTGGTGACATTAGGTTTTAAATACACAATCCTTAAATCTCAACATAGGACAGTTGGGGAGATAGATATTAAGCATTCAACACGGTGAAGAAGGCGGGAACAATGAATTGAATTAATAACAGTCATTCGGTTGGTTATTCTATTGAAACCCATCTCCCCTCAATCAGTTGATCCAAATCATTCCTTGGTTATCTGTATCAAATTATCAACGTTATATCAAGGTCATCAGCACCTAAGAGCGTAACTAGTATAGTCATGCAAAGGATTGTGTCAGGGTATTTTACATCGACAGCATTTAAAGCCGCTGTAACCTAGGAAATAACTTCTTGTACGCTGATGACTTGAAGGTAGTCTATTCATGTCCCAGCGATGAGGCATGCAATACAGCCACTTTTGTACAATAAGAATTAAATAAGGTAACAGTATGGTGTAAAATGCACCAAATTCAGTTTAGTTTTAACAAATGTAGCTGGTTTAGTATCAGATGCAGCAACCTGGAACTCCATTGGTATGTCAAAATCCGGATGTGAGAATACATTACACCGTGGTTTAAGATACTCGAATGACCTGAATTGTTCGGAACAAATAACATCAAACAACTCGAATGCATGTATATTTATGAGTTTTATATTTCGTAATTCATACGAGTGTGAGTTTAAGCTGATACTATCATATAAATCCCAACGGTGTTTGAAATCATTAGACAATAAGAAGCGGCAACTACAGTTAATTAACAGAGAGCACAGATCTTAAGGCTATAAGCATATCGAGTGAATACGAATCAGAGAGGTGAATATGTGTGTATGCGAGCAAACATAGAGGCGAATTTACAGTCAAATGGAATAAGACTCAGCTAAGCAAGGCAAAGGCTAATAATAGGATCCAAGTACATATATACATATGGAAGGGAATGACTCATCGAGCGATAATTAAGACACTAAAATTTAAGCTAACTCCGCCTGTAGCTCTTATAGGGTTATTGCCGGTCCCAAGCCCGGGTAAAGGAGGAGGGTTGGGCATGGGGTTAGCGTCCCCATCCCGTAGAAAACTAACTCGCTAAAAAAAACGTTTACCAGAAAAAATAATTCAAACCATTTTAACTCTGCCCTGGGAGTTAGAAGGTCTTTATTTAGAAGAATTATGACGCTTCATCGTGAAAGCCGAGTTCCTTCGAAAGTCACGAGGCCGATGCCCCTTCTAACAACCAGAACAAAAATTTTTATAGGTACATGGAACGTCCGAACAATGTGGGAAACCGGGAAGACCAGTCAAATATCAATGGAAATGAGGAGATACAACTTAGCAGTACTGGGAATCAGCGAAACCCACTGGACCCAAGCTGGACAGAAAAGGCTAGCTACGGGAGAGATGCTGCTATACTCCGGTCACGAAGAGGACAATGTTCCACACACTCAGGGAGTCGCTCTTATGCTGTCCAAAGTAGCACGAAATGCACTTGTAGGATGGGAATCCCACGGATCCAGAATCATCAAAGCATCATTCAAAACAAAGAAGGAGGGGATCTTAATGAATATTATCCAATGTTATGCACCCACCAATGATACCAACGACGACATTAAAGATCAATTCTACGAGCGGCTGCAATCAATCATAGAGAAGTGCCCAAGAAAGGACCTCACCATTCTGATGGGAGATCCAAAAGCTAAAGTAGGAATAGATAACACCGAATATGAAGATACCATGGGACGACATGGAATGACTAGGAAAGAGAAACAAAAATGGGGAAAGATTCGCAATTCTGTGTGCCTTCAACAAACTGGTCATAGGAGGCACAATATTCCCACACAAACGTATACACAAAGCTACATGGATCTCACCGGACCACACTACAGAGAACCAGATAGATCATATTTCCATCAATAAAAAATTCCGAAGGACAATGGAAGATGTGAGAACCAAGAGAGGGGCTGACATAGCTTCAGATCACCATCTTGTTGCGGCCAATTTAAAACTGAAGCTACAGAAGCAGTGGACAACTGGAAAAACAGCACTACAAAGGTTCAATACAGCCTTCCTTCGAGATACTGACAAACTCAATGAATTCAAGATAGCTCTCAACAACAGGTTCCAAGCCTTACAAGATCTGCTGAAAGAAGAAGAAGCTACTATGGAGGACAACTGGAAAGGCATCAAGAAAGCATTAACTTCAACGTGTTAAGAGGTTCTGGGTCTAAATAAATACCATCATAAGGAATGGATCTCTACAGAAACACTGGACAAGATCAAAGAAAGGAAGAACAAAAAAGCAGCAATTAACAACAGCCGAACACGAGCAGAGAAAGTCCAAGCACAAGCTGAATACATAGAAGCAAACAAACAAGTGAAGAGGAGCATTAGAGCCGACAAGAAGAAATACGTGGAAGAACTAGCAACGACGGCAGAAAAAGCTGCTAGAGAAGGAAATATGAAACAGCTTCACGATACAACGAAGAAACTAGCAGGGAAATACAGTAAACCAGAGAGACCGGTCAAAGACAAAGAAGGCAAGCCAATCACCGAAATTCAACAACAGCGTAACAGATGGGTAGAATACTTCGAGGAACTCCTGAATAGGCCGGCTCCAATGAATCCACCGGACATCGAAGCAGCACACATAGATCTTCTTATAGATGTCAACCCACCAACGACGGAAGAAATTAGAATGGCCGTCAGACAAATCAAGAACGGGAAAGCAGCAGGACCCGACAACATACCAGCTGAAGCACTGAAGTCAGACATCCAAGTAACTACAAACATACTTCACCTTCTATTCAAAAAGATTTGGGATGAGGAACAAGTGCCGATGGACTGGAAAGAAGGACACCTCGTCAAGATTCCAAAGAAAGGAGACCTGAGCAAATATGAAAACTACAGAGGCATTACACTACTGTCAGTACCAGGGACAGTCTTTATCAGAGTGTTGCTGAAAAGGGTGGAGGACACAGTAGACGCCCAACTTCGAGATCAACAAGCTGGATTCCGTAAGGATCGGTAGTGCACAGACCAAATTGCAACACTACGGATCATCGTCGAACAATCAGTTGAGTGGAACTCATCACTATACATCAACTTCATTGATTATGAAAAGGCATTCGACAGTGTAGATAGGAGGACGTTATGGAAACTTCTTCGACACTACGGAGTTCCTGAGAAGATTGTCAATATTATCCGGAACTCATACGACGGACTACAGTGCAAAGTAGTGCATGGAGGACACCTGACAGATGCATTCCAAGTAAGGACCGGAGTCAGACAAGGCTGTTTACTCTCTCCCTTCCTCTTTCTTCTGGTGGTCGACTGGATTATGAAGACCTCAACATCTGAAGGAAAACACGGCATACAATGGACAGCTCAGAATCAATTAGACGATTTGGACTTCGCAGATCACCTAGCCCTCCTATCACGTACACACGAACAGATGCAGATAAAGACAGCCAATGTAGCAGCAGTCTCTGCATCAGTAGGCCTCAGCATACACAAAGGGAAAACTAAGGTCCTCAAATTCAAAGCGGAGAACAGCAATCCAACAACTCTTGATGGCGAAACTCTGGAAGATGTAGAGTCCTTCACATACCTAGGAAGCATCATCGATGAACAAGGAGGATCCGATGCAGACGTAAAGGCGAGGATCGGCAAAGCAAGGGTCGCATTCCTACAATTGAAGAACATATGGAACTCAAAACAACTTTCAAGCAATATCAAAGTGAGAATCTTCAATACGAACGTCAAGGCAGTTCTACTGTATGGAGCTGAAACTTGGAGATCTACAACAACCACAATCAAGAAAGTACAAGTATTTATAAATAGCTGTCTTCGCAAGATACTCAACATCCACTGGCCGGATACCATCAGCAACAGCCTTCTGTGGGAGAGAACAAACCAGCTTCCAGATGAAGAAGAAATTAGGAAAAGACGATGGAAATGGATAGGACATACATTACGCAAATCGTCAAACTGCATCACGAGGCAGGCCCTAACTTGGAATCCTGAAGGGAAGCGAAAAAGAGGAAGGCCAAAGAACACATTGCGTCGGATAATAGAAGCAGATATGAAAAGGATGAATTACAACTGGACGGAGCTAGAAAGGATTGCCCAGGACAGGGTTGGATGGAGAATGCTGGTGAGCGGCCTATGCTCCTTCATGAGGAGTAACAGGCGTAAGTAAGTAAGTAAGTAAGTAAGTAAGTAAGTAAGTAAGTAAGTAAGTAACATTTAAGCTAGAGAGAGATATGTGCATAGGTTGTCATGTGATCATGAGTGCATGTTTATACAGATATGGTAGTGTTCATAATAGTACAAAGAAATATGTGAGTTGTTACTGTTCGAATAAGACTGTCTGTTAAGTTAATAATAGAGCTTAAAGAAACTTAACCATAATCGAAATTGGTTGAAGGATAGTTGCTATAAATAATATTCAGTTATTATTTTATGTACTGTTCCTTTCAACGACGACAGGAGCTTAAGCTACTTGTCTTCACCCTAGATTCTAGGTTTTATTAGTGCGTGAATGATGCAGCTATTTTTCCAGAAAATACGTTACTACTTTATATTTCTTCACATAGACAGTTATCTGAGATGATCAAGCTTAAACTACATTCTACATGATTTTATAGCAAGAACATCTGTTTGAATTCAAGGTGCTTATCAGCTTCAGTAAACCGCCTATCTTTTCATGATAGTCGCCCATATGACTACCAACTACCTGCCAAACACGTGTGTAAAGGCGATGAATTTAACTGATGCGGGACCCAGTGCACAATTCAGACGGTCGAAAGCCGATTTCAAAGTGTGTCTTTTACTTCAGATGAATGAATGATTATAAATTACACATTGCTAAACAGCTGAATTAGTCAATATTTTATTTCTTACATCATCTTACTTCTGATCGTATAACTGAACTATTAGTATTTATGTGTGATTAAGCACACGTTAAATATATATAAAGATAAGAGAATTAGGTTTTAAAACGCTTTGAATTAAGATTATCCTGATTATATAATCAGAGTTTAGTATCAATATTGTGAGCTATTTTCAATTAAGATGTTAACCAAAGTTCATTGAGACTGCGTGAAAATCATCGGTTAAAAGATATTGAATGCTGTATCATTGGTTATTTTTCAACCGGTTATCGACATTAACGACCGTAACCTTGAGAACAAATTAACATACCAGCATTAAGGCAGTAGAATAAATTCTACATGTTTGCTCCAAGGAGATAGATGATTATATTTTTCAGTCATTGTTGTTTAGGAAATTTTCATAAAGTTTTGAATTAAGATTATTTGTAATGATTTTATGATAAACAGGTTTGCATTCATGTTGTAATCGCTTCGGTGAAGTCCTTAGTTAGAAGTCTCGATGTTATGGATTGGAACGTTCTTTCAACCTAATTTGTCAACATGAAATCAACAACTCTATTGTAAAACCTGATGGCACAAACATTCTCGCTTATTCCGCGCAGCGGATCTATGAAATTATTCTTAGAGACCATAAATATACTTAACCAAAGTTACTTAATATCCTAATTTGCCTTATACTTTGGAAGAAAGTGATTAGAAATTTATTTCAAAGGGGAATTTCATGTAAACAGTTACTCAGCTTTAGAATCAGACTATAAATTTTTTGATAACTCAAGTAACTAATAAGAAGTTTATTTTTACTAGTTTCATTCATGATGTATCTGAAGAGTTTCCTGAATAGATACAACTCCAGAGGATTCTATTTTCAATATTTAAAGATTTCATCATACATCAAGGTACACAAATATATTTGACGTATAACTGCAAGTTTATTTACAAACAAAATTGGTAAAAACCAGATGTTTAATACAAGAATTCATATTGGCATAAGAGATCACTAAATATTTGTTGACATTTACGTTCCAACTATTTGGTACTACCCAACTTTCTAGTGTTGAGTAAAATTTCTTAATAAGTTGAATTTATCGATGAATATAAAATAACTTGGTAGTTGGGAAACCTATCCACCGCTGAACTAGTATTCATGTTGTTCAAAACCTAACTGTCTTAAGGAAGATTTTAGAGTTTGACTCTTCATATGAATAATTTGTATCAATGAATTGTTTTTAGAACTGTAAGGTAGATGATTTCGAATAATTGGGTGAAACAATCCACTGGGTGATCAATCGTGTCGGGATCGTAAAATATTATGAAGCAAAACCGATCTCTTTAATTTCATTTATAACAAAATTATTAAGTGGTATTGACCAGCCAACAGACAAACATTAAAATTAATCCATTTTTATCCTTAAAAATAGACAGTTAATCATTAGGAAATAGATTATTATTTCTGGTAAAACATAATTCACTTACAAATAAATAATATATTTTGTAATATCCCATTGAGTAGAAAAATTAAATGTTCTGACGTTTCGTGACTCAGTGTAAGTCACTTCTTCAGAGAATAAATAACCAAACCTTGATGGAATTTTTTTCTCTGAATTAGACGGTTTGGTCATGGAGCTTTCATCATTCTTCTGAACGACATCATCGTCAATACAAACTTCATCCACCTGAGCTACAAATGTTCTCCATCATCTCAAATAACCAATTCAAAATTAATCCAAGTTTTAATGGTAAAACGGAACAAAATGAATATTACAAATATATTATTTATTTATAACAATCTGAAGGGGTTTTGTGGAGATTTTAGGAACTTCACTGATTTAAATCATGAGTCAATTGAAGCTAGACCACCATGGAAAACCTGGAAGCACTGGATGGCCGTTTCGTCCTAGTATGGGACTCCTCAGCAGTGTGCATTCACGATCCCGCACTCCGCGAGATTCGGACCCAGTCTCGCGTCAGGTACTTAACCAACTAGACCATTGAGCCGGCATCTAATCTACCCAATGTTCAATTTATTCAAAATTATCAAGTCAAACCTTGGTAATGATACCTATATGTCACTTACATTCATATAGAGTTATTTCGTTTTTTTTTTATAACACATAAAATTACTCAAATATCACGAAATGTTTATTACATGGCATTAAAATCAGCCTCATAATGACATAATAACTTTGTTTCCAGTGTTAATAATATTAAAAATAGTGCACAAATAATCGATGATAAGGAACTACATTAAATAGTAATATTAAATCATTTTAAATGTTACACAATAATTGAATAATTGATTAGATAATTTTTAATTAAATGACTGATTGACTGATTCATTCTTTTTCTTTTTTTCTCTTTTGTTTTTGTTTTAATAAATCGAAATAAATGATTAAAATCGAAAAAAAAAAGAAAATTTCGTAAAAAGAATAAATCAAATAATCAATTATTCAAAGTGAAACTATCATATTCTCATTGATTTACAAGTAAATATCTTACAGCTTTGAAATAATATTATTCACCCCCCTTTTTTTTCTCTCTCTCTCTCAAATAAGATGAGATAATACTGTTTTCTTTTCTTTTCTTGTTTTGGTTTTATTTTATTTTATGAACATGAAAAATAAAAGAAAAGAGAAAACCATCTCTTAGTTATATAAGGAATAATTGAGAAACAAAACCAAATGTTAGTTAACTGAATAAAAGAGAATGAAAAAAACTAAAATGAAAAATAATTTATTTAAATGAAGAGAAAAAGAGAACGAGAGAGAGAGAGGGGGAATAAAACAAACAAAAAAACGTATTAAATTACAGTAAATTTAAAATAGTTAGTGTTTTATTATTTTATTTTAAATTATCAACATTTTATTGATTTTCGATATCAATTCAAAGACAATATGTTCATATTTATAATATAATATATATGGCAGATATTTATTTATTAATTCGTTGCTAAAGGAAAAAAATTGGACAAGAATTCAATTATTGATCGTTATTTGTATTAAATTTATAAAACACTGAGTCGAAATAAATGAAGCTTTAACCATATTTTAGTAGGTATGTATTGGTATCTATGTAAATTCTTTTAAAATCGTTTAAATTAAATCATTCACAAAACATTTAAATGATTGATCGAGTTAATTTTATCAAACTAAATAATTAAAGTTGTTGAATATTTTGTGAAAGAACAAACTGTTTCTATGTACGATTATTATTATTATCATTACTTTTCCATGGAGATTAATGTTTTCAAATATCATTCATCATGTTTTATTTTTTTGTTAACGGATCTATATGAGGAAAATGATGAAGAAAAAAAATGTTTTGTTAATCAAACAAAAACACACATACAAATTGGATTATTTATTTATTTGTTTAATTGATTTTTATAAGTTTTGTTATCGGTTTTTTGATTTTCTACTAACACATCCACAAATCAATGATTTTCCTTTATTCTTTGATTTATTACCATTTGTTGTCGGTTGAACGATTAAAATCTGTTTTGGTTGATCTTTCTTCTTTTTACTTAATATTGACGTTATTGTTTTTGATTTTGGTTGATTTTCTGTTATGAAAACAAAAAAGATTGGAAATATAAATTATACGTTAAATATAATTTATGTCTTAACTACTCAAAATTATAACAACAAAAAACATGAGTCAATTCAATATGAATAAATAAATATTCAAGTAATCTTTATTTAAAATTGTGTGATTAGATCAGATTTCGGTGACATGAAGCTTGGTAATTTCAACGTGAATTGTTGAGCAATTGATTAAATTCATTGGGGTGAAAATGATATATAAAATTGATTTATTTCAACTGTCTATGACTTATATTCATATTTTGAGAAGGAGTAACAATATAACTTTGTTAGTCAGTTATTTCTGTTGGTTGAAGAAGTTTAATTGTACGGAATTGTAAATGTTTGTTTACATTGTAAGTTATTGATTAAATGATATTAAATACTAGTTGATTCAGTTTATACTATTTTAACTGTAAATAAATCATATGAAAAGTAGTATATTTATATATCATTTTGATTTATTACGTGAGTTGAATGTATAAAGATATATGCATTTTAAAAGAAAGACATATAGTATCGCCTGATTGGTATAACTTAAAATAGACACTGAAATAGGTAAAACGTTTACTTACCAATATAGTGTATTTAATCTCATAAATTGAACAAACACTCAGAGTGTTTTAAAATTTCGCAAACCATAGGAGTTTGTCTGACACACCTGACTGTTTATAATATTACTACCTATTTTAATTTAGTTAGTGTGTACAAATACCTAACATAAGTCTACGACTCATCTACAGTTTACTGTTCAAATCATATCACGATTACTTGAAATGTGATGTTAAAAGTCCACTTAGTATTAAATTTGAAGTATTAATTAGTTTTGGTAAACCATTCATAACATAGAATGGAAAATATAGACATTTAAGACAGCCACATATATATATTTAGCTAACAATAAACCAATACTTTATTAGTATGAAAGACAAAATTAATAGTTATGTTTAATAATGTTATTTATGATGTGATCTTATGTTCGATTGGAAAGAATTAAAAAAGATAAACATCACCTTGTTTAGAAGACAAGAACCCTATAAGGTTAAACTATTTAGGATTTTATTTAAACCGATTTATTTAATGCTAGTGTTTCACTAATTAGTAGACGTCATTTATGGTTCTGAGCTTCAGCACAATAAAATATTTTGCTTTCAGGAATCACATGTGATTATAAGTTGGCTCTAGGTTTTGTTTTGAAACTAGTTACATGAGTTTTGATTCCTTTCAATTATTGCTTTACTTCACACTAATAATCTTTTGTATGATGACCAGTTTTTAGTTCATCAAACGTTAGGGATATTTAGAACGTCGAATACAGTTGATAATACATTAATCAGTTATCTTAACATCTAGAAAGCGATATATTTAATTGGCTAGATCTAAAAGTAAATAACCTAAGAGTATTCAAAAATAAGTAAGAAGTCAGCAAATTTTTTGTTTACAAGATGTTTGAGTTTTAATGGTTTATTCAGTTTATAACTAACATATCTGTTTTGTTAGTTTATTATCTTTTTATTTTAAATTATTATAACGACCTGTCAAATCATCAAATTATAAAACTTAATCTAGTAAAAATGAAACTGTAACTTAAGATGAATAGTGGCTAGTAGTGGAATCCAGGATGCGCGTCCCATCCTATTTGGGACTAGTCAGCTGGATGTACCTGTATCTCCGAGTTGATGTTCACTCTGGGACTCGAACCCGGTACCGTTCGCTTCGAACACCATCTCGTTATCCAATTAGCTACTCGCGTCCTGGATTCCACTGCTAGCCACTATTCATCTTTGTTTAGATAGCTTTTGGCTTAAGACTAATATCTAGGCAATCTGCACAGGATACACATATGCCAACATGAGACTGATCAATTGAAGTCCTAAATAACAATGGGAAGATACAAATAAAACAACACCAAGTGAATTGAAACTGTAAGTTGTTTACATTTATTACAATTCCATGAAATAAATTGAATTTGATGTAGAAGGAAAAACAAAAAATTTTAATATAGAAATAAATAAACTAATTTTTTCAAATTAATTTAAATCTAATTCTATAAAGTTACTGTTATGGCCCAAAGCTGCTAATCAGAAGCAGCGAATTATCGATCAGACCAAGGATGCGTAAAATATGTGCAAGCAGCTTAGAGTCCTGATTGGTCCTGCTTTCCGCCTAGCCCAGACAGTTAAGTCCAGAACACCAGTTTCAGCCTCTGCAATATAAAATCCTTTTATTTCAAACATACTGAGTTTATATACCAATCAAACAGATCACAACGTACCAATAAAATATGAAATAACATTTGTACAAGAATTAGCCAGATGTGGCTGTGAATAAGGGAGGTAGTAATTAATATACTGGGTATAACTCAAGAATAGTAAAACGTATAATAACTGCTCATAAGTCAAAATAAAGCTTATAATAAGAGGAATATGAATATGCATACTTTAGCTATTTAACAATTATACAATAGAAATATACGTTTAGTATTGGTCCATCAATAGATCCCAAAAGTCACCATTCATTATTCTTGTCGGGACATAACAGTTACTGATTATATTCGTTATATTATTCCTTTTTTAACCACCTATATAAATCAAATTTTTCAAAAGCATATTACGTAATCATATATCGATCGGATAATTCAAATATTCCAAAAAACAAGTTTTTTTTCTTCTTTAAAACTTATATTAACCATTAATAAATTAAAACACTCGTTCAAGAGAGATAATCAAGGTCTTATTATTTTTTTCTTTTTCTTTTTCAAATGTTCAATGTAGATTATTGATTATGATTTGGTTAAATGTACACAATTATGAAATACAAATTTATTAAAATTAAAGGAAAAAAATCTATAAAAGACGTTTTAAATTATCACATTGAAATTATGGTTTATTTATATAAATTACTTTCCTTATTTTTCTTATTTTTTTATTTTTTTTTGGTTTGTTAACACTTGCTTCATATCATTATTGATTGTATAGAGTTAAGATATTTCAATGTTATACTAATCAATAAAAATTGAAATGATAAAGTTTTCAAGCATAAAGAAAACAGTTGAATCCATGAGTTAATTGAAGCTAGACCACCGTGGAAAACCTGGAAGCACTGGACGGTTGTTTCGTCCTATTGCGGGACTCCTCAGCAGTGCGCATCCACAACTCCGCCTCGCGTGATTCGAACCCAGGAACCATCAGTCTCGCGGATGCGTACTGCTGAGGGGTCCCACAATGGGACGAAACGACCGTCCAGTGCTTCCAGGTTTTCCATGGTGGTCTAGCTTCAATTGACTCATGATCTCAACTGTTGAAATTACTACAATCTCCACAAAACCTCTTCTGATAATAAATAAAACAATTATGTTTTCTTGACCAATTAAAAAATGATATATAAGCATGATTCGAATTGGTTGAAAACTTATGATTGATTGATTGATTGAATGATTCATTCATTCATTCATTCATTACTTACTTACTTAGGCCTGTTACACCCAATGGAGTATAGACCGCCAACTATCATTCTCTAATATCAAGATCAGTGTTACGTATGCATGTTTTAATTTTAATCATATACTTGCCTTCAAGTTTGATATTCTTTAACTAAAGTGATGTTGTCTCTTCATGAACATATTAGGAAGTCATTGTATACTCGATTATTAGTTGCACTACAACTTAGTGTTAGCCAAGTAAATGTAGAGGTTTGAAGTACGACAATTAACTTCGCTATCGTACACTACAAATATTCAGTTTTGAGGATATCAGAAATATTGACGTTTTTCTATAGATTTTCTACAATAGTTTTCCATTGTGGACAGTCGAAACTGATTTTGTTCAGTCTCTATTGGATGAATGAAACGTTGAGTATCATCAATAAGATAATATAAACCTTAAGAAATAAAAACGAACAACGTCCCACTTGGACAAGTTGTATGACTTTCAAGATTCAGTAACCAATCAACGTTTCAAGTAGTTACTCTGAGTTTCGGTGTAAATTACAGATTGAGATACAGACACATTCAGCTGATATGTTTCAAGCAGAATGAAATTTGAATTTTCTTACCAAACACCACGCCAAATATAATTACGAAAACTGGTTTGAAAAATATAAAGCTCAAGTCTATAAATGATCTTATCTTAGAAAATGAATATTTACACAATCACCTAAGATTTACCTAAAAGATTATATAAAATTTCAATCAAGAGTGTTATTAAAGGGTAATAAAAAGCTAATTGGACTATAATTTCTTGTGTTTAAGTTCCACCTTTCCATGAATCGGTTTTCGTATATATATACTGGAAAGCATTTTTGCTAAGGAGTTGTATACTATTTGTGTAACTGCTCATTGAACTTATACGACAGTTACATAACTTAATCAAATCTCATTTCCTTATGTCACATTTATATATCCCTATTTACTTCTATATAAATATATGTATGTGCAGCTGTGCTTTCCAAAATTTATATCTTATAACTTCCATAGTAACGTTAACGGACATGAATAAGTTTAAGAAAAAAATGTTTGTAAGTGGTTTCATTCCCATAGTAACATTAAATTGAATAAATTTATTTTACATAGATCATATATTGTAGGTGAAATGACTTTTAATGGCAAAGATAGTATAATATACAAAATTAGGTAGCAGTTAGTTAAAAGTTTCTCATTTTTGAAGTCAATGATGAAATAAAATGTTCCACAGAATAACAATCTACGACAGGAAGTTTAGAAACCAGTAGTGAACAACTTTAACTTCCAGTCTGTCCACTGGAATAACGTGTTGTACTCGTGTATAGGAAGATTAGCTATCAGTATGGGCTATCGAATTACACAACTAACAACAAAGTCAGAATTTTAATAACTAGTAAACACTTCTTAGATAGATTAACTACTAAGTAGTAAGCAATATCACATTTATTCAGTTCATAGTGATGATCTAACCTTATTAATTAGGTTACGATGTGGCCAACAATTTAAACAATGTCTCTTTCAGGTTGGAATCCAACGGTGATCATCAATTCTTTCAAAATTGTAGATATATTCTAAAGAAAATTGTCAACTAGCATGAAATTTAAGTTCAAGCTTTCTACTTATTATCATTAAATAACTAAAATAAAGTTTGTTGATTTGAACAAAACGAAGATGAACAGTGGCTAGCAGTAGAATCCAGAACGCACGTTTCATCTTGTTTGTAACTTTTCATATTCGTCATTAAATTAAACTTACCATTTTTGTCAGTATAACTAGCTATTAGGAAATTATAGTAAATTTATAATAAAATTGTAACAAAAAGAAAATAAAATGAAAATATCTGATATATCAGAAGGGGTTTTGTGGAGATTTTAGGAATTTCACTGATTGAAATCATGAGTCAATTGAAGCTAGACCAACATGGAAAACCTGGAAGCACTGGACGGTCGTTTCGTCCTAGTATGGGACTCCTCAGCAGTGCGCACCCACGATACCACCGTCCAGTGCTTCCAGGCTTTCCATGGTGGTCTAGCTTCAATTGACTCATGATTTCAATCAGTGAAATTTCTAAAATCTCCACAAAACACCTTCTGATAATAATCATCTGCTCACTAGTGATTGACTTCAAGAGATACTTCTGGAGTTCTAGTGAGAAGCCGTTACCAGTGGAGTTCAACCAGGTCTATTGTGAGATATCAACTCACTGAAGACAATGGTGTGTGGTGGCGCAACTTTGTGGATATATGATATATGTCCGATTGAACAACATAAAATAATATTTAAGCTGAATTAAGTTAATTCATTCCTAATCACTATATTTCATCTGGATTATATAAACTAACAGCATGTTTTTCTATTCTAACATAGGAAAAGATAGATTGTAAAAGAAAAAAAGAAACAGAATAGTAGATTAGTTCTAAATTGATTGCCTATTATAAATTGTAACAATCTATTTTTAAGTATATAATTGGTTCTGAATAAATGATGCATGAAACGATTAACAACTTAACTCATTTATAGGTTATTTGTTTATGTAGAAAAAATGTTGCTTTTGCTTGTACATCAATGAAGTTGTACTTCTCTGAAGATAATAAACCATTTCATTGAATTTGACAAATTAGAATAGAAGATAATTATGCGTACTAGATAAAATATAAATCACTGTGAGATGGTGGAGAGGATTTGTAGCTCAGGTGGATTATTTTGATGGAGTTTTGTTCTCTGAGCTGGATGGTTTGGTCATAGAGCTCTCATCGTTCTTCTGAACGACATCATCAACACAAACTTGAGATAGAAGTGAAGTGTCCGAATTTCTCCATATGTGTTTCACAGCTTGTTCTGTACACCTCGATGTTGATTGGTTCTTATTGACCTTAAATTTGTCATTGGTTACTTCTTTGTTTTGGTTGTGTTCCCCAAGTCAGGAAGAGAAATCAACAAAAGGATCGCCCTACCATACATACAAGGAATATCAGAAACCGCAACGAGACTGTTGAAAACCTTCGGGATAAGTGTGGCACACAAACCGACAAAATCGCTACAATCAATCTTATGCAAACCAAAGGATGAAGTAACAACGGAAAACAAATCAAACATCATCTACAAAATAAATTGTGCCAACTGCGAAAAACACTACATCGGACAAAGCGGACGCCCCCTTCACCTTCCCCAACACGAACATCAATTAGCAGTCAAACGCTATGATATCTCCTCACTTATATTAATACACGTAGACAACTGCGGACACTCATACGATTGGAAAAATGTGGAAATGTTAGACAGGGAAAACTCCAAAAACACTAGAGGATTTTCAGAAGCCTGGCACTCAGGTCAGTCAGCAATCAACAAGCATATTGAAATCAATCCAATTTACCAACCAATCAGGAAAATCATGCACAAATATAAGAACAAAAATCAAGCCAATGGGAGACACAACTAAAACAAAGAAGTAAACAATGACAAATTTAAGGTCAATAAGAACCAATCAACATCGAGGTGTACAGAACAAGCTGTGAAACACATATGGAGAAATTCGGACACTTCACTTCTATCTCAAGTTTGTGTTGATGATGTCGTTCAGAAGAACGATGAGAGCTCTATGACCAAACCATCCAGCTCAGAAAACAAAACTCCACCAAAATATAAATCACTGTATGTAGTTAGTTTAATAAAAATGCTCCACTTTCTACTACTTTTCTATTTTATAAAGGAAGAATTGATTTTCTTGAAAATTGTTGATTTCTCTTGGGGAGCAGTTGAATTTATTTGTTTTAAAAATATGAGTAATTCAACCTTATGCTTATTGTTAACGGAGACCTGTGTGATACTCTTAAATATAATTTCAATAAGAAATCATTCACACACTATTAGCTTATTTTCATTTAAAATAATATCACCCTGACGACTGTAGTCACCCTAATACATAAGTTGCTTAATATTACTTCATTGATTGTCTTTTAGCCTTAATAAATCATTGTTACTGTATATTTTACATCTATAAATAAGTTAATTTCACTCGAAGTAATTCAATCAGAATTAGAAATTATGTAAATGGTATGCGTCTAAAAAAACGCAAATTTTTTCAAAGTTTAACATATGTATTGTTAAAGGGTTTTCAAAAAAATAACATCAGTCTTCTTGGTATGATTTTCTATCATACAACAAAAAAAGGCTAAGAGTATTAGTTAAAACATATAAACAACTTTTATCAAAGGCACATCAGATATATATTTATATATATTGAAATATAGGGTTTACAGAGATGCAGAATTTACCGAAACGTTATGAATATAATTTAAGGTATTATCGATAAATTAATATATCCCAATGAGTAGAAAAATTAGATTTTCTGACGTTTCGTGAATCAATGTAAGCCACTTCTTCAAAGAATAAATTACCAAATCAGAAGTCTAAATAGTACGACAGAACAACACAAAAATATTCATGTGATCAATCAATGTCATGTCATTTCGGTCAAGGTGATTCACAAACGACATGTATGTAAATTTATGTATGTGTGTATGTGTGCACGGTTAAGGATGAAAAATGTAAGAAGTTTATAGTGAGATATGATAGAGTTCAATTTGTATGTAAGTTAATAGTGTGAATTGTGAATAATATGAGACTAGGTGGCTCAGATAAATAGTTCAAGTAGGATGTACAGTAAGGCCTTGTTTTTTATTGAGAGCAGTAGTATTAGGGATTATATGGAATGCTTCAGCTATTCTCCTTTCTTTGTAATTGGAAAAGCTGTTTTGTAATATTTTAATATTTTTGAAATGTATTTGGTGGTTGTTGAAAATGGCGTGAACTACTATTGTCGACTAAACTCGAAGTCTATCCAGTTCTCCGAGATTATTAGGAGGTTTCTTCGTGTACCTAGTATGTTCTTTGGCTCGAGTCAAAATTTCTCGAGATGACTCTCCAATGTAGAAGGCATCACAATCGACACAACCTGATTTGTAGATACAGTTCTGTGTTGACATTAATGGGATTTTTTCTTTCACGCGAACTACTGTATTTGGAATTGTGTTCGTTAATTTGTAATGTACTTTAATTCTGTATTGTTTTACGATTCTTTGGAGTTCTTCTGTTGTGCCATAACGGTATGATAAAAGTGCAGTACCAATCCATGGTATCTCACTCGAATTATAGTTATTACGCAATGAAATGTCTTGTGTTAACATACTTCTAATAATCTTCATAGGAAGATTATCAAATTGTAACATGCTAATTACATTCTTTTATTCTTTTTGTTTATCCTCTTCCGATGTGATAATCTTATTAGCTCTTCTAAAACGATTTAGGGCTAGCAAGATCACTGCACTGAATGGATATGCTGAATTGAAGTCAATATAACGATTAGAGTGTGCAGGTTTTCGGTAGACGGATAGATTTAGAATTCCATTTAGATTTTTTTTTCAATATGCAATCTAAAAATGGTAGATCACTATGTTCATTTCTATTCTCGTTCATAAATTTGATGTGCGATGAAAGTGTATTGATCCGTTTCGAAAAAGATCTTAGATGAGTCTTTATTTATTGCAACAAAGGTATCATCTGTACATCTAAAGTATTGTCATTTACAGACGGAAAGAAGTTATTTATTTATTTTTAAAATTCTGGAGATAATCTGATGGAAGTCCCATTATCTTTTTGACTCTACACTCAATCATTATAATAGTATTTCGGAATCATTACAGGTAATTGAAATTCATACTAGAAAAATAATTCTGGTATCTTAGAAAACATGTACCAAAGCTTGGTTACACTTCAACTTTATCAAAAAAAACATTAATAGTGAGACAATAGTTAATTATCGAGTGCTAAAATGAAACAATCAATTAGTACTATTTGCATTGAAAATATGTAGATAGGTCATCGAACAAAATTTACATTTTGAAAAGATTTCTGACGGAATTATCAGATTATTATTACTTCATATGATCTTGTAGTGTAGAGAATTTTATCTTGTATCAAACTTACAGATTGTTATTTTTTCTCACTCACCTTTTAGTAACATAGAAATTGTATTATTATTCTGAAGTAAGATAAATTTACTTTCATTGATTTACATAAATTAGACGATAGTTTCTATTCAAATAATTATTTCTTTGTTTATGTGTATCTAATGAGCAAGTTTTATCTAAGGTCACTCAAATATTTATTTTCAACTGTTTTAAGTGATTTGTTTAATAACGAAGAAAAGTTGATGTATTTATAGAAATATATCTATCTGTAATATGCCTACTATGACAGCCAAACAAATGTCTAGGCTAAGCTTCAAAACGGAAATGTTCATTTCTTTTCACTATGACGAAATATAATTAGGACACTGATTAGCATTTTACATACTGAATTGAACATGAAAATAAATGAATATATATGGTTAAGAAAACTTAATTTAGGTGAACTTGTCACATAAAATGTGAACTACAATAGAAGTATGTAGGTACAATCTATGAGAAATACATACGAAAACCAAATTAAGAATATTCGATTTCACATGATTCTAAATAATGCTTTACTAATATATATACATATATCTTTGAAGTCACCGAAGAAAATGGAAGGTGAACACGAGATGTCGTGGACTGATTCAAGTTAAACATTAGTGGTTGATCGTTTGTGTGCGAAACCGAAGGTCCTGAGTTCAAGCCCATTATGAGGTGTCTTGGATGTACTCCGATGAGGAACCCCATACTACGATGAAACTGCCGTTCAGTATTTCCAGGTTTTCATTAGCGGTCTACCATTTATCCTTTCATGATTTAAAGGAAATTCAATGATCTCTACAACCCCATACCGAAATATATCTGTATATATCATCAATGAATTGTTCGAGAGACTGGTTATTTCAAAGTATTATTGAATGCTGCTAAAATCTTACCAGTTAATCCAATCGGATTGTTTATAATTCTTATCTCAGTCTTTGCGCCTAATTTGTAGTCACCAGAAAGTGGTTTTTATTATTAGTGATGCTGACTTCTCAATGTTTGATGTTTAAATTCTGGATCATTCATTATTTCATCTGACAATGTTAATATAATGAATTTTGAAGGAAGTGAGCTGTAATATTTAATTCAAGAACACTAATAGTCTGCTCTATTAATATAGAACATTGCTGTCCTCTTTACTCTCATTTCTTGCATATATACTTTTATCACCTTTTAAACTCAAAGATATACATCATGATTAAATTAACTAATGGAATACGTTTAACTTAATGCGTTTGCTATACACAGAACAATAATGAAAATGCTGTGTTTTGTGAATCCCTACTCATTTTTATGCTAACTTTACTCAAAAAACGTATTTCTTCAAAGGTAAATTAATAACCCAAACGATCCAAATGAGATGACGTAAAAAAAGTATCAAGTTGCTTGACAATTAATTAGCATTCATGTAAACGAATATAAAGAAGAAGGTTATCTATAATGTTGGAAGTTTATTTTACAGATGATGTTAAAATTCTTTTGTGCATTATTAACAAAAGTGCTGGTCAAAGGAATTTCGTACACTATATCTATTCATTAAAGCTTCGGCTATTTTAAAATTTCAAGATTTTTTTGTTTCAAGGAAGATTATATCAATTTATAATGTCCTTGACCATAAATTAACCATGAAAGGGAGAAATGTTTTATTTAACAAAAGGATATACGATCAAGAATTGTTTGGAAATAGATTATTTTCAATTCATAGAAGAGAAAGACAGTAATGGTTATGACACGCACATTAACGTCATCATTATTTATGATAGACACTTGACAAAAGGCATAGAAAATCCACGTGATAATCGATCACTTATTGATTACACATGCTATGTATCTCTCAACCTTTCATAATCCAGTTTTACTTGTTATAAATAGCACCGGTTCTTCCATGGTTGTAGTTCTATTTCACTGACGAGTGTAAACGGACGTGAAAATAAGTCTGGGGTAATTTTACGCTTCCCAACGATCACTATAATATACAATAAGTATCAAGCGCCGTTAATTGTGAGGAATCGGAGAGAGATCTCATGTAATTAATCTCAGTATTTACTTCAGAAATATTTACCAGATAGTAATGAGCCTTGGAAGAATCGATCGAAAAATTTCAACAAAACTAAATAAAACAGTATAGCTTAATTGTACTAACTGGTTCACTTTCTTTTCTAAGCTGTTGATTAATCTTATAATCCACATTACTATTTAGTTGATCTTATTAATTAACCCAACTCATCACTGGTCAAAGACTAATAGGTGTTGTAATAAGAATATAGATTTGATTTATTTGTTTATAAAGTGATATCTAAATGTATTTTAGTAAGGCAATCGTTCTGGTGCTCCTACAGTTTTAATATAAATTTAGTTTGTTACTGTACAAGTTAATTACATATTTTCTAATTGGTCAACCATGTATTTTGAACCATAAAAACGGTAATATAGGAAATTTTATTAAAACAATAAACAACGTTCCATTTATTCTCTTCACTGTCAGATAATAAAATACTGTCGTGTTCAATTTAAAACCAATTTCAAAATATTCATTCAAATTACACACTATGAAAACCGTTAATATTCGATGACAGATAATAATAAATCATTCACTAGTCTAATTGTATGTATATTATTCGGTTTAATATTTTGACAAATACACCACTAACTTATGTAATTCGACTGTTTTGTCGAATCAATCAATTTATCTATGAAAAAAAGTGATGATAATAACAGTAAAATTCTCTAGAGATAAAGAATTATATAATTATTAGAATACTATTTAATAGTTACTAACAAGGATAAAATGTGTCGGGACATGTTTACAGAGTACATATAAAGATACATTTGAATTTCTATAATTTGTAATCATATACGATAAGATTACAACATTTATGCGTCCATTGCTCATTAAAATAAAGATTTATGATACAGTATACAATGATATGAATATACAAATTCCAGTCTAACATATTACTAATCGATTAGGAGTTTGGCGTTTTTGAAATGAGAGAATTTAACTAGTGAGCAATTTGAAAGTTTGTAGTACCTTCTGACATTCATTTATTCTATTTATTTGAAAGTGACTAGAGATAAGTGGAGTATAGTTTATCCATTGTATTTTCATGCGACTGTTTTGATGATATTGGAGTAATTACAGAAATTATATGTGATTCGTTCATTTCTATTTGAAAAGATCCTGTAAACCTATTGGTTTAAATGTATTGTCTATGATACATAAACGTATATTATGTTTCCTCTACTCAAACTATTTGTAACAACTTATAATTGAAGATTAAATAAACATATTTTGTCACCTATATAAATAAATATACAATTTGATTAGTCTTGTTTAAATAAAAATATCGTGATCATTGGTCATTTCAAAGAAAAGTGTTATCAAATTATTTTATTTAATCTACATTTAGATAGTAAGATTAAGTAAATTACACATAGAATACACATTTAAATAAATAATAATAATGGACACTGAAAATTTATTTACATTTTCTATTTCTTCTAAGTTTTATGTCACTACTTGTATAGTGTAGTCTGCTTATGTTTACAGACATAAGTAGTATGTAACACTAATAGGAAGTGAAAAACCTGGTAGCAGAATGTCAAGAAGATCGAGTTATAAAGAATAGAAAGCGAAATAAAAAAAATATTATGAACTGGAAGAATCATACGGGATATGAAAGACAAATGATAGAAATCTGCAAATGAAGGATTCATTGTATGATTCTCACATTTTACCAAGATATTCCATCATCTTGTAATAGACAAAAAATTGGTTGTCTCTCACTTTTGTTTTTGTTTATTACACTTATTTACTTAAGTAAAAAAAGAAAATCTGAAAACCTTACATTCGTTTCTAAAAACGTCCATACTTGAAAAAAAAACTTGGTTTTTTAATTACTTACCTTTTTGAAATCTATTTATTACCAGGAAAACAAAATTTGTTATGAATCAATATTTAACGTGTCGTTTTTTTTTGTTGTAAAGTTTAACTGACATAATCTGGACTAACTTAAGTTGAAATTGACTTCAACTGGATTAAAAATTGTCAGTATGAATTTGAGAGATTTGCTAGTTAAGATTAACTTTAGGTCAACTCAATTTATAATATGTTATCGGTCAAATGAAAAAAAAATTCTATGCTTCATAATTGTTTGTCTTAGCTTATTCGATAAAGAATATGCTTCATCAATATTTAAAAAGATAAGGTAAACTAGATTAATGAGATCTTTTAGTATCTTCATAATAATTATACTCAACATTGAATGATTAACATCTAGTAGACTGGTAACATATAAATTTTATCTTCGAAATAATATTTATTTATTTTTATTGTTTGGCTTACTGATATCATAAATTTTGTGAACATCGTTCAGATGATAGCTGCTAACTAGTAGACACTTATCAACTAATGACTAGAATTAGTAGGAATGAAGATAAAGTGTAAACTACTAACTGAGTACACGAGTACTCGACAGATTGTTAGATTAAAACCAAAAGAATAAATTTGAATGGGTTGGAAAGAGGTTTAGTGAAGTAAGAATTTTATTTAATCGATTAAATACTTTTATCACTGGATAATCAGGTAATTTATTCCATTTGATGTAACTCATTTTAAGAGGGTTCAAGTTATTGCCTGAAATATAGTGTACAACGGCGACAGTAGCTTATAGAAACAATATATTATGTAGCATGATGTGACTAATGTGTACACTAATGGTTGTTTGTACTCTATAAAAGCGTAGAAGAGCTTAAGCTCAAACTATAAGATTTTGAGAAAGATTATAATTTCTCAAGAGTAATCCATTTGCATGCACTTGGGCTGGTTAATAATGTTCATGGTAGTAAAATCGGGTTTTATGAAGCTTGTGATTTGAAAGGTAAATAATACATCAAACTGTTTGCCAATTGATCCGACACAAAATCTATTTTAAAATTTGAATGAAGCTTTTATATTTTATGTTTATAACTTGAAACGACATGCAGAATTAAAAGTTTTGTTCGAAGTAGTCATTCTCTTGATGTAAGTTATATTCACTTGATTTTGTTTTGTTTGTCAAGTCACAAAACGGTTTAATTGTATTAAATAGCACATCACTGTACATGATTTTCAGTGAGATACAGACTGAATAAACTTTATGAGTGTACTTTTTGATATGTTTTAATAACTAAACAATATGTCGTTTATTCACGATTATTAAATTATGAAATATATACCAATTAATATAGTATATTCATACTAGTATTCAAGTCACACTTGTTCCCTTGATTCTAGTTAATTACTAGGTACACACAATCCACTTCAGATAATCAAAATCAAATTTTAGGTCTCATTGTGAGGCATCATTTGCCTGTTTTATCAAGTTGTTATCTATTAATGTTGACCATTATGTACATAAAACGAACATGCGTCTTGTACTGTGCACTTTCGTTTTCTTTGATAAGATTTTATTTTTTGAAATAAATGGTTTAATTGAAATGCTTCTGTTGTCATTCCAGAAAACATTAGTGCTTTTATAAGATGTAGTTACTTACAAATTTATTATATATTATGCCAGTCATCAAAATATCTACCATGACATCGAATCCTCAAAGTACCCCCCATCTACATCGAGTTTGATAGAAATAGTCAAGTATAATTCTCAATATAGAATACAATAATTTAACAATATTTGATTGATACAAGTATCTGGTTGCATGTTAGTTACATACAGATAGGCTAACTCAAATTAAAAGTATAAATATCAACTGAAGTGAAGGAAGTAAATATCTGATTATATAGTAATTATTGCTTAATCCAAAACAACGTTTCTTCCAATCCTATTGATTTGTAAATTAACTTATTTCCTCCATTACAATTTGTTCTCTTTACTCGAGTCAATTCATCAATCAATCAACTATTCGGTCAGTGTAGAGATAAAATTGCGTCGTTTTTGAATTAATCAGTTGATTGTGACAGCAACAGGCAGAATTCAAGGAAGGATGCAATAAATCAGGCTAAGTGGTTAATATTTGATTGATAACCATTTATTGCTTAAAGCGGAGAGAGAACTACAGCAAATAAAATGAAATTTGCTAGTTTTATAATTTAATGCTTAACTGAAAAAGGTAGTGATTAAACAAATATACCTGCTCGATATTGAGAAACTACTGAAGAAAAAGAGAGTATAGACTTTAACTATCAGTTACAATTAATTTCAGCTTTACCAAGTTGAGAATATTACTCAATAGTTATTGAATGTCAGATAATATTGCCAATATATGTGGCCTCGCAATGTAATGTTTCAACAGGAGGCGAGTTATACCGCTTGTTGTTTATTTAGTTCAGGAAGTTAAACTTATGGATCACAATTATAACAAATGAATATTTGTCTATACTATATCTGATACCAGTCAAATTTTTCAAATCCTCAAAATGAAAGTGGTTTTGCTTAGGAGATAGTGTCCATGAAAGGTATGGTGTGCAGAGATTCTCTTCATTTCATGATTTACAACTGATCTCCGTTTTTCTGCATATATGATCAAATCCTGAAGTAGTTTTACAAGTGTTCAAAAATATAGGAATATAGGAATTCTTTTTACCCAAATATTATATATTTTGAAACCGAGGGTTTCTCAGTATTGTTCAGCTAATTCGTGCTTCTCAGTAAAAGAAATATGACAGTTTTTTATAGGTCAAGGATTTTCAATGATAAAAATCATCAGAAGTCACTCAACCCAAGAATGTAATTGTCTTCATTTTAATAAATTTTTCAAAATCGATTACATTTCCAATGGATTCATTTTTATTAGCTGAACTGCAAGATCCTATTGGTCAAAAATGAACGATAGACATTTGCTGAGACATTGAATGAAAAAAAATGCAGGCACTTTATAACTCATTCCTTCCTCAAGCACTAACTATAATCCTAGTCATATATGATACTCTACTTCTTTTCAATGTAATCGTTTGACTATGTGAAACTAAATAAATATACATTCAAACTTATACTGGCTAGATGACAAAAATACTCAAAATACCTTGTCAATTTACCAGAGATTACATAATTGACAATATATATATATATATATATATATATCATATATTTTTCATAAGTATAGGCCATTATTAAATAGTAATATATACATAATTTTGTTTTAATTTTAAAATGTAGCTTTATTGGTACTTCTTCAAAAGTCAGAAAAAGGTTATGACTTTCTTACGTGATGATGTTGTATTATATTTCCGTTTAAACAATTTAGAAAATTTCATAGACTATGTTCAACTAGGTTCACCTTCTTAGATCTATTTTAATGGTAGACATTGAAGGGAAAAAGATGTGTTCATATGACAAAGTAATGTAGTGAAATACATATAAATTTTAAAGCAGTTAGTCTCTTTGATAAATTTCGATAATGTAATAAGAAGACGAAGATTATCAGAACTATGTTTAAACTAAGATACTAAGCAACAAGATAAATTATTAAAATGTCTCACTCACATTAAAAAAATCAATATTTTCATAAAAGTGTTATCAGTTTAAAGTAAACTTTATGGACATATTAAACTTATGTCAGAATTCAGTAGTGAGTTAAGAGCTTCAAATATTTTCCAAATTCCACAATATATATTACTCATATAAGACGGTGAACTAACATAATTACTTAACTAAAGGGTTATATTGTATTTACTGGCAATTAAAATCGAATCTGAGAATATGGTACCTGTACACATCAATTATCATCATTTATGGACAAGGTTCTTTACAGGTAAATCTTCAAAATAAACAATATACAGAGAAAAACTTATTATTTATTCAGGACATGTACATCATTTCTTCGTTGTTTCAAGAAATATTTTATTTTAAATTGATTTGAGACTAAATAACAAATGAGGTTACATACTAATCAAGGGGTATTTCTTTGTCTGTTTTATTGGAAATCATGAATTGAGTATACTATTGAGCATGATATAAATATCAAACATTTTCAAATATTTGTCGAAATATTATGAATATATAATTAGGGTATGAAAATTAAGAGAGATTAATGTATACCGAGAATTCCGTGTTGTACTAAATATATCATACTGAATAAAATGATTATTATTATTATAATTATAAGCAAAGATGGATAGTGGCCAGCAATGGAATCCAGGACGCGCGTTTCGTCCTGTTTGGGACTCGTCAGCTGGATGTACCTGCATCTCCGGGACTCGAACTAAGTACCGTTCGCTTCAAACGCCATCGCGTTATCCACTTAGCTACTGAGTCCTGACAGCCACTTGCTTGTGCAATGAGGTGAAGTTTAATTCACTTGATATTGTTTTACTTGATGTTTTATGACTGAAATTGATCAGTCTCTTATTGGCATATGTGCATACTGTGCATATGCCTCGATATTGCTTTAATTTACAAGCATTATAAGCAAGAGTGAAGACGGAGTTGATCTGAAAAATGTGATGTATTTGCTCTATACATTTAGAACAATCTGGTCATAAATATACTTGTCAAGGCATTTTATATGAAAATTAATAAAGGTCAATTAAATAAAAGTTCAAGTAAAAAAGTAACAAAGAGGAGAGAAACAATTTTACATCGTATAGAAAGAATAAGAAATCGTCGCGTTATCCTAGGCCATAGAATGACATAAGGTTTACCAAGGTAAATTCAAGGTTACGACAAATTGTTTTTGTATACATAAGGGGCGTTTAAATTTACGAATAGCCAAGGCTTTAATAAACTTGAGTATTCGACCTTGACAACTTCTATACAACGTTTCGAAAGCTGCATTATTGTCAATTTCGTGCCCCGTTTCAGTTATATACTTTGCTATCGATGAACCTGGTTTTCTACCTCCCACGTTGATCGGATCATTTGACATACATTGATTTAATTGACTATTATTAATTTTCATATAAAATGCCCCGACAAGTATATGTGTAACCAGATTGTTCTAAATGTATAGCGCAACTACATCACATTTTTCGGATCAACTTCGTCTTCTCATTGTTCTATCGAAATTTATAAAAGGAACCAATTGCTTTATATTATTATTATTATGTTTAGAAAGTTACTTCCTAATGTATACCTTATAGTGTTATTTATGATATTCATGCAGAGTTAATATTACAATTTACCAGTCACCAATCATTCACATTTTAAGTTTAATCATAATAGATAGAATCCCAAAAAAATTTCTCTATTTATTTGTTTAAATTACTCACAACTAATGTCAATCATTTATGAAAGACACTTAAGTTAAGGTTACGCCCATGTAAATGAGAAAAATTTCACTGTATATTACTAATAAAGTGGAGAGAACTTCGTGTGTGTTTTATTTTGTTCATTACTTCGAAGAGAAAATGTAAATGATTTAGTAAGTGCGAAAAAATTAATTCTGTATACGAATGAACAAAATAAAGTGACAAATATATGAAAAACAAAGAAAGAAAAACACGATAGTAACAAATACAGTAAAAGATGGAATCTATTAATAACTTATTACTTAGTATATTTATTTTAATCTTTTTTTTATAATTACTATGCTTTGTATAGAAAGATAATTGCCTAACATATAGTCTAGTTTTAATATTCTGAATATTATTTCTTTTAATTAGAGCTTTTTATTCAGAAAGAGAATATGAATTAGGCTGTAGGTATCATTACCAAGGTTTGACTTGATAATTGCGAATAAATTGAGCATTGAGTAGCTTGATATAAATAAAATAATATATTTGTAATATCCCAGTGAGTAGAAAAATTAGATTTTCTGACGTTTCGTGAATCAGTGTAAGCCACTTCTTCAAAGAATAAATTACCAAATCAGAAGTCTAAATAGTACGACAGAACAACACAAAAATATTCATGTGATCAATCAATGTCATGTCATTTCGGTCAAGGTGATTCACAAACGACATGTATGTAAATTTATGTATGTGTGTATGTGTGCACGGTTAAGGATGAAAAATGTAAGAAGTTTATAGTGAGATATGATAGAGTTCAATTTGTATGTAAGTTAATAGTGTGAATTGTGAATAATATGAGACTAGGTGGCTCAGATAAATAGTTCAAGTAGGATGTACAGTAAGGCCTTGTTTTTTATTGAGAGCAGTAGTATTAGGGATTATATGGAATGCTTCAGCTATTCTCCTTTCTTTGTAATTGGAAAAGCTGTTTTGTAATATTTTAATATTTTTGAAATGTATTTGGTGGTTGTTGAAAATGGCGTGAACTACTATTGTCGACTAAACTCGAAGTCTATCCAGTTCTCCGAGATTATTAGGAGGTTTCTTTGCGTAAGTAGGCTGTATACAGCACATGTTCTTTCATTATATTAGTTGTTCATAAATTTAGCAGTTTATTGAATTCACAAAGACTAATTTTAATGGTAAAAATCAATAGTTGATGGGATAGTATCTGAAAACGCCCTAAATTTCAATGCTGACTAAAATACAGTAGTTGTTTTCTAATTTCAGGTCACTTTTCTAAGGTCATATATAAGAATTTTCATATAGTAAAAAAATAAATGTTTGTTTGAAACATAAGTGATTCTTATTTGTAAATATGAGAAATGAGAATTCTCTAAAAGTCACAATAACAAAGAAAAGATGTAAATAAAAGAACAATAATTAGTGCATAACAAATAACTGAACTGTGTTTTTCTTTTTTTTAGTTTAATAAGGTTCAATGAATTATGTTGTCTAGTTTACTTTTTCTCTTCCATTTACATAGTTAAGTGAATAGTGACATATTAATAACATAAACTGAATCAGTCTCAACACACTTGTTCTGTAAATTAGAAATAGATATGTAAAATGAATCCATGGTTGCAATTTATCAGATTAGGTTGTATATTCAGTACAACTTTAGTCAACATTCTTCATAAGGTCAAGTATATAAATGAGTCTGAGTGTGATATTTTTCATATGTTCTCCAAGCTTATAGAGAAAAGCCTTTGTGTCAACCATAACTCCGTTTGTATCAATCAATGTACATAAGAAATAAAATATAAAAGGAGATAAAATGATGGAAAGTTAGGAATGAATCAATTGTAGTACTGTAACTGCTTTCGCTTTATGTCATCCAGTGTATTCAGCCATCGATTACTTGTATTATGTTTAGTCTGAAAAATAAACTCAGATATTGGACTAAGAGTCGGTGAATTCAACAACTAATTTTACTATTTTATTTCTGAGGTACCTTCTACGTATTTGAGTAACCTTTGTCCAAACCATTTCACTTGATGACATTTAATGTCCTTATTAAAAAATTTGTTTTTTATTCCACCTAATATTCAGAGAATAACTTTGGAATTACTTAATCAGTAACCTCACTATGTGAAGGCAATACTTCAAGCACATGTAGTGTGAAATAATTTCAACCTAATAATTCTTTGAAATTTTTGTAGCCTATTTTTTGGCAGTCTTTGAGTGATACATAGCGGAATAGTGAAGAGCGAATCCAGACCTTGTTTCAGAGATGAACATTTTGCCTGTGATATAAGTAGTTTCAAGAGAAATGAGGTGATAGCCCCTCCGTTGATTCACTTCATTTGAACAAAGTTGTCATTGAAACAGATCAGTATTGATGATACATTTTACAATTGGGAAGAGGTAGAACTATTCAAAACAAGATACCATCGTTACACAAAGCCTTCAGCCAACTAACCACGTTGAAGGCGTTCTAGCCGAACAAAACTATGTCACCTGAATACTTTAAGTTATTAAATTAGTCTCCTGGTAAGATCATAACAACGGATCTCAAGGAACAACTGTTTAAGGAAAATTGAACAGCTTAACATTATTTTAACAATATTTGTAGAGCAACTTCTAAACATCTTACATCCAGCAACATAAATCCATAAGCCAAACTAAATTTCAATTTCACGGCCAATCTTCCCCAACTTCTGTCACTAGGAGAAGACAGAATCTCTGGAGACAATAGTTAAACATGCTCGCTCCCTACTATGTCAGTGTGGTCGACAGTGTAACTTTGATCTCGAACCCTAACGTTTTGATACGGTAGATCCTCATAGAAAAAGTAACTCAGTCAATCTGTTAAGACAAGTAAGCATGATTATCGCTTAAACGTACCCGTTACCAACACGAAATGAAAGATATACATACTAAGAATTCAAAATTTAAAACGAAAATGAATGCAAAGAAACAAAGACGAAATCTCAAGTTCGAGTTGTTGCATACTTACTGCCCCTAAGGAAAAATTGATATTCTTGATATTTTCCTGAGTTTCAAAAGTAGTTAACTAATTTGCGAGTTAGAGATTTATATTTCTAAAACCTTCAAAGAGAAAATATTGATTTTCATGTTTAAGTAAAATGAAGAAATCCGTTTCATAGTTTAGCTGAAATTCAACTTATAAACTTACATTTTGAACTGTGAATGTAAATGTAGACTTAATTATTACAAACACGATAGTTTACTGTTCTTATTATGAAATAAATACAGTTATGAACTGCCAAATACGCTTTTTTTCTTAATATACTAAAAAGATATTCATCATAAAGAAATAAAAAAAAGCTTAAATAATGTGTTCTAATAAACTATACTTGATCATTTAAATACAGTTGGTAACTTCTGTCGGAGTTTTGTTCTCTGAGCTGGATGGTTTGGTCGTAGAGCTTTCATGGTTCTTCTGAACGACATCATCAGCACAAACTTCAGATAAATAGACTTCTATCTGAATTTTGAGCTGGTAATGTCATTCAGAAGAACCATGAAAGCTCTATGACCAAACCATCCACCTCAGAGAACAAAACTCCATCAAAATCATCCACCTGAGCTACAAATCTTCTCCACTATCACAGTTGGTAACATATTAATCGCTCTGATATGAGACGGAATAAGTACGGGTTAAATATATATAAAAGAGATTATTAATTTTTTCAATCAAATCGAAACATTTTTCCAACAAGATATACGTATACAATAAGGGAAAAAGATTTAGAAAAGAAAGCAAACTGTCAATTAAATTCTACGGTAGTATTACAGTTTATTGTGTGTAAAATTATGATTATGTTCAGGGCCAGTTAAAGTGTCTAAATCCTAGAATAACATTTCATTCTGTATTTTGTAAATAAAAACAATTATTTCATATAAGAATAATGACTAATCAATCTTTTTAATTCGGAAACCGTATTCATTTTCATAAATTCATCCTTCATGAATTATCAGCTGAATTATTTTCGTATAAAACATTAGTCGTGGTTATAATTGACTTATTAAGGCAATTCAATAGTTGAATGTTTTGTCAATTATAAAGTATTTTAATGGTTGAATTCATGAGTCGCTCTAAGCTAGATAGCCATTGAAAACCTCGAAGCATTGGGTGGACGTTTGGTTCTAATATGGGACTCTCCAGCAATGTGCATTCACGATCCCTCAACCAGGACCTTCGGTCTCGCTCACGAACACTTAACGTTTAAACCTATAAGCCGGCATCCAACGGTGTTAATGTCTAACTTCAATTGATCCATGATCTTACGCAACCGTACATTGATTGTCTGAAATGGATAACTGACTCCATCCGAAACGGATTGGACTCCGCTGGAGTTCTAGTGAGAAACCGTGACCACAATCTTTATAAATTCTCTTTATGATTATGACTTGTCCACGTAGATATTTGCGAGTTAATCGTGAACACAGATTTAGCATCTAATAATTTATTATGGCTTTGTATGTGAATATTCGTTTGTGTTACACCATTTATATGAAAAAAACTTAGTGACAAACTTTCATCACTGTGTTTGAGTACTGTTATTTAACAATAACATCACATGTCTATGCTAAGCATTTTTTAGAAAAACTAAGTAATTGAAAAACCAGTTACAGTACAAAGAAAATAGGTTTTTGAAAAGAATCATTACACTCATGAGTATTCTAGAATTACGAAATGAATTTAGTGTGCAAAACAACCTTGTGTATTTATACTGATCTATATACTGGATAGTTAGAGGTTAGTGATTTTTCATGACCAGTGTTTTGAGATTACTAGATTTACTCAGTAGGCTAGAATGTGTATATATAAGTGTATATGTTGACGGCAATTGTATCTCTTACGACTGACTGTCACCATAAGGTCTATTTTATGTATGTGTAAACTGTCATTTTAATAATTTTTAAAATTTCTAAGAAACACAGCTGACTAAGTTTATCAAAACTATCATTATTTTAAGTCTATGGCTATCAATATAAGTCGACAAGAATGGCATGTTACAAAGTGAAATCAATCATTTTATTTTCATTTCTTCATTGTATAGTCTACTAATTATGGAACACAAAATGGAACTTGTAAATGTTCTACTAGTTCAAAAGTTTTAATTAAAGAGATCAACTGTTAATTCACCATAACTATACAAATATGAATTATGTTAACTAGATATCACCATATTCAAAATAAATCATTACATCACAGTGAATAATTATCTGCTTGCATAGATTGTAAAGGTTTGTTGTTATTTTTCAAGGTGGAAGTCTTATCCTCCTTAAAACATTATGGTTAAAAATCCTAACTAGGATGTATTAAACTTTAAAAAGACTCAAACAAAATTCATTTACATTCTTTCAGTCCTAAATATCCCAAAAACATATTCGGTCACAATTTTAGTTTCTTTCTGTTGTCCAGTTTATTCCGTTTTTAATGGGTCAGTTTTCATTAATATCTATTAGTAAAACTAACAATCCAAATGATGTCATTTTATCTTATCTTTACATTTTGTAGTTATTTTAGAGTCTACTCTAAACTGTTGACAAATGACTGAAGCAATATATATATATATATATATTCAGGACAAAATTACCGATCACTTATCAAACTAGTTTCCTGTCTATTATCCATGTATTCAATGAAAATTGTTAGGGTATATTCACTTTGACAATATAATGTCTATCTATACAAGCTTACGAAACTACATATATATTATATGAATCATAAATACCTTTTTTAAGCTGACATCAATATACATCAGATAACATATTCATTTATATTTCGTATTATATTATATTTCAATAACTGACAGATTAATGTTTTATAGTAACTGAAAAATCAATATTATTTTATATCAATAACAAATGCCTTTTTTTCTTCACATCATTATATTCATGTATCTAATGTAAATGTAAAAGTAATAATTTAATAAGAAAACGTGAAGTAATCATAAACGGTAATATTAATTAGACCCCTACTGAGTCATTAAAATTTATCGTATTCATTTACAGTTATTTTATTATTATTATTATTGATGTATATCTATAATGTTTATTCATTTAGATTAATATAATGTAGACAACATATTAGTATTATAATTATATTTATGAGATACTTTATAAAGTTGTTTATATTTTAAAGCTTAAAAATGTATACAATGATTTGAGTATTCATTCACACAGTTTTTATTATTCAAAATGTAATAATTGAATGTTTGAGTTAATTAAAGCTAGACCACCATGGAAAAATTGGAAACATTGAATGACCATTTCGTTCTAGTACAGGATTGCTCAATAAAGTGCATCCATGATCGCCCTCGCGGGATTCGAACCCTGGACCTATTGGTTTCGCGCATGAATGCTCAACTTTTTCCTCATAACAGAAGTGGTTGAATTCCACTGGTCACGGTTTCTCATAAGAACTCCAGGGAATACTTATTGAAGCCACGTTTTTCATGATGGTCTAGCTATAATTGACTCATGAATCCGATTGTAAAATTACTAAAAATCTACACAAAATCCCCTTTTGGTAACAAAATGTAATGTTCAAACACCGTATTCATTTACTACTCTATAATCATTCAGTAAAATTTAGTCTTTACTGAATATTATCATTATTATTATACTTTATGATTATTGAATGTTAATTGACTTTATTTGAACTCTGTCAGGCGATAATAGATGAGGTTAAACAATCTTATAAAGAATGAAATGAAGCACAATATCAAATAAAAACATAGTCATTTTTTTAGTTGTCTTAATACCATTCGATTAATAATTTAAACGTACGAAAAATTGTATAATCTAACATTCTAAGGTAAAAGTAACGTATTTAACATTGGTCTAGTTACTATGAATCAATATTGTTTGGCTCTACAGAAGCTATGACTATATTGACATATTTGATGTCATATTAGGATTTTAAAAAAATGTACATTTAATATTAGACTGTAAATAAGATCATGATCAAGTGATCGATTTCAATCAAATGTGATCGTTATTCTAAAAAGTGTAAATATTGATCATATTGGCATTTAAACATTTAGTTCCTCTGACGGAGTTTTGTTCTCTGAGCTGGATGGTTTGGTCGTGGAGCTTTCATCGTTCTTCTGATCGACATCATCATCCTACATATAGGGACGAAAATCAAACCAATGGGAGACACAACCAAAACAAAGAAGTGAACAATGACAAATTTAAGGTCAATAAGAACCAATCAACACCGAGGTGCATAGAACAAGCTGTGAATCACATATGGAGAAATTTGGACACTTCATTTCTATCTCAAGTTTGTGTTGATGATGTCGTTCAGAAGAACGATGAAAGCTCTATGACCAAACCATCCAGCTCAGAGAACAAAACTCCATCGAAACCGTCTACCTGAGCTACAAATCTTCTTCGCCATCTAGTTTCTCCTTCTATCAATTCAATTGATCTACACTTACTTACTTACTTACGCCTGTTACTCCCAATGGAGCATAAGCCGCCGACCACAGTATGAAGAATAAATCCCAAATAGATTTAAAATTATAAAACAATAATTAAATTGAATCCTTATTAGATTATGTTTAATATACTTTAGGTTTTCTGTAAATATCTATATAAATTCATTTTGATCATTCATTTATATGAATTTAAAGTGTATATAAATAACATTGATAATTTAACTAATTCCAAAACATTTTTAGACAAATACTGGTGGTAAAAACATATTGAATTCATTCAATTTAAAATTCACAATAGTTTTTTATTTTGTTTAAAATAAATCTGTTTCATAATGAACGAAATCCAATAATACTTATTGATTTCAATTAGTTGTATTGCTTACATTTGGCACTTAATTTCATTTATTAATAGTTTTATCACAGGACGATATGTTATGAAGTATATATTTGTAAGCTATTAAAATAATACGAGAGGTTATGAACCAGAGTGCTTGAAGTCATTGACTTCTGGTCTGAGCTATGTTGGTAGATGCAGACTACTTGGTTGAGGTTCACGTGACTATCGTACCCAATCGTTAGAGACTCTCTGTGACATGGCTCAGAATCGATCACAATGGAGTAAGTGTATACACTCTTTGTCTTCCCTTAAACTATGGGATCAAAATTATTTCATAAATTTCTTTCTACAAACTAATTCTTTCTTCCTATACTATATCCTTATATGTAATCTTTCCTTTATATATTACACCATTGAGTTAAATGCTTCTATGAATCTGGTGTTCGTCTTGCTGTGCTAAAGAGGTATAGCAACTTCGACCGATGCATGTATGTACCTGGTCCTACGTTTTAACTGACTGACTGAGATATTCAAATGATGGAGAAGATTTGTAGCGCAGATGGATGATTTTGATGGAGTTTTGTCCTTTGGATTGGATGGTTTAGTCGTGGAACTTTCCTCATTCTTCTGAATGACATCATCAGCACAAATACATTAAACTACATAACCGTAGCTATAGGTAATGATGTTTTATGATTACTATAGTATAAATATCAAAACAAGTCTATGTATAGACTGTATTAGTAAACAGTGCAATTGAATAGTTATTTACTATTTTTATTAAATATAATCACTAAAACAGTTTTAATCAGTTGATTAAGACCACATGTAAAAATATTTAATGAGTGAAAAATAAAGTATTTAATTAAGCCACCTGCCAAGATCAGAATCATGACCTAGCAAGCGATATTAAATGATAACACCAAGGTAATACACAAGAGTGTACAAGTATGGACTTTAGCTGTTTGTATCTATGATTTGAAACCAAACGAATCCCCAAATTGATCTGATTTCATAAGAAATCTATCACAGTAATAGTCAATCTTAACTAAGCAACTTGATTTTATTCCAGGGCATGTGTTATTTACTTATCAAAGCGAATAAGAGTAAAGATAAAAAAAGTTATCCGATCTGAAATAACAGTTGGTTTTGTTTGAATGTCTTCTGTCAGAAGGAAATCGATAACAACCTCTCGGACAATGATTTTGTTTCTGTCTGTTCATCAATCAAGTCATTCCGAAAGCATATTAAAAAACGTTTATGAACGTTAGAGCTTATTTTATTCTTTAGTTATTCCCCAAATGGGTATTTGCGTTATGCGGTTTTATATAGTGTAGAGACTGTCGGTAATAAACCAGATACTATGAAAAACAATTCCTAGTTCGCGGAGTAAAATATGGGTTGATAAGGAAGATATGGGTTAAAACGACTTGGCTCGGTTACATCGAGCATATGTGATTATTTATTTATTGAATTAATATCTTCCTATATTACTTTAATTAATGAAAATCATTCTCAAGCGGACACATTTTACAGTCTTAACCATCATTATTGCTCTAAAGAGATCATCAAGTATTTTGAGGCACTATATCTATTTACAAAATTAGAAGTCTGAACTGAAACAGCATCATAAAACATCATCCGAATTAAACGTATTGTTGAGATCGTAATGAGATAACGTTCAGCATTTACAAAAGCACCTTTGATTAATTGGCTTGGTAAAACTCCTTTTAATTATACACTTGACAGACATTATGTAAAACCCTGATTGTTTTTATCTAAATAGTCAAATATCGAGACAATTCGCACAAGAGACATATATGCCAATTAGAGACTGATCAATTGCAGTCGTTAATATCAATGAGAAGATTCAAACAACCAATACAAAAGTCAATACATAACAATGTCTGTTATCTTTCGATTCTGTACAGCGAAATGTAGAATGACCCTAACCACTTTATCTTCATAATTGGCCGATGAATGTACTATATCCTTATACACAATCTTTCTTTTATATGTTACTACCATTGAAGTAACTACCTCTACGAATTTGGTGTTCATCTTGTTGTGCTAATGAGGTATGGCAACTTGGACGGATGCATATATGTGCCTGGTTTTACGTTGTGACTGACTGATTGATGAATATAACAAATATTATTGTATATATTGCCAATAAAAGCGTAATCAGACGCTAGTGTGTATCTGGTTTATGAATGATTTTTACGTTTTTTTAGGTTTGTGATCTATAAGTCACTTTAAATAACGCTGTCTTTAATGTAGTACCTCGTCCAAGAAAATCTAATTTATTGTTACTAATAAAGCTCTAAACAGTTTTAAGATTGTTTACATACATACATTTGTCTGCAAAATAGTTGTTTAACGACAAAAATGAGTAAAAAAACCCAACGAACTAGGTACTTTTCATAGATATCTTTATCAGTTTGTTCATCCCAGGCGTGTTCGTTATCCATTTCAATATTCAATCCCATGAGAGAAAAAGATAAAAGGTTTTCATTCATTCTTATTCACAGCAAAGTATATTTAAGGACAGTACGTATTTCGTAGTAATTGAGTTCTAAAAGATATTATTTTTTTTAACTCAATAATATAACAACAGACTTATTCACATCGTGTCATTAGACAAATGATAGTGGATATGACTTTCCAAATTTTACAACAAAACCTGTGAACCACTACTTCGAAACCTGAGTGATTTTGTAATATGATCTAAAGAAACAAAACTTATCATTTCCTTTTATTTTCCTTATGACTGCCAATTTTAAATTAGAGAATTCCTAAGTAAGGCCTAAACTCTTGTTACATACGAACGAATAATGAATAAATTATCAATCTTTTAGGCTATATGAATAATTAAAAAGTGAGTTATGGCAACAACCGGTAATTTTTTCAGTGGACAATTGAAAGACCCACTTCATGAAAATAGTTTCACACATAGTGAATACATTTTGTTAGGAAATGCGCCAACAATACAATATTCGACTGAAAGTACATCACAATAGTGAATTTTAAGGATGAAACATTCTCATCGATTATTATCTGTTCAAAACTAAAGTATCAGAGAACAGTAGTAAGTATTCACAGCCTACAGTTCAAAACAGTTATGGCATGTACTGTTTACTACAAATACAGATGATTTCTTGAACTTATCGTGTAATAAGCTGGATGTTTTGGGATTGACAGTGAACCTAGTCGTCATGAATCAGAGAATAGTACTAAATGAAGAACAGCATAAAACTAAGGAAAACAAAATTTTATTTAGTTTATAATAGTCCGAAATGTAACTGCATTATTAAAATGATATTTATAATGTATACCTTAAAAACATTATTTTGTTATTGAAGTTAGAAACAATAGAAGGAACTAAATAAACAAAAATGCATCATGAACAAAGGAGGACGATGGCTAGCAGTGGAATTCAGGACATCCGCCTCGTCCTACTTAGGTCTCGTTGGCTGGATGTCCCTGCATCTCAGAGTTGATGTACACTCCGGGACTCGAACCCAGTACCGTTCGCTCCAAACGCTATCACGTTATCCACTTAGCCGCTGAGTTCCACTACTAGCCACTATCCATCTGTTCTATTAATATTTGTGACTTAATACAATATCTAGGCGATCCGTACAGGATGCACATATGCGAATTAGAGACTGATTAATAGCAGTCCTAAATATCAATGGGAAGGCTCAAACAAGCAATATAAAATGAATTAAAATAAGAATGCAGATTAATGTAACACATTATAAAATACACATATTTTGTGATACAAGTAACTAGGTAAGACGAATTCAATGGATTAATTGTTCATAAGTGTGATACTTCGAAATATAATAGGTAAAATCTGAATATAACTAAACATATTATTTCTGTGATAGACATTTGATCATGTTGCATTTTATGACAAATAAATACTTGGGTCAGTTTTGGTGAATTAATTCATAGACATTAACCTAATCCTTTTATATCGTATGTTTATCAAACAAGAATATTCTGGATATATGAATACACTTTTTATGCAAATATGTTAAATTTTACTTAATTGTAGCACTTGAATATTTCCAGTTTACAACGAATAAAAAAATAATAGTTACGATTTCGGATGTCAAGCTTGTATATATATAATTAAATTCGATATTTTTATTATATAAAGATGACTGTTGACAACAAACTGAATGTCAGACTAAATAGTTTTATACCGCTTGTATAATAATAAATCTATACAACTGTTTAACGTTTAGATAGCATGAAAAGAAATCAGTTTTGTATTTAGTTGCTATTAAAGACAAATATATCTTAAATAGATCAATTGAATATTATTTATATCTTGTTTTTTCTGCTTTCGATATCTTTTAATAACTCAAATGATTAGTTTATTTTAATAGTCTAATTTACTTTTGAAGTGTAATTAGATAGAAAAATAAAGATGAAGAGTTTTCCTGTAGTGAAGTCTCTTACTTTATTCTTGTCAGTAGTCGTATTAAGGCCAAATCTAGGTATTTTTTTATGGCAAGTAGTAGTTAGTTCTACAAGCGTATTTCAATTTTACTAATGTTTTTGCACCATTGTAAAATTGTTTAACATTAGATGTTAGTGAAAAATACAAATCTGATTTGAAATATATTTTATGCTGATAGGTGTTAAAATTTCCTCGTTTGGTGTCTGTTCTTCATGCGGATATTTACAAACAATGATTTAATTCCAAAAAGGTGTCTTTGTGGATATTATAGTAATTTAATAGTTGAAATCATGAATCAATTGAAGCTAGATCACCATGGAAAACCTGGAAGCACTGGACGGTCGTTTCGTTTTATTGTGAGACTTCTCCACGATCCCGCTTCACGAGATGAAAACCCAAGACCTATCGATCTCGCGCGCGAACGCTTCACATCTTGACCACCAAGCAGGCACCTAATGATGTTAATGTCTAACTTTAACGAGTCCACATAATTATTCGTTAAATTTCCTTTTGGTGAATTGGGATAATGGAAAAACAGTCGAACTTATATTACTTGAATTGCTATGAGCAATCAAAATCTGGTAGTATTATCTATAGAGCTGATATTGATTATAAAATCGAATTCAGTATTTATATAATCACATCTTTTGATTGCAATGTAAGTGTTCCCGAAATTAATTCGTTATAAAAAGTCTACATCGATTTTGTATCAGTTACAACGTCGTAATGATAAAAAATACTGATTTATACATTTATCTCAGTTTACGTTGTGGGTTGACTTAGACTAGGTAACCAGTGAAAACTACAATGAACTAAATACTTAATTTTATCTAAGCGTGGAACTCTTGAGAAGTACCTAACTACAATTCTATCAAGCCCTGAATCAATAACCATTGAGATTTGCAAGTAGGAAATTTAATTTCGTCAATGAGGTGGGTTTCAATGGCTTTCATCTCTAACTTCAGTTAATTCCCTATATTGCGTGAAATTCATCTATTGTTACTGACAAAACCTCTCTGATTCATTGAATGATTGAAATTCACCAGTTATAGCTTTACATAAGAACTTTAGTAATCTCTATCGAAGTAAGTCACTTATTAAAGGATTTTATCTAGCCTGAATGGGTACTATCAGCTATTTTATCTGCATAAATGTACGTATGTTGCATTTTTAGATGTGTGTTTAATGCTCTTATTTAGTGGAGATAAATTACGATGATATTTAGAACAAAGCATACACTTTAACTCTTATCATTCATTCTCATAATTTACTGATCTACATTCATTGATATTAGGACAAAAAATTCTGTATTAACTGTGATGTCGATCACCTGCAAGTTACCAGTTTTACGTTCCCATATGTATATTAGATCAGGAGTACTAGCTTAGAAATTCCTAATAAATAGTTAACCTCACTAAAACACCAATTAGACAGGTAGATGACGCTTTCGTTTTTTAATCATTCTCACCTAGATTTGAGTTAGAGCAAAATGTTACGCCTTATTTTAATGCCTCGTAAAAGGTAAAAAAACAATCATAAACATCCAATTTATACAAACCATGGCTAACTTTTATAAAAGAACACTTTTGTTAAACAACTAACCTGGAGTGGGAGCACATTCGTTAGTATCAGCTATATGATTAGCTTCAAGTCTACTAAATCTGTCAGGATTCCATGAGCAGTAATCTTCTTCCAGACTCAGACTACTACCTTCATCTGATCCATTATCTTCACCTTTATTTTCACGTAATCTTCGTGGCAAGAAAGCGTCATCATCAATATATGGTACATCGTAAGCACCTTCTGGAATACCCTCCTCTAAACTTCGTACACTTATACTTTTGTCTACCTTAGATGGTGTTACTGAATCTGGATACAAGTAATCATCATTAACAGATGGTTTTGGTTGCAGGCGTCGTTTACGCTTAAATTCATTGCGTTCCAGGGTTACTGATCTTTTTTTAACATCACTTGTATCTATATATGAGTATCTATTCTCATTAAATTTGGATTTACTATATCTGTCTAATGTTTTAGTTCGTCTTGATCTATCATTCTTTTTTGATTGTCTCTCAACTGGCAGATACTTTGCAATTAATTCTGCATAACGTTGTTCAAACTCGGTTCTCTGTTCACCTTCTGAATTCAGGCTTATCTCATCAACATCATTGCGTATCCTCCTAAGCGCCGTATTTTTATTCACATCATTTAAAGGTTTAGATTTCAGTTGGTTGTTTAACTCTTCTGTAGTTGATTCATTATGATTACTTTCATCCCTTAATGATTGATGTTCTTCAAAATATTTGGGTGAAATGTTTTCTACTTCATAATTACTGATACTATGTTTATCATCATCATTGGAATGCTGCTCTGTTACGTAACATTTCACTGTTGACCTTTTATGTATTTTAGCGTTATATAATTCATCACCTTGAATATCTACAGCGATATTCAACGGTTCCGGTCTGTCATCTGTTAAGTGCTCAACTGTCTGTAACTCATTGATAAGATTTTGTGTAGCGTACAATAATTGACCACTTTCCAGGCCATTTTCTTCACATATGTCTTTATCAGATAATGAAGTTCGGTTTTTTATCTCGTTGATTTCAGTATGTTTTACGTCATTTATTGATGGAGAGTTAGTTTGTTGAAGATTTGATGAATCACTATTCATCGAACATTGTAAATGGTCTTGTTTTCCAACATTACCTTGATCTTCAGTATACAGTTTGGTTTTGTCATCGTCATAATCATCTTTGTTAAGGTAATCTGCAATGATATCAGCTCTGAAAGTTTCTTGTTCTGTCGTATGATTCAAACTAGGGGAAGGTGTATTTATGAGATCACTGTTGTCTCTTTCTTTATGATGGGATTCAAATTCTGTAGTTGTCTGTTCTTCTACTACAGGAAATTCGACTTCTTTTGAGTGGTCTACAAATGAAGTATAATCCATGGTATAAGATTTAGATGGTAGATTGCATATTTCCTCTTCATTATGATCTACTTGAGTGTCTGACTGTTCGTCACTTCCATTATTTGGTTGATCAACTGATGTAGATATATCGTAATCAAATTTTGTTTCGATTTTCTCATGAGGTGTTTGAATAATGCCTTCAACACCACCTATACCAATCCTCCTTAGATTTTCATCTATTTCGTCATTTACATCATGTACAATAAAGTCAAACGGTATATCATTTTTATCAGTGGGAGTGTGTTTACCTGGTTCAGTTAGACTCATTACTTCTTGTGGTGTGATTCTTTCAAATAACTGTTCAGATTTTTCATTTTCTTCAGTCAAGTGTACGTTTTCATGATGTTGAGGTATAACTTTTTCTTCAGTAAAATGATCAAACGACTCTTCGAGTACTGTCTCACATTTATTCCTGTCTATTTCATCGTTTTTCAAACTTGATAAACTTGTTACTTCTAAAAGACTATGTACATCAATCATGTCTTTACTTTCTCTTATATCCGAAAACTCTAACTTTGCAGCATTCATGTTACTTTCACCTTCCCCGTCGTCTATAATATTGGAATATGTCTCTAATTTATCACTAGGAGGGTGATTTTCTTCTACATATTTTTCAGTGGGATCATTGTAGTCAGTTATTAAAGCTGTAGGTTCTAACTCTTCTACAGAGGTATGTTCAAGGAATTTACTTGTTTCTTCGTCGTCATTCATCTGAAATTCTGTAATATCATTATGAGATATTATCTTCTCGTTTACACATAATTCACTGGTATTATGTGATTCTTTATCATTATTCTCATTTACATTTGGATGTATTTCTTCACATTCTAATTTCAAATTATCACCGGATCCAATTTGTGTTAGATTTTGTGTTTCAACTTCAGTTATTAGACCATTTTTGTTATCTATGATATATTCACTTGATGATTCAGTTACGTTTACATTATCATGTTGATTTGAATCATCTAATTTATGTTCATTTGTCATTGAGAAAGGAATATTCTTGTCAGAACAATCTACAATATTTTGCTCTTCTTTATTTAATTCCTTATTTATCAAATCTTCAACATCAGTATTACTTGTGATATTAGATGAATTCGCCATTACAGGATATTGTGATCTATTTAAACTGATCTAGATCAAGATTTATTGAATTATTTGTCAATTAAATCAATAAAGTTTGATTTATTTTATGGTTCTGATATTAAAAATTGATAACAATCTTTTGAAGAAGAAAAAATAACATAAATTAAGAAGTTACACTATAAGTATTTTCCACAATTAAGTTAATCCACTATCACATAGATAGATCAATTCCACATGAGAAAGTTATATATTGAATTTTAATAAGGACAATCATCATGTCAATAATCATAATCATAATCGTAATAATCTTAATATAAATATATTTAGAAACATTTTTATTATTAACCCATTATAAATGCAGATTATATTTTTATGTGTAATTTAATAATTTTCATTTTACTTTATTATGATTGGTCATATACAAATTTATGTAGTCAAGGGTATATACAACTTTACATTATCAATGAATAACATGTAAATAATTTACCAAAAATTCATTTCCGTTCTCTTTAATTATGTAATACATATTTATAACCTAATAATAATGATAATAATAATAATAATTTTATGACTTAATTAAATAATATGAATCCTTGAAAGTGTTTAATTCATATTTAATCATAAGTATTATATAGGACGATCTTATTATTAGTATTAGTATTATTATTATTTTAAATGAGCGAGCAATCGATGAAAAATGTAAGAAAAAACACTTTTAACCAATCAAATTGTTACTATAACTATTCTAACCAATCATATTAATCCATTAAACCTTTTGATAAGAGTAAAGAAAAAAAACGAGCAGAAACTTTTATGTGGCTTTTTTCTTTTTTCTTCTTTCTTCTTCTTTTTCTAAAATAGAGAATTGAGTATTTTGAAGTAAATAATAGATCATCACATAATATTATTACATAATAATAAACTATTGGATAGTATTTTTTTAAACATAGATGGATAGTCCCGTCCTATTTGGGACTAGTCAGTTGGATGTACCTGCATCTCAGAGTTGATGTTCACTCTGTGACTCGAACCCAGTACCATTCGCTTCAAACACCATCTCGTTATCCACTTAGCTACTCTCGTTATGGATTCCATTGCTAGCTACCATCCATCTTTGTTTAGAAAGCTTTTGACTTAAGACTAATATCTAGGCAATCTGCACAGGATTCACATATGCCAACATGAGACTGATCAATTGCAGTCCTCAATAATAATGGGAAGATACAAGTAAAACAACACCAAGTGAATTTAGTGAATAGTATGTCATTTATTGTCATTTATTCAACAATCGATTTATGAAGTATAAATAATTTAATTCAATGGTGAACAATCATCTAATTCTTATGACATCAGTATAATAATCACTGAATACCTTTAATATTATATAAAGTCGATTTTGATATAATACATAGAGCATTGGAAGTTACTTACTAAATGTTTAGTTTGTTAAAATGATACTGTTTTTTGTAAATAGATTAATGTTTTCTGTCAAATAAAACATTCGTTTAGTTTGAATATATTGTCGTTGTCATCGTTTTTATGATGATAGATTTTCTTTCTTGTCTTATATGTATGAATGAAAAGAATTCAAAGAGGACAGAGTACTATTGACAAACAAATATTTCTGTTCTAAACTAATATAGTATAATAAAGCAATTTATAGTTTATTATTTTTGTGTCCTTATTTTCACTGAAACTGTTTTCAAATGAAAATGGATTAGATATATTGAGAAGATACAAAAGATGTTGTTAAAACAACATAATTCTCTTGTTTTACATTAAGAAAAAGTAAGGAATGTTTATAATATCAAAATGAAAAAAAATCAGTCAGGTAACTAATGGTCGTGCAATACAAACCTTCGAATATTCTTTGGTTTTTTGACCTATTATTTTTAGGACACTACATATAGTCGTCATGTTGAACCGTATGTTTTGGAAAAAGAAATATAATGACAGAAACATGTGTATATAAATTTGCAATGGACTAGAAACATTGTAGATTTGACAAAATCATTATGTTAAATGGACATGATGATTTTTACTCTAACAAAATCCCCACATAAGACAAAAAGTATGGACGCAAATGTTAAATGGTCAATTATCACCAAAGATTATTTAGAAGAAGTAACTAGGGTAATGGAGAATATTTACGGCCTATGATAACTGCTTTGAAGTTGCCCCGTTCCCTAAGATGGTCGAACCATCCATCACCTCCTAAAAGACCTTACTGAATATACATTTCTAAGGATGTCGTGTCTAATGTATCTAAACTGGACGTTGGATTTGATGTTCTTTAACATCACTGTAATATATTTTTCAAACCATTTTCGGTGTTTCAAAACCAAACTTAAGACGAATGTTCTAATTATACGGGCTAAATAATCGGTTTTTTTAGTCGCAATCTTCATACTACACTTTACTGAGAATCGGTTAGGAAAATGTCGCTACAAAATATTTCAGTCAACTCGTCCTCAGTACCATTCGTACGCGGATGAACAAGCTTAAAGTTTGAAAATGATACTTTTTTCAATTAATATACAAACCATTGAAGTATATTTTGAAGAAATCAAATAAACTTTATCTAAAAATGCTTAACAGAACTGAGCTTAAAATTATCAGTCTTTAATGTTTATAAATATCAGTCGAAATATTTCTAAATTAAGGTGAAATAAACAATGAAATACAATTTACATTACTTTCTCCGACAGTTTTCTTCCAGATAAACTCATTAGAATGAGAAATAAATTTCGTTTATTTCCGTAGTAATTTAAGATCATTAATCAGCTAGACAATTTTAAAATGTTTATCACATTCATAAATTTTTATTTAAACTTCTATTAGATTTAATTTAGTGGTTAGGCACTCGCGTGTGAGGCTGATAGGTTCTGGATTCGAATCTCGTCAGGCGGGATCGTGGATGTGTATTGTTGTGGCGTCCCATACTGAGACGAAACGACCGTCCAGTGGTTCCAGATTTTCCATGGTGGTCTAGCTTCAACTGACTCATGATCTCAACTATTAAATTACTATAATATCCAAAAAATCCCTCTTTGTTATTAGATTGTTAAATGAAGCTGATAAGTTAATTTAATACTGAAAGGGTTATCATAATCATTTTCTTATAAAAATGTTCTTGATAATTTGCAGGAATACATTCATCAATATCAAATCAATGAAATTATCGAAAACTTCCTTTTTGTCCCACTATTGTAGACGTCTTACCAAATCTTTATCACATGGTTTTGTACACAGCATAATGTAACCTAAAATTTAATCAGTTATTGAAACATTAGTATGGAAAACTATTTCATCTTAAAAGTGTTCTTTTTGATATGTTTTTATGTAACTATAAACTGAGAAAAGCGCCAAATGACGATTAAATTGTCTGAGGTGGTTTTGCGTAAAGGGTATTCATAGTTGAATTCTTGACTTTTTTCAGGACAGATTACTAGTTTTACGGATAGTTATACCAAGTAAATAATCTAAAAACTGAAATGAAAAATATCACCGTAGGTCATTTTAAGCTTAAAGTTATTAGCTAACAGAAGCAATTGTTCATAATGATATTCAAACAAAGCAATGTTGAATGATCTGAGACAACAGTTGTCTATTCTATTATGTCAGAGTACTTTTTGAGTACATACATTGATCAGTACATGCAGCTAAATAAATGAATGGTATTACAATAAAAAGATGTCTGTTTTAGAATTTTTAGTATCCAATATTACTCGATTACATGATATATTCATGAGGCTCATTTAGTAACTTACTAACAAACATACGATGTCCAACCACTAAAATTCACTGATCGTGTACCATTAAGATCTTAAAGTCGAAAGGATCTGCAGAAACTACGTTTAAACTGTAAATTTTGTTTTTATATTTATATAAACTATAAAAGATTCATTCAAGTGGTTGTTAACAACAATTTTAGAATTCTACATATAATATTTTAAGCAGTTTCTTTTTATTATATTTGCATAACAAAATTATAATAATGAGAATAAAGATACTGAATAATGAAATAAATATATTACCTCATTTTTTTTTCAAATCTTAGACTATGGTATTTCTCAAATGATACAGAATTTAATAAAACATCTTTAAAACCTGTAACCATATCTGTTTCATACCAGGCACTTATGCATACAATATGCTATTTATTTACTATACTCGTGTTCAACTTGAGTCTGAGATTTGTATATTTCACTTTTTTATTGTTGTTACCAATAATAATAAATCATAACATATCCAGTTCTTTTTAATAAGCTGAAGGAGATATGCAATACATCGAATACTATTCTGCTGATCAAAAATCATCTAAAGAATGACGATGTCAAGAATAAAAAAGATTCATGTATTCATTAGTGAATCGAAGATTATGAATACTAATAATATATAGGGTTTTTGTTATATCCTAAAGAGTAGAAAAATTGTACTTGTGACGCTCCTTAACTCATTGTAAGCCACTTCTTCAGAGTAGGAAATGGCTTACATTGATTCATGAAACGTCAGAAATACAATTTTTCTATTCGTTGGAATATAGCAAAGGACATATTTATTATTAACTTTCTGCTCAATCATCAATTTATTTTGAATTTATATCAGATGGGTTTTGTGGGTATTATAGTAATTTAATAGTTGAGATCATGAGTCAGTTGAAGCTAGACCACCATGGAAAATCTGGAACCACTGGACGGTCGTTTCGTCTCAGTATGGGACGCCACAACAATACACATCCACGATCCCGCCTGACGAGATTCGAATCCAGAACCTATCAGCCTCACACGCGAGTGCCTAACCACTAAATTAAATCTAATAGAAGTTTAAATAAAAATTTATGAATGTGATAAACATTTTAAAATTGTCTAGCTGATTAATGATCTTAAATTACTACGGAAATAAACGAAATTTATTTCTCATTCTAATGAGTTTATCTGGAAGAAAACTGTCGGAGAAAGTAATGTAAATTGGATGTTGGCTCATTGGTCTGCTGGTTAAGTGCTCGCGCGCGAAACCAGTAGGTCCTGGATTCGAATCTCGCAGGGGGCGAGGTTGTGGTTGCCACTGCTTAAGAGCCCCATGGTAAGACGAAACGGCCTTCCAGTGCTTCTAGGTTTTCCAGTGTGGTCTAGCTTTAAATGACTCATGATCTTAACCATTGAAATTATTTGGAATTATCAAGTTCACTCCTGGCATTGATGTTTGCAAACTTATTGATACTATTGTTTTAATTACAACATTTTCAGTAACAATGAAATGCGTATATATATATATATATATATATATATATATATATATATATATATATAGTTTAGATCTCTAAACGTAGAACCAATGTATCGAGCATATTTTTCATCATTCAGAATCGGGCTTATTTTAATTATATCACGCATATAATTTAACAGATTTACAAACAACTATTAACCAATTACAAAAAGTATCAAATCAGAAAAAGGTAAATAAACAAAGTTTTATTTTCAATAAGAATCTATTTTCAAGCTTTTATATCTTAAATCTTTAAATCGTACAATAACAAATTGGATGTATGACAATTACATCAAGATAAATTTTTATCGAAATGTCTTATCAGGAAATTCTACTTTTCTAATAAATAAACATGAATGACTATGACGAATAGTTCTAGTTTGATATTCATTCTCGAATACATAACATTGCGATGCAAAATGAATTAAATAAAGTGAATTATTCTGTTGGATAAATAAATACATATTTTAAGCAACAACATGAATTCATGCAAAGAAAATGCTTTATGAAAAGAAATGAATCGAATGACACTGTATATACTTCCATGTATATAACTTTATTAATATTGGCAATCTTAATAGAGGTAACTATGGACACATATATGGCAGCAAAAATGCTAGAAAACTTGACGATATCTGCTTGTAATGATAGGACAGTAAACATATTAGTTAAGTGGAAGATACATAAAATTATCACATAATAAATAACGGTTCATATAATTCGAAAAATTGTGAATGTCACCAGACCTAGACAAACAATGTTAGGTGGTATTCACCTTACTTTTGTTGATATTGTGCACACAATCTACAACTAAATGGAAAGCATTTGATACGTTATCAGAACCACTGTAATTAGCACGAAAAAATCACTAGCTTAAAAAGGTTTGTTAGTATGGGGTTGTGGAGATGGTTGAACGTTTTTGATTGAGATCATGAATCAATCAATGGTAGACCTTTGATGAAAACCTGGAACTACAGGGCGGTTGTTTCGTTCTAGTGTGGGATTTCTTAGAAGAGCACATCCACGGTTGTTTGAATTATTTTGTTAAATTAAAGAAAATAATTCATTGAATCATATTTTCACATGCACATTGAACGTGGCCAGGTACATTTATGAGAAAGAGATACAATAATCATTAGTAATGATCATTTATATTTAGTTGAGATACATGGCGAATAACCATAATTAGTAAGAAAAGTACTGATAAATTACAGCTACAATTAATGAAGTACATCTTTTATAGTATTTTGATGAACATGATTTTGTAGGGCTGAACTTATTGGATATTGCCATTATGTTCTTATATTTGTTTTCGCCTGAGCAGATTTACAAATAATTATTGAAACTTATGTTTAAATGTAAATGAATATATACTGAAATATTATAGTCACGTGTATAATTCTTGTTATTTGTAGGAGTAGCTGTCAAGCACAACAATCTTGGTGATTAACAATGAAAGTAGATAATGAGAATCACGGAAGGATGACAAGACAGGTTTCAGTAAAGTAGGATCAAAATGTAATGTAGTATGTTTGCGATTCGATCATGCAGATATTGTTACCTTAAATATTTTGTACTAGTGTATTTAGTATTACAATATTAGTAATTCAGCAATCATTAGCACAAATAATGATATTCTTATTCGCGATTTTCCGGGATGTTACTTAGAGGTGAGAGTCATATTTCTAAAGAGCGTTGAATCATCTAAATACCTAAATTTCAGTTTATACTAGACGAAAACTATCATCTACAGTAGCTACTCTATTATATTGTTCCTCAGAATATCATGTAAGTACTAATTTTCTGCATAACTTAGGAATTGAGTACATATTTTTGTCAGTGTTCAGATCTGTAAGTCAGATACGGCTGGTGTATTGAATGAAGTGTCGTTTGTGCGGGTAATGTAGCTATCTATGACTCTGGTGAAGTGTATTTCGTACTTTATTACATATGTGCAATTTAGACTAGATCACAGTTTGAATTAGCTGAAACTGAGTTAAGATGATGAAGAACTAATCAGTTCTGTTAACTGATAATATTAAACTTTCATATATTTCAATAAATACCATATGCAATCGGCAAAATATAACTATCACAATTGAATACTCTGTGTTCATAGTTTATAACAATTAATAAAGTGAGTTAACTTACGTTACAGTCTATCGTGAAGTATTGTAATGTCGGTGATTCATTCAACTATTCATTTTTGTATTGAAAATATATCATTATCATTATTAGTAAATTAAGCTTGATTTATCAATTAAAACATTGGTAATGCCATTTATTTCATTACAAAGTTTCAATGCTAACATATGTTCAGTTGGATCTATTCAAAATAGAAATAGCAAAGTTCTTGACTCAGAGGTGCAAACAACTGTAACCTAATTGGAATCAAAATATATGCATTATCTATTTAAATGACGTGTCTTCAATAATAAATGATTACGTTATCAATATCATGATTGATGAGTAGGAATCTATGTATTCACGTAGTTGTTAGAGTTTGATTGAAATATTATGAAAATGACATTATTTGGAAGCACAGTTGGGGCTAAACGATTATAGATAAAGTATGACGTTATAGGGTACTATTAACTTGATGAGGAATTACATTTCACATTTTGTCTTCCTTTTCTTGTGTAAGTGTTGGTTTATTGTTTGAACTAATATTGTGCTGATATCGATTATTTAAAAATGAAACTGAATGAATGATTAAATTCATAGAAAATTTCAAAATGTCTATAGTTTCTTAACTCAGGTTCTGAGTCATTCGCTAAAAAATTTCTTTGAAGTTTGAAGATAATCGTACTTATAAGTAGCATTTTTGAATCCATTTCCGAATGAAGGTTTAATGATGATGAACTTTTTATTCACAATAAATATAGATTTCCGCAGTCCCTAATTAACTTCAGTTATGTCCACACAACATTATGTCTGTGCCAAAATACCATTCTCATAACGGTAATATCTATCATAACCTTACAGATTTCCCATCCTAGTCTCAAAATCTACCATCTCTTCTTACCGAGAATATATTTAGAAAGTTTAGTTTGTTGGATGTTATCTAGAACTATGAAATGACTCATCTACAAACAAGATAATGATTAACGGTTTTAGTAAAAACTAACAGTTTTTGTATACTATTGTCATATCAGATAACCCTATTTTTTTCTTGTTTATTAATTTGACAGCTGATTATGTTTGATTATCATATTCCATGGATCTATAAAATACCAATGTCCGATATAAACCAAGATAAAAGTTTTCAAACTATCAGCTTCTTTCATTAGATTGTTTACTTAATTAAAATAACTTAGATCACCTGTACTTTTTTTATGAGAAAAATTAAATAATTATACTCTCAAGAATATACTAGTGATAGTACTGTAAATAATACAAATAACCTATTAAAAGGTATATCTAATGTCTAGAACTCACTGTTTAGGTTGAGAAAAAGATGGAATACATTCGTGACTAATTATAATTATATATCAGGATCGTTTAAACATCCTTCTTGAGTTCTCTTTTTTTCACTGAAATGTTGTTCTGAACGTAACTGCTTGTATAAAAAGGGGATAGTTACAATGAAACTTGAGTTTAATATTCTCAGCTAACAATTATATTTTGGTAATTTTTTTCTTTTCTTTTCAGTGTATTGTCTAGGTTTCGACTCATTTGATTAGGATTATTAGTATCCCAAATCTTGAAATTTCAAGTCATATTTCTTTGTTACACTTAAATAGTTTTTAACACGTGAAGAGAATTATATCCGCAGAATCTTTCTTTTACATTTTTCAAGACAACTAATAGATTGATGAACAAAATTCAATTTCCTGAAAACTTGGTTAAACATAGTGTAAGCATAATATTCAGGTAAAACAATCTTAAAAGTAACCAATTTTTCTAGTAAATGGTGGGAACAACAACTTGATTTAAAATTATTAATTACTGAATTTTAAATATCTCTATCTTTACACATAAAACAAGATAAAACTCTCATTAAACTGTGGTTTATTAACATCACAATAAACAAGTTTTTGTTTTATGTGTTGCTTCAGCCTTAATGAAAGATATAACTTGTTTTAACCATGAAAATATTTCCACTGAAACATCATTCTAGTCACAGTGAATAGTTGTGTATTTCTACTGAGTGAATTATTACCCACCTGAAAGCGAAAATATTAAAAAAAGTTACAGGGTTCAAATTATTTCTTTACGTTTGGTAAAATGATTTTGATGGAATTAATGGACAATAATTTAGAATTAAGCTGTTGGAGAAGATTTGTAGCTCAGGTAGATGATTTTGATGGAGTTTTGTTCTCTGAGCTGGGTGGTTTGTTCGTTGAGCTTTCATCGTTCTTCTGAACGACATCATTAGAACAAACTTCAGATAAAAATGAAGTGTCCAAATTTCTGCATATGTGATTCACAGCTTGTTCTGTAGACCTCGATGTTGATTGGTTCTTGCTGACTTTCAATTTGAATACATTGTAAATCGTTTACTGTTCACTATTATTTAAACAAAAGTTAATAATTTATTTCTTGATTATCAATGTTTTACCATAATCACTTGAAAAGATGTAAAAGTTTTAGAATTATCAGAGTTAATAAAATTCAAGGGATGCTAATTTTCAATGGCAGTTTAAAATAATGTTATATCTCCAGAAAGATTATATGATCGTGCATGATTATGCAACTCTAATGGTTAACTACTACTGAAAGTTGATTGTCTAGATTTCAGCGTTAGTTTAATTCTATCGATTAAGTTACAGTGTAATCCACTAATCAAAATGATAATATTACACGTATTATACTTTATGGATTAATGACAACCAAGAAGAGATGGTAGACTAAGTTGAAATAAATTTCTTGATGTGGCTAATACTTAAGGCTGTTAAGATTTTCAATGTACGCTTTTGATAAAATGATAAACTGTTTGTAACAGATTTACATTTGAATGTCTGTTCATCATGTTTACTATAAGTTTACTTTAGTAGTGTATTTTTTATGTATCTCATCGATGCTGTCTAAACAAAGAGTTGGCTTTTTTCAAAGAAAAGACGAACAATTTTAAGAATTTATGTGCAATTTCTTACTTGTTTTTTTCAGAAATGAGTGTTTTCATATAAGTTTTAAAAATGAAAATAAGTTTAACTCTGTATCTGACTATTATTAATTTAATCACAAATCATGTGTTCATATATATTATTGCCGGTCGTGGAATCCAGGTCATATCTTTCGTCTTATTAGGAACTCGATAGCTTGATGCAGCTGTATCCCAGAGCTAATATTCACTAGGGAACTAGAACCCGATATCATTCGTTTCAAACTCCAGCGGGTAATCTACCTTGACTGACCAAAAGTCAGTCAAAAATATCAATAACCGGATAATCTAAATCATTTTTAACTTCACCTAAAACTTATTGAATTTCCTAAATGAGTGGCTAACTGAGCCCCAAAAGTAAATGGATAACACGATTGTGTTTGAAACAAAAGATGCTGAGTTCAAATACCCGGAAGGATACATCTTCTCTGTGATACAGGTATACTCAACTGACGAGTCCCATGTAATCTCAAACACGCGTCCTAGGTTCCAGTACAATCTGCATTCAATCTATCCTATATCAACTTGTATCATAATGACTATATAAAAGCAATCAACAGATGTTTACATAATCTGTGTTGCTTCTAATTTGGAAATTTTCTTATATTATTTTCACTGTCAACTAAGTATTGATACCTTTTCTTTAAGACGTTAAGTGTGAGCTAGGCTTCAGTCGACTATTTATAATAAATAAACTTATAGGTAGTTCATATTTTGATTGATTATTGGCAATATATTGAAGAATGAAAATAATTGTGTTTTTCAACAAAAGTTATGCTAATAAGCTGATTTCAGTATGATGGCATTAATGAATTCTCAATAAAAAACCATAATGAAATAAGTTCATATGGTGTATTTATGAAATACTTTTACTAAAGAAACATAAACTGTAATTAACTACAGCATATATACGTACAAATGAATAAGAGAACTAAATTGTGAATTCATTGGAAGCAATATTGATGAATCAAGTGATGTATGGAAAAAAAAATCAAAATCATACAACTTTCAATGATTACGAATAAAACGTTTCCATTAATTACATCACCATATATATATATATATATATATATATATATATATATATATATATATATATATATATATATATATATATATATATATATATATATGGATAATGTTTATGCTACCATTCGCAGCAGTAGGCTTCCAATTAGAAACTGGTAAATGTAATCGAATGAGAGTAATACGAAAGAGAGGAACAGATAAGAAACAAAACCGTGTGTGAAAAGAATATGAAAAAGAAATCATGAAAGAAACACTGGTCATCGATCAAATAGTTTTAAGAAAATGCAACAAAATGTAAATCAGTCAGACTAACTTAAAAGTAAAAGTGAATGATTTTATTAACAAAACTGTAGGGTATTGAATGTAAAACCATTGAAAGTTAATTATTCAACTTCTTAACAAACACCACCACATTAAATTTTTGATAGAAATACAATTTTTAAAAAAGGAATAATAAAATTTGATCATCATACTATTCAAGTTTAACGCTACTAGTACTTCTAATTCTAGTTACTTTTCGATTTTTATATTTCACTTCATTTCTTATCTTTACATAAGTCTAGCCAAACCATCTTTATCACTATGTATTATCTGTTCTTACTAACGGAAGTGTCATATCTCTATACATTTAATATACATATAATATTGATTGAATTTCATAAATAATATTTAATTTACTTATTGAGTACTATCTGAAAATCAGTCTAAAAATATACCAAAATTACAATAAATAAAATAATTGATAAGACCAATCTGTTTTCCTTTTAAAATAAACCTTCCTGTATTCTACATACAATTGAACTGACTATGTCATCATTTAGACTCAAAGAGTCGTTTTCTTTTAATGTATCATCTTTTGTTACAGTCAAGTTTGAAATCAGAGTTTTATTGATTAATGGTTCGTACTTGAATAAATAAGAACTTAGATGGTTAACAACTGAATAATCAACCGTTTCATATTGAAAGTCGATACTTTAATGTCGTATTAATAAAAAGTGTCACAGACAATATAAAAAAATAGCTTAGTTACTGAAAAATACGCTTGTTGTCATCTTTTATTACGAACTTGATTATATTATTCTCTACTATGAATTGTTTTCTCTACCCTAAAATGTTTTGAGAATAATTGTGAACCTAAGATAAGTATTTAAAGTGGAAAAATACCAAATAACGGATTTCATTATAGTTATAGTTATATGGACATGTATCACTGATCTAAAATGTAAGCAAATCAACTTCATTAGACAATTAAACTTTATTTTTAACTAGAGAGAAATAGATTTAAAAAATTATGGTTATTTTTATCAAAGACAAGTGGCTTATCATGAAATTTTGTGATATCACTATTAAATACTAGAACCATAGAATGTGGATTGTTGAAGCAAGTCCTTTTGTCTTCTTTTCCAGTGTTTCTTTTTCGATTTATAAGAAATCTAACAAGAAATTAAGTTTGCTAGTAACTTTTGTCTGATATTCTGAATGGTTTCCTAATTATATGAATAAATCTATATCATCTGTGAAATACTAAATCAAGTTTCAGAAGGTTTACATAATCTAAAAGATCATCAGAAAAAAATAGTGTTAAACTATAAAAACAACTTTATTTGAGTTCGCTGTCATCGTGAATTCATAGTGAAATTGAATCAATGTTTTATGCAGTTTATCATATTATTATAAATTTAGACGTAGAAAACAAATCATAAACAACAATATATATATAAAATAAGCTAAAATAAATTCACGATTTTGTGCAATCCTTCATCCATTGTCTGAGGCGATTAACTGTCTCACACCCAACACAGATTCGACTCCGCTGGTCACAGTTTCTCACTAGAACTTCAGGAAACCTATCTTGAAACTAATCATTAGTGAGCACATGATTATTATCAGTATAAAGATAATCAAGCTAAAAGCTGATGGATTACTGTTTAGCTTGATATGTGGTTAGAGAGAATGATGTATTTTGTTCAAATAATTATATTAACTTAGTTTGAGAAAGATAGTATTTCGTTAAACAGAAAACATACTATAGTTTACTTTGTTTAGTCTGATTCGTGGAAGAAATCCTATTTTGCTAAGAACAAACGTTACATCTTACTATTTTTGTAAAATTATGTTGGGAAAATAAAATTTTTCCTTGCAATTTGGCATAGAATTTGTTCTCTTTGTAAACCATAGAGTTAGAGGAAAATTTCTTGCTACTGGTAAAAGTTTATGTTTACTAGATTTCTAAAGGGAATTAACCACTAAAGTAAGTATATTTTCTGCGCCTAAATAAGATGCGTTTTGTTAGTCAGAGGACATTTATGGTTAGTCTTTAGTTTCTAAGTAAAATCTAAGTGAATTTGTCATTATTTAGCTGGGAGATTTATTAACTGTGAAAAGTAAAACAGTAGAAAGTATAATGTGTAAATTAGTTATTAAACGAATTTAAATCCATAATGTCTAGATCATTCAGTTTGATTTATATGTGTAAAAATGGCCTAAAAATGTTTAATGAATTAGTTTATGTACAGGCCTAAAGTAATTTTCCAAGAATGCTGGGAATGTTAGGTAACTCAATGGAGTAGAAAAAGTTATTAACCGACATTTTGATCACTTCACGGAAGATGTTTTGATATGAGATTTATTGAAAAATTTAAATTTTTGTATAGATTTTTACGTGGATAATTGTAATTGTATATTATTTATATTAGATCAAAATCTGAAGCTTAAATAACATCGTTTGTATATGAGGAATTAGAGTCGACCCTCTTAATGTATATTCATTTCAGAGAGCATACTATAACATGGGTTTTAAAAGACAAACTTTAAAGATTATTGAAAAAGCCATTCTATTTGTCTGAACTTCGTATTGTCTTGTCTAGTTGGCCATTATTTCATAGTTAAGTGAAAGAAAAGCTCACTCCTTGGGTCAAATCAGTATGCATCCATCATTTCATTTGCTTATGTGGAATATGTTATTTTAGCCACACAATATGATGTCTGTCGAAGTACATCACCCTGCCTAGTTGTCCAAAAGACCGAAAAAGTCAGTCAAAAGCTTCATCTTGGAACATATATTTAGTCCCGGTTGGTTCCCCCTGGCAACGTTGGAAAAGAAGAGAAAATTTTTTCCCTCTATATGGTCTCAATTCCTAGATAAATAAAGAGATCATTTGATAAAATATTCATGGTTTTGAAACGATAGATGCATTCTATGTCTGTTGCAGGAATTCAAATATATTACAGTGGGGTTAAGATAATCACTAAATTCACATATTTTTAGCTCCTTTTGCATAACTGAATACCTATAATTTGAATAAATTTCATGAAATTATGAAGTGTATTTTTCTTCTGTAAACTCAATTTATCAAAATAAATAAGATCGAGTTCACTTGGTGTTCTTTGCTTGTCTCTTCCCAGGTAGCTATCAGGACACAGTAGCTAAGTAAATAAAGCGATGGCGTTTGAATCGAACGGTACTGGATCCGAGTCCCAGAATGGACATCAACTCTTACATGCAGGTACATCCAGCTGACGAGTTACACTGCTAGCCACTATCCATCTTTTCTTAAATAAGATCAAACTTCCATTAACCATTTCTCTAATGATTTTGTGTTATGCCTTAATGTTAGCCGGACTAAAACAATGAAACCTTATATCATGACCGTAAAACTAGATAACTGTTCATTACAAAAACATATTTCAAATTCTTTCATTCATTATAATAATTATTATAATGTGCTGAATAACAACAAATATTCTCTGGATTCAGTGATTAATGAAACAGAAGGGAAGAAAAATATTTTTTTTTGGAAATTCTTTACATGATAATAAATGTAAAACTAAGGTATATTATTTCTGACTAGTTTAATTAATTAAAGATAATACTTCCTGATAATATGTAGACAATCATTTATATTACTATGCAAATAATAATTATTGTATATAGAACATTTTATCTAATGAGCTGTCAGGTTGACCAATCGATCAAAACCTTTAGTTACTACGTATTATAAACTTCAATTATACATTTTACTGATCAATTAATTACTATTCTTAACTATTTATTATGCAAGATTGTTATTTAGCATAGCCATCTTAAAGCGTTAATACTAATTAGTAATCATCCATTAGGTGAAATTTTATCGTGGAAAACTATTTATTTCAAATGAATTCCATAATACCTGTTGATGAAAAAGTATGCAACAATAGTTGCTAGTTATACGCTGTATAAATGTATTGTACATGTTGTTATGTTGTTATTTGTTTCTTAATTACATCTCATGATCTTTTACGTTCATTGATGTAGTAGAAAATCTAAATAGCAACTAACAACATTGATTTTTGTAAAATGGTGAAAATGATATTTTTTAAAATAAGCATTTCATAGAATTTGTAAGATAAGTCAAGTATGCAGGGAGTTAACTTGTTTGTTTTAAAGTACTAATGAATCAAGAATGTTAGTAATTTCAGTAAACTATTTTCTTTGTTAGAGCATTTTAACTTTGTAGAGGAAAATATTTACCACTAACATGAGAAGCAATTTAGTTAATGCTTTTCGAAGGAATTTAAGATTAATTTTCTCCACAGCAGGTCTGAATAATATGTGATATCACGAGATCATTTTGTTCTTGACTAACCAATAGTTCTAGTACGCTTGTGTAAGAATTTAATTATTACTGATTATCTCACTATTCTTCTATTTTTTGACATATCTTTTAGATCATTAGTATCCGAAATAAAACTTATGAAAATAAGCAAAGGTCCAGTTTTAAGAAGTAGATAAGTTTTATAGTTGATGAGTAATGTTTCTCGTTCAATTGTGGCCATTGACAATGGCACAAACAACGTATATTTTACTTTCGTGGTCATATATATCATGATAGTTTAGTATCGATTTTTGATGAGAAGCTTATCAAATACCTGATAATGTTTCTAAAATATCACATTGTTGAGGTGATTTCTATCTGCATGACGCCGTATTTGGCATAGTCAGACGTAACACTTGAAACTTACAGTGAATTTGAAACACATATATATCAACCTAATCACAGTATACTGAGTGCAGAATCCTTCATGATATCTGGCGTTCTGTAGGCCGAAATCATGGCTACTATCATTAGAAAAACGTAAATGGTGAAAAATATCAATAAAAATCCATAAATATGAGATATACTACATCTGTACTGATAATGACATTTCATACTAACATTTATTGCATTTAAATAAAGGCTTGCATCATCCATAAGTATTGGTTATCTAGGTAGTATATTTCAACATATACAGGTTTGTTTAGGAAACATTTTAAATATAACAAATTTATTGTTTATATCAACATGTATCAAGATTTCAACAAACAGTTTTATGTTAACTTGGTGCTGTGTCTATAAATTTTAATTGTTCATCTAAACACACTCGGAACAGTTTGCCAGCCGAAGTGGTGTAAGTGTTTAAAATTCATTCACTGAGATTATTAAAAATGTAATTTTACATGTAAAGAACCTAATGAATAGAAAACCTATAAAAATATAGATTTATTCAAATAAAGTTTCGGAAATTATTCCAAGAGTTTATTGTTAGAAAATCAGTAACTGCAACCAAATATAATTAGGTAACATGCTCTAACGTAAATTTACTACATCATCACTGATAACGAAGGAATATTGATGAAAATATCTGTTTTATATCATGATAGGTAAAACTAAACAGGCCTACTGTTAGGTCCCGATAAGCATAATAAATGGTAACTTTTGGGATCCATTTATGAACCAATAATATGTGTATATTTTTATCGTATAGTTGTTAAATAACAAAACTATTCATGTCCCTCTTATTATAAGCATAATTTCGACCCATAAACTATTATTATACGATCTTGGATTATGCCCTGTCTACTAATTACTACCTCCCCCATTCACAGCCAAATCTGGCTAATTCTTGTACAAATGTTGTTTCATATTTCATGATACGGTGTGGTCTGTCTGGTTGGTATATAAACCCAATATTTTTGAAATAAATGATTCATATTGCAGAGGATGAGGTTGGTGTGCTGAACTTAACAGGCTTGGCTAGGCGGAGAGCGAAACCAATCAGGACTCTAGACTGCTCTCACGAGTTTTACGCGTCATTGATCCAATCGATAAGTTACTGCTCTCTGATTGGTGGTATCATTACGTATACATTAGCAGGACACTCAGGCCACAAGTTATAACACCTACAGAGAATTATATCAAATCATTCATAAGTATTTTATATTGCTCCAGTAATCATTGTCACGCAAAAATATATTTTATAGCATATTTCGGTGACTGATTATTGTTCTTTTATCTTAAAGCATTCAGTGATGTTTTCTATTCACAAGCTTATGAATACTTTTAATCCATTGCTGTGGTAAATGTATGTTGATGCTTCTTTAAACTCCATCACTTCTTAAAATACAAAGTTATATATATATATATATATATATATATATATAATGTCTTGCATAAGGACACCTATTAATAAATAGTTTCCAAATACATTTTACACAATACTACACTGATGATAGGTCATCTATTTTGCACTGTGTACGATTATTATACGAAATAATTCGTTTGTTTGTCTAGTAGCTGTTATTTGAATTTGAACATATTACAAATTCATGCTACAATTATTCATTTCATTTGATTGTCACAAATATTAGTCTGGTTCATTGAAAAGTAAAAGTAAATGATGTTTTTTTGAATGATAACTGAAAATTTCACGGGCTTATACGATTTAATGTGTAATACAGAAAGGTAGATCTATTTTCTTAATCACCATCATACGATATATACACGTCACTGAATATAGAAAACAGTAACTTTTACAGATCACTTCGTTAACATATTTTTGAGCTTAAATATAAGCTATCAAGTATAAAGTGCTTATCACGAAGGTTTGACTTTAATTATTAGATAACGATTGTATATCCAGTTTATTGTGGTGCGATTGTAGCGTAATCATGAAACCACACTACCGCTTTAGTATCCAAACTATGTGTATACTCTACATTCCAGATGTTCAGCAGTAAAACGTACGAAGATAATTAATAGAGATCGGAGAAGAATGATAATAATATTTTATTAACGATTTTTATCTTTCAACTGTATGTTAATTATGAAAATTTATTTCCAATGTTTGTCTAATATAAGAGCTTTATCTGAAAAGTAGAAATGTAGGAATCAAACCCATAATACTATAAGTATAGTACATACTAGAAAATAACTAATTATGAAGGCTTAAGCCAGTGAAAAGTTAACATTGCTAGACATGGTTTTTGACATTTTTAAGTATGTTGAATAGATTTATTTTGGTGACAATGTGACAATGTAGTTCAGTTATTTTAATTTCCGAATAACTATTCAGAATAGCTTGATTTAAGACTTCATATTTATATTTCATTTTAGTTAGTAATAAGCTATCTTGATTTCTGTCGTTCTGACAATAAGTTCTTATTGAATATATACATTAATTTTCAGCTCTCTACTTAACAATTCAGTGAACTGAATTTGTGAACTCAGATTCATGTCCAACTTATTATCTCTAGTTAATGGAAATTCTCTAAAATATATTCTTCAATCTATTTTGATTGAAAGTTTCTTTATATTCAGTTTTTCTTCAGAAATTATCTCCTCTATTCCTTCAAATTATACTTTGTTTCACGTATTGTAGTAAGCTGGATTAAAGAATTGATAGATATCAGCAGTTTATTTTAATACAATTAAATGCATATTCGAACATCTTACACATTACTTCATAATATTAAATTATGAACAAGTTTGACCATATAACTATTTAAAGTCTACCAAGTTTATATTTCTATTCGATTGATTCAATAATTAAAAATCTATGGAAATCAAAAATATCCCTTTTCAGATTGAATAGATTGGATAAAGTTGATAACATATTGATAAATACTTCAGGAATTATGACCAAGTAGATCTTTCTGTAAGATAAACATAAGTTTCACAATTGATTGATCACTGGGTGGTGATCAATGTCATGCTTGTCTAGTCCTTATTAGTGCAGATCGAATGCTATCGATCATGTTGCAATGTGGCCACCAGTCTAGGTGACTCGACACTGCGGGCACTATGTGTTGAGATTTAGATGGCATGGAGGTAGTCAACAGGAAACCCTGGACCCGGGTTTCGTGCTATTTGGTACTCGTCAGCAAGGTGTACCTGTAATCTTGAGGGAACTGGTGCTCTCTGGCGGATTCGATCTCGTGTCACCCAGCTTCACAGTCAGAGACACGAGATCGAATCCGCCAGGAGCACCAGTTCCCTCAAGATTACAGGTACACCTTGCTGACGAGTACCAAATAGCACGAAACCCGGGTCCAGGGTTTCCTGTTGACTACCTCCAACTACCATCTAAATCTCTAAACATAAGTTTAAATGAGCATTTGTTTATAAAACATAGAAATAGGAAATATAGAAAACAAATATAAAGATTTTAATCTCTGGAAAATTCCCATTATATTAAAAACACAATTATATGAACGAAGAATATTATTTTCAATGAATTTCTCATCAGATACTCTCCAATTATCTCATATCTAAATTAATAATCCATAAACGTGGCCAGATTTAAGGCAGAGTACATCATTTGGAAATTGTAATATGTGAATTGAGAACTGTTGTTTGTTATATAAAATCATTTCAGGTCGTTAATGTTGGGGCTGACTAATATAAAGTGTTAACATGGATCTCAATGGTTAAGATCATGAGTCAGTTGAAGCTAGAGTACCATGGAAAACCTGGAAGCACTGGACGCCCGTTTCATCCTAGTATGGGACTCCTCAGCAGTGCACATCCAACGACCTCGCCCCTTGCGAGATTCGAATCCAGGACCTACTGGTTTCGCCCGCGAGCACTTAACCACTAGACCACTGAGCCGGCATCCGACGGTGTTAATGTCTAACTTCAACTAATCCATGAAGTTGAGCGACTCATGATCTTAATCACTGAGATTACTACAATCTCCACAAAACCCATCTGATATTAACATGAATCTGTTTATAAGTGAAATGGAAATTGTGTGATAAATGATCAGAATAAATATGGTCAACATGGGGTGAGAGAGAGAATAATGTAATCACAAATCACAAATTACGTAATATGTAGAATAATATGAATTAGGTCAGATATATCGGAGTGGATACAGAATGAATTCCTCAAAAAAGTTATCTAGTGTGATGATAATAATAATAACAATGATAAAGATGGAAATCAGAGTGGTTAAGATAATAATAATAATATTTATTCTGATCATTTATCGCACAATTTCATTTCACTTATAAACTGATTCATGTTAACACTTTATATTAGTCAGCCCCAACATTAACGACCTGAAATGATTTTATATAACAAACAACAGTTCTCAATTCACATATTACAATTTCCAAATGATGTACTCTGCCTTAAATCTGGCCACGTTTATGGATTATTAATTTAGATATGAGATAATTGGAGAGTATCTGATGAGAAATTCATTGAAAATAATATTCTTCTTACATACAATTGTGTTTTTAAATATAAAGAGTTGATTTAGAATAAATGTTTATCAAAATTCTAACTAAATGCATTTGAATAAATAAAATTACTCATTATCATTGAAACTACTTGAAGTCAGAATATTTTTTTTTTCAAGTAAAGAAGATGATGATGTAATGGTAGTTGATTTTCATAGAAAATAAAGCACTAAACGCTTATTTTTTAGATTACTATTCACTTACAAGTATACTTAACACAATACTGATATTAAAATAGTTTAGTTGTTAATCTGTTCAACAAAACATTTAAATCACTATGTACTGATTCTTATCGATTATTATTATTATCATTCTAGTCAAAGTTCAATATTATTTACTTTTTTTTCTTCATTTATGAAGTTTATTTTGATGAAAATCTTTTGTTGGTTTGTTGTTGGGGATGTTAGATCCCCCCAGAAATCACTTGGTAAATAGCGTATTTTTGTAATTTTATTTAGAAAAATTTGAATTTCTTGTTTTCGTACAAAAAGCGCACATTTTTACGTTCATGTCGTATTTCCCATTTAGGAGAATCTTAAACGCTACCGGTTCGTTGTATCTTTTAGTATGCTATTTTGTAACGCTTTCCAAGGAAAATTTTATGCTGTATATATACGTTTGATTTGTGCCTATTGTTATTACTCCTGCTTCCGGCTGCTTATGGAATATATTTCCCCATTTCTAACTTCGACTTCTTTCTAGTTAGTGGGGCTGGGACGCATCAGAATAGCTAGTTCATCGGTTTTTGGTTACAGAGTCCTTGTTCCGTTGCAGACTAGGTGAACTCGTATTCACTTCAAACATAGCATTTGTTTAAATTTATAAATTTTTTAAAAAACTTTCAAGTAGCTCAAAATTTAAAAGTTAATTGTTTGAATTTGGTACATGAAATTTTGTTCAAATCAAACTTTTACTTTGAATTTAAAAGTTTACATTCAATTCATAGGTCATGTAAAACATAATGAAAAAGTTTCAATTAAATAATGTCAATGGAAATTTAATAATAATCTAGTGATCAATTACAAGCTTGTTTCTGGACAGATGTTAGCTATATATATACACACAGTTCGATGCATCAATACATTGTTTTGTTCATGACTGAAATGAAAATTAGAACCATTTCATGATGACATGGGAAGTTATGTATCACTTGTAGTGGAAGTAATTAAAAACTGGATAACAGTCAAACATACAGTTCATTATTTATATCTAGTTTTAAATAAATACTTACCGTTATAATAATTTGCTAATGCCTAAGTTGCTAAATATTTTTCAAACTTTGATAATTCAGTACTGCATTGATTCAATGGCTAGACGGTTACAATCAATTGTAAAGACTGTAAAAAATAGTAAATCATCAATATAAGGACTAATTACTACCAAACATTTTACAGATACAAGATTATTGGTTTGTATTTTTGTGAACTAATCTCGGAAAATTTCTTTTTCAGTACATATTTTAGAAGAAAGTAACGCACCAAAGAAAGACTCTCAGCAGGAATTTCCAAAAGAACCTCTTTTCAGTGTGATAACTCAAAACTTAAGTTTTATAAATATGTTAGGAAGTAATCTCAATGTAGTTGGAATATTAGATTGTCAATTAAAACAAATTCATTAACAAAAATGCATAAAAGTTTGAACTATTTTCTTATCGGGAATATTTTATGATGAAATATCTGATTATGCATGTCTAATCAAAATGGTCATTATGGTGTTCTATAGCTTGAATTACATTGACAAAGCATTAGTGACTTGTAACTAGCAGTGCTCATTCATTATATGAATCATCTTGAGGAAAAAAGGAATATATAATTCATTTGTTCTACTGGAAAACAATAGTGAGCTGAAAAACGATTTAGGTATATGCAACAAATAGTAATATCCAAGACGATTTTTATAATTTATCACATCGTACATGAAACAGACTTTGTGATAGTTTCACTCTCTTTAACTAATCAATCATATACAATGGTAAAGTTCATCATAATAACAAAATACGCTAAAATTATTCATTGCGGCGAGAATTATAGTAACTGTCCTACAACCAATTTCGATTATGGTTAAATTTTGTTAAGACCTTTTAATAACTTATTTAACAGACAATGTTATTCGAACAGTAACAACTCGCACATTTCTTTGCTCAATTATGATCACTATCATATTTGGATAAACGTGTACTCTTGATCACATGATAGACTACGCACATATCTATTTTTAACTAAAGTGTTAGTCGCGTAAAGTCACTCGATAAGTCATCCTTTTTCCCATCTATTTATGTACTGGAATCCTATTATTAGCCTTTACCTTGCCTAGCTGAGCCTTATTCGATTTGACTATAAATTTGCCTCTGTATTTGCTCGCATACACACACATTCGCCTCTCTGATTAGTATTCGCTCGATATGCTTATAGCCTTGTGGTCTCTGCTATCCGCTAATTAACTGTAGTTGCCGCTTCTTTTTGCCTTCTGATTTCAAACAACGTTGCGATTTATATAATAACGGTTATCAAGGTGATTGACTAACGAAGCTAAGCCACGACAGAATAAAAATAATGACTTTGTTTAGATAGAGAGTAATAATATGCACTATCACTTTGAAAATATCATAAAAATTGCATATTGAACTTTTATCAGTCTAGAAATTTATTACTTTCAAGTTCTTTTTTTGCCAAATATTTCATCAGCAGCGATAATAATTTTGAAATAACGATAATAACAAAGTAGTGGGATGAAAACTGGAATAAATACATCAAGAAAAAAAATCTTAATTACTTAACGTTTGAAGCTGAACATCATGAACTTGAGAAATATAAACAAATTCGGTAAGCAAACGCTATGAAAATTATTTCAGACATTTGTAGTCGAGATTGTGAGTTCTGTGTTTATTATTATAAACAAGTGATTAGGAGATTCTTATAAGGAACAGGATATCTAATACAAGACATCTCCATGATAATTGTCTTTGAAATGAGACGAGAGAGAAGGAAAGATGTGTTGCCGAAGACTCCAATGGATTTAAATTATATTCAAGTTTATTCACTTGCATAATGATTACTCTGTTACTATCAATCACCAAGTATATCACGTATAGTAATCATTACTACACAAAATTACAGTAAATTTTTGAATAAAGTAAAATTGCCTTAAAATAAAAAACCTAATTCTATAGTGAATGAGTCGATAAAACTGATAACACACCGATTGACATTATTATTAGTGGCTTTATTAAATATAATAGTTTTGGTACAATATAGATTTCTCAGTACAAAGTATTTCAATGAGTGTCCTTTTCTTATTTCTTGACCAACCCTTGCGATACATATTGCGTGATCGCCAGTTAGATGTCAGCAGTTCAGGAACTGACAACCGAATAATTTATATTTTTTTTCAATGCATATTGCTAGTGACCACGATGTCTCTGATTGAGATCTTTTGTAACTTGTACAGCGAAATGTCGTAAACGTTTCATAACTGCACCTGAATAGGTCATGAGACTAATAGGCATAATGATGTGTTAAAACAAACAAGAAAATAGATAACTTGTTGAAATATCTAGATAGCAGGAACAGGTATCCAAGATATTCAAGCAGGTTGCCTTGATTACAGCCAGTGAACAAAGTTCATTTCAGATTACGGTGCAAATCTAAATACTGATTCTTAACTAAATTTAGTATTTCAGGATCAGTAAATTCATTCGTTGTTGAAAGGGAACAATCCATACTTTAACGCTGATCTGAAAATTACTCTAAAAATAGGTAAGATAATGATGAAAAAATAAACAGTAAGTGAATAATATGGTCAAATTAGAGTCTGTGCAGTGAGATATTGTTTGAATTAACAAAAAACGAGTATGTTACTCCGCTTCAACTAGCTAGGCTATCTAAAAAGTGTTCTTCAAATAATGTTTAGGAATATTATGATTTTTCTTCCGTGATAAATCTAGCGTTTCCAATCAAAAGCTTGTTATTCAAATTGCTTTGACTCAGTCTACTTGAAATGTCATTTAAGGATATATTGTACAGGAATTTTATGCCGAAAAACTAATCTTTAAATTCAAGCATTGCAGTTTATTAGTTTACACACTAAAACGCTCTCTTAATAGTTACTTCTGAGTAAAAGATTTATGGCTAAGACTTTCGAAACCGGTTTACTTCAAATCCACAAGACATATGAAGTATCATTTTCTGAAACAATATGTTGCGTTGTGAAGCTTAATAGACATAAACTAAAGTCTTGCCAGATATTTAAACTTGCTCACAAATGAGATTATTGATTAAGTAAGTAACCAGTAGACAGTTTTCAATAGTATGTCACTTAGAGTTATCGAAATCTTAGTCCTAATAGATTAACAGTGATGCAAGTTTTGTTAATTTTTGCGCCAAAAAGGTCAAACATGAAACGATGGTGACTAATTGTAGTTAATACACTTTAAAACATTTACCAATGTTATAATGTTTAAAGGTTGTTCAGATCAACAAATTTCATTTGCAATGGTTTAGAATTATCCCACTGTTGATATTTTGACTGACTTGGTTTGCACATGTGACTTTTGTGTAGATTGTGTCCATAGATTTATACTGTCACAAGTTTACTTAGAATGGTTGCTATGTGGCTAGCAGTGCAATCCAGGATATACGTTTCATTCAGCTAAGAATGGTCCGAAATTCAGTCCACATATTACCAGTGAAATAATCCAAATTCATTACAAATAAATTAAAATTCATACTCGCTGTACAATTGAATTGTTATCGGGACTCAGTAGTTAAGTTGACAACATATTAAGCGTTCAAAGTGGCAGTTACTGGCTTTGAACCATTGAATAAACATTAAGTCTGAAATGCAATGACATTCAGATGAAGAGTTCCATACAGAACAAAAGGCGTGTTCTGTATACCACTATTAGACACATTTCACATAATCTATATAAATTTTTTTCACATTCCCTAACTTATTATTTTATTTAAACTATTGAGTTTAATAAAGCGTTATTTCAACCAATAAACATCCGTAAGGTAATAGAAGTCTAACACGTACTTGAAACAGAAACATAACTGTTCTATTATTGTGTTGTTTTGAACAGAATTACGACTAAAAATATAACGAAATGTATGTTCGAATAAACGACATTGACTAGTCCCACGAATAAAACAGTAAAGTGAAAAAATCTTTAATAAATCTAATGAGGAGATTATAATCTAATAAAGCTGAAAAAATGAGGGTTATTGGACATTCTTTGAATATACTAAATTTATAACCCTTAGTTAAATGATAGTAGGAAGAAACATTCAAATATATATGTGAATGAACTAAATAATCTTCATTTATAATCACGATTCATTTATAACTGAAATTTATTTAGTGCGAGAGAGATAAGTTTTCCACAAACAGTATGGTCCATTAATGATAAGAATGGTAGTCGGTTCTACAGCTGTATAACCAACTGATAATTCATAAAATGTTTGTGAAGTTGTTATTACACTATTAATGGTAAAGTTAATCCTGCACATGTAGATAAGAGGAAATTGATGTGAACAAATATTAACAGAAGAATAAAGATCGTTCCTTGTATAATTTCAGTTACTTCAACTTAGAAGAAAATAATACAGCTGGTAAAATTAATTTAAAATTACTAAATAATTTAAAACTACTACAACCAGCCAAAAGATACTGAAAGTTACATTTTTTTCTTAATTAAAATGAACTACAGGTAATCAAGGAACATGTATGTATCTATCCTATGCTTTGCTACTGAGGGTATAAAAATGAAAGCGAGTTATTTACCGATAAAAGTCTATTATAAAACGATCACACATAAAACAAATCAGTTTTATTGCTTCTTATAAGATAAGTAAAAATAGTGACAATATATTCAGCATTAACATGTAAATTTAATATTTCAGTCTCATGAAAATGTGAGTTTTACTTAAGCTTATCAGTAATCATGTAATATTACTTCTATCATTAGGCAAATGCTGTAAACTGAAATAAATTTATTTTCAACTACAAACGTGAAACTATTGTCGGATTAAATAAGACAGAAAATAAAGTTTTAAGAAACATACAGTGCAAAGTAGTTTTTAAGGTTGTTGTCAATTCATAAAAAGCAACGTACTTTTAATAACTTTGGTATAACCCAAAAACAACTGAAACAAAAGCATTCGTTTTTGATGAATTAACGTTAGGCAAAGACATTAAAACAATCGAGTGAATTTATATGGGCACTTAAGACAACCAGAAACTCAAGTAATGATGACTGTTGATACACGAGACCGAAAAACATTGAACTGTCAATATTATTATTATTAATGACTTTATTAATATTATGTTTTTGGTACAATATAGAATTCTCAGCAGAAATTATTTTAACAATTTTCCATTTCTTACTTCTTGGTCGATCCTGATGATAAATATTGAGTGATCGCCAGTTAGAAGTTAATAATCCAGTAAATCGACATTGAACCAATGTACATTCTTCTCGCTGCATATTGCCATCAACCACGATATCTCCATTTGGGCCTTTTTTAACTTGTACAACAAAAGATTGTAAAATTTTGAGAAACTCACCTGAATAAGCTATGCGATTAATAGCTTAATGATGTACTAAAACAAACAAAAATAGACAACTTGTTGTAATATCTAGATGGCAGGAACAGGTAACCCAGATATTCAAGCAGCCCGCCAATCAACTATAAATGTAGCGTATATACGTACAGTCTCTCTAGAGTTAAACATGTTATGTACAGGGAAATAAGACGTCTAGTTTTAACTAGCAATAAAATAATTACTTGCATTTAGTTCATTCGCTCTTTTATGTTTTGGCTAACACATAAAATAAATTCTGGCTTACTAAAAAGCTTTATATTAAAAAAAATAATTTGTAAAAGTTTTATGACAAAAATTCTAATATATTATTGGAATGAGGGCTTAAATAAACTGAATAGATCAAATTATTAACTCTCCATAAGTTTCACTAGGATCCGGTCTAATGACTTGGAACACATTCTTACTCATATGATACATTAGTAATTGTTTTTGATTAAACTGAATTACAAAAAAAAACTTAGATGAACTACTTTAGCTGATGTTATTGTTGAAAAACAAACTGTATCATTCAATGTATAAGATGAAGATTTTGTGAATAAATGGGACTAATCCATTGTGAAGAAAAGGTATAATACAAAGGCTTTTGTTTAGTAATTTGTTTAAATAAAAACGTGTATTTTATTTGAATTAAGTATGAAACAAGTCAAAACAATGTTTAAAAAAAACAATCTGGTATGTGATTCAAGTTGATATAGTCACGTTTGTAATTTAAAAATAAACATTCTATAAAATATAAATAGACAATATATTTATAATGTCAGAAGGGGTTTTGTGGAGATTTTAGTAATTTCAATGGCTGAAATCATGAGTCAATTGAAGCTAGACCACCATGGAAAATCTGGAAGCACTGGACGGCCGTTTCTTCCTAGTATGGAAGTCCTCAGCAGTGAGCATCCATGATCCCGTCCAGCAAGATTCGAACTCAGGACCTATCAGTAATATCCCAATGAGTAGAAAAATTAGATTTTCTAACGTTTTTTAACTTAGTGTAAGCCACTTCTTCAGAGAATAAATTCTACTCATTGGAATATTACAAATATATTATTTATTTATAAAAATCTACTCAATGCTCAATTTATTCAAAATTATCAAGTTAAACCTTAGTAATGATACCTACAAATTCTATGAAATATTGTCATGTCCATCATTAAGATTATAATTTAAAGATTTACGTTATGAACACTGAGCATAGCAACTAACTTATTAATACGATTAACTAAGATTCATATGGAACTCATAAATTTGTCATATAAATGAAACATGTTAACAAGATAAATAAACAATATCACATTTTTTTTATCCATTTAGTGAGCTATTGAAATTGCATTTTATGTCATGTTACTGAATTGAAAGACTCACTGTATATAAATTAATGTGAATATTTCCTTTTGTGATAATCTTTATTCACATATTTACACATAATGATTATGTTAGAAATATACGGAAATCTGCAAGTATATTGCAAACAAATAATCCAGAATATTTACTGAACTGTATGTGTAACAATACAGCTATTTATAATCAACCATAAACCTTTAGCATTATTTTACTTTTAATAATCTGATATAGTTTAATATAAATTATAATTTAGGTAACTGAATATTTTCAAGAAGTATCTTAGCTTATAATGCTTGTGAAATAATGCAATATTTAGGCTATACGCAGAGTATACATGGAAAGTTTCAAGTGAACGATACTAAGTGAATTTAAACTTCATCCCATTGCACAAACAAATGGCTATCAGGACTCGGTATAACGTAATGACCTTTGAAGCGAAGGGTACTGGGTTTCAGTCTCGAACTGATCATCAACTCTGGGGTGTAGGTACATCCAGCTGACGAATCCCAACTAGGGCGAGACGGGCGTCCTGGATTCCATTGCTAACCACTATCCATCTTTGTGTATAAGAATATTCTTCTGTATAATGATTAAGATATGTAATGTTAACTACCTTTTGAGACAAAAACTGCTTTAAAATAAAACGAGACCGTATAAATTCATGTAGAATTTGTATGGTATGTAGTTCTCAAGACTTTTTAATGTAATAGATCATTTTAATTGTCATCATTTTTTAATACATTCACATTAGCATAACTTGGTTACCACCAGAAAATAAATGAATATCATTCTATACTACATACAATTCAACTACCTAATATGAATGCTAGTGTCCCATTTGATTATAACTTTAATGATTGCTGAGTTATCATTCTGTATTTGGTACTAGTCTACTATTGCGAACTAATCTTTAAATGATTGGTAAACTAGAACTGAATCAGTATGTCATTTACTAAAAGGAATCCAGATAACAAATCTAACTTATCATAATGAATAGAGATGAATGGGAACAGAATGTTCAAAACTAAAACATTAGATCATTGGTAAATTTTGGCTTTATAATGAATGGCATAGAATCAGTGATAGTCTGAAAAAATCCTACGTAATCAAATGGACAAATGTTATGGATGATATCCATTTTATAAAAATATTTTAGTGATGCATTTGGATGATAAATGAGCATTTCACTATACAAACTGTATACATAGATTTTTACGTGAACCAGACAGCAATTCATTTTTTACTTTGATTTGTTATTGAGTGATTTTGTTTCAACTAAGCATTTATGGAACGTTCGAAAATTCTCGAATGATCCTAAAATGTTGTAACCTATTAGTTAGATATTCCAATATTCAGCTGTTGAGTTACTGCGTGAGGAAACGACCAAATTGAATGTATGATGCTTATTAAAAGGAAATTCATACATAGCAGAATGTTATAATACATCACTTATATAGAATTGGGTACCATGAAAACTTTTTGTTCAATGAAACTAATATAATGGATAACAAGTGTGGAAAACTAACTTAGTTTGACATAACTAACAATGAGATTTCAATGTCTGGTAATTGTCTTCTGAATACTTTCACGATGTTTTTCGGAGAGAAGTATTCTAATGGTTTACTGAACCGATTATGCTGTGAATTACCCAAAATTTCTTAATAAATCTATTTAGTGAACACCTACTTATTATAATCTAGTATTAGAAAATTCATCAATATATTACTTTTTATTCCATTCGAAATTAAACCCTATGAAATCCAGGCTAATCTGTATTTCCTAATTCCTATCATGTATATTGTCACGATAAGTGGAAATGTAATCACTGATGAATTACTTTGCTATGGTTGGCTTTATTATTATTTATTTTATTTTAACACATAGATATTGGTACAAGGAGGCACCAAATACATATGCGCCACACAAATCTCATTCGATATGTGTGAGGGCTGAGATACTGCACGGGTTCCCAAACCGAAGCAGGTAGTTTTCTTAGGGGGCCACACCCCGAGCCTTCGACCTGAAGGTCTGATCCACAAGGCAGTGGGGCATCGTAAGGAGATGCAGTCCCATGGAAGCCGGTGACCAACGATTGGTTCATACGCCATTTGTTCCCGCAGGATACTGGGGCCCATGTGCACCATTGATTTGGAATCCGGTTAAAGCGCTGGACACTCGCTTTTCGTTCTCTCATTTTCGTAAACAACACCCCCGTCACGAGAAGGCAGTGAGTAGGACTTCTCTGTCAGAGGCTATATACGCGTGGCCATGTGAGAGCATTTCGAGAAGGAGAGGGGACTCACCCCACTCTCGACCTTACCAGGACATTTCAGGGCTATGATTGGTGATATACTAATATTTAGAAAGTCTTTTGTTTAGATCCAAATGTAAATATCAATTTTGAATAAAAGTATTTCGAAGATACACCTTCTGCATGCTTTTTTCTAAACCTTTTTCATTCCTTTTTTTGTCTTTGTTACTGTTCTTTTTGCGTAAGTAACTTGTGCTGAGAATTCTATATTGTACCACAATATAATATTGAATAAAGGCATTAATAATAATAATAACAATAATAATAGATTTAATTGTATAGCATTTATTGATTATTTTGAGAACAACCCTAGTCTCCATTACCAGCAGAATTGAGTTTTTGATCCAGGAGTGTTTAGACAATTTGTTCTTGCAGCTTTTCTAGTCGGTTGTATTCTCATACTTTACCATTTTTTATATGGCTTCTAGACTATCGTAGACTTCTTGATTTGCGTTTTTCGTCAACTTTTTAGTTTGAAGATATAGGTTTCCATAGGAAATCTCCGATTATTTGATTATCTGTTATTTGAAAATAAATTATATATTGGTTGTTTTCCTATTTATATAGTTGTTGTTCTTTTTTATATATTACTTAAATCACAGTATTAATTGAGATTAGGAAATATCTAATGTCGATTGTCGCTTCACTATCTGTGAAGGGATCAGCATTCTGATTAGGTCAAAACACTTGATAATACAAAAGTGATTACTGTTAAATAGAAAGAAAGATAAGAATAAGTTAAACAAGCAAACTAATTAACTATTCAGAATTTTCTTAATTATAATGTGATTAACAGATTCCAAACAGAATATTTCAAACACCCTTCTTTTTAAGAAAATAATCTGAATGAAAAAGATAACTGACAATTTTAATCGATAACTTTGGAAAATTTAAGAAAACTGACCAGTATAAAATGCTTTGAATTAATCTAACCTAATTTTCAAACCTTGATGAATATTTTTCACAGTTATCAAGAATATATACATATATTTCGAAATGTGGTATAATTAGAAACTATTAAGTGCTTCATATAATATGGGCATTGTCAGTGCTATATATTTATTGATCAAGTATCATCAATTCATTGAATTATCACAAATCTGCTCGTTACGATAGTGACAAAGAAACCTTCGAACCGTGTCAGTTTACCAATATGTCCGTTTGAAATGCTTACTGTTTGAAAGACCATAGAAATAGTTATAAATTGACTTGAAGACTGCGATACTTTGATCAATGATATATATAATATTGGTATATACTTTTGTTAGATGAATGAGGATTAAAGGAAATCCAGATATCATGCAACATTCAAACACTTCAGCATTAAATTTTTGGTAGAGAAGACCCTATTGTGAATAAAACCATAGTTTAGTCTCTCGCATTCACTATCCTTACAGATTAACGCTTTATTTTATCACCTCCAAATAAATTACTATTCAAGCATTCATAAGCAAACTAACACGAATTCGTGGACAAAAGATTTTTTATTCCTTTAAACTGAACAACAGTTATGAGAAGAAAATATACTCGAATTAAATGTTCAGTTAATATCACTTCGGACTTTTTGGACGAGACTATAATTTGTGGACGAATCAATCAGATTCAAGATAACAAATATTGGATATTAGCACGAAATTCACTCATTCATATGAATTAATAGGATTTTGGAATTATGGATAATGTCAATTCGTTATGAAAATACCGACATCAATTCCAAACCTTAACGTTCAACTATAAATCCCAATCGTAACACCTCGCACTAATTTATAGCACTCTTTTCTCCCTAGTAAGTAGGTGAACATTTTCAAGGTCAGTTTAGCATCGCTCAAAGGTCATCCATACATTTTAGTCTCACCACGTTTTGTTTATATTCATTTATTTATTTGAACACATAAATACTGATACAAAGGGGCACCAAATACATATACATACACAAGTCACTTGATTTGTGTGTGGGATGTGATACTGCACGAGTGTCCAAACCGAAGAAGGTGGTTTTCTTAAGGGGGACACACACACCCTCCCACCTAAAGATCTGACCCACAATGCAGTGTAGTGAAGTCAGCAGATGCAGTCCCATGGAAGCCAGTGACCAATATTTGGTTCATACACCATTTGTTCATTTTGGATACTGGAGCCCATGTGCATCATTGGTTTGGAATCAGTGTTTTCCAACTCCCATAGGTGAACTCTCCATGTCCACCAACCCGACTAATGCGCCGAACATTCGCTTTTCGTCCTCTCAATTTCATAAACAACAGCGGTACCGCGAGGGGGCTGTGAGTATGACTTCTCTGGTAGTGGCTGTATACACGTGACTATGTGAGAGCATTTTGATAGGAAGAGCTGACTCTCCCCACCCCCGACAGTACAAGGTCATTTGGGGGCTTTTTTGTTTATTGTAAAAAAGTGAGCGCTATGATAGATTTCTTTTCGTACCATATCCAACATGTCAAAATATTATAATCAAAATTATGACTATAATGACATTTTTAAAAATATAAAATAAAATTGTGAATGTTTCGTCGATTCCGCTTATAAATCTGATCTATATGAATGGAAAACACACCATAATCATTATGGTCAGAATGATACATAGATTTAAGTCGATAGATAGAATTAAAACCTTATGCATTTTGAAAGAACTCCATGTACTATTAATTTGAATAACATTACTATTGTGCATAAGAACTTTCCATCCCTTTAAAATATCCAAACTAATCATAATCTATACCATGCTAAATTACTTCAAGAGTATCTTCAATTAATTAAATGCTCAATAATTTCATTTTCTAATACGCATTTCAGTAAGTTTGAGAAGTAATTCAATTTTTAAGTAGAATTCATACTAAAACACATTTGAAAGATGATTTAATTGAGATTTTATACTTCAAAATTATTTTGCATTTAATTCCTTTTAGAAATACCATTCAAAAGTTCTAAAACCCGTGGTTAGATTCATTACAATGGTACATCAGTGTTCTTTTAAACAAAAGTGAAAAATATATCTGTTGTTAGCAATGAGCTAAAAGAAACCATCTGCCAGTGCGTAATATCGTGAATTGACTAAATTAAACAATTCAACTATCGGATTCCGGGTTAGTGAATAAAGACTTGACACTCGTCATGTGATCTGAATCGCCTGTGTTTTAACCACAGTGGGTTCACAGATTTCATGGTTTACACGGATTATCTAACTAAGGTTGGTTCGTGATTGCAATCAAATTCAGAAATCACCACAGACCCCATTACTGACATTTAGAAGGTTTGTGAGTCACAACTGTGTATTAATTCTTGCAGTGGAAATACATAAATGATATTTCTTCATTATTCGTAAGTTTGAGATATGAGTTATTGAATTAATTTTTTGACAGAATTAGCTCACTTAAACTATAAATATGACTTCTATCATTCAAAAATGTTATTTCACCTCTGTTCTATTAGGTGGGCAGATATTCACATTACAATGATCCTAATTGTGTAAATTGTCGCATACAGTTCAGTGTGAGATAAGGTAAGCTTTTATTTACATGTATTCGGGCTTCTTAACATCGTTCCGTGATGAGTCGAACAAGTTTCAAAGAAAGTCTTTTCATTAGTGATTCCTGTGTTTCTGCTCAATATTTTTTTACTCCAAAGAAACTGAAAAATTAGCTTTATAATTACAATGGATTATTAAATTTATTCGCTACCCCAATTATCTGTATGGATTATTTTCCTTAAAACTTTACAACCTAAATTATATTACAATTTCGCATCTGAAAAACTTTTATTCTCATGTGAACTATTGTTTGTTGTCATTTATTTCCCAGTCTCAAATTGATAAAATCGATCTAACTTGGAAACAGAATACATTGATTCTAAATGGTCAATTCATTTGCATTTGATGGGTTTTAATAATGTAAATTGATTTTAATTAAATAGGTATCTGTGAGCACATTTTCAGTCGATATTAGTTCACTTTAGACAAATTGAATATCTCTCGTACATCTGTACACATTGATTTATAGTTCACCAGTTATTCAGTCTTTGTTTGTTTAGTATCAGAATGCGTTATTCGTGTTATTGTTTATCAAAAGTCAGTATAGCGTAACTAAAGTTAACTAAGTTATGTGTGGCCTTCAGAGTTCATTTTTCAGGTCACACTTCGACTTCCACTTTATAATTGTATGATGATAAATTTTAGGATGAGGCTTGTTATTGCATTCACTATTTCAAAAGACTAAATTACGTACACAACAAAACTTTAAAGAAATAATCAGTAATAGATTACACTTGACAGAAGTCACTAACTATCCATTAACAAAAGATACATTACAACACAAGAAACAACATACTGGAGACTACTGGTTCTTTTAGTAGATTTTTAAGTTTACATTTATAGTTTCACCGTGGAATAACTATCAGATCAATAAAAGTCTGTTGTAGTATCCAGATTATTGTTGAAACAGTCTTCTCTGATATTCAGTGATTCCTGTTTAACTCTATTTCTCGATAACAATGGTTCCAGCAAATATGTCAGACTTCAAGTATATTTATCTTCAGTCCAATCATACTGAAAGTGAATATTGCAAAACTGGAAACTTTATGATGTTTAGATAATAGAATTGAAACTATTTTTCAACATTTAAAGGTAAATAAATTTGAATAAGCCACCAGATTGAGGTCTCGTAATAAGGGGTTATCTTGTGTTTCATGATCAGAGCCCTGTGGTTAGAAGAAAATATAGATCATTATCAACGAACATTTACGAGTACATATTTTGCAGGTTTCGCTGTTTCTGCTGAAGTATATTCCAAATATTTTATTTAAATGGGAGACCAGCTCAAGAATTTTAATAAACACAAACTTATGTAAATAACAAATAGTGAAACACAATCAAAGCTGCCAAAATAATCTTCTAGTTATGATAGGTAGTACTAACAACACTGTAGAAACTGACAATCTTTTATTAGATTTCACATCACACACAAAATCTATAAACTTTAGTGTTGGTTAGAAGATGGAAATTTGTATGAAATAGTTCTGAAATATAACTGTTGCTCTCAAAAAGTATTGGTCATCATTTGTGGTTCAACTTGAATGAGTAATACATTTAGCAAAAGAAAATCATTTGATAGACAAGTTACAATATTTTACATTCACCTGATAATGACTGATTGTAAACAGAGTTCTTATATTAAAACTTTCTTATATATATAGAAAATTCTTAATGTAATAGTCATATTATTCGGCAATGTCGCAACAAGACAACCAATATTCACTTCATTTTATATGTTTATTTTCAGTTAAGATATGCTCGATATTTTTGAAGATTTCACAATACTGCGTTTTATTTCATTAGTTCGTTTATTTGTTGGTAACAGATATGATTATTTCAAGGCTTGAAAACTGACCTTAACTGACCTTTAAGAAGATCTGAGACTATTTCTCTTGCAAAGATGACACAAATAGAAAGGTATAAATGATCTGTGTTAGATGAATTATAGAAATATTATTATCTAAAAGTCATTAATGTATACCTGTCATAAACATCGCTTATAAATGATATAAAAACCTAATGTTATAAAATCTAATATAATCATAAATGTTCTACGACTTATAGTAAACTATGAGTCCCTGAATCGAATAAGTCAACCGAGCGATTAAAGCATTGGACATACCTACTTACTTACTTACGCCTGTTACGCCTCGTGGAGGAGCATAGGCTGCCCACCACCATTCTCCACCCAACTCTGTCCTGAGTAATTTTTTCTTGTTCTTTCCACTTGCTATTCATCCTTTTCATGTCTGCTTTCAATTCCTGACGTAGTGTATTCTTCGACCTTACTCTTTTCTGTTTCCCTTCAGGATTCCAAGTTAGAGCTTACCTCGTATTGCAGATTGTTGTTTTCAATGTCTTTTCAGAAATCCCTCTCCAGATGGAAACTGGTTTGTCCTCTACCACAGTAGGTTGTTGCTGAAGGTATCTGGCCAACGGACAATGAGTATCATGTACAGACAATTTTTTATAAATACTTGTACCTTTTTGATGATGGTTGTGATAGTTCTCCGTGTTTCAGATCAGTAGGATAGGACTATCTTGACGTTCGCATTGCAGATTCTCACTTTGATATTGGTTGACAGTTGTTTTGAGTTTCGTACGTTCTTCAATTGTGGGTATACTGCCCTTGCTTTGAATGAATTAAATAGTATATATAAGCAATTAAGCGGTATGATTTCTAAAAAAGAGCCACTTGCGAACTTTTCATCAAGGCATGATGATTTTAGCGAAAACTAAGTGCGTTATCAGTCCTTAAGCTACTATTACTGAAGAACGTGGTTCGTGAGTAACTTGAAGACGTTATTAAATCAGAATTTGTTATTGATTTCATTTTTAGCGAAGTTACTAAGTGAATGGTTCCTCGAAATAACCTAACAAAATCCTTCTTAAATCCGTCAGGAATTGGATACTAAGAACAGCTAACATTCAAAATAGTCCATGCCAATGTATTTATCTTAATAAAAAACAACAGAAGTTCTCGTGCTCTATTTAGATTAGATTTGATTTACATTCATTAGCCAGACAACGGAAAGAATTCGAACGGTTAATCTACTTAGGGATGCTCATATAATCTCAGCTAAAACCATCGATCTAAGGCTTGTGCAAAAGCTTACCTTAAACGAAAGTGTGATGCATAAATTACGACGAATCCCGTTGCCTCATCATCAGGATCCACTCATGAGACTAACATACCCTCTGTCAACCAATACTCTGATTTATCATTGGATAATGCTAACTTGCAACTTAAGCCTGTAGCGACCTCGAATAATCAATGTATACCTAATGTGAATCTGTGCCTTCTGATCTGATATCGCCCAATGTAACATAAGAAGCGAATACCCAAATGCCTGGTTCAAACATAAAAGCTCTCCAAAACTCTGTTAAGATTACAAAGTCTAAACCATACGAGAAGAAAGTACATGCAAAAGTGTTTGGTTTCAAAGCTAGTACTAAAATATTACAAAGGCTCAACCATATAAAAATATACTTCTCAACACCAGGTTCCAGCCTACTAATCCTAGTGGTTGCTATATGGGCACACAGACAAAAACCGGTCGATTCACCATTTCATCCTCTCAGCTAAACTTATAAACAATAAATGACTTTTCAAAACTCGACTTTCTAAATCAACGAGATTTACCTCTCACAAATGATACACAAAACGCCCACCACAAACTTGATATATGTAGGCATAATATTAGACAAAATGCAAGGAACGGACGTGGCTCATGGTTGCTTCAAAAATCCTCTTTATATACTGATTCTGCAAGATATAACTTTTCTCACCACTGTTCCGACTGGCTACTTGGTTACGCAACATTACCTCAAGCCCAACGAGCGGTTGACTTTCTTAACTGTCCTCCAAGTTAATTTTAGCAAATGAGTTCACCTTATCAAAATAACTTTTTGACCTTCATAAATCCCTGGTTACTCTAGTACCACAGCTTGTTCAAGCCATAGCACATACGATCAGTCACCCATACTGAACCATAGTACAATCACCTATAAAATGCATAACAGTGATAAGGACGTTCTTGGTTGTTCGACACCCGATACTTCCTTTTCAAACTTAATACTTATCAATGCACGGTCACTTGTAAATAAAATTTCGGTCTTAAGAATCTTAGCGTTACATGTCGTTGAAACATGGTACTCTCCTGCAGGGTCTAATTCGGAATTAAATATCCAGGGCTACCAGCTCTATCGTTCTAACAGCCGAGCTAAACTTGGGAATGCTGTTTACATATGCCCTGAATGCCCTAACAACTAATTAAGTTGAAAACAACGTTCAGAGTATTTAACTTTAATCGACAATCTGAATCATAGTCTACTACTGATACGTATTTATAGAGCTCATAACATTTCGGATAATGTGAATGATCTTATTCTTAATGCATCTATATATTAATCTGCTCTAAACCTAAATGCTAAAGTTATTAAAGGCGATTTCAATTACCTTGGGATAAACTTAAATATCGGTAGTTGTCAGTCATGTAATGATGAAGTCTTGGCGACAATTGACATCCACTGCTGGTCACTGTGACGCACTTACATCTCACGGGGCCAAAAACCCTCTTCTTTCTTGGTTTAATTCCTTCTTTAGCCACCGACACCAAATAGTCAAGACCAACTCCTCGTTGTCGGATGCTGTCTCAGTCACAAATGGCGTAATACAAAGTAGTGTCTTAAGACTCATACTCTTTTTAGTTTATATCAATGATATTTACGATTGCTTTTGTAAGGGTAAACCTCTTTTATGTACGGATAACCTTAAATTCATGTATTCATTTTTCCCTCATGAAATGAACGATATGCGAATTTGCATTAGTATGGAGCTCCACAAGGTAGCCCAGTAGTACTCAAAATGTTATATGGAGTTTAACACAGGTAAATGTGGATGGATATGCATTTAGCATACGTCACTTAAGTTGTATTGTTATAGTATAGTGTTATCAGATTTACATGCATTCGTCAAACTTAGACTCTGGTGGTTCACTTGTGACCCCCAATAGGAGTATAGACCGCCGACCAGTATTCTCCAACCCACTCTGTCCTGGGCCTTCCTTTCTAGTTCAATCCAATTTTTGTTCATTTTTCTCATGTCTGTCTCCATTTCCCGGCGTAATGTGTTCTTTGGTCTTCCTCCTTTACTCTGGTCTTGAAGATTTTAAGTGAGGGCTTGCTTTGTGACGCAGTTGGGTGCTTTCCTCAATGTGTGTCCTATCCACTTCCACGGCTTCTTCATGACTTCTTCCTCCGCTGGAATCTGGTTTGTTCTCTCCCATAGTAGGTTGTTACTGATAGTGTCTGACCAACGGATCTGAAGTATTTTCCGTAGACAGCTGTTATTAAACACTTGTATCATCTGGGTTATGGCTTTCGTAGTTCTCCAGGTTTCCGCCCCATACAGTAGAACTGTCTTGACATTTGTATTGAAAATCCTGACCTTGGTGTTGGTTGACAGTTGTTTTGAGTTCCAGATGTTCTTCAATTGTAGATATGCTGCTCTTGCTTTGCCGATCCAAGCATTCACATCTGCATCAGACCCACTGTGTTCATCAATGATGCTGCCCAGATATGTAAAGGTTTATACATCCTCCAAAGCTTCTCCGTGAAGTGTGATTTGATTGGTGCATGTTGCGTTGTATCGAAGAATCTTGCTTTTACCTTTGCGTATGCTGAGACCTGTCGCTTCTAAGGCTGCTGCTACGCTGGTCGTTTTCTCCTGAATTTGTTATTGTGTGTGCGACAGGAGAGCCAGATCATCTGTGAAGTCCGCATGGAGCCCCATGGGGCTACCGTAGGTCCCAAGCCCGAATAAGGGAGGAGGGTTGGGAATGGGGTTATCGACACTATCCTGCAGAAAACTAACACGCTAAAAAACACGTCAACCATAAAAATGTAATTCAAACCTTGGACTCAGGTATTCCTAAAAAATTTTCTTCATAGAAACGGCCTCAAAATAGGACACTACGTCCTAACTTCTTATTTGTTTCATAATCCGTAACCTCGATCACAACAAGTCACGTATTTTGATAAATAAAGTTTGTGTTCGAGTGCTCCTAGAATACTGAACATTTATTTTTGATATTGTTCGCGTAAAGGATAAATTAAGGTTAGAATCTTTTCAAAGATAATTTACTCTTCGGATTCTTAGGACTGACTGTACCTTGAGTTGTAAGTTTAGATATAATAAATTTGGATTGGACCCAGTGTACAAGAAGACATTCAAGCTAAATCTAATCTTTTTCTTCAGAATACTTAACATACTATCTTTTACATCCAATGGAGCAGTCGACCTTGTAGAAACTCCTAGTTACAGAATTCATAACTCGTCATTAAAGAAGCTATCACATTCTAAATCTTCTCCCTATATGAATTACTTTATCAGTAAATTTTCCAAACTTTGGAATAACTTACCACAATGTCTGTGAAATAAAGTCACTCCTATCATTTGTTCGCTGTATAAATGCTTACTTCTCCTCTGAAAATACTTTAAATGTTCTTACACCTGTAAGTATATCTTATTCCTCAAGTGAGATTATGGGAACGATATATCATAAAATTACGACTGGCACTAAAAGTACTGTGATTCTTTACACTTTTCATAATAATAATAATTGGATCTAGATAACCATATCAATTTATCCTTGGCAAATTGAATTATAGTGATGTAAAACCACCTAACTACTCCTATCATTAAGATAACAAACTTCAAAAGATCATGTGAAAATTAAGATATCATTATCATGAGACCTTTTCTTTTCTTTACTATACACAATATCATAAAATACAAATTTACTTATTTCACAGAGACATATGATTGTTTAAATTGTTTTCATATTATTTTTGTTGTCTCAACGAAGTAAATAATTAAGGTGACAGATATTTCATTATAAATAAATTTATCAGAAGGGGTTTTGTGGAGATTTTAGTAATTTTACAGTTGAATTCATGAGTCAGTTGAAGCTAGACCACCATGGAAAACCTGAAAGCACTGGACGGCTTTTTCGTCCTAGTATGAAACTTCAGCTGTGTATATACAGAATCCCGCCCTGTGAGATTCGATCCCAGAACCTATCAGTCTGGCGCGCAAATGCCCAACCCCTAGACCACTGAACCGACATCCAACAATGTTAATATCTATCTTCAACCAATTCATGAAATATATGAATTTGTTGTTTACGAAGAAATCCTTACATGACGTTAAAATTCTGTCATATACATATACACATCGCATACAAAGAGATGTTTACTTTAATTGGTGATATTTCATTAATTCATAAAACCAACACTCCGATATTTTATTACTTACTGCACAAATTAATCATTACTCAAATTCGAAAAATCATTAACTTTCTGAATTCCCCTTTCGTGAAGCATTTTGTGTGTTTATATTGAACGATCGAAAAATTAGAAGACTGTGTGATAAGGTATTTCTAAATTCATAACAAACGTAGTTGGGAGAATGTATATGGACAATAGTTGGTTTGATGGTTCCGCTATGCTTATTTTGTGGTGCGAGTTATCTGTTAGTGATTGAATAATAACGTTTAGCTAAATATTGTTTTTGAAAATTTCATCATAAAATTTCGTAAAAGTATAAAGGTAAAATTACATCAACCTCAACGAATTCCCAGCTACTTATTAGACAATCTAAATGCAACTTCTATAAAAGAATAGTTTATGGAAAACAAAATAATCACTTCACGAAGTATAGGCAGATTTTGTGTGATTGGTGAAAATATTCAAATCTTCTATGCATTACTTTGACTTTCTATAGGTAAAAAACAACGATAAATACATTCGGTTTCATGAATATGGATTAACTGTTTCCTTAAATCCGCTTAAGAACCCAAACGGATTTCTTATAGTCATTGAATTGTTCTTAGTTAGGGTTATGGATTAAGGGGCAGGATTAGAGGCTCAATATTATATTTTCTTGAAACAATACTACTATCAAGTTAAGATTTGTTTCAGGATTACGGGTTTAAGATTAAGACATAATGATGTTGTTGATTTGCCTGTTATACATAATCTACAGTGGAAGAATTAGGAATTTGATCATTTCAAGCTGTAATGGAAAAAATATCTTTGGCCGCGTTTTTTCTACTATCAATTCGTGTTCTCGGTTTCAATTGTCCCGTCTCCGTACCATAGTTTTAATGAAAAATAAATAGTACCAAATTTGTCATCCCATTCTGTAATCTGATTGGTCAACCACCAAATTTTATTACTAATATCAATCAGATGGGTTTTGTGGAGATTGTAGTAATTTCAATGATTAAGATCATGAGTCGCTCAACTTCATGGATTAGTTGAAGTTAGACATTAACACCGTCGGATGCCGGCTCAGTGGTCTAGTGGTTAAGTGCTCGCGGGCGAAACCAGTAGGTCCTGGATTCGAATCTCGCAAGGGGCGAGGTCGTTGGATGCGCACTGCTGAGGAGTCCCACAATAGGATGAAACGGCCGTCCAGTGCTTCCAGGTTTTCAATGGTGCTCTAGCTTCAACTGATTCACGATTTCAATCTGTGAAAATCACTAATATCAATATATTTCGTACAGTATTCGATAATAATCTCGTCACTAGCTACGTTGGTTTTATAATTATGCTATCTCCTGCAGTAACTCTTCTTCCCATTTATCGTCCAAGGTTCAGTGTTTGGACTAGGAGCTCTCTGTGTTGAGTATTTAATTTACGAGCTGTATCAATTTGTGTCAACAACATAAAAGACCACGTATTTAAACAAAAATATGTGACGTTTTAAATGAATAAAAGAATTATATAAAAGCTTGATGCATCTAATCAAAATAGTAATTAAACTTGACCTCATGATTATTAACAAGAATATGATGTTAAAGCATGACATTACTAAGATCATATAGTTATAAATGTAGAGATAAATTAGTAAATGATTAGTGGACTCACTTGACTAATACATTACATACTACACTTATTTACTAAAAACTTGGTTGAATCTCTTAAAGTATCCTCACTCAGTTATCTCGTAACAAATAAATTATTACATCATATATAAGAACTTTCGTCTAAATTTGATCGAATAGTTTCACAGTATTTGAGCGCCAAGTTAATGTGAGACATTATAGAGGAAGAATATATTTGTAAAATCAATCTGGTCACCAGATTGCCAGGTGAAACGTTGAATTTACTTCAAATTCATTCGCTGAGATTTTACAAATAAATTCATCCTCTTTATTACATCATATACCTATAAAACAGTCATTCAACATAAATTATCCATATTATTTTGTATCTGAACTAAGATGATGTAATTTAAAATGTTTCTAATTATTATGAGATTTACTTATATGCAAAAAAGTGAACTCAATCGTAAAAATGAATATTTTTCTCTCATCGCCTACTATATATACATAATAACATTATTCAAATGGGAAATTATTATATCCCTAATGTTTTGTAAAGAAATAAAATTTTGAAACATAACGCTAAGCGCTTTGTCTAATTGTATTTAATTTTAAGAGAAAATGTAATAGTTTACTAATAATGTTAAAACTGTTTTGTATATGTATTACTAGGGCTAAAGTTAAAATAAGTAGTTCTTATATAACACTAATTGTTAGATATTTCTTCAATAAGATCATATCGAATATACGTTACAAGAAAAGGTGCATGTGTTTTAAAAATGTTTCAAAAAATGTATTTTATTTTACATTAGGCATGATGAAGAAACGGATTAAAGGGTATCTACCTTGAATTGATAATAAATAGATAAGCGTATATTACTAAATCTATTTAACTAAGAAATCAGTTTTCTAATGTAATATACAGAAAATAATTGAAACTTAACTATTTTCCTGTCCCATACAAATGGAATGTTCTTGAAATAATTAGATAAACACTTTGTAAGCGCTCTCAAATTTAGACTACACTTTTTATCGTTCAATATATTTCCAGATGGTGGAGAATATACTTCTTATTAAATAGTGATGATTGTTCACATAAAGCTGCAATTATTCTATTTAAATATTTAAAAACTAAGTCATGAATCTTCTGTACTTATGATAGACCTGGTTAAACAGTAGCTCAATATTTTTGCATGGCAACACGTCTGTGATGATGCAATTGGGATTGTTAAAATAAATTTGCGTTGTCAAGGTTCCATGCATTCTTATTGACTTTCACAAGGAATTCACTGTATCATGTGTTTAGCAACTAAATACTATAACACATTTTTATCATTATACATAGCAAGTACGTTAAATTCACCCTACTGAGCGACAGGTAATTCTTGATATTGTACAAACAGCTCTCATTATGATTAGCTACAAATGTCTAACTTTGGATATAGGTGAACTCAACCAGTCTTACTAAATTTAAGAAAACACTACAGATCGCCACTAGGTGAGTTTAATTAGTCTTAGGACTACTGTTTTGTTTCATAAGTCAGTTTTTGCCTAACAATCAAAGTAACTGAATTGATGACAAACTATTTTTAATGAACAATCATCACCTAATTGAACCAATTTCGGTTGATTTGCATATTATAGTCTAAGAATTCTAAACCAATACAGACAATATTCCCCATGCTTTTAAATGTTCACCTTGATTGTCGCTGGTATCACCCTATAATGTAATTTATCACCCTACAAAATCAATCTTCCCAAACCATTTAGTGTTTTCACCTAATGCATAGTCGTCAGGTGCTTGAATGTTTTCCAAGTGATCATTGTTATTGTAATCGCTACATGATTGAGTTTAAAATTAAAATTATTCAGTCACAATTACATTGATTATACCAATGGTTACTGTTCATTTTGTTCTTTCTTAATGAAAACCTTTGAAATCTTATTTTCTTTTTTCAAAAAAAACATCATTAGCAAAATATAGGTGAAAATTAGTCTATTCTCTTGAGCTATCTTAATTTAATGATAAAGATTCATTTTAATGTTATATTTAGTATTGTTTTTGTGATTGTTGTCAACTTTGTTAGTTTGTCGTTTTTCATTCATTGAATACATCATTTATTTCGTTTGAACATCATCAAAGTTCTTTTTTTGTCGTGTATATTTATGTATTAGATTAAACAATAATGAACATTTACTCAAGATTACTTAAATTATTTACACTTCATTAAATCTGAAATCAATTAATATAATGATATAGCTAATATATTATCAAGTAAACAGTATTATAGTTTAACAATATCCCATAACTAGAATAAATAAGTTGTGTAAAATCAATAAATTTCGGTTATTCAGTTTCAATTTTGATATTGATTAATTATTAGGTAACCAAGTAAACACAATGTAAGATTGACCAAATTTCACATATATCTATTCTGTGTTTCTTCTTGAATATTGTAGATGTTGAAATATATTGATGAAATACGTTCTTTAAATCATAGATTTACTATGGATAGAAGAAATGTTGCATAGGTGGATGTGTCTAAATATTATTCCTTCAAACTCTTTACATTTTTGATGACTGACGTTAATTAGTTTAGATTTTTAAAAAAATATTGAGTTTCTTAATTACTCATTTTGAATGAATGTAGGTGGAGTTTTGTTCTCTGAGATGGATGGTTTAGTCGAAGAGCTTTCATTATTCTTCTGGACAATGTCAGTAGAACAAACTTCAGGTAGAAGTAAAGTGTTCGAATTTCTCCATATATGACTTACAGCTTGTCTTGTCGATCTCGATCTTGATTGGTTATTGTTAACATTCAACTTGCCATTGCCTACTTCTTTATTTTGATCGTATCTCCTATTGATTTGATTCTTGATCCCATATTTGTTGATAATTTTTTTGATTGGTAGATACATTGGACCGATTTTAATGTGTTTGTTGAATATTCTAGATAATCAGTAGTGTTAATAAATCGATAGAAGCATAATATATTAACTTAGTAGGACTAAATTAGACAGATGAATATCCAAATGTATAAGTAATGAACAAAATGATGTAATAACCAAGCATTCTAGCCAGAATGCATATTTTGAGTAAGTCATAATACAATACTTATTCTTATCAGCTAGATAAGTAAAGTTATCAACCTTTCTTATTGAACTTACATGACAAAAACTATGATTAATTCGCTATTATTTTACAATCTACCAAAACAATCCATAGCTCAAGTCATTAATGTACAAATCTGTTAGTCAAGAAGGCCTAAACAAAGGTCGTTGCTATTTCTTCCACGTATTTCTTCCTGTCGGCTTTAATGCTCCTCTTCACTCGCTTGTTTACTTCTATGTATTCAGCTTGTGCTTGGACTTTCTCTGCTCGTGTTCGGCTGTTGTTAATTGCTGCCTTTTTGTTCTTCCTTTCTTTGATCTTGTCCAGTGTTTCTATAGAGATTCATTCCTTATGATGATGCTTCTTGAGGCCCAGAACCTCCTGACACGTTGAAGTCAATGCTTCTTTGATGCCTTTCCAGTTGTCCTCCATACTAGTTTCTTCTTCTGAGAGTAGATCTTAGAAGGCGTGGAATCTGTTGTTGAGAGTTATCTTGAATTCACTGAGTTCGTCAGTATCTCGAAGGAAGGTAGTATTTAATCTTTGTAGTGCTGTTTGTCCAGTTGTCCAGTTTTTCTTTAGCTTCAGTTCTAAATTGGCCACAACAAGATGGTGATCTGAAGCTACATCAGCAACTCTCTTGGTTCTCACATCTTCCATTGTCCTTCGGAATTTTTTATTCATGCAAATATGATCTATCTGGTTCTCTGTGGTGTGGTCCGGTGAGATCCATGTAGCTTTGTGTATACGCTTGTGTGGAAATATTGTGCCGCATATGACCAATTTGTTGAAGGCACACAGAATTGCGAATCTTTCCCCATTTTCGTTTCTCTTTCCTAGTCATTCCATGTCGTCCCATGGTATCTTCATATTCGGTGTTATCTATTCCTACTTTAGCTTTTGGATCTCCCATCAGAATGGTGAGGTCGTTTCTTGGGCACTTCTCTATGATTGATTGCAGCCGCTCGTAGAATTGATCTTTAATGTCGTCGTTGGTATCATTGGTCGGTGCATAACATTGGATGATATTCATTGTGATCCCCTACTTCTTTGTTTTGAATGATGCTTTGATGATTCTGGATCCGTGGGATTCCCATCCTACAAGTGCATTTTGTGCTACTTTGGACAGCATTAGAGCGACTCCCTGAGTGTGTGGAGCATTTTCCTCTTCGTGACCGGAGTATAGCAGCATCTCTCCCGTATTTAGTCTTTTCTGTCCAGCTTGGGTCCAATAGATTTCGCTGATTCCCAGTACTGCCATGTTGTATCTCCTCATTTCCGTTGCCGTTAGACTGGTCTTGCCGGTTTCCCACATTGTTCGAACGTTCCATGTACCTATAAAAATTGTTGTTCTGGTTGTTAGAAGTGGGACCGGCCTCGTGACTTCCGAAGGAACTCGGCTTTCACGATGAAGCGTCATAATTCTTTTAAATGAAGACCTCCTAACATTCAGGGCAGAGTTAAAATGGTTTGAATTATTTTTTCTGGTTATCGTATTTTAGGGAGTTAGTTTTCTACGAGATGAGGTCGCTGACCCATGCCCAACCCTCCTCCTTTACCCGGGCTTGGGACCGGCAGTAACTCTAGAAGATCTACAGGCGGAGTTGTATTACGATGTAACGTAAATATAAATGTGAGTTGTGTATAAATTAGATGTTATCAGACCTAAATATTTATACTATAGAAACAAGATAATTTATTATCTAACATATTAAATCACCTCAGTCATTTCGTTTGTCGAACTTTTTTACATTGATTCAGAAGTCATGTCAATAATCAGTTGAATTACGACACTGATTTGTAATAAATAATTTGATTTTTAGTAAATAAACTACTGAATAACACACATCGGATAGTGTGTTTTGATTGGACAATCATTTATTTTTTTTTAATACACAGATGATCACTCGATCATAGAATTCAACCTCAAGATTATCAATAATAATTTGCAAAGTTTATATGAAGGTCGAATGAAAACATAACTGAATGTGCTTTTCTTGTTTTTTGTGTTCCTTAAATTACAATTTTATTTCACTAGATTTCTTGTAAGTTAGCTACATAATGAGAATACCTAAACAATTTACTTAAATATTCTAAAAAATATAACAAGAATGTATCATATATGTAATTGCCGATTTATCAATGAGCTCCGATATATTTTCCACAACAATTCGTTTTTAAAGTGGTTACAGATGTAAGAAAAGGCCCATTGGGACTAAATAATATATATTTGTTTGTAGGCAGTGATGGATAGTGCCTAGCAGTGGAATCCAGGATGCGCGTCCCGTCCTGTTTGGGACTCGTCAGCTGAATGTACCTGCATCTCAGAGTTGATGTTCACTCTGGGACTCGGACCCAGTACCATTCGCTTCAAATGCCATCGCGTTATCCACTCAGCTATATGTTTACAAAAAAGCCTGTGAATTAAAGCAATATAGAGGCATACGCACAATATGCACATATGCCAATAACAAACTGATCAATTGCAGTCTTAAACCTCAATGGGAAGATACAAGCCAAACAATACCAAGTAAATATTATATAGTTTTATAAGTCAAGAATGAAGTAGAATATATGTTAGTAAAAATGAAAAGTTTAACATAAAATAAAACTTTAACAATTTTTTTGTGAAAAAAATATCTCAAGATTATAAAGTTTTGAAAAATTATGTCGTTTAGACGTAGGCGGTTGACTATAAGCTTCAGCATAGATTCTTACCGATAATCTATGAGGAAAGAAAAAGGCACAAATCAAAGGCTATTCATACAATTTGATTTGATTTTAAATGCTTGACTTATCAAAGACTTTAATATCAATTTTGTATTAAAAAGCCAATTCCATTACATTTGTTTTATGTTCTATTTATTTTGCCGCAGTCGGATATCGGAATTAAAAATAATAAAAACAAAAATTATAAACACAAATATTGATAAAGTTTAGAAGTGTTTGATGAAGTAGTTCTCTACCCAATATGATACGGAAATAGAATTTTGTAACTATGCAAAATATGAGATTTGATGATCTTTTCTATTAAATATTGGTACAACAATAGTTACACTTGAAAATATGTACAGTTGATATATTTTTTTTAAAAAAAAACGTGTCAAATATTTTCGCAACTAATCATAAATCAGTAAGCTAAACTATTATTTACAAATTAAAGTAGATAGATCTGCTTTCACTTTGGACCTAGTTAAAAAGGCATGTAGAGTATGACATACAATCAAGTATTATTTATTGATTTAACATAAAGTACATCATAAAGTAGAAGGGTGTTGAATTATTCAACAATTCTTTTTAGATAATTTATAAATAGAATAGTACAAATTAAGTGAATGATATCATTGAGAAAAAATCTTCTTAGCTGAAATTTATTCATTTTGTATTGAATTAGATGAATAAATAAAACAAAATTCAATTAGAAGTAAGTAATTACTAAATACTTAGCAATTAGTAAATATATTGATTAAGTAATAAATTATTCAGCAAACAATATAGACAAGGTATTTATTCCGAGACATTTAAATAATAATTTTAAAGATATCCGAATAAAGATTAAGGTATAAGGTATACAGTATAAGATTAACCTTGTCTCATTGTTACTGAAATGAGACTCGAACCCAGTACCATTCACTACAAACGCCATCGCGTTATCCAGAGTGATCATCAACTCTGAGATGCAGATACATTCAGATGACAAGTCCTAAATAAGATGGAACGCGCTTCCTGGATCCCACTGCTAGCCACTATCCATCTTTGCTTATAAAAGCTTGTGAATTAAGGTAATATCAAGATATAAACACAGTATGCACATATGCCAATAACAGACTGATCAATTGCAGTCTTAAACCCCAATGGGAAGATACAAGGAAAACAATACCAAGTGAATATCAGTAAATGATGTTTATTATGTTGAATATAGGGTTATTGTTTATTGAATAGTACATGATGTTATTTTAATAGAAGACAGAAGTCTTTAATAATATTTTTTAAATAAATAGTAACTCATTAAATATTATTGAATGTATATTGCCAATTGTCGATGTTTTTAAATGTAATTCTTATGTAACACTTACAAACATTATCTTTGAAGCTTTTTTTCTATCAGGCGGTATCGTTTTAATAGTACGTTTAAATACGTTTCGTTAAAGAAATTGGTACTCATGCAAGCTAATTTCTCTATAAATATTTAATGTTTCACAATTGTATATACAGAATTTCAATCTATTTTGATAAAAGAATTCAGTTTTATTTTTTTGAAAATTTAATGTTACAATGTATAACTTTCAAATTGAAAATCAATCGAAATTTCCCAAAGGTATTAATGTATTTTAATACGAATATTCGTCAATATTAGAACGAATACTGTGACAAAAATTGGGCGTCAAGTATGGGTTGTAAAACGTTTTAATATGAATTTGTAATTTGTATCATCATTGATTACTAAGACTTATTGTATCATAGTGCCAGATTCCCCTTTTTGAAAATGTTTTAATTCACCTGAGTTAGTATACAGACGTTCATATGCGTGCATTATATTCACATGCACAAAAGTAATAGTCTAATAGGTATTTTGTGAATAAATATTCAAAATATCCACAACTAGTAAATTAGGAACTAGTAGCTTATTGTATACGATAACAACAAAGTGAATGATCCACACATAAATTAATGCACACTTTTACATCTTCTATAGAGCCTAGAATCATATTAGTTTGGTAGAAACATCATAGAAGTAACAGTTGATAAGAAATGTGAAATGGCAAAACCTTATCAGATAGGATAAATTATTGATTAAAAATTACCTAAATGATAGAGAAGACATTATTTATTTTGTAGTTGAAGTGTATTTTCAGTGACAGCACATAACAGTGCTTAGTTTTATATACTAACTGATAGTAAACATCAAATATTTATTCATGATAAGTCAGTAGATTAAATAAACTTTGAGACCATTAATTTTATTAGTTTCTACGAGTTGAAGAAACGCAATTCTTGAGTATTGTATATTGATTGTATATTGTATATTAATCACTGAAATTCATTTACAGTTTCCGCCCTGTAATCATTTCCAATGATTATGAGCATTAGTTTGCTAGCGAATTATGTCAGAAAACAGTGTAGCATTAATGTAATGGTAATGTGAAACCTTCTTGTTAAAACTGGATTTTGTAAAAACAAATTATAAAACAATTTTATACCAAGACATTATTATTAACTGTTGGGTAATTAAATAAGAGATGTTATGTCCTAATACCTATTTAGTGAATCAATTTTATGCATCAGATATCCATATGTAAATTAAGTCTTCAGTTAATATCTTCAGTCAAGCTTTAATCTTATTAACTTCTTGCCAAGAAAAAATTACCTTACATAATTAACACTATGTATAACCTATTTAATTGTTTATCAAAAGCTATAGAACATCAAGAATCATAGCTTCATACCAACTGGTGTTAAGAAAGCATATCATCAGCTATTTTATATCTAGTCTTAGGAGATTTGTTGGAGTTCTGAAATTGAAACTATAATTGTGAAATTTTTAGAAACTACCAGAAAACTTTGTAAATAATATCATGCATTTATTCTTCTCTATTGTATAAGCACGATCTTTTCATACTAAATACCATAAATTGAATTCATTATAAGCTTATAGTCACTTCTTAATCTGGATTATTGAAAATATCCTTGTGTCTAAATTGCATTAAGGTATTAAAATGTTTAGATTTTAATTTGAATGATCATATTTTTACAATTCAATTCATGAGTCAGTTGAAGCTAGACCACCACTAAAAACTTAGAAGCGATAGACGGCCGTTTCGTCCTAGTATGGGATCCTCAGCAGCGCGCATTCACGATCGCACGCGCTGGATTCGAGCACAGGATTTCCGGTCTCGCGCGTGCGAACACAACCTCTAGAACACTGAGCCGGCATTCAACGGTGTTAATGTCTAACTTCCATCGATCCACAAATGGCTGCGCAACAATTCGTCTATTGTCTGAGGTCGGTACCTGTCTCTACCCGACATGGTAACGGTTGACGGGTTTCATACCACAACGAAACGGCCGTCCAGTGCTTCAAGATTTTCAATGGTGGTTTAGCTTACATCGACTCATGAATTCAACTGTTAAAAAATTACTACAACCTCCACAAATCCCATTTTGATAAAATGAAATTACATTATGACAGAGTTGATTTTAACTTCTTATTGTTATCTATGTTAATGACATTTTTTATGAAATAACTTCGTACATCAATTCGATGTTTTGGTGGAATTCAATTAATATCTTTTAGATTTATTACTTTAAAACTCTTTTTCAATTTTTTACAAGAAAAACATTCAGTTCGTCAATCACAATCTGAATGAACCACTACAATTACTTTTTAATGCGAAATGTCTCTGAATCTATTAAACTTATTTAGTCCTAATAGTCGGCTGATCGGATAGATACAATGTACAATCATTGAACGTGTAAATCTTTAAAATTTTATCCATAACTCAGAAGAATTATTAAGATTATCATTTAGAAAACTAATAGTATAAAGGATTAGGGTAGCTACATATTATAGGTAAATGTGATGACAGAGGCCGATAGACTTAATCTATCAAATGAACTACTAGAAAATAATTGAGTAATTTCAAAGCGTAGCTGTCAACGTTTAATTTTTCAATCGAGTGTGCTAGCCTACACACAATTAAGTGTTTTTGTAAGGTAGGTTCTAAATTTAAAGAGTTTTAGGTATCTATTGGCAATGTAATCGTGTATTCATTTGCATTGGTTAAAAATTTGATTTTATCTGGTGTACTTTTTACGTTTTTTCAAACCACCCAGTAAAATCTTGCTACTAAGTGTTACTTTCAATGCATTTTTCAGCCTTGGGAAGGTTTTTTACTTTTCTTTGACATCCCAATAATGAAAATCTTTTCGACTTTGAAAAACTTTCATTTGGTCATAACGTGCTAGACATTAATAATAAATTTAAAAAGTGTTTTATTTAAGATCATCCATCATTTAGCCACATTTGGCATTGAATGTTGGAATAATTCCCATTGTCAAGAAACAAGAAACACGAATAATGTAACTTTTCATCTAGTTTATAATGAATCATAGATAAGAATAAATATCTTAATTGTATATAGATGAACAATTGAAGCTAAACCCCATTACATAATCACATCAGCCACATTATAAAACACCGAATTAATACTTATCGTTAATATTAAAATGAAAACTGTTTAATTTAGTGACACCCAATGAGAAATCCTTGAAGCATGTGTCAATTATAATTGAATAAAAATATGCACAATTCTTCAGGACAAGAAGTCAGACATAATCCGTCATTTCAAATAAAGTCAACGTTTGTTATAAAATAAAGTGTTCTAACGGAAACCCTATACATACTTTAAACATTGTTAACGTTGATTGGATGACTTATTCAGCATACATTGAAGCAAAGAACCATGTACCTAGCTATATTCGGTAACTTTGTTGTTTGATTATATTTTCCTTGAAAAAGCTTGGACCAGATTGCCAGGCTAAACGTTGGATTTACTTCAAATTCTTTCGCTGAGATTTTACAAATACATTCTTCCTCTTTAATGAGTCTATGCATGTTTTTATTATAAAATGAAAGAGAACCATTGCCTAGTGATTTGTATGCATTTAACTTAGGTGTAAAAATCCTATTTATTGTTACTAATTGTTCTGATAGGAACATAATTCTATTGAATTTTCATTTATTTATTTTTTCTTTATCATTAGCCTGAATAAATTTGTTATTTTTAGAATAACCTAATTGTTAATATAAACAGATTTCTGAAATAATAAACCCTACTGTGAAGATCTTTTTATAATGAAAGTAATTAAGAACAGTAAAATGTCGTAAATTATTCTATAGCTCATAGCTTTAGTGTTTATTCTATTATACTTTGAAAATGGATATTAATAATTTATAGTTCTGCTTTTTTGGACATCATAACGAGTTGTCAGAAATGTTATTTCTTTAGAATTATTAGTAATGTTAAACTAATGGATGAAACTACTGTGTGTTATCTAAAAGCATGAACTACTATTTAAATATTTTGTATGTTTTTTTCTTGAAACGGATAGTTTTAACTTATAGAGAATTTCTATGACAAATATAGATTTATCTGTCTCGATAAAATAATGATGAGCATTGAGTATAATAAGAAGAGAGTATCATGTTCAGAAGAGAAGAACACTCAATAATCTGAAATGAATTATTTGTCTTTGTCTTGTATACATCTATAAAATGATTTAAATTCTTAAGACTTTGACTACGACTTTTCGTAGTCAATCGTAATTGTCTCTGTTATCTTTATTCACAAATCTTTGTATTATTATTACTATTATTATTTTATTACTATTGGTTAAACATCATTATTAATCTCCCCTATACCTGATTCATTCACTTCGCATTTATCCCTCCGTATTACGTGCTATTAATTTTTCGCACAATATAGCCTTCCTCTAAACATTTGATCGAATTGTAATTTGATCATTAGGCTCTACAGTTATAAGTCCATAATTATAATATTTTGCAAAGGCCAAAAATAAGGCATGTATTAATGAGTTTGACAATGTTATGTGTTAAAAATTGTGCACGTTTGCATCTGTTACGACATATATATGAAGTTATATGAAAACAATTGTTCGCTCAAATATTCTTCATTTTTGAATATTTTAAGGGGATTTTTAAACTGCCGAATTGTAACTTCACTATTATTTCTCTCACGCTATCTGACCTACATATTTTCTGATCATGGATCTTAAATTTCACTTCACACTTATGCAGATATAAGTTAACATTCTATTAGAGTCATATCAACATTAACAATTTTATTCTGTTTTGTTTATCAAGCATAAATTCACATGCTACAAATCTAAACGATGCACTTTACCCTTAACCTGGCCATTTTTCGGATTATTAATTTAGATATATGAGTTGTAGAACCTGAGGAGAATCTATGGAAAAGAATATTCTTCGTTCAAATATTAGCCTTTTAATATGATGGGGATCTTTAAACGACTTTGCATAGTGTTAATATTTAATTGATTAGTGGATGCAGTGTATCTAAACTGTATTGATCTTTTTTATTGCAGAGATTATTTATTAGTATCTAAAACTATTATATAAATTATGAAATAGATTCACACTTACCAAATATATTCTGATGTTCACCAAAATGTGATACATCACCGATTTCTCAATTTCTTCTCCAGAGCCTTCTATTTTTAAATAATAAAACGTGTAGTTTTAAATATTGAAAGACGGTAAAAATAAGTGAAAGTATGCTGTACCTGTTTATTATCCAGTAACTACTGACCATTGAACTTGACATAAGCTTTCTAGAAACATTGTTATTAATTGCTGAATGATAAAATCCTAACTAAATAATTGAGATACTTCATACTTACGGTTTGACCCATTCTGTTTAAATCAAAGTATGATAGTGTTAACAATACGTACTTTATAAATATACACAAAATTCAAATAAGGACTATGATTATTATATGCTCATAACAGGCTGTCAGTTATGAACTATCAGTAAAAACGTAAACTAGAATGTCTTATTTCTTTTGTTCTAAATCAAAAAATGATTGAATTTTAGTCCCACTAATTTCAAAACTTAAACATGATTTTCAATTTTTCGACAATTGACCTTCATTAAATATCCGAATTTCCCCAAATTTCTTACTGATTCAAACATATTAAGTTTTTTGAGTAAATTTTCAACTTCCTGTGATTTATCCAACAAGTAAACTTCAAAATTTAAATACTCTTGGTTGCTTAAAACAAACCTAGGTACATAGAATAAATGGAACTTGTGTCATAATAGCTATATCGAAATAATCGGCACAGGGCGCTAATTTGCCAAACAAGACTGACTAAATTTCAGTCAAAAGTGTCAACGGGCTAATTCAAACTACTTCAAATTCAGAAACATTTGCCAAAATAACAGTTCGTTATTTATACCAGATACGGTCAACATCTTTTCACTGTATGTAAAAAAGAACATCATATAAACTGCGGCACTTCAAAAAAGAATATCTACCAGTTCTCAGTAATCTTTTACACATCAGTCTGTAAATTTTTTCACAGTGGATGAAAACAAAATACAAACTCAATATGATGTTAGACGACCATATTTGAATTCCGCAAGACTTTCAAGTACGAATGTGATATTGGATAGACTGAAGGTGAATTAAGTTTAGCGGGTTTGCTCTTTAATTCTCTGTATCAAAAAATCAAATGATAAGAATAATTCTACTCTCATATTAACGCTTTGTTATAGATGGGATCCTACTATACTACTTCGACAAATGTAATGGGTACCTCAAAGTCTACTAAAGACTATTAAATCAAGAACCATGTTTCACGAAGTCTATACAGTGGAACAAATATCTAAATTTTATATTGATAAGTGACCGATATCACGTTATCAATACACGTTGGTAAAGATCTTCAATATTACAGTGGTAGATTCATCATAAATAATTTTAACGGTCAGTGATTTCTACATGAAAATTAATACGATCGATAAGTCACAGCTCCCTAATTGGTGGTCACAAGTTATAACACAATGATAAATACTGGTTAAAGTTTCATAACCATTATTTTCTAAAGAATCTAGCACAGCCTGAAATTTCATACGAGAAACAATATACAACATTACTTTATACAAAAATAATTTGAACTTATTGTGAATATAACAATCTTATACTAAACACTGATATTCCAGTCAGAACAACCGTCGTATAAACATTAATCAAATCTGTGTTATAATATAAAATAGATGAAAATGAGCTAGCATTATCATTCAAAAAGCGTGTTTCGTTCACTCTTGCATTCGTTAGCAGGATATATGTGCATCACAGAGCTGATGTTCACTGGGAGGCTCGAATTCAGTAATATTTGCTTCGAAAGTCAAAGCACTATCTACTTAGTTACAAAGCGCATATAGCCACTCACTTGTGCCACGGTTAATTTTAATTCCGCCTATGTTATGTTAAATTGTGTCATAATGGCTTTATCAAGATAATCCACACAGAATGCAAACATGCCAACTAGGACTGATCAAATTTCAGTCAAAATATCAACAATAGGATACTTCAAAGCACTACAAACAAAACTGCGTCATAATCTGTTCATTTCACTAGTAATTAATCCTGAATTAATTTATGGTCGAATGACTGACTATCGTATGGTGTAGCAATTTAAACGTTTTAAGATCACTGAAAAGAGTAACCGCTGAAATATCAACGTAAATTCACTCATCCACATCGATCTATTTGATTTTACATCGCGCTTAACATCGTTAAATACAAAAAGAGCCTATCACAACTTTTTACTTAAAACACAGTTGTGTTACCTTATATTTCTAGATGTTATCTAGGGAATAATTACAAACTGGTGGAATATTGCAAGCTGTATTCAGTTATTGTACTGACTGGTTTACTCATAAATAAATGACATTGGTTTTATTGAAAATAATGATAAATTTTACCAACATAATATTTGCTGCTTAAAATCTTAAACTAGAATCAATTTCATTAGTTCCAACGATAAAGGTTTTTCATTTGATGTACTCATCTATTAAATATATCTGAAGAATGAGTTATTAGTGAGTTTTGGGGTGAATTAATTAATAATGTGTATCAAATTGTATCAAATACCCAATTTATGTGTTCATAAGGTAACTTTACTTAACCTTTATCCGTCTTAGTAACATAAGCTTTAGTTTGTTGCATTTTTCCTGAGATCTAGTTGCTTTTGTCGACTTTCTTCTTATTCATTGATTTCTATTTTTAGTTAGTTGAACCTTAATTAGTCATTAAACTTATTTATAAATGCTTTCCTTATTACGTAGCCACTTATTTCCAATACCTCAATTTTCTTTTTAACCATACGTTCTGTAGAATCATCTCCTTCAATATATATTTATATAAGCCACTTCTTCAGAGAAAATTATTATTTATTCTCTGAAGAAGTGCCTTACACCAACATACGAAACGTCAGAAAATTTAATTTTTCTACTCATTATGATATTACAAATACATTAATTTATTTAAAGCAATCTACCCAATACTCAATTTATTCGAAATTATCAAATCAAACCTTGGTAATTATATCTACAAATCCAAAATATCAGTTAATTTCTTGCTTCAAGTACAAATTACTCGTACAATCACATAATTAAAGAATCAAGATAAATAACGAGTTGCTTAATTCATAACAACAGTGATTTGTTTTTCTTAATACTGTCAAAAGAGTAATAAACATTGATTGTTTAAACAAACTTGATTTGATTTAATGCTTTAAAAATTTTAAAAATTTCAAATCTTCCATGTTCAATATAATAATTAAAGTAAACAGATATGTAATTTACATACATTTTACTTTTTTGTCATATCGAATGATTTTTAGACAGTAGCTATGGAAATATAACAAAATAGATGAAGTAAATTTAAATGTAATTCATTACATATTACCTGGACAAATTGTCTAAAGAAAAATTCTATGATTGGAAATAAAAAGACGTTGTGTCTGTGTGTACTAATAATAACAATATTTTTATCAATAATAATCCTATATGCAAAGATGGATAATGGATAGCAGTGGAATTCAGGATGTGTGTTTCGTCCTATTTAGAACTCGTCAGCTGGACTCATCTGCACCTCAGAGTTGATGTCCACTCTTATGACAAATTCAATTCAAAAGAAAAATGAAAGATTTTCATTCGATCGAATTAGTTGTAATAATAGGAAAGTTCATAAATTAATTACAACCTTAATGATAACTGAAATTATCATTAAACGAATGATGATAGAATTTCTAAATCAAAAAATTAAATTTTCTAATGATTTGTGGTGAAAGATACATCGAAAGAACAATGATAATTATTATTCTAGATTTCAAAACTAATTCCAGATAGACCTTTTAAGTGTTTTAACATATCAGAATCAATATTAGTGCTACTATGAAATAGTTTATCTTAGATTCTCTTTTGTTTCTTTTGTATCATTTGAACTTGGGTTAATTTAATTCGTCTATTTTTTTTGTTTTTCTAAAGTGGTGGCCTACACTAAGTCACTAATTGTCAGAAATTTAATTTTCTATTCACTAAGATCTTACAATACATATCATTTCTATTACTTTATTTGACATGTTTTGGTAATTCTTACAATTTGGTCAATTATTTGAGGAATAGAGTTAAATGTTTTTTATATTCAGTTATTCAAAGATACATTAAAGTTTGTTTAAGATTGCTTTTTCTCTTAGATTTCTTTGTTCTACAAAATATTTGTTCAATTTTACAATAAAGGTAAACAATATATATGTGAAATCATGCCAAATTCATCGATTAGTGATCTCTGTCAAATGATTTTGCTTCCTCACCTTTAATTAAAAACGGGTTATTTCTCTTAAATTTTCTGTAAGACGAAATGTACGAGTTTACAAAATTACAATATATTTTCTTAACCCTAAGAAGTTTGTAGAGGTTGTTAAATTTAAAGTTTAGGCTAAACCATTCTTACTTGAACAACGAGTGAGGAACCAGGAATCACTGATACTACTCAGTGGTACACATCCTAACCCTAGACTTTCAGGTCTTGAGGATCTTAACCTTTAGATCTATCATCGTTGAACCTATAATGTAAACTGCGAGCAATTCCAAAATGCACATTGACTGAAAATATCTTGCTGTCATATTAAAACTGTATGGCTAAAACCCCGAAGTAACAAAATTATAATTTAGAAAAACGTCTACCTTTAAAGCATATCATTGGAATAAATATGTGCTTACTGGTGCTTAACTAGAACAAATTAATTTGTGCAACCGCAATTTAGTCAGAGTTAACATAGAACTTAAAAGCCAGTAATGTTATTTGCAAGTGTTTATACTGTTCTGCTGTCGAGGTTAAGCATTTTGACTGATTAATCTTTAGTTTTTCTTACGCTCCTGAGTATTTTGCTTTAATATGCGCCGGGCAGAATGAGACGCGCATAATAGACTCAACAACTAGTCACTGTCTGATTTTAACCGACAAAAAGATTAGTTATTCTTCGCCATTGAAATATCACTTAGTCACCATATTTTCTTGTGAGTATTAGCTATACTAAACGGAACATAAATGCAAGAAATCACTTTTTCTCTCCTTAACCTAGATATTCCATTTTCAAAACGTGAAATTTCAAATTTCACAACATTTAAATTACTATAATCACAGAAATCTTATTGTATAGTTTTAAGTATCAAAGTAGAATAACAATCAATTTGGTGGATTAGTTGAAGTTAGATATTAACACCTTTGGATGCCAGCTCACTGGTCTAGTGGTTAAGCGCTCGCGCTCGAGACTGATAGGTCCTGGGTTCGAATCTCGCGGGGTGGGGCGAGATCGTGGATGCATACTGCTTAGGAGTCCCACAATAGGAAGAAACGACCGTCCAGTACTCCCAGGTTTTCTATGATGGTCTAGCTTCAACGGACTCGTGATCTCAACCATTGAAATTTTACATATGTTAGAGATATTATATATTGAAAGGAATATCTTTTAAGATGTAATGCCATAAAATGGATTCAATGAAACTAGTTCAAATCATGTAGAATATGTAGTAATTATTCGACAATAAAAATTTCCAATGATATAATCACTAATGCATATAAAAGTTAGCTTTATTACTATATGGTTTATCTATTGATTTCATGCTAATTTATTAAATACTAATCTAAAACTTGCAATATAATAATACCTAAGACAACTTATTTGTATGTTTTACATGTTATTCCAATATCTAAAGGAAGTATTTTATTTCATGCATAGTCTAACATGTAAATTGATGGTAAAGTAAAAAATGTTAACTTTGAAAATGAAGATAATGAATAAAAAAAAGAAATCGGAAACAAATGGAATAGTAATTTAACACCATTAATGTTTCACAGGATTATTATTATTATTAACATGTCTTGTATCCATTTACAGGTTGTTTTAAATTTATTGTTCAAAATTTAAAATGAAATCATTTCATTACTTTTTGGAAATATTTTTACAAAAAAACGAAGAAAACGAAGAAGAAGAAAGGAAATTACAGTAAAATCAATCAACTATTACTTCTGTAGAATATATATAAGATGTATTAGAAGGGGTTTTGTGGAGATTGTAGTAATTTCAACAGTTGAGATCATGAGTCAATTAAAGCTAGACTACCATGGAAAACCTGGAAGCGCTGGACGGCCGTTCCACAAAAACCCTTTCTGATACTAATTAACATATGCTCACTAGTGACTGGTTTCAAGGATATATATCCTGGAGTTCTAGTAAGAAGCAGTGACCAGTGAAGTTCAACTGGGTCAATTATGAGGTAGTAACTCACTGATGACAATGGTGGATGTGTTGCTCAATTTCGTTGCTTAGTTGAAGTTAGACATTAACAGTGGTGGATGCCGGCTCAGTGGTCTAGTTGGTTAAGCACCTGGCGCGAAACTGATGGGTCCTGTGTTCAAATCCCGCGGGGTGGGAGCACGGATGCCCATTGCTGAGGAGTCCCACAATAAGACGAAATGGCCTTCCAGTGCTTCCAGGTTTTCCATGGTGGTCTAGCTTCAATTGACTCATGATGTCAACTATTGAAATAAGATCTATTATTATATATTCAATAAAATACATTAGGTATTTTATTACGGTTAGTTTGAAGAACACTACCAGAGTGGTAATCATTTATTTTTTAGCTTTATACTGATATGGATTCGTATACTACAATTTAATAGCTAACTAATGGTTGTTGATTTTTATTAGTTACCTAATGAATGTATATTTTCTTTTTAAAAATGAAAAAACTGTTCACATAAACATTTCAGTTAATTATTTTGTGACGGATTCTGACAGTCCTAAAACCACATATTTCCATAAAAAATCATTAGTATATTATCAGTAGTTATTGTTATGGAGAGGTACTGGAAGAAAGGTCGAATTAGTTTGTATATTTTAAGAAAAATTTGCGTAAAGTGTATTTTTACTGTTTTATCTTTATCAATATGGGGTTGTGGAGATTATTTGATTTTTGATTGAGATCATGAACCGATTGATGTTAAACCACCATTTAAAAACTGGAAGCAGTAAACGACCATTTTGTCCTATTGTGCGACGCCTCAGCAGTGCACATTCACGATCCCGCTTGCGGGATTTAAACCCGGGGCTCGGGGACTTGCTCGCGAACACATAACTTCTAGACAACTAAACCGGAATCCAACGGTGTTCATGTTTAAGTATCTGATACATAATAAATTAATGAAAGCAGCTCACGATCTTGAAACACTGATCTAAGTATCATAAACATGTTTTATAAATGTTACTCTGCCGGATGGCACATCATGTTTTACTCTAGGTCTGTCAACTATTTGTCACCCAGTCAAGGTCTCATAGACCATGCAACTCAGCAGTAAGTTGAGATGTTATCATAAATAACTCAGAACATAGGATAGTGGCGATCACATTGTAGTTTTTTATTACAGTTTTTATAAAATTGGGATAAACTATCTGAAAAATTGCAAGTGTCACTACTAAGATTTGGACCATCTTCCATTGTACTGAGGTAGATGCTTGTCTCTACCCAACGCGGATTGGATGCCATTGGTCACGGCTTCTTCCTAGAACTCCGAGGATTCCCTCACAAAACTAGTCACTAGTGAGCACATGGTAGTTCACTTAAATGTATATATTATCCTGGACAGAGGTGGATGAAGAATCCTGGTGAGCAGCAGATGATCCTTCATGAGGGATAACAGGCGTAAGTAAGTAAGTAACTATACATAGATTACCCTGTTATGTATCAAAATATATTTAATTACGCTCTTATTGAGACTTAAAAATTGTAATATGTCTTTCAATCTTAACTATATTATCACACGAATTGAAAATCCGAATAACTGAAAAGTATTTGTGACTGTTCATTTGTCATTCTGACTGAAAAGTGAAGATTTAGGTGGTTAAACTCTCATGTGAAAAATATCACTGAAGCTGAATTGGTGAATAGTATGATATTTGAAATAAAATTATGTCTCAAAGAAACAGAAAAGTCAATAGAACAGCTAGAATGATTTGTCACTACGATATAATTGCATTCTGTATAATCAACGTTATTTACACTCTAAGGTAGCAATAATACTGTGGGATTTTCGCTTGACAAACCAAACGTTTGTATTACAATCTAAATTACGATCAATTCACCTCATTGCTTTTTTTACATTTTAGACATTTATCTTATTCTAACTGCTTCGTTTGTTTACTATAAGAATAATGAAATGTATGTTAAGATTTGTCATAAAAAAGTGAAAGTCTTAGCTTCTATTTTTTTAGTCGTACAGATTTCTGTTGCTTGACGTTTGTTTTATAACTAAGATATTCGTCCTGTTTTCTTTTCATAATCCAATTTCTTTAAATAAACATCAAGATAAACACAAATCTGTTTACAATTACATTTTTGTCCGTTTGTCATGGGTGACATGTTGATTGGGAATTAATCAATATGTCGATACATTTACACCGCATGATCCAGAATGATATATATCATCTAACGTATGACAAGACAAAAAAAACAATAGTTCATTTAGGATCAGTATATAATTTAGTTATTAAATAACATCTGAGAATTAGCCAAATCCTTTGATAAGTATCCGTTTATAAGAAGCCTGTTTGAGATGGAGCATTTACGCTTGTTTTTCTATAATCACCATTTATTATAACTATATTATTTAAGATTTTTAAGTGTCAGTAAATGTTCAATAATACGAACAGCAAAAACTGTAACTACTCGAATGAATAGCTACAAATGGATCTCCGCAATACAGTTTAAATTATCCAACAACCTATATTTCGATATATAGTATCAACAATTGTATACAGTACCATATTTTCTAAAAAATCAACTACAATTTTGTAAGATATTAATTCGCCGAATCATAATGTAAGTTACTATTCTGTGGGAATCTGAATATTAGTAACCTGGACATTCAATGTCAACCTGTTCATAATCTTAGTATTTTTTATATACCGAATCTCAATTATTTGATGTTGCTTAATTTATTTACCAATAAATGCATTAAACCCTAACATACTGGTAAAAAAACAAAATCAAAACCACTTCTACTTTTGACACTTTTCTGATTTTCATTACCTTTTAGCAAAAAACGATTCTAATTCTATAATGTCAAAAACAAAATGTCTGTTATTATATTTTGTTTTTGGTTAATCGTCAATTCAATGTTTAAATAAAATTAGTTTGTAACTAAACTAATGTATAAACTTAGTACAAAATGACTAATACTCAGAGGTTATGCTTTAATTTTTAGAGAATTAAAGTGTCGGTTTTCAAAAATAAATTCATTCCTTTGAAGAAGAAAAATCAGTCATTCTTATTCACTGAAGTAAAATGACAAGTTTCACTTATACCCAATAGATAATAGAATGAGCATTGACTTTTTTAATAATAAACTCAATATAATGAACAATTCACTGTTATATACTATTGTTAGCTACTAAACTGAGATAAATATCTGGTTAGTAACAAATTGTTCTCATATAACAATACAATGTTTTTGTCAAAAATTCACTCGATTCATAGTATGAAATAAGTATATTCAGAAATAATGGGGAAGCCAATAGTTAGTGCATGATTATTTGTTTATACCTGAGGTAAATGCAAAAATTCATAATACCTATTCGTTAAGGAGCAATAATCATGATAATAAATTAAGGAAAAAAGAAAGTTAGATGTAGTTTTTGTTGGAGTGATCCAGAAAATTGCTTGCAAAAGACAAGCAAACATCAGGAAACACTAAGAAGCGTTTCATCCAGTCCGCGTTCACTTGAAGTTTTAGCCAAAAATATCAAGGAAGTGAAACCTCACATGCAGAGGTTCTGATTGGTTGGTTGATACACTGCTACAATGTTTAGTAGCATTCCAGAATCTTCGAGCAACCCAAGGACATTTAAAAATATTATAAAAACCCTGTATTTTCTGTATTAAAATGGACCTTGGAGTAAACTACTTCTCGCATACTTTGAGTCTTCTCTCTCGTGTTCAGGTCGCTGTATAGTTGTAGCTTGGGGGTTACAGAATAGCTTAGGAGACGTATATAGCGTTCAATCCGCAAAACTTATCAGTTTCTAAGAAATCCAAAGAATATCAGTATATTCTCATACTTTAGGCATTTATTGGCAGTTTTAATATTAAATGAAGTCAGTTCACTAAAATTTTACTGACTACTTTCTGAATAAGTTAAGTTTCTTGTATTAAACCATCAGAGAATGATGTAATTATGTAATGGTTAAATAATCATCAAGTTGAATAGAACATAAATGAAAATAAAAAACCCAATAAAAGAATGAATTTTTCCCTAATCACTTTTATTGCGAGTTGCTGAAATTGATCTATAAATGTTTTATTCCCAAAATACTTTAGAGGATTAAAGCTTCTTCTTAATTGGGAATCATTTAAATGAAAACTTAATACTTTAATAACTAGAAAGTGTAGACAAATTGAAATTTGAATTTTTGTACAATTATACAATGTTGTACAAAATAAACCGATATAAACTATCTTTCAATAGTAAATATAAAACTTATAATCTGGAATAAAACTATTAGGATTAACTCATTAGTTCTTTAAAAAACAAGTCACTGTAAACGGTAATCTACAACTGTGTAGTGATATAATGTATGTATATGTTAAGTTCGCTACTTGATTAATGCAGAATAAGGTATACAACCAAGGCATTCGAACGTATAAAACCCCAAAGTTGCAGATCAGAAGACAGAAGAAGACGGGATAAGTGCTTGTTGAGCAAAAACCAAAATGTACAGAAAATCATGGGTATTTTTATATATTAACGTTTGTTCAACCAATCCGCAAAGAGGCATGTTATGCTACTGTCCAATAACAGTATGCCACGATGATATTCTAGAAAGCATCATTTTGTTCAGGTTGGATGGAAACTCTTCGGCTTCTTCGGGGCCTCTGGAGGCTCCGTCATAATTCTCGGAAGCAATCTCTGTAGTATGCGTCTATCAAATAGAAACTATGCGTCTACATCATCAAGTTAAATAATACATTCTTCGGATATTTTAAACGAACATTGACTTCATGATTCAACATACCAGTATTTCAATTTATACTCAATTATATGATAGTTGATACAGTATGGTATAGTTTTAAGGGTAAAACAAACAAAGATATCACAGTCAAGATTATTTCCACCGCAAATGTATCTCTTAAGTGACTTAAAAATATGAATTTTATCTGCATAAAAGTGATCACTATGCTCGTGTTTATAATCCTAGCTTTTACGACTAACTCCTTGACTTTCTTCATGTTGTTAGAATACTTTACATAATAGTAACTAAGCTAGTGTTGATTTGTTATCATAATCTTGAGCTATTGTCAGGAAACAATTTCTAAATTTACTAGGTTTCATATTTCCACCTTATTTTTTATAATTTTTTTTCAAATTGACAGACAGTAGCTTCAGAAAACTCAATAGTGTGATCGATTTCAATTTTCAGAATCAGACCACATCCAGTTTATCTAGTTCTTAAATCAATATATTTCAGTGTTCAAAAGTAGTTCATTTATTAAATCTAACGTAAACATGGATTAATGAAAAAAAGAATAAACAATAAAAGTTTTATTCCATTTGGCAATCTTAGTTTTAATTTTATTCTATTGGATACATTTTTAAAAATACTAATGGTTATGTATAAAACTATTGTACACTTACCTGACTGATGACGCTTATGAGTAATAGGAAATTGTAAAATTCATATTAAAATGATTTACAATATTTTGGAGCTATGTAGCTGTAGTAAGTGTCATGCACGTAGCATATGTATTTTAGATGTGAAATAAACAGGTTTAACCGTATAGAAGTTATGTAACATAGTTAAATCCACTATTATTCTTCTTTGATTAACATTTTTTTTGTTAACGGATGTTTTTGTGATTGACATACTTGCTTACTTACTTACGCCTTTTACTCCTAATGGAGCATAGGCCGCCGACCAACATTCTTCAATCCACTCTGTCCTGGGCCTTCCTTTCTAGTTCAATCCAATTCTTGTTCATTTTTCTCATGTCTATTTTCATTTCCCGGCGTAATGTGTTCTTTGGTCTTCCGCCTTTCCTCTGGACTTGAAGATTCCATGTGAGGGCTTGTCTTGTGATGCAGTTGGGTGCTTTCCTCAATGTGTGTCCTATCCACTTCCACCGCTTCTTCCTCCGCTGAGATCTGTTTTGTGTGACTGATATAGTTCCATAGAAAACAAACGACTAAAACGTTATTAAATTCAATCGCTTGAACTCAACAAATTTATTGAAGTACTCATAAAGGACTAGTTATTGAAACGGAACAATTTGAAAAAACAAAATAAACTTTTATCTGCTAATAATTTGTGCTTATTGAGTTCAAAATAAAAAGTGTTATAAAAGCAAAGTGTCAACCTATCAATGAACAGTGTCATTTGAACTTGCCACAATATGTCAACTAAGTTATTTATATAATAATCACTGTTTAAGTAAAAATTCAATGAGTACTCTGTTTGTTAGTTTTCATTTGGGATTTGAAGTTATAAAAATCAATTAGTCTATTAGTTCTTATATGGTTCATTAAAATAGGAAATTTAAAGCATAAAATATGCGACATTTCGACGATACATTCAATATATGAATATTCAGATATCTATGATTTCGTTTTCTAGCCGTGGCTATCTGTTATTTATCTTCATTCAGAAATATTTTCGGTTGGTTTCATCTATATGATATAAAATAAATGATGCATGTATTTTGAGCTGACTGTTTTGTTGAAAGAAAGACCGAAAGAATATTATATTAATAACTTTTAATGGTTCAGTTTGAATTTTCCAGTAAGCAGCTTCACAATAGATTTTAAAACTCATAATAGCTCATCAACAGAAATAGATAATTCGCATAATCATTCAGATGGAACGAATTTAGAATAGGACACTATGTTTTTTTTTAACGAAATCTCAACTATTCAACAAATGTCAATGTTTGTAGTAAGAAAAACTAATTGATTAGGCATACATATGTAAAGAACAAAGATTTTCCGTACTCAATTCATTATGAAATAGACATAATTGATATCAAGGGATGTAAGTAGATGTATTCACCAATATTGATCAATATGATTTGTTTGTTAAAAATTAAGATTTGAAAATAAAGTGAATATGGAATACAGTAGAAAATGATAAGAATCATCAGACATTTGTATTTGTGATATTCACAATGATGAATATTTATTTAATTAAAGAGTAACAATTTATCACGGTTATTCTAACTTTGACTCTAAACGGATTTTGAACGGCTACCATAAAATGACTTCACAATAATGTTTATTTCATTTGGGAATAATCTATATGAATACAAGTTGGAATTATGTAACAATACTGAACGGCATTTTTTCCGGTTAGAATAAAGAAAACAAAAAAAACATGAGTTATCATAATGTCACTAGGTAATGTACTTAGATTGGAAATTCTAGCATTTTTTTCATGAGGATGAATTAACATATGCTTTCATTATGTTCAGTAAACTATGAAACGCCCATACAATTTTATTGGGAAAAAAAATGAAAAAACGTAAAAAGTTAGGAACTGAGGGCAGAAAGTAACATACCTTATCAAAGTTATTAGGTCTAAGTAATATCACAAAATTACAATATTTTTGTATGAGAAATACATGAATTCGTGTAATGAATATGAATATATTGAGTACAACATATGAACCACAGTTTTTAAAACGTTTTGTCAATTTATAAGCAAAGATGTATAGTAGCTAGAAGTGGAATCCAGGACGCGCGTTTCGTCCTACTTGAGACTCGTCAGCTGGATGCACCTGCATCTCAGAGTTCATGTTCACTCTGTGACTCGATCCCAGTATCGTTCGCCTCAAACGCCACAGCGTCATCCACATAGCTACTGAGTCCTGATAGCCACCTACTTGTGCAATGGCGTGAAGTTCAAATTCACTTGGTGTTGTTTCACTTGTATCTTCCCATTGTAATTTAGGACTGCAATTGATCAGTCTCATGTTGGCATATGTGCATTCCGGAGTGAACATTCAATATACGATGCAGGTAAACCCAGCTGAAGAGTCTCAAATAGGACGAAACGCGCATCCTGAATCCCACTGCTAGCCACTATTTATCTTTACTTTTACGTACTTATTGTAAAAATAATTTATTTCAAAAATCCATTTCATTTCAAACCCTATAGTATGATATAAATGTAGATTTGCTTAACATATTTTTGAAACTTTCCATATGTCATCACTTCCCTTTTTGAAAATGCATTGATGTAAAATATGTAAAGACATTATTCACTAGGAACACCCAAGTAAAACTAATGAGTATACATACAGCAATGTGTTTTATCATCATTGAATTCATTGTGGTATAGCATGCTGCTGATGACGAATTTCACGATCACTGACTATAACATTATTGATAACAGTGTACAGAATTGTGAACATTTGATCTCAACAACATTTCTCGTTATTTATTAAACTTTTTATCAACAGTTAACAAACTATAGACAGACTACCTTTAATTTTTCTATAATATCCGATAGTAAGACGTACTACATAGGGTTTAGTAAAATTACTTAATACTAACTACAGAATGAATTTATCGACAAATAAATGGTAATGACTAAATTGTAAATCAAAGCGAGATATATTCACTAGTATAGTGTGATAGTAGAAAGCGTGAGAAATAGGAGTCTCATATTTTAATGATAACTACTAAATCAAAATATCAGTTAAATAGAAAGTTCAACTATCAATCAAAAAAGATTTTAAATTTATTATAAGTAAGAATAAAAAAATACAAACAAACTGAATAATAAGGCATGTTCTGACATGTTAGTTACAAATTTTACATTGTACGAATCATAAATGTAACATAAAACACTAGTATGAGTAACACAACGTGAAACAACAAGTTGTAAACGAAGATGAAAGTAAATTCATAGAAACAAAATTAGCATTCTACAAATGTAAGCTTTACATTGAAGTGTGCTTTCAAATATGAAATAAATATACATATATATTGGACCATAAAACACTATTTTACATTGATATACAATATAATTTATAAGTTGCATTGAAGTTTATCAGTAAACCTTACTAAAATATTTCACACACTCTACGTGTATGTTCTCATAGAATCTCATAGAATTGAGTAAATTGAAGTTGTATTTATTTAACTGGTCAAAACTGAAATTCCTTATGAAAGTAACAATCATAATGAGTCAGTCAGTCAGTAACAACGTAGAACTTCGTATGTACGTACATCAGTACGAATTGCCATACCACATTAGCACTGAGTTGCAGTTGTCAATTCAAATGCCATAGTGGTAGAGGCAGTAAGAATATAATCAGTAATCGGAAATATTAGGGTTTGAAGATGTAATTCAAGGAGTATAATCCAGTGATATATATTTGGAAAGAGAAAAAATAAAGGGACATGAAGAATTGGGAGAACACAAAGAGTGGATGCAACTGCATCATTACAAACGATTTTGAGCCATGTCATTCAAGGTCTCTAACCATCGGTTGTATTAATTTAATACAAAATTGATATAACCGATACAATTTTGTAAATAACACTAGTTTAAGCGTTGTTAAAAATGTATATTGTATACGTTCTTCTATTAGAGAAAGCAACAGGATTATAAAGCTATTGATAAATTAATATCTAATTGGATTGTCCAAAATTTGATTAAACTAATATTGTAGTAAATGGAAACTTGTTGGAGATAACAAATTTATTGTTTCATGCAAAATGATACAATGCCTTCGCAAAATATAAAGACTATACATTAAATACATTATTTGCATATCTTCCTTAAATTGTCCTTTTCATGCTCCAGTATTCTTTTAATTCTGTTGTTGTTACAACTACTCACTGTTTACATTCCTGTTCTCTTCAATGCAATTTTCTTTAATCTTCTGCTACTACGCATTCTAATACTGATTAGTGTTACATACTACTTATATCTATACTTATCTATACTTAAATCTATAGCTTACACCACAATATCATACATGATTTTATGATATTCGCATTCTAATAATATTGCTTCGATTTATCAAGACAACTAACAGCTTTATGATAATTACAAATTTTTTAAGAGGATATTTTAAAACCTTCTTTAACTACAGAAATTTTCAACTAGTACAGTTTGCAAAGACCCACACTATACAATAAAAATTTACTTCATAAAAGGGTTAGAAAACTACATTTTACATGCTTCTTTTATTTGATACCCACTATAAAATTAGTTAACATAAATACTGTTGTTATTTCCACTTTGTCTGTTTAATCAAAATTGATTAGGCAAGTTGACTGCATGTCTTAAATCAAATGTTTTTAATATATCAAGGACTTATAATTGAAGATTCTTGCATAACACCGTTCTCTTTCATCAAACATATTTCAGGAAACAGTTTGAGAATTCTTCCTTTCCTTTGCTCTAAGCTGTGAGACTCGTGATTAAGTGTTCTGAAGGATGATGCGTAGCCCCTGTTTCCATACGTGATCTTTGTTCTCTTTGACGTTCAAGTTCATCCCAGAATGTTTTCAGGGACTTGAAATGAAATATAACAAAAAATATATATAAATCATCACTATCAAATAAAATAATTGCCTAATATTATCATAATTACCGTAATGCACAACATCAGTCAGGTAAACTAGTTGTTCAGCATGGGCATCATTTAGATCTAGTTACGATTATCTGATTATTACATTGTAAGCTTTCCAGCCATTACTGGATTTGAGAAGTAGAATATATTTTTCCACTTCCACAGCACCTCTGTATTGTCATTTGTAATTTTAAATTAGTGCGTTTCACTGATACTGAAAGATTACAACAATACTCTGTAATACAGTACATCGTGTAGTTTATAAAACAAATAGATGTTAATCACTTTCCTAAAAACAGTGGATTTAATCACAAATTACATCTCGTATTTATATAAAAATATAGCTTGTATCTACTGGTTTTGTTTAATCCCTTGTTTCATTTTCTCAGTTGGCCTGTATTATTTTATATCTTATCAGAGAAAAATTAATTGGATACATTGCATTAAATTCGTTAAGATGTTAGATAATACAGTGAGAATCATTACACAAATTAACTACCATAAATAGAGTTTTGTGGTGGGAACAGAGTTTAACTCACATGTATTCGGTCAACTAAATAACAGTAGGAAGAAATTATTGATCGAATCAATATTTGTTTCACATATTTTAGATATATTGAGAAAATTTTTCAATTTCATAATTAACACCATAGATCGATCTTGACAACGACTAAAAAACCATGAAACATTAAATAATAGTTTCATTACATCATAGGACTCTCAAGCAGCCTATATACATAAATTCACCTCAGATTAAATTCAAGATCTTCAAGCTTTTCTAATTTCAATGGCTATCTGTTACTGTTCATTGTACCCATTTCATAGAACCAAACTTTGTTGATATTTCGATTTGTTCATTAAATAATTTCATATCGTATGACATGTCGTATGTTTGAATTAATTGATTTCGATAACATATATTACTTAATTACTTATGCATGTTAACCCCAATCGAGCATAGGCCGCCGATCAGCATTCTCCAACCCACTGTGTCCTGGGCCTTCCTTTCTAGTTCCACCCAATTTTTGTTCATTTTTCTCATGTCTGTTTCCATTTCTTGGCGTAATGTGTTCTTTGGTCTTCCTCCTTTACTCTGGTCTTGAAGATTAAAAGTGAAGGCTTGCTTTATAAGGCAGTTGGGTGCTTTTCTCAATGTGTCCTACCCACTTCCACCGCTTATTCCCGATATCTCCCTCCGCTGAGATTTGCTTTGTTCTCTCCCATAGTACGTTGTTACTGATAGTGTCTGACCAACGGATCCGAAGTATTTTCCGTAGACAGCTGTTATTAAACACTTGTATCTTCTGGGTTATGGCTTTCGTAGTTCTCCAGGTTTCCGCCCCATACAGTAGAACTTTCTTGACACTTGTATTGAAAATTTTGACCTTGGTTGACAGTTGTTTTGAGTTCCAGATGTTCTTCAATTGTAGATATGCTGCTCTTGCTTTGCCGATCCAAGCATTGACATCTGCATCAGATCCACTATGTTCATCAATGATGCTGTTCCATTATGTCAAGGTTTTTACATCTTCCAAATCTTCGTGAAGTGTGATTCGATTGTTGGATGCTGTGTTGTATCGGGGAACATATATATATATTCCATCAAGACTTTCGATCATAGACATTATTTTCAGGTAGAATGTACATTATTGTACCTATTTGAATGATGGTCATATAGAAATATGCTATCGATAAATTTTTCGTAAACAAAATATATTACTTAAAGTCAAAAACGTTAATAAAATTATCGATTTTTAGTCAGATAACTGAAAATATTTCTAGTTATATCTGATAGCTCATACTAATATGTTGAATAACATAGTATATCCCTATATATACTATATCCATTAAATTTAATCGTTTCATACTACTCAGAAATGAAATAATCAACAGTATTAAACGTGTTTCGTAGTTTAATTGTAGATACTATAGCAAATAGTCTTCTTTAAATATTAGAATAAAAATATACCAATCATAAAATTACTCACTTCATTCTCCTTATTTTTAACACCTTTATTTACATATTTCCTGAATTTTTGTGACTGATCACTCTTTGCATATCTTTGTCTTTCTTCTTTTTGTTTACTCAAACAATCAAGCATTTGTTGTAGTGATGGATCATTTTTGTATATATATTCCTTAGTAACTTTGCAGTTATTGATAAGAGTATTTCTAAATTTTAAAAACAATAAAAATTAAATTAATATGCTTTTTTTCTCGGTCATTATTACTTTTGTTAGCAACAATGTTTTAAACAGAATTCAAGTCCAACTAAGTCCAACTTAGTGGTTTTAAGGTTAAGCGTTCGCGTGCAAGATCGTGGATGCGCACTGCTCAGGATTCCCACACTAAGACAAAACGGCCGTCCAATGCTTTCAGGTTTTCTATGTTTCTCTAGCTTAGATAGACTCATAAATTCAACTACTAAATTCCATCTGTTCGATTTGCTACAGACCATTATCTCAAATAACTAGACAATAAAGTAAATAATGACAAACAGTTGGTGATGGAAGATAAAAAGTATAAAAAGTGACTTCGTATAGGACACTTTCTACCAGTCAATAAAATAGAAAACACTTAATAGACGCTCGCCAAAAAACTAATGAACGTAAATGTTATATTTTTTAAGTAGGAATAAAATTAATGTATGTATTTTGTCTGGACAATCATCATTTAGTTAATCTTATGCTTTCAATTAGACCATATCCCAGACGTGCATATAAACACAAGAAATTGTTATTGATGAGATGAAATTACATGGTGTTGAGTCATTAATTTTTCTAGATCGGATACAATACATCAGTAGTATATATCACTCTAGTTACCATTATTTCCTTATCTCAGGACAAGTAAATGGTAAACTCTACATAAGATTTAGGCAATTATACAAACCCGGAAGACCATTTTGGTTAAACGTAGGGATAAGGGAGTGTCAAGTGTAAACATTGAAACCGCTTCACCATCTAGAGGAGAAAATTCGATATAGGTTCTAGGCCAGAAACTTTTCGATTTGAATAAGGTAAAACCTACTCTTTATGTATAAAAACTATATGACTAATAAAATTTTCAGTCATTTTAATTAGAACAAGACATAAGAACAAAGAATTATGCATTCAGTAAGGTCATCTTACATAGTTTTTTGCCTGACATACACTAACATTCATATACATGTACTCAAAATACTAAACTAATTAAGAGGATACTAAGTCATTTATAACAATATGATATTACCACTAATAATAAGAAATATAAATTGATATTCCGATAACAAGTGTTCTCAATGTCGTACTAATCGTAGTACCGGTAGTAGCGCTAAAGATCACAGTTAGATATACTTATTTACACAATCACCTCCTCTGTAACTTTTCAACATACTACTGAGGTATAGTCACCACATTTAGTCATTATATTTGCAATAACTTTAAACGGATTTCAAAAGTCTAGTTTCAATTCCTCAGAAAGTATATGACTTTTTTCTTTTTCGATTAGACAGATGAACATAAGTAAAGGACACACTTGGTCAGGAACATAATGCTTGCAATAAACAGAATTTCGACTTTTAGAAGAAAGAATATTTTGGACAATGAGATGTTTTTTTCAAGTAGACAAAATTCTGTTCGTCAAAGTAAGTAACAAATAAATTTATGTCACTGAATCTGTTTGCCAAATAATTCCGACCTTCTTTAATCAATTAACAATAAAGCAGTAATTCATTTCCAAAAATTAGTTATTTAGTTGCTACAACGTACGTCTATTTCATCTGAATTCGAATCAAAGTTTTTGGAAATACTTGGAAAATGTTCAACAGTCAGTAAGTAACGCAAGATGTCAAAATGTGCTTCAGCCTATCTTTCTCCATTATATCAGCATAGTGCAATGGAATTAACACGATGAATACCAAGATAGTAGTAATAGTAGTATCAGTGATGTTGGATCCAACTTCAGTTAAACAGATTGCAGTTATGTACCACTGACACTAGAGTTATTTGTTCAGAATTTGGTGTATACATCTTATAATAGTTTGAAGAAAACAATACAAACTGATAAATACAGACCACATTTCGACTTTGAGTTCACAATAAATTTAATAGGTTATGACATTTAGTATGTGATATCGTAGAGTCAGCTATTAATGATCTAGATTGTATGTCAAGTTACAAACTGATTATCTAGGGTATTAAAGGTTGTACTTTAATAAGTACACAGAGGGTAAAATAATGAATATCCCTGTAATATATGACACACCACGTAATGTAGAGCTATGTATTTGTTAAAAAATTGTGAACAGAGGAAGTATTTAGAAATTAAACAATAAATAGGGTATTTTGACACTTTCAAGTCTTATAAGCAAAGATGTATACTGGCTAGCAGTGGAATCCAAAACGCTCGTTTTGTCTTATTTGGGACTCGTCAGCTGGATGTACCTGCATCTCAGAGTTCATGTTAACTCTAAGACTCAAACCCAGTATCGTTCGCTTCATATACCATCGCGTTATTCACTTAGCTGCTGAGTTCTGATGGCCACTTGCTTGTGTAATGGGATAAAGTTTAAATTGTTTACTTGAATCTTCCCATTGATGTTTAAGACTACAGTTGATCAGTGTCTTTTCAGTACTGAGTACACAATTAATTTAGTTATCACCTGTCAGTATATCAAAACACGTAGTACAAAATAAAGTTTTGTCATTTAGACCCGATCATACTTTTTAAAAGTATTTCTTAATCATTGTTACAAAATTATCAAAGCCGATTGATCTGTTCAATCTCTGATATTCAGATTCATTTAAATACTTATTCAAAAACGATGTTAACCGCACAACTTAGATTTAACCGATAGTCTTAAGTGAGACAAAATTAACAGTAATCTTTCTTGTAAAAATACTCTAAACTTGAAAAAGTTACTTAATTTTATCCAATTTTATGACAAAATACATAGAAACTATTAAATGGTCTTTAAACGGTTGACGTTTAAAACAAGAAATATTGTTTTACTCATTCATGTTGAATTATTTAAAGCTTCTAGAGATGGTTCTTTTACAAATCATAAACACAAATAATTAGTAGTGCCTAGTGACACAAAGGTAATTCATAGATTTCATTTAAATACGAAACTATATCATCAAAATGTCGAACAGAACTTAAAGCATTGTTTTAATAAGAAAGGAAAAACTAAAACTATATTTAAGTAGCATATTGATCATACTCATCATATTTTACTACTGCACATAATCAGTTGAACAAAAAATGTAAAAGTTTGTGAACGAAATTATCAAAAGAAATAACACAGGTGGGTAGTAAATGATTTAACTGGGATGAACAACATATATGATCTTAACATTACGAGAATTCTAGTTCATTGACTTGAATTGGATAACACGACTAAGACCAAAATTCAGTTATTTCATAAGATATTTTGGCACAGAACCTCAAGAACACGGCAAAGTGTATAACACAATTTAAACCATTTTAATTGATGTAGAGGTTTGGAATAATATAAATGGTAATTCAAACAATTCGGAAGGAAATCAAACTTAGTTTGAAAAAATTACGTCAATTGGTCAAACGATATCACACTGGAAACTAACAAAAATGTAATATTTATATATTTAAGCATAACCAGTAAACAATATTACTGAAATTTGAATGTTGTATAACAATATCTGATTATTAACGTAGAAATATATCTACTCACATCATAGATTCAACGGTGTCAAAAATTTGATATTGAAGGGAATAATCTGCAGTAATCTAATTGTTATGTCCCGACAAGAATAATGAATGGTAACTTTTGGGATCTATTGATCGACCAATACTAAACGTATATTTCTATTGTATAATTATTAAGTAACTAAACTATGCATATTCATATCCCTCTTATTATAAGCTGTATTTTGACTCATAAACTATTATTATACGTTTTACCATTCTTGAGTTATACCCAGTATATTAATTACTACCTCGCTGATTCACAGCCACATCTGGCTAATTCTTGTACAAATGTTATTTCATATTTTATCGGTACGTTGTGGTCTGTTTGATTGGTATATAAACTCAGTATGTTTGAAATAAAAGGATTTTATATTGCAGAGGCTGAAACTGGTGTTCTGGACTTAACTGGCTGGGCTAGGCGGAAAGCAGGGCCAACCAAGACTTTAGACTGCTCGCACGTATTTTACGCGTCTTTGATCCGATCGATAAGCCGCTGTTCTCTAATCAGCAGTCACACGATATAACACTAATAATATCTTTGAGATAGTGTTTTGAAGTAAATTTTACTTAATTAATTTATGCTGTTATGTAATCTACATGATACAAATATATGTGCTAGTAGTCATGGAAACTTTTTTTCTTAAACATATAAAAGCAATAGATTCTGAATAATGCATGTAAGTAGTAGCTAAAACATATCACCACATATATCTATTACCATAGTGGTTTACATTTGTCACTAAACGTTTTAGCAAGTAAACTTATGAAGAGTTTACTTTAACTGTTACTCAACTGATTGCTTAATCATAATTAAATTCATTGGTTTCTCTGTATTATTAAATATACTGAAAAAAAATTTAAATGATAACTGACTATAAATATTTATTATTTAAACCGATCTAGAATCTTTTTTTTAAAACATCATGAAAAACTCAATTTTGTTGCTCTAGCATATCGAGTGATGCATGAGATTGTCAGTCTAAAATTATTATTATTAATGGCTTTATTCAATATTACATTTTTGGTACAATAAAGAATTCTCAGCACAAATTATTTCAACAAGTTCCCGTTTCTTACTTCTTCGTCGATCCTGACGACAAATATCAAGTGATCATCATTTAGATGTTAACAGTTCGGGAACCGACATTTGAGTAATGTTCGTCCTTTTCAATACATATTTCCAACCACCACGATGTCTATGATTATATTTTTTTGTAACTTTTACGGCAAAATATCGTAAACTTTTCATAAACACGCCTGGATGGGTTCTGCGACATGTGTGTTAAAACAAACAAAAATATAACTTGTTAAAATATCTAGATGGCAGGAACACGTAGCCGAGGTATTTGAGCAGGCCGCCAACCCAAATATTAAGTATCCATCAGTCAGTTATAAGATAATACTTGATAGATGTATGGTGAATAGATTTGATGATAATTACGGTTGATCATGCAAACATGAAGTTATTGTTGCCTGACAGGTTATCACTATGAGAATTTATTTTTTCATTAAAAATAAGTTATAATTATCTGACTGATTTTAAAATTAGTTTATCACTTCATTCAAAAAGCCAACTGAAATATTATTAAAATTCATTTAATTATTATAAACTATATCATCTGAATTTCACGATCTATTTTTATTACATGGAACGAAGTAGCAATGGCGGCTTGCTTGAACATCTGGGTTACCTGTTCCTGCCATCTAGACATTTCAACAAGTTGTCTATTGTTGTTTGTTTTAGCAGATCATTACGCCCATTAATCGCATAACTTATTCAGGTGCGTTTCTGAAAAATTTACAATTTTTTGTTGTACAAGTTAGAAAAAGCCCAAACAGAGATATCGTAGTTGCTGGTAATATGCAGCGAAAAAAATGTACATTGTTTAAATGTCGATTTACTGGATTATTAACTTCTAACTGGCGATCACTCAATATTTATCATCAGGATCGACCAAGAAGTAAGAAATGGAAAATTGTTAAAATAATTTCTACTGAGAATTCTATATTGTACCAAAAATATAATGTTGAATAAAACTAATAATAATAATAATAATTTTAGCGAGTACAAATTCCTTCTAAGTAACACTTAGGAATTTAGATTTGGCGCCGACTTAATTTTTTTAAAATAACACTCCTAATGTATTGTTCCTATTTAACTTTTTATCTTATTCAAGATATTGTGACTCAAGAGAGAATTATTGAACAAGAAAGTTTTTCTAATAAGTATTATATAAATGAGAATATCCTTTCGATTGATTGATTTTCCCATATTTTTAAACATGGAATTTAACTCTAGAACAACTCTAGTTAATGATTGTTATTGTCTTCAACAATTTCCATTTGTGAATTGATATTTTTCCCATGAACAAATTTTGCCTACTTCTTCCAATTAGATAGTTCAAGTTTAGTGTTATTAAAACAGTATAAATGCTTTCGATTTTCAGGAGGATTGTCAAAATCATGATTTATCAGCTACCACAAGATAAGATCATATGAAAGTGCAAAAACCACTTTTTGGATTAGACTTTTACGTTTTAGACTGAATTTCGGTTCGTTAAGTGAATCTTCTCTCACAGATTGGCTCTCTAAGCATTATTGTTGTTGAAACATAAACCATGATTATTTAAACAAAGATACTTATTAATATTATTCTTTCTTTTTACACATAATTTCATAAGCTGGGGCTATCATATTTCTATCTGTTTTATTGCACAAAGCTTTCTTTTAGGTAGGCATAGTAATACTATTAATTGAATAAAAAAAGCCCCTAGTACGGCCGAGAGTGGGGAGAATCAGCTCTTCTTCTTGAAATGCTCTCACATGGCCACGTGCCTACAACCACTGCCAGAGAAGTCCTACTCATTGTCTTCTCGTGGCGGAGGTGCTGTTTACGAAACTGAGAGTACGGAACGCGAATATCCCGTGCTTTAGTCAGTTTGGTGGGTATAGAAGATCCACCTAGGGGAGTTGGAGAACCCTGATTCCAAACCAATAGTGCAAATAGGCTCCAAGATCCTAAGAAAACAAATGACGTACGAACCTATCGTTGGTCACCGGCTACCATGCGAGTGCATCTCCTTACGTTGCTCCATAGCCTTGTGGATTAGACCTCCAAGTCAAAGGCTCCGGATGTGGCCCCCTAGGGAAACCACCTGCTTCGATCTGGGCACCCGGGCAGTATTCTAGCTCTCACACAAATCGAATTATTTATGTAGCACATATCTATTTGGTGCCTCTATGTACCAATGTTTATGTATCTGAATAAATAAATAAATAAAGAATAAAAACTGAAAAAGCTGTAACAATGTAATTGTGATTTCCAATCGTAGTGTGTGCTACTGATTTCGACAGATACAAATAGTATGTATCATCAATCGAAAGTGAAATGTTTGGTGGCAGAAAGTTAAAAAGGTCGAAGGTAAGAGAACAAAAACAGAGAATGATTACTGTTAAAACAAAGGAACAATGAATTCTGAGACAATTGATTAACATTTTTCAAATGAATTATCTACTGTATGGTTCTCAGATTATAATAAGATGCTCCGTAATTTTATATATTCAAATACATTCGATTGTTCCCATTTGTTTTCTCATTCACTATACAATGATATTTTCAAATTATCTTACATATCCTAAAATATTTTACAATGTTCTTAAATTATAAATTTAAAGAGTAATACATATATACATAGTTGCTAAGTTAAACGACAATACATGAATGTAACTACGTGATTGTTTTAGATGTGATCGATTTATTCATATAATTTTATTACTGTTTGTTTTGTTTTTATTTTGAAAAACACAACTTTTTTCACACACATTTAAATTGTCGAGTTAATTTAAGCGAATTACTGTTTATTTATTGAAATAAACAATATGACAAGTTCCCATCAAGAGTAACAAAATACAATTAAAATTATTTAATTAAACTTTTAAAGTGTTACAAGTTAATAAAATTTAATGAGTAGTATTGATGTTGATAATAATAATAATAGTAATAATGTGATGTTCTGTATAATTATTACAGCTTCGTATGGTTAAATGTGTACACATACATGTAAAGAATATAAGAATAATCAGTGAGACAATAATTTATGAACGACCTTTGAGTGACGCCCAAGTGACCTTGAGAATGTTCACCTAATAACAAGGACTAAATGATTTTGGTGGAGTTTTGTTCTCTGAGCTGGATGGTTTGGTCGTGGAGCTTTCATCGTTCTTCTGAACGACATCATCAGCACAAACTTCAAATAGAAGTGAAGTGTTTGAATTTCTCCATATGTGTTTCAAAGCTTGTTCTGTGCACCTCGATGTTGATTGGTACTTATTGACTTTAAATTCGTCATTGTTTACTTCTTTGTTTTGGTTGTGTCTCCCATTGTTTTGACTTTTGTTCTTATGTTTGTGCATGATTTTTCTGATTGGTTGATAAATTGGATTGATTTCAATATGCTTGTTGATTGCTGACTGACCTGAGTGCCAGGCATCTGTAAATTCTCTGGTGTTTTTGGACTTTCCTCTGTCTAAGATTTCCACATCGAGGTGCACAGAACAAGCTTTGAAACACATATGGAGAAATTCAAACACTTCACTTCTATTTGAAGTTTGTGCTGATGATGTCGTTCAGAAGGACGATGAAAGCTCCACGACCAAACCATCCAGCTCAGAGAACAAAACTCCACCAAAATCATCCACCTGAGCTACAAATCTTCTCCAAGGACTAAATGAGGATGATAAACCAGTGTCAAGAATTATAATTATAATTTGCAGTTGATGGTTAGAGTTAGGAATTAAATTTAGAGTTTTCATCACAAACTGACATCAGAGATAATGTAAAAACTCTATTTAACTAAATGGATGGGTGAATTTCGCGCCAAAATCTGAAACCTGTTATCTTATAACTGATTGGTTCATCCATAAATTATAGTCTCACCGAATAATCATGTATCATAACATACGATAAATATTTATTGTTTGCCTAAATGTATACTTTCTACTCACAATACTATACATGAAATTCTTTCTAATCACTGAAATGAAACAGAAACTCTTGAATATGATTCTTGATCTACACTTCCACTCATTATATATTGATAATAAAATATTTTTTAAAGTGTGAAACTTAGCCTTCTTCAAATCATTATAAAACTCTATGTTTAAATTATATGTTTTATTAATCAAATCTTGGAGAATGTGATAATTGGTGTTAATATCATACAGAGTGAAACTGGTTCTGAGTGAAAAAACTTTATCGATTGGTTTATAGTTGTTATTTAAATATGACAGCGAAATTCTCCCTATATCTTATGTATTAATATACATTTACAATTCCATTGAACCAAAAAAAGATGATTTAGTCAATGTCTTTAATCCTTTTATCATACTTCGATTGATAGAGCCAAACTTTGATTCTATTATTAATAAATGTTTAAAACATTATAACCAAATATTCCTGACTTTGAGTTTCAAAGAATTATGAGGAATTATTGAAATCTCGCGAGGTGGGATAATGAATGCACACTGCTAAGGAGTCCCATAATAGGACGAAACGGTTGTCCAGTGCTTCCATATTTTCCATGGTGGTCCAGCTACGATTGATTCATGATCTTAACTAGTAAAATTATCATAATGTCCACACAAAACACCCTTCTGATAATATTCAGAATTATTAAGTTTTCAAATTATCACATTTTAAATATTTAAATGTTGACATTCTTCCTCTTTAATGTCTCATATTAACTCGGCGCCCAAATATTGTGAAACTATTCGTTCAAATTTAGACGAAAGTTCTTAGTTAACATTCATTATTTTTACAAGTATTTAAGTAACTTTTCAAACAAACAAGTTTGGACATAACTCAGTATTCAATTAAAAGTTTCAGAATACACAAAGTCTTTTCCTTAATATGCATAAAAGGAAAAAAACATCAAATTAAACCGCCTGTAGGTTTCAGAAAATTGATTCGAAAAATGTTTGAAGTTAAACAGTAATAAAAAATAATTTATGGTTTAACGAATGACTTCATTATTTATGTAAACAGAATAGTTACAGTTAAATATGCTGCTAAATTAATGAAAATATCAATAAGTTTGCAAACAGGTAGAAATTATTACAGAACATATAGAAATTACTGAAAAATATTAGGAAATCGAGGAATACTTAGCTTAAACTCAGTACGTTCGGTTTCGAGAGCGAACGCTTAACCTCTAGACCATTGAGCCGGAATCCATCGGTGTTAATGTCTGACTTCAAACGATCCACAATCTTGCGCAACCCTTCATCCATTGTCTGAAGTAGATAACTGTCTTACACGCAACACGGACTGAACTCCACTGGTCACGGATTCTCAACAGAACTCCACGAAATCTATCTTGGGGCTATTAATTAGCGACTTACTTTCTTACACCTGTTACTCCTCGTGAAGGAGCATAGGCCACCCACCAGCACTCCCCATCCAACCCTGTCCTGGGCAATCCTTTCCAGCTATTCCCAGTTGTTATTCATATCTGCTTCTATTTTCCAACGTAATAAGTTCATTCACTAATGAGCATATAATTATTATAAAAACAAAAATTTGTGGAGGTTTTAGTAGAGACTAAGCGCCTGCGCGAGGGACCGAAGGTTTTGGGTTCAAGTCATGCGTACGAGACCGTTGGTGCGCACTGCTGAGGAGTCTCATATTGTGACTAAATGGCCGTCCAGTGCTTGCGGGTTTTCAATAGTGTTTTAGCTTAGATCAATTCGTGAATTCGTTTGTCAAAATACTGCAATCTCCACAAATCCCCATACTAATATTATCCTTAAACTCTTTTTTTGTTTGACAGTAAAATCTGACAGATCCTCATTAATCTTTAGAACAATTGGATAATGATGGTTTGAAAGCTGGGTCTATCTACATATGAAATAACACTTTACAGTCAGCTCTCTTAATTTTATTTGTTAACGTTAAGCATACAGAAGCTTAATGGTGGATGCTGCATACATTTACATTCTTTTATTATTACCTTTATCATCTGGTAAAAATAGGTAGGAAATTATATATAAGGATTCAAGATCTTTTATCAAAGGTTATATCTAATAAAACTATTTAGTAATCGATAAGTTACTGATTTCATACATCACTATATTATGTAATCATTTCGTAATTAACTGAGATGGTTCAATAATATTTTAGAGTATTATGTTTTTAAGAATAGAGGCTTATTACAGGTAGTGAATATCTCCAGCTTATTTTACCCCGTATACTTGTACATTTAAAAAAAAACTCGGATAGAGGATCTCCATCAATACTGTTCTGATGAAGTTCGAATACTTAAGAAATATTTTTAAAAAAGTACGTGTATGCGGGAAAAAATAAGCTGGGGATAGTTTAGAGCCTATTTATTTCAGTAAGAGGGGATAATACACTTAAGCTAATGTTGGAACTAATGTTGCGTTTAAATATTTATTATAACACTAGCTGACGTCAGCTGAAAAAACACTGTAAACCAAAGAGGACTTAACAGCTCCATCATCATATATCGTGTCTGTGAAATTATTCATGTCAAAATTTAGGCAGTTACTCACCAATGGAATAGATTGAGGATGGAATCGTTTTGAAACAGTAGGACTACTTAATTCCATCTGATTGAACCAAATTATTGTACACAATACTAAACATGAATACTCTGTCCAGTATCATGAGTATTCACTACCAAGTAATCCTAAATAAAGAGAAAAGTTGTCTTGAATCCACCTCGATATCTAGTGGCTTTTCAGTCAGCATTAGTCAAGTAAACCGATGTTAAACATTAAAACTCCATTTACAGGGGAAAGTCGTTGACAAAATTCAGTTGTTTTCAATTATAAAAGAAAAATTAAATAATGGAGAATTTTTCAACTTACTCCCCATTATTTACCATTTTTCTCGTTGCAGCTACAGTTTTTACACTTCTGTGTTTGCCAATTCGAGTAAGTAACTCTAATAAAACCTTTGTTTTTTGTTCTTTATCATTTATTATTGCATCTCTTTTCTCTTCCAATTCACGTTGTTTATTAATTTTCGATTGATTAAGGCGTTCCCTTAACTCAATTATAGACATTTCATTTAGTAAACCATGTCCGGGTGTATTGGTTAAATCAATCTAAAACATAAATTATTAAATATTATATTTTTGATTAAAAAAACTGATAACCAATGAGACTGGAACCAATTCTATTTTGAAATAATAAATTAATTTCTCATAATCTGAATTATGATTGATAACATCAGTTTAAATGTTTCTTAAAGTTTTGATGAATTAAATTCACTTGGGATTGTTTGTTTCAATCTTCCCATTGATGTTTAGGACTGCAATTGATTAGTCTCTTATTGGCATATATGCATACTGTGCGTATTGCCTCGATATAGCCTTAACTCACAAGCGTTATATGCATAGATGGATAGTGGCTAGCAGTGGAATCCAGGACGTGCGTTTCTTCCTATTTGGGACTCGTTTGAAGTGGACGGCATTGGGTTCCAATCCCAGAGTGAACATCAAATCTGAGGTGCAGGCACATCCAGCTGACAAATCCCAAATAAGATGAAACACGCGTCCTGGATTCCACTGCTAGCCACTATCCATCTTTGCATATAACGTTTCGACAAATTGTTTCAATATGCATAACAGTATTGAAATTTTAAAAAATACAATGTCAATATCTGTTCGGAAGGTAGAAAACTCATTCCAAAATGAATCATAGAATAGGGCTAAGTCAGTCAGCTACAACGTACGACCAGATGCATATGTACGTCAGTTCAAGTTGCCATACCTCATTAGCTCAACAAGATGAACACCGGATTCATAACACGTAAGTGTGTTCAATAGGGCTAAAGAGATTTTAAATTTACGTTCACTAAAATGATCAATTTCAAAATTGCTTAAACATTTAATTAGGTGATCTAGAAAGATATTATGATTTCATTTCCATAGCTAATAAACATGGGAACCATCGACTCAGTGGTCCAAATGCATTTCGTTTGTCTTGATACTCAAAGTCCCTGAGTTCTATCCAGTTTAAAATCTTGAATGAAAGATTTCGAGAAACCCTCAAACAGAATACAATAACTCCGATCCTATTTTTGCTAGCTGTCTAACATATGTTGATCCTAGACGTAAGCTACAATCTAGTTATCAAAACGTTTCAAACAGCTATTTCAAAACATTTAAGTAGATCCTGTAATATAATGATAGTATTCGAAGAACTACTGAAAACCAGAATGCATTGGACATCTGTTTCATTCTAGTAGGAGGTTCTTCAAATGAACACAATCAGGACCTTACTTGGCTTGAGATGAGAACTTTCACATCTCTCAACAGCTGCCTATGATTGAGACCTCCGGATCAAAATCCATCGTTTCACATTTCCAGCTTCGACTTATTCTTTGAATATCGCGATGTCTTCCGATGCTGTTTACACGTAGCTCTCTTACTTCTGTTGTGGTCAGACATTATGCTGACTGAATTAAATATCCAAAGACGTTTAAAGCAAAAATTATTACTACGAGTCAAGTTGAAATCCACACTGAGTCACGATACGGTGTCAGCTATCAACTCAACAACTAGCAAGCTAGAATTTTGCCAAATGAACTGAGTAACCAAATAGCTAACTCAGTCTTGAATTTACTTTAGCTATCATACACTCCGTGATGAACTGTCACCTAGGTTATGCTGAATATTGTCTAGCACAGTGCTCATTTTTCGCTTAAGAATATCATGAAAGTAATTGCTTATATTAAGAGGTTAATGCTTGGACTGAACACCTTAGTAAAAAAAAGGGAACAGTTTATTCAACCAAGCTAGTGAAAACATTGAAGTACCTAATACAAAATAAGAACTTATTCACAGAATCTGACAAAGACTAGTTATTAGTATTTGTTGTCCGAAAAGTTAGTAATAATTAGCAAAGATGAATAGTTACTAGCAGTGGAATCCAGGACGCGCGTCTTGCCCTATTTGAGACTCGTCAGCTGGACATACCTGTATCTCAGAGTTGAGGTTCATTCTGGGACTCGAACCCAGTACCATTCGCTTCAAACGCTATTGCGTTATCCACATAGCTACTGAGTCCTGATAGCCACTTGCCCTTGCAAAGGGGTGAAGTTTTAAATTCACTTGATGTTGTTTACTTGTATCCTCCTATTGTTATTTACAACTTCAATTGATCAGTCTCATATTGGTAAATGTGCATCCTGTGCGGATATTGCGTTATCCACTTAGTTACTGAGTCCTGATAGCCACCTAATTGTGCGATAGGATGACAAAACGCGCGTCCTGGATTCCACTGCTAGCCGCTATCCATCTTTGCTAATAAAACTTGTGATCTAATGCAATATCGAGGTAGTCCGCACAGGATGCACAGGATGCACAAATGATATTATAAAAGTGATCAATTACAGTCCTAAATAACAATGGGAAGATACAAGTAAAGAACAACATTAAAATTACATCATATTTCTTAGTATAAAAATCACTTCCATATACCTGAATTGCATCATTCTGACTCATGTAGAACTATTTTAATTCTATTCTAATTCATATCATATAGAAATATGTTGTTTTATCATACTATCAAACTCATTTAAATGAAACTTTATAGCATGAAATAGTTTAATACTAAACTATAATTGACTTTTATTGTGTTTAACTTCATGTTACCACTTAGTTTTTCAATAAGATTTCAAAAGAAAAAAACTTACGAAAGAATGTTTCATAAGAGTTACTGTCAATATGTTAATACAGAAGAGTTGCAATGATGATTTTATTTTAAATACCTGGATTAATTGAATTTATACCATAAGAATAGTCTTAGTTTTAAACAAGAAATACACATGATTTATAGAAATACAATTGTGGTGTTCTATAGGAATTCCCCATTGTATTCTTTATCATTTGATGAATGTTTTTTTTTAATCAAGCTAAATACTTAACGAAATTATAATTATCATCAATAAAAACATTATTTAAATGTTTCTATGATGATAAATATATTTCTTTTAAGCAAATTAAAGTACACTGTAGTGTCAGTTACTATGTTAAGCTCATATAACTTATTCTAACTTATGGATAGGCCAATTTATCCATTCTTCTTGAATCACATTTTGACCTTGTTAATTATTCACATATCAATCTTGACTATTTTTATGTAAGCATAGGTATATACCTTTCTTATCCCATTCATTACATGTATGTAGCTTGCTTTTGTGTGACCATAAATAACGATTAACGCTTGGTTAAACAGAGTTAACTCATATACCATCTCCACCGCATGTCATTTCGCTTCGCTCTCTTCTCTTCGCTTCATTCCTCTGATTGTTTGTCTAAATCAATGAGTGTAGAAAGTATACGCACTCAAAAATCCATTATCTTATTCGACTTATTTAATTCCGTTATTCACTAACGCCATTTAAGTCGATGATTTTATACGAGGATAGGAGAAATAAATATTTCGATAACAGTTAATCATACGATATTACTGGAGTCAGATAAAGAGCCACAACACTACGAATAAAAATTATTATAAGTAGTTATTGCAAATAAACTTTCATTTTCGAAACCCTCACTGGTGGTACCTTTTTGCATAGTTTGTTGTTTTACTAGAATTTCTTTGTTTAAATTCAGAATTTGAAACCTGATTAGGTTAAATTTGTATTTAAAAGAACAAAATTCAACTACAACTCCTTTAGCTAGTGTTTTAAACGCAAAACAAGATCATAAACCGTGTGTCTGTCCCTTTAACCATGATGGAAAGTCCAAATTATACCAGTGCATAGACGTTTCTTGCTAATTGCATTCATCAATAATAGTTGTTTAAATCGTTACCATTATATGAGAAAAAAATGGGGGATTTTAGTAGATTAGATGACATTTTATGTATGAAAGTATGTTTTAGAAATTTCAAATATTTAAATCCAAGCCATTATTTTCATGTTACGACTAGATATTTATTCTACATTTGTTTCAATTTTGACTACCCTGTAATATCTGATTGTTATTAATGACACGATTTATCACCAGCCAACTAATACTTCGTTTGAATATCCAGCTATTCATTTGTCTACTATACATATTCACAGCTTTTCGGTGTTGATCCATCGAGTGTACCACAAGAAATCGGCTTGATTCATACCTCTTCTCTTTCAATTGAATTATTCTCCCTTATATTGTCTCTACTAATAATTATGTGACCAATATTACTCATCCAAAGTCCATCTTCATATACATGTTTTGTATCCGATACTTACTACTATGTACTTTATTATTATTATTATTATTATCATTATTATTATTATTATTATTTATATTATTATTATTATTATTATTATTATTATTATTATTATTATTATTATCGCCATCACTATCATCGTCTATTAAATTGGAAATGGTGTTCAAATAAATTCAAAAATATCCAGATTTCTTGTCACACTACTGAAATAAATCAAAAGTAGAATAACCTGAACCAAACAAATTTGCAAACTTTTGAACGCTGTCAGTAAATGATAAACTCAAATATTAAAAGAATATTAGTGTGAATAGCAAGGTATGTGAGATAATTTTACGCCATTCTTATTTACAAGCTAGTATTTCTTTTAATTCAGATAAAAAACTATCTAGGATTTTCATTAAACAAAAGTGAAAGCACATTTTGGGAACCTAACTTGATATTGTGGACATAACTAACATCTATCAACTTGTACTTTTACCTATTATGTGTAGTAACTAACATCGACAGATGATAAAAATGACAAAAAATATTTTCTACTAAATTTCCCATAGCTTTATCGTTATGACTTCTGATAACCACGAACACCTTAGTATAAACTGGTTTCTACCCTCCTAAAACTTACTCACTGTTGTGAATAATGGAAATTGTTCACAGAACGTTCTGGACTTTATTTTGTCATTTGGCGTATGGAATTAGAGAGCTATCCCAACAATTAAAAGTGTATATTGCTCCGATTTTTTCCATAGTATTTTCAGTCGAAAAAAATTAAATGAAACTTCCAACTCCCATCAGTTCTAGGTTTCCTTCAATCAGACTTTCATAAATCGATTCAACATTCACCTCTGTATTTCAAGATGAATCTTTTTGATAAGTTAAAGAGAAGCGTAACAAAGAACTTATCAAATGTTTTGAAACGCAGTTTAAAGTTCTATATAAAATCCTTATTGAAACGAATCTGTTATCGTTTAGTTACAGCTAATAATACAAATCCGTTAGGTAATTTAAGAGGACTAATGCTAGTATCCTAAAAGGCATAAACAATATCACATAATACTTTAGATTCATCTATATTAAGCTCACTTGTTTTACATTTCGTGATTTCGTCATTATGGCCGATAATTCTTCCGCTTGAATCTGACTAATCAATTCTTTTTTCATTTTCTTCTCCTCTTCCGCTTTTATCGCAGCTTCATCTAACAGTTGTTTACTTTCCTTAAGTATTTCACTAGCTAAAAATTAATTCATTCAAAATTACTTTTAGAAATAATACAAACCTTATGATGTAAAATAGTCACATTTATATGGAACTCCAAACAGAATACTAGTAAAAAGTTTAAACCAGTGAAATCAACTTGTAGAATCATATTAGGAAGGTTGATTAATTTACACTAAATTAATTGATGTGTGAGAACATATGATCTGAAAGATATTGAATAATTTCAATCCTAGAAAATCTTTAGTGATAGTTGTGGTCCGTGAAACTGAATATTTATAGAGGTAGGTACTATCGATCAAGCGTGTATGACGAAAAAAATCAAACATTTTAAAAATGTTAAAAACTTAAACCCCAACAATTGTCATTGTCATAAAATATAACAGCGCTTAAACATATCCAAAAGTAAGTAAAACAAAGACAACAGTTTTACCATTTGTTAAACGTTTGTAAAATCAAATTTAGCCTGACACAAGATCATTTTGAGATTTTAGAATCTTTCCAATTAACTTAAGAAGGTTGACAAGACGTTAACATATAAGACGTCAGCTAAAAAATAATGTTGTTAATCTAGACCACTGATTTCTCTAGCAGAAGTCTCTCTTTTCATCACTTGTAAGAAAATTATAACAACCACGAAATTACCTTAACAGTAACATTTTCAAAACATCATGAACTATTATTCATTTGTAAGTATCAGTACTAAGGTTAAACCTGGTGGTTTCTACTCAATGGGATTTCACAAAAATCTAATTATTTTATTCATATTATCATTCATTTATTAAGTGGAATAACTTCACAGAATCTTCGTACAATTCGAAGATGCTCTCCATCACTAACTAATGTAAATTAACAAAGCAATGGACACTATTAGGTATCAGACAATTTTCTATGATAAATCACAAATTAATTAGAAATATATAATATGAACAAACCTGATTTTTTCTTTTCTTCCATCAACTTCTTCTTTGCAATTTTTGCATTTTCATGTGAACTAGCAACTTCTTTGGCTACTTTATTCATTTTATCCTGTTGTAATTTCTTTTCATTTAAAAATTCCAATAGCTTGGCATGCTTTTCATTTCTAAGTTTATTAGCCGCAATTTTTCGTTTACAGCAAAGATCAAACTTAGCTGTTGATGATGCTTCATGACTTATCATTACATTTAAACGATTACATTCCATTTTTTTCAGTTGATTTAATTTAATTTTCATCTCTTCTTCTTGTTTCCAAGAATTATAAGCAGCATTCGTAAACGCTCCAGATTCTAATTCACAAAGCCTAAAGAAAGTTTTTTTCAAAAAATATATTATACAAAACCAAAGAATTAAAGTGGATACACTTCTTTTACATGGTTCGAAAACTTTTCAAGGTTAGAAAGAGGTTCAGAGGTTCTAAAATCGTAATGCATACGATAGAGAAACTTATCCATATTAGTCGGCCTCTCGAGCCATGATAAGGTCGTAAAAACTCTTTCAACCTCGACCACATGGCTTCAATATTGTTAGTGTGACCTCCGGTTGTAGGGTCCACAAAATGGCGCTTGTGGATGACGATGTGATGCACATAACCAAGTCTATGTGGGCATCTGTACACCCTCCAATCATCTGTATATATTATAGTGCCTGGCTGCAAATATCCCCGTATAATTGGTAATGTCGTCGTTGCCTGTTGGTCTCTAACCGTAAACATTGGTATAGGAAGGCACCAAATAGATATGCGCCACAAAAATCATTCGATTTATGTGAGGGCTGTTTCGTCTATTTCAACTATTCTTACGACTCCCCCGAACGATTCGTGTAAGCCTGTCATTTTTATTGTACATATATCTCGACAATACTCGTACATTGTACTGCTAGAGCTTTGGTAACATCTGAAAAGGTTGCAGCTAGTGTGACTAGTGCTTTTACAATCCAATTCGCAACAATTATCATGATTTGTCTTAGTCTCAATCTGAATCGAGCGAAACACGTCCCTGTTATAGCAGATTTCCTCCTCCAAGATAAATAACATCGAAAGACAACTTCATCACGGTAGTCTGAGAACGGTACAGCAGTCGTTTGATTACTACAGTCACAAATAAAAGAACTTCTTGCTAGTCCCACTTGTTTTAGCCGCTCAGTTATCATGTCTTCCCTAAAATTCACTGTAAATTGATCGCACATGAGCATCAGATACCAAAATTGGCGCTGTGACTTTGAAATCGCTCAAACGCTTCTAGTTGGATCGTCCATAAATTATAGTCTCGCCAGGAATTCCCATCAAAATTTCTCCAAGACCAGTATTTTATCTAAAATCCATGAATATCTGCGGTGTAAATAGTCTTATAAGTAAGAAAATCATACGCAGTTCAATTTACAAAAGTATTGACTATTTAATTAAAAATTAATGAATGGAGCTCGAAAAATTACAGAATCAGAGTTATTTAAATTGACAGATACCAGAGACGTAAAACTTACTTACTTAAAGTTTCTGCCATAACTACCTTGTAAAACACTAAGCCACCTTCTAATATTTGTCCACTTAATTCATAAAAACAGTGAAAACTGACTTAAAACTGAACAAAAATATTGAGAAAAACAAGTAATAGGCTTCCGGACAGCCGTTACTGATGTCTATGGAACTGCTCTTCAGAATATATCTATCACACTTTACATTTTGATTTTAAAGTTCTCGAGTGGCCTAAAGTGCTCGGAAATGGCATTAGTTACCTAAAAATAATCAACTTCTTCAAGTTATTACCTCTTCTAACTGGTTATTCTTAGCTGAAAAAGTAAAACACTAAAGTATATGATTAACATGATGAATAACACAAGTGTGAATGTGAAATAAAGTATTTGGTTATATCTTGTTTTTCTGATTGTCAGTTCAGTTAACAGCCTACTTTTACCTACTTACAACAATAAAATCCTTACCAAACAAAACCAATTTGCGTAAGGCTTATCATACTACTGACTATTTCAAATAATTCTGTTCATACACGAAAATCAAAGAAATCTCACTTTTGTCTTTGTTCCCTCTCTCTATCCGAATACAATTTCCATTCACGTAATATACTAACAGCATTTGTATTAACCACTGCGGTTTTGTTTAAAGCAGACAAATACTTTCTTTTATTTGAGCTAATTCTTTGACTTTTCAATTTGACTGGAGGATTCATCATACTTTTATTATTTCTAGTATCTTCTATGTTATCTGTAGAATCATTCTTAAAGTTATATTCATTTTGATTATTCGTTGTTTTTGCATCACCATAAATTATTCCTGCACATTTTGGTTTAAGCCTATCACTTTGAATTTTCAACTTTTCAATCTCCCAACAACAACAACAATTATAGAAATATGATATTGGTTAAAATAAACAATAAAATGTTTCAGTAAGGATTTACAAAATGTTTAAAGAACAAATTTATGAAATTATCATCAACATTTGGAATATTATTATAATTCAGTAACTATTGAATATATTTGTATATCAAATACATGAAGATGTCAAGATGTACCTAATTATAGTTAAAAAATCAAGTATCGTTTACATATCCTATTCACAAATAATAAACGAACAATCATTACAAAATGTTGAACTTCTAGACTTTATTCTACGGCATGCAAGAAATTGGAAATTTCAATTAATATTTTCATGTTGTAAAAACTATCAATTGATTGGATTTTAAACTTCATATTGTGTTACAGTTTGACTAATGGATAAATAAAACATATCAGTCGCAAATAAATCAAACAACAGTAACTTAACCCTTGTAAAAAGACCACATTACAGCATATCGTTTAAAAAGCTCTACATGGTAGAGTTCAAACACGACCTCATCAACTGAAGGTTATCAACATTTTAAAAAAAAATCAAATCTTTAGACTAAGTTCACCCGCATTTCTCTGTATGTTGATAACTGCACATTAGTGACCTGGATATTCCTAAGATATGAAAAGTTTTATGACTACCTTAAGAATAAGGCTAGGATATATAAATACGTATAATATTTAAATTCCAGTGATAAAAATATATATGTATGGAATAATTTCATACACATAGTTCCCTTTATTATTTTAAAGAGAGTAAGAACAAATGTTGGTGCAGAATAATATGGATTCACTTTATTTCGTTAGGTTCTCATCAGCTGCTTACAACCTAAAATATTTGAAATTCAACGTTGTAATAGGTATTGACATACTTATACAACAGAGGGCGATGAAAGATGAACATATGTAACATGATGTAGCAAAGATTTCGTTAGAGTTAATGAGGTCATAAAATTTTGTTTCGAATATATAGAGTTTGGGAGGGAAGATTTCAGAACATTGAAATAGTGATTAGAAATCATGGAATTAAAACACATTAGATTATTATGCAATGAAGTAACTGAAAATAGATTAATGTTTATAAAGAGAGATATGAATTGAAATTGGTCAGTTATGAATGATGTAATTATAAAATTCAGAAAGAGTTGGAATGACGTAGTAAATAAAAGGGGGGTAATGTTAACACGGCAAAGAAAGATTTATTACTGTTTCTTTTTGTATACAAAGATCTGGTTTTGAACGTTTGATTGCTATTGCTTCGGTAAATTTCAAAAGGTTTGAATTTGATTGTTTGTTGATCATCTTGAAGGACTTCAGTATATCGACTTCGTGTCCTGTGTCAAGGAGATGTCTTGCGATAGCGCTGCTAAATGCTTTTAGTCCGTTTGATCTCAAACTGTTCGGAATATGTTCAGTTCCAGTTCAACAATACTATATACCGACAAACCGATGGTGTAGCAATGGAAAGTCCGTTAGGCCCCGTCCTAGCAGACATTTTCATGGCTAACCTCGAAAGAACCAAGCTCAAAGGAGCGATCGATGAAATGATGTATTATTCGAGGTATGTTGATGATACATTCATCTTATGTAATAATCAACAACATGCAACAAATCTGTTAAAGTTTTTCAATGAAGCTCATCTAAATATTCATTTCACTATGGAACATGAAAAAGAAAACATGTTCCATTTTCTCGATATAGCGATAAAACGAAGAAAGGATGGCACAGTTCAACGCTCAGTTTATAAGAAAGACACATGGAATGGTATTTATCTCAATTTCAACAGCTTTTGTTCAATCAATTATAAAAAGGCACTTGTCAAAATATTATTTCACAGAACAGAAAGAATATGTACTGCCGATACAATAGAAGAGGAAGTTATGAATGTTAAAAAGTGTTTAAGGAATAACGGATACCCAATGAAATTTATTGACAAATATGGGAAACGTGAAGATAAAATACCCAAAGAAACTACAGTAAATAGAAAACCTGTTTTTATTCAACTCAAATTCAAAGGTGATAATGTCACAGGGTCAATCAATATGAGACTAAAAACTGCATTGACAAAAACATATCCTGCAGCTAAATTGATTGTCTTGTCCAAAACGACATGTTCTTTGACACAATCAAAGGTCGACAGGTATCCCTTTCATGTTACCACCAACTGTGTATACAAATTTACATGTATCTACCAAAGCAGTTATATTGGTAGAACAGAAAGGAGAGCCTACGTCCGATTCAAAGAACATATTCCGAACAGTTTGAGATCAAACGGACTAAAAGCATTTAGCAGCGCTATCGCAAGACATCTCCTTGACACAGGACACGAAGTCGATATACTGAAGTCCTTCAAGATGATCAACAAACAATCAAATTCAAACCTTTTGAAATTTACCGAAGCAATAGCAATCAAACGTTCAAAACCAGATCTTTGTATACAAAAAGAAACAGTAATAAATCTTTCTTTGCCGTGTTAACATTACCCCCCCCCTTTTATTTACTACGTCATTCCAACTCTTTCTGAATTTTATAATTACATCATTCATAACTGACCAATTTCAATTCATATCTCTCTTTATAAACATTAATCTATTTTCAGTTACTTCATTGCATAATAATCTAATGTGTTTTAATTCCATGATTTCTAATCACTATTTCAATGTTCTGAAATCTTCCCTCCCAAACTCTATATATTCGAAACAAAATTTTATGACCTCATTAACTCTAACGAAATCTTTGCTACATCATGTTACATATGTTCATCTTTCATCGCCCTCTGTTGTATAAGTATGTCAATACCTATTACAACGTTGAATTTCAAATATTTTAGGTTGTAAGCAGCTGATGAGAACCTAACGAAATAAAGTGAATCCATATTATTCTGCACCAACCTTTGTTCTTGCTCTCTTTGAAGTATGGAATAACTTCGAAATACAAGTTGCTTAACGCGCAAACTTGCGAGGGCCTTCAGGTTTTATTTCAATTAAAAAACCATTTTACTGAAAGACATTCAAATAGATGACGGTGCGTAAAGAAATAGGGCATAAGGACATACCTGTTCACGATTCTTGTTTTTTTCCATGAGTAATAAAGAAATTTCCGGTGGTTGATTATAAGTAGAAATTGGAGGGTCGCGCATTTTTTGCATTTTTGGAATCTAAAATGGTAGTCGCATGAGTGATACATATGTAAATGATGACAAACTACAATATCTGGCATAAGAATAGATCGGAGTTTTGGTTGAGTTAGCCTGAATGGTTGAACTTCTATTCAATACGGTTATATCGACTTATTCTGTATTTATATGGTAGTTACCTGTAATTTTTTTATGATCGGGTGTACTTTGCTCTGATTCCAGAGACTTTTGAAGGGATATAAATACAGGCTTCCATCTAGAAATGATGAAAAATTAAACATATATCTCAACTTTTATCACCAATGAAATACTGAACATATTTAGAGTGAGGAAATTGACACATAGAGCTATTTTGGGAGGTTTTTGGTTAGAATTATAAAGCCTTTTTACCATTAGCTCTATTATCCTAAAGTTAGGAAATTGAAGCTAGTCACTACTCGAAGGCAATTCAACCCATTACAAATTGAAATGGGATCCATGCCTATTTCACAATATATTAACTATATGGACGCAGTACCTAAATGGATAACGCGCTGAACGCTTGACACATGAGATATTGGGTTCAAATCCTTGAGTGAGCATAAGTCAGTCATTTATCTACAACGTTAGACCAGGGACATATATACATCGATTCACGTTCCCATGCCTTATTAGCACAAAAAAAAGAACACCGAATTCATAGAAACGGTTACTTCAGCGGTAGTAAAAAAACATTTCATTGAGGATACGATTCAGGGAGAAATATTTAATTCATAGGAAGAAAGGTGTGAAATAATTTTGATCTCATAGTTTAAAGAAAGACAGAGCGTATATACCCCTACGCCATTGCGATCGATTCTGAGATATATGACACAGAGTATCCAACCACTGGTTTCGCTAGTCACACGGACTCCAACCAAGTAGTCTGCATCTCCCAACATGGCTCAGACTAGAAGTTAATAACTTCAAGAACTGATGCCACGATTTGGTTTGGCCACCCCTAACTTTCTTCCAACCATCCCCTACACTAGTCAGCATTGCACGTCCTGGTTATCGGTTTACAGGCATACCTAACACGTGGCCCAACCATCTCAGTCGATGAAGATTCACAACCTCATCAACTGATTTACCATCATTCCTTAACACTCTGCGTCTAGCTTGACTATTACTTACCTAGTGATCCCAGCAGATGCGAGCAATATTTCTAAGACATCTGTGGTCAAAAACTGGTAGCTTACGAATATCTTCAACCATTAGTGACCACGTTTCGCAGCTGTAAAGTAGAACAGAGCGAACTGCCGTGCAGTATACTCGTCCTTTTATTGATAGGCGGATATCTCGCCTTCCCCATAGGTGACGAAAGTTGGCAAAAGCCAAACGAGCTTTCTGAATCTGTGCAGAGATTTCGTCAGACACCAACCCATTAAGGTTGATCAGAATTTTTAGATAACTGAAGTTGACAACCCGTTCGACTACTTCACTCCTTATCCTTAGTTCAAGTGATGACACATACCAGTCCTGCATTTAGAGGGGTAAAAACGCAACCCAAGTATCCTGGCATTCTTGCTCAGTGCTACCACAAGACTCTGCATTTATCAACCTCTTCACCAAACGGGACTAAGTCATCTGCGTATTCTAGGTCAATAAGTGGACCTTCTGGTAGGAGACCAACTGAAAATTCAGTTGACGAGAAAATTATTTCCAGCAGCAGGTCTATGACGAAATGGAACAAAAATGGAGGTAGTGAACAACCTTGCCGGACATCAATCGACGTTGCAAAATCAGATGACAGTTTGCCATAAGCTCTCATCCGACTGGTAGTGTTTCAGTAAAGGGACCTCACAAGGTTTATGTACTTCCGAAGTACGCCTTCCAATGGCAGACACTGTCACAGAACCTCTCGATTTACCGAGTGAAATGCTGCTTTCAAGTAGAGAAAAACCATCACTGTCGGACGCCAATAAGCATGTCTGTGTTCTAAAACCTAACGAATGGTGGATATGTGGTCGATGCAGCCATGACGAGGTCTGAAGCCAGCCTGATTTTCTTGTTTACAAATGATTGATCACTGGGTAATGATCAATGCCATCTGTGTCAGGTCCTTCGTAATTCAGATCGAATCCGTCCAAGTTGAACGAAACCCTGATTCACAGTTTCCTATCGACTACCTCCAACCACCATCTCATCTCAACATAGTGCACGAAACGTCGAGTTACCTAGACTAGTGATCACATTGCAACTTCGTTGATATGATTTCATCTGCACTAAGAACGACCTGACATACATCACATCGATCACTACCCAGTGATTGATCAATTGTAGATACATCCTACAGAAAGTCAGTCGCCGCCCGGGTAGCTAAATGGTAACATCTCTGAATGTGAAGCTGGGTGACACGGTATCGAATCCGTCAAGGAATATCAATTCCTTGAAGATTAGAAGTACACCTTGCTGAAGAGTTCCAAATAGCATGAAACCTATCTCCAAGGTTTCCTGTTGAATGACTACAACTACCATCTCATCTGCCTTTCTCATTTTTGCAGTTCAAAAGTCTTTGTTAGGCGTCAGGCAACTATTAAAGCTAGTATTTTAGACACAATATTAGTCAAATTAATTCCTCTATGGTTATCATAGGATGAATTCGATCCTTTCAAGCCTATATCTAGCCGATGAGTTCCAGTAGGACGGAACGCGTGTCCCAGGTTCCACCACCAACCAAACTATATGTTTCTGCGTATTCAACTCAAAGTAAGTTTAGTGGACATAAAATTATAGCGCTCGTCCTTATTGAGGATTCCAATCAAGTAGTTGAGTTAACAGTAAACTATCAAATCGAACTGAGATCAGTTTGCAAAGCAATACTGTTAACAGTAACAATACCATGACTAAAGTTCACATGCCTTGATTCGTAATTTGTCTACCATATTAATTAGCGCCTTAGTTTGGTCATAAAAATATTGCTTGCTGTAAGAATAGACAGATGTTTAATTGACGCAAAAAAGAAAGACGAACCGTTAGAAATGGTAAGATAATACGATTACAGTAAAAAAAATCGGTTAAATTTCACAAGCATAAGTAAATACTTCGAAAATACACATGCAGGGCCAGTGAAACTGGGAGATGTTTTGTGCTGTGGCCACAAATGATTGACAGTGATATAAGATAGTTACTGAGCAAACAATACAATCGCATAAACAAGAACGTCACTAAGAAATAAATAGAGGTGTAAAGACCACACAGAACAGACGTACTGCCTTTAAAACGTGGATGCTCTATGAACATTTAGAAATCCAACTTCAGGACAGCTTTCTGATTTTAAATGACAGTCCTTTTGAATAAAATTCAAATAACAAGTCAGTAAATAAATGAGGTCAAATAATTACATTTTTCATGATAAAAACTAACTTTACAAGAGGTTTAATCAGAAAAGTATCTACAAACGATTCATCATAAACATGAATCCACTCTGATTTCAGCTCGCGCAGTACTTCAGGTGAACATAAAAATCTAAGAATCTAGAGAAACATACGTAAGTATATTAGTGAACCTACTTCTTTACAATATTGAACTTTAATACAAAGAAGAAAGTGCCCCAATCCGTTTTCTCCAAAGGTCTCCATTCCAAGTAATGAGACATAAAAAAGAACTGTGAAAAGTTATGATTATTTACTGGAACGTTATATGGTAATTTTATGCGTGACTTGTCTCACGCATATATATGCGTGCGCATATGCGAATCAACTTACAAACAAACTCGCTTTTGAGCGACGGAAGTAGTGTGAAACTGCAAGATTTGTAAAGTTTCATCACACATGGCTTTAATATACTGCGGAACTTCATAATTTCAGCGAATAGTTCAAGTGCTTTATCAACATAGTCTAACTTCTCTATAAAATCCTTAACAATGAATAAGTCTGAAAAACGTATTCCTACTTCTTTGGAAAAATCTATCACATTTCTCGACCAAAAATATTCCTTTATGAGTGAGACAGTTTCTTGAAAAAGTTTCAGAAGTCGTTTCATAACTTTTGAAAACTTACTGTTTATGATCACTTTGGGTCAAGGGCATATGTATCTACAATATAAATACAAGGTGCTCAATGAATGGGCAATAAAGAAAAACCTTGAAAATTTTTACTTAGCTTCCACATCCAGATCTCCTATTTCGTGTAATTTTGTAATAAATAAGTCGATAAAATGTCGTCTTAACAGCACATCAACGAAAATGAGCTGTTGACTTTAACTTCAGGAAAAGTATAAACTTTATTGAATAGGATGAAGAGTGAATTCTGAAAGTATACAGAAAAGCCGCCTCTTAAAATTTATCAATGCTTGTGCTGGAGAATGAAACCTAATACCGAAAGGTTCGCTCACTCGTTCTGACTGATGGTACTAAGCGACAATCGGCAGAGGTACAAATAAATGGGAGTCATCGGAATGGTGGGAAAAACTTCATACTTAAGGTTTTTCACATTGTAAACGTTCGAAGCGAAATAATCCCTAAACCAATCTGGTTGAAAATAAAAAGGTCTTCACAGAATTAAAGAGATCCTATTACTTACTTACACCTGTTACCCCTCGTGAAGGAACATGGGCCACACACCAGAACTCGTCATCCAACTCTTTCCTAACCACACCATTCCAGCACTTTTCAGTTGTGATTCATCCTTTTCATATCTGCTTCTATTTCCCGACGCAATGTGTTCTCTGGCCTTCCTCTTTTCCGCTCCGCTTCAGGATTCCAAGTTACAGCATGCCTCGTGATGCAGTTTGATTATTTACGTAATGTATGTCCTATCCATCTCCATCGTCTTTTCCTAATTTCCCCTTCAGCTGAAAACTGGTTTGTTCTCTTCCACAAAAGGCTGTTGCTGATGGTATCCGGCCAATAGATGTTGAGTAACTTGCGTAGACAGCTATTTTTAAATACTTGCACCTTCTTGATGATGGTTGTTGTAGTTCTCCAAGTTTCAGCTCCGTACAGTGGAACTGACTGCCTTGAGATTCGTATTGAAAGTTGTTTTGAGTTCCATATGTTCTTCAACTGTAGGAATGCGGCCCTTGCTTTACCAATCCTTGCCTTTACGTCTGCATCTGAACCTCGTTGTTCATCGATGATGCTTCCCAGGTATGTGAAGGATTCTATAACTTCCAGAGATTCGCCATCAAGAGTGACTGGTGTAGCGGTAAATAAGTCCCCAAAATAAATAGCTCTGTAAGTTTTCGACATTGGATGCTCACCAGATTAGTTTTAATGGACTCACCCAGCTGAAGGCGCTCGATCGTGCATCCGCGCTAGATCACGTGTGGGAACGCTGTGCTCAACACCTACCGCAATCGCTAGCCAGACTAGATCAGACAATTCCGACATGTTGGCAATCGTCAAATACAACTTCTGATCTCCTCGAATCTGTCTTTTGATTTCTCTTGCTGGGTACGAGTTATATTAGGTGTTACTGGTAAAAGCGTTGTCAAACACTGAATATCTGTGCCGTCTTCATTGGATTGCTGTTTTCCGCGTTGTATTTGAGGACCTTGGTTTTCCCCTTGTGTATGCTGAGGCCTACTGATGCAGAGACTGCTGCTACACTGGCTGTCTTCATCTGCATCTGTTCGTGTGTACGTGATAGGAGGGCTAGGTCATCTGCGAAGTCCAAATCGTCTAATTGATTCTGAGCTGTCCATTGTATTCCGTGTTTTCCTTCAGATGTTGAGGTCTTCATAATCCAGTCGACCACCAGAGGAAAGAGGAAGGGAGAGAGTAGACAGCCTTGTCTGACTCCGGTCCTTACTTGGAATGCATCTGTCAGCTGTCCTCCATGCACTACTTTGCACTGTAGTCCGTCGTATGAGTTCCGGATAATATTGACAATCTTCTCAGGAACTCCGTAGTGTCGAAGAAGTTTCCGTAATGTCCTCCTATCTACACTGTCGAATGCGTTTTCATAATCAATGAAGTTGATGTATAGTGATGAGTTCCACTCAACTGATTGTTCGACGATGATCCGTAGTGTTGCAATTTGGTCTGCGCACGACCGATCCTTACGGAATCCAGCTTGTTGATCTCAAAGTTGGGCGCCTACTGAGTCATTCATACAGTTCCGAAGCACTCTGATAAAGACTTTCCCTGGTACTGACAGTAGTGTAACGCCTCTGTAGTTTTCACATTTGCTCAGATCTCCTTTCTTTGGAATCTTGATGAGGTGTCCTTCTTTCCAGTCCATCGGCACTTGTTCCTCCTCCCAAGTCTTTTTGAATAGAAGGTGAAACATATTTGTAGTTACTTGGATGTCTGACCTCAGTGCTCCAGCTAGTATATTGTTAGGTCCTGCCGTTCTCTCACTCTTGATATGTCTGATGGCCATTTTAATTTCCTCCGCCATTGGTGCAGTGACATTTATAGGAAGTTCTGTGTGTGCTGCTTCGATGTTCGGTGAATTCAATGGAGCTGGTTTATTCAAAAGTTCCCCAGAATACTCTACCCATCTGTTCCGCTGTTCTTGAATTTCAGTGATTGGCCTGCCTTCTCTATCCTTGACCAGTTTCTTCAGTTTACTATATCTCCCTGCTAGTTTCTTCGTTGTATCGTAAAGCTGTTTCATATTTCCTTCTCTTGCAGCTGCTGGTTTCGCTTTCTGAATGTCGGAAATCGTATAATTCTTTGACAAACCATGGAAATGTTGGTGGACCATAAAAAAATAAGTGTTTGAGAGCTACGAATTTTTCGCTTTCGAAAGAAGTAATAACGCTCAATTATTAACAAACTACGAATACGGGCATCACCAAACAAGGTACGAAATTTTTCAGCTTCTGAGTCTTCTGTATATTTAATAATACAACAAAAATCCAAAGATTCGGCAAGTAAAATTTGGCGCAATTCTTCAAGACCGTAGAAATCTGACACATACATAAGAACACGAGGATCTGAACCTCGACGTAGCCCAGGTAATATTCGTTGTTTAAAAACATTTAATCGGGCTATAGAAACATTACGTCCTGATAAATATGCGTAATCAGTAAATCCAAGTGTTTTAGTAGATAATAACAGTGAACTTGTTGACGAATCTATTTTTCAGGAATTAGAAAGGCAATGAAGAGAATTATCAGTTGTCGTCTTAGGTGACATTTCTATCTCATCGTCTGAATCTGATTGATTATTTTTACTGACCAATTTTGTACAAGATGATTTAACAGAAATTTGTCCAGGAACTACAAATGAAATTGAATGTAACTTGAAGTTATAATTTGTTAACGATTTGTCTCCTTGCTTTATAGCATTCATATCTGAATGTTGACGTTTCTATCCAGTTCGAATAGATGCTGTCAGTTCAGGAATACGTACCCAATCGGGTAAAAATGTTGGATATAAATCAGGGTAATGTGATAATGGCGGTATATAACTCAGGCCTTGAAAATTTTCACATTCACCTGATAATGATGTGATCAAAAAATATGATACGGCAGAGAATAGTAGAGTTTGACGATAACGTCTACCATAACCAGCTAAGTAACATAATCGAATACGTGCAGCTGATGCTAACACAAGAACAGTTGGACGTTGATTGAGTGAAGAGACAATCTTTTGTACAGTAGCCCGATTTTGCATTAATAACATTTCAGCTTGATCGATAATCAACAATTTGATAGATGCTATGACATACTGAACATCAGCTTCTTTCTCTACTTCATCATCGATAACAGTTTTAATTCTCAAAGAAGCTAGAATTATATAGGAATCACGGAATGCGAATAGAATTTTACAGACTTAGAAAATGCCATACCAATGCAAAAATTGTCACTTGAATTACCACTAAACCATTCTTGATAATCTCTAGGTTTTCTTCCCTTTTTCTTCTCTTTGCCAGCATCTCCAGGTTGTGGACCAAAATATCGTTCTTCCACGCATTTCTGCTTGTCGGTTCTAATGCTCTTCTCCACATGCTTGTTTGTTTCTGTTTATTCGGCTTGTACTCCTCCACTGGTTCTCACACCTTCCATTGCCCTTCGGAATCTTTTACTAATGCAAATATGATCTGTCTGGTTCTCTGTAGTGTGGTCCCGTGAGATCCATGTAGATTTGTGTATACGTTTGTGTGGAAGTATTGTGCCGCCTGTGGCCAATTCGCTGAATTCACATAGATTTGCAAATCTTTCTCCATTTTTTCTCTCTCCCAGTCAGTCCATGTCGTCCCATGATATCTTCATATTCGGTGTTGTCTATTCCGACTTTGGCGTCTAGATCTCCCATTAGAAGGTGAGGTCCTTTCTTGGACACTTCATCTTGATTGATTGCAACCTCTCACATAATTGGTCTTCAATATCGTCTTTGCTATCATTGGTGGGTGCATAACATTGGATGATATTCCTTATGATCCCCTCCTTCTTTGTCTTGAATGATGCTTTGATGATTCTGGATCCGTGAGATTCCCATCCTACAAGTGCATTTCGTGCTACTTTGGACAGCATAAGAGCAACTCTCTGAGTGTGTGGAGCATTTTCCTCTTCATGACCGGAGTATATTAGCATTTCTTCCGTATTTAGCCTTTGTTGTCCAGCTTGGGTCCAGTGGGTTTCGCTGATTCCCAGTACTGCCAATTTGTATCTCCTCATTTCCGTTGCTGTTTGACTGGTCTTGCCGGTCTCCCACACTGTCCGGACGTTTCATGTACCTATAAAAATTGTTGTTCTGGTTGTTAGAAGTGGGATCGGCCTCGTGACTTCCGAAGGAATTCGGCTTTCACCATGAGGCGTCATATTTCATCTAAATGAAGACCTTCTAACTCCCAGGGCAGAGTTTAAATGGTTTGAATTATTTTTTCTGGTAAACGTTTTCTAGCGAGTTAGTTTTCTACGAGATGGGGTCGCTTACCACATGCCCAACCCTCCTCCTTTATTTGGGCTTGGGACCGGCAGTAACTCTGGAAGAGCTACGGATGGAGTTAAACAGATTCTGTGCAAAGTTTATAATGACATCAGTCGTAAACAACAACATTTTAAACCGGAAAAAGCTGGCTGTTGGATAACAGAAACAGCATTTCATAAAACAAAGAACGACGTCGAAGTTGCATACGTACAATGGTTCGGATGTGTTATAACGTCACATCGAAGTAACATCATTCTTACATACACTGACAGTTACACTGAACGTTCGTTTAGGTATTAATAATGTAACAATTGAATGTATGAATAAAAATATACGAAGACTATTTTGGTTTTCGTTTGGGATTCCAGAGGTCGTCCAAATATTTTCCGAACTCGTATTGAGTGTAAATAAAACGAAAACGGAATTAATATTACTGAAGTGTAATAAGGAAGTCGAGCCATGGTTTGCCGTATGAGACAGCAACAGATACAAAGAGTATAGTAGACATTAGTTAAAATGATAACATCATTGTAATGCAATTATGCAACTCGCCTGTATTACCCTCACTTCCAAATAGTGGAAATTTGAAGTAGATAGTAGTTGGATTCGAACTATATATGAGGCATTATTGGTTTAATTTATGTCATATCACTAGGTTGTAGACAATCAAAACATAATCTGAGATTGCTGGAGATTTGTAACTCGGATTTTCCATAAATTTCTGGCATTCGCATCCTTTGTTTGACGATGGAATTCAGCAGTAGGACATTAGGCAGGTAGTGGTCAAGTAAGTGAAATATTTCCGTGGATAATTTCTGACAGAAAGTAGTTCATAGTGGACAAGCAGGTAGATGGGTTTATAATCAATAGCTGATCGTGTCTTGTTTACGCAAGCTATAGACATACTTGTGTTTGCGCTACGTTCTGGCTATACTTACGAGTGGTTGATATTTAAATTCATACTACACAGGAGCAGTTACATGCTTCTAATGCTTGTTGGAGAACCATAATAGCCTATTATAATAGCAGTTGATTGGTTAGTTCTACTGGTTGAACTAGTTAGTTAAGTTTAAATACTAATACAAAGAAGCGAATATTCACAGTAATTGACGATCTAAAGCGACGGTAAAAATGAAAAAGAATAAATATAGAGTACAGTTAAATATATTATAGTAATCGTTGGGGTTGCTGGAAGTTCTGCTCACATCTGAATTCTGCCCTGGCTAGTTTTGCAAAATTCGATTATAAAGGTGTTACTGGTAAATATGTCATCAAACTCAGAATACCTGTGGTATATATAGCCTTACACTAACAGGTATCAGCCTCACCAGGAGAAGCTGGACCTTCTTCGAAAAACAACTCGCAAGGATTATCTTGGATCTATTGACCGAATATCCTTACTACTGAAGACTGGTTGGCTACTGTGACGACAGAATTTTCGGATGTTTGTTGAACAGTATATAGACCATGGGAACTGTGTTTCTCCCTTCAATTCAGGAACATATAGGTACGTCGAAGAGTATCAAAATGCGACCAAAATATCCCTTTCTTATTGTCAAATTCAAATTCATCACTGAATCTCAACTCTTTAGAATATAAGTAGCTCAGAGGTGACTTTGATGACCTACAAAATACTAAACCCCTCTCATCACCTTCCAGCTTATCTTCTTAAGTTCAGAACGGACTCAAGGTAGGTTAGATTACTCTAAATTTAGAGGTACAATCTAATAAACGTGACTGGAGACATACATCCTACTCTTTGCGAGTAGTGAAGATCAGGAGGCTGAGGTGACAAAATCGATTTCGCAAGGAGTATTTCAAGAGCGAATTCTGGGCTAAAATTACTGTTTAATGCTAATTCATTACTTTTAGGAGCGCTACTGAATTGAACGAAAAAATGTTCTATTTCTTTCAGAATCATTTGAGCAATCTGAATCATCTAGAGGAGATTTGAAAATAATATCATTTCAAGGTCACAGGCGGGCAATTGCGAACTGTGTTATGATCGACCTAAATACTAATGGACAGGCTCTTCTTTCAGCAGTTAATTGTGTTTTGGATGGGAAATGGTCTTGGTAAAAATGACACATTATGTTGATTTCTTTAGGGTAATCTTTGGATATATGGGACTAACTCATACGTTAGACGTAAAAGATCAAGGTTACCGTTTTCGTTCTATTTTATGGTATGTCTTGTGTTTATCAGGTCACGATTTGGATCAATTTCTGAATAATTTTTCTTCTGGGAAAGTCCTTTATGGTTTTGTTCGTGTTGACGTTGTCACTCCTGCGAAATTTGTTTTAATTGTGTGGGTAAGCGTTTCTGTCCTGTTGATTTATATATTTTGGCTGGGTTGTTGTTGCTTAGTGCTTTACTCTGAAATGTATGTGTTCGCATTTCAACTATCCGGGGGCTAATACACCAAATTAGATGTCCTACATCGATATATTAGTACGATATCTGGTCCTTACAACGTAATTGGAGTTGAAGAACGAATTCTAGGTGTAAATTAGCACTTGGGATCAGACATTTAACCATCATAACGTTGATGACCCGGCCTGTTTGGTCATCCCTCTTATTCAGATACTTGATCTTAACAATTCGGCTTAATTTATTAATGTTCTGGTGGAGTATTCCAGTATTTCACTACTCGACTTGAGAGGCGATACCCCAAACCTAGACAATTTGATCTCGTTTTTTTAACCTTATTAAAGTGTCCTTTCAAATTATCAGTCTTCTCCTTCCGTCTAGGACTGGTACACTTGCCTCACAACAATTTTAAATTTCACACAATGTAAATGAGTAATTAGAATGAGCGGAATCTGGTGAAAGAACAATAGACCATTGCCCAGAGTCTGCCTTATTAAAGAATTTCTTGGCCTCAACTATAATGGAAGTGTTGTTTTCGCAGAAAATATATCAGTCATCTCGTTAATTTATCCATAATTTTTGAGTGAAATTCCGGGTCTGATTGTTTGAGCACGTGTTCCTCCAATGAATTGGTGGGCACTAGACGAGATTTAACAAACACGTCTTTATTAAACTAAAGCATTGATTTTACTTCTGTGACCTAAACCGACATGTTACTTTTGCAACTGCGTCGTTTATTGTGAAAGTGACTTAGACAATGCAGTTTATTTATAATAGGCAGTTTGAATTTGGGTTTAGTTGAGCTGAAAATGGAGTTATAACAGTAACCAGAGTTTTATTAAAAATTGAAACTTGTAAATTTTCTCCGTCGCCAGTTGCTATTACCTACGTCGCTTATTACTTATACTTGAAAAACAAGGAATCACTGCGAAATAAAAATACAAGACTAGTACAAGTGAATATTTATTACCTCAATGACACAGTGACCACAATAGTCGAAAATACTTTCATTTATATATGGACATGTTCACACATTTGATTATTAATTAATGAAAAGCCACGCATATGAAATCGAAGCACAATCGTACGCTGCGTGTCATAATGAACTTAGCTAACCATAATTTTATCCAAGAATGTCATATATTGAATGAACACCATGTGGCGCAGACGGAATATCCGCCTTCCAACCGAAGGACGAGTTTACTGTTCAGTAGTCCACTCTATCCAACTCGATGGGTGTAAAGCATTGCTATTAAGATTAGAGGACATTTGTAGGTTACTGGCATTCGATCGTAGGTGTTCCCGAAGCATCGCTCTTGTATTTTGGGACCACCGAATGAGGAATGTCATGGCCAGGAATAGAAAACTAGGTAAATATGACAAATCGGTCGGTGAAGTAGTAAGTGTTGATCAATTGAGTTGATTGGCATATGTGTTACGTATGCCCAACAACCGCCTACCTCTACGGTTGATGTCCTGTGGTGTAAGAGTAGATCAGAAGGATTGTAGGGGTGGCCAAACCGAAACATGGCATCAGTCCATGAAGTTATTAACAATCATACTGAACCACGTTATCAGGTGTAGACTATCTGGTTGGGATCTGTGCGACTATCGTAATCAATGGTTAGAAACTTTGAATTACATGGCTGAAAATCGTTTTCACTAGTGCAGATGCATCCATCATTAATGTTCCCCCAAATGCTGGGGTTGTTGGTTCCTCACAACTTTCTTTGTTTTTATTGCGCAAATTTATATTTTCTTTTCGAGTTGTGCCTTCAATTCTCAATCTTTTCTATTACTGTCGATATCTTTACTACCTGTACTATTCTTGGATTTGGTCTGAGAATATAATTTCTCTATGTTAATGGGGTATGGAATTTAAACCGATGCAGATACACATCAGGTTTGATATTGACGCATGTTGGCATTAGACGATCAAGCCTGTTGAATCGGTTTTGCGATTTCGTCATACACCAGGCCATCACGACTGATACGACTCTCTAGATAGGTGGGTTGGGCGAGGCATTCAACTACTCCTTTGCCAATCAATAATTCAGTGATTGACACGAACCAATCCCGAATTAACATCTTGGATTTGAAGGGAGAGAATCGCAAACATACTTGCATTGTTACTTCACGTGGTCAGAAGACTCGGCACTTCGTCAGCATCTTCATCAAACAAAACTAGATCATCTAGGTATTCTAAGTCAACAAGCGTATCTCCTGGTAGAATATCAACCCCTGAAAAGTCAGGTGATGAAAGCGTCATCTCTAAACGCATGTGTATGACAAGGTTAAATAAAAAAATGGGATCAGTGATTATTGTGTTACTTGGACGGAGTGTATCAAGTGAGGGAAAATAAATAACCTGGTGAGTTTTTTTCCTAGCTAGTATTGACTTTGACGGCTGTTGTGTTCGAATTTGATCTGCTTTGACGAGTCAAGTATATCGAAACCGTTCATTTGTCAGGTAGAAATTACTCGTAACTTAGCCACAGTAGGACATCTTTGGGAGTGTTTCTTTTACTATATATAGCTTGTAATCAGAATTAAACTTCTACATTATTTTTGTCATCAGTGTTTCCCGATTGATTCAGCACTCTGGAATACTGATGTATGTATGATGTATGTATCTTCACTAAAAATTTCCATTAACTATAGAAATATAGAATTTCGAATCAGAATTTCATGGCAGATATGCTGCCTGATACTTTATTTACGATTGACCATATTCGCTCCAAATTTGTTTTTACGAACTGTTCTTGATTTTAACACCGATTTTTATAATTCTTAATTTTATGTTAATTAGCAAGGGGAGGCGTCGTCTGAAAGCTTTAAATTAGCTTGTCCAAGACATATCGACTGTGTGAAACGGCTATGCCGAGTGAGTTTATGATATTTTGATTTTAATTTACTCCTGATTGGTAACTAAAAGAATGTTTTTTTCAAGTTTGAGGATTGTTAATATGTCGCTTTCATTTATTTTCTTGGGGTAATTATCCCCACACGTTTTTAAGGCTATGTAGTTTGTGAGTGCTGTTGTTAATTGAAAACTATGGTTTTTTTATGTCTAAATCTCCATCTCGATTTCTTATCAATGTTTAGCTTCTATAATACTGTAATATATGTTTCGGAATAACCATTACTACTATTTATTAATGTTTATACATGTCCCTTGATTGTTGATTGACATGAATACTAGACCTGTAGATGTTTTCAAAATAGCTTAGCATTTCTCTGTCCTTCAAATAAGTTATACAACTGCTCATAATGTTAAGCATCAATTTAAGCGACAATGCTTCACCTGTGTTAATAGTTTGGTGCTTTTGTAAACAATGACGGAATAGCTTACCGTTTTTTCAGACTTAGTTGTAATAATTTTTCAAGCAGATAATTTTATACGTGATAATTAGTTTACTGCTTTACACAGTATATTTATGATGTGTGAAAACGTGTTTAACTCTTAAGATACTAGTTTCAAGATTCTGGTTCTAAATCACTAGAGGTTAGAGTTTTCTGCTTTTTTGTTAATGTATATTTTCTCATTTGGTGACAGGCTTCTTGCAAATATATTTGGGAAGTCGTTTTTTCAATGACATGCCAAACGATTACCCTTGCTTGTGAGAAAGACATACTACATTATCGATGTATTAACTCAGGATAACAAAGAGCTCGTTTTTATATAATGTTTGGTAGTTACTCTTACCATGGAGATGTAACCTTCAATTACTTGAAATTAGTAATGAATATCATGAAATGGTATCTGAAAGAATAGAAAAGTCAATTAAATTGCAGGGCAACTCAGTTTGCGTAGTTTACATATCATGTTCTATTTAACTGTCTTTTTATCGAAAAAAAGTGAGCACACATCAATATAAATTAGTATGAGGTGCTTAAACAAGCAGTAAACTGCTGAAACTTCCTATAATATTAAAAGTCATTTTATGTGGAACGTTATGATCTTTTTAGACTCCGGTTTATTCAATAAACCACATGTCAACGCACCAAACACTATATCTAAAATATGGTTTAATTGAGCTGAAGAAATACGAACTCGGTACTTTGACAAATCCTTTCTTATTTTGCAAAAGTCAGCGCTTCAAATCAAGAAAGGAGTGTTAATCATTACCTTTTTTGGGGACCAGAATTGTAAATAAAAGCCCTTAAAACGGTAAAATTATAGGATATTCTTGACTTTAAATTTCTTTACCTATGATTGCCTTGTGCTTACTAGAAATTCATTATGAAGCAGATGTGAATAACGCATCACCTCAAGTGGTGTATGTTAGGTTAATCTAGATGACTACAATTGCAGATGTTTCCCGCGAACACTAATTTCAGTTTTAATCCCATTTGTTAAGCAGATGGTTGTGGATTCTTTCTCTTCTTCATGCTCTCAGTTCTATCTTAAGTAATTAACAAACCTGAAACCGCAAAAAGTCCAAATTCATTGTTTAATTTACTGGTCAGTATCAATACGTTAATATAATAATGGTGATAATAATAACGTTAGTAAGAATTCTAATACACGTAGGAAGTTATCCAAATGTTTATATTTTATTTTCCAAACTTTTATCACTTCAACACGGTAGTAAATGTGACAAGGTTGAAACCCCATTGTCTTACGGCTGTTTGTAAAATGTCTAGACTAATAAGCTAAGACAAAATGTCACTTTATATTTCACACTTGATGAATTAATTCTTAATCCCTGCACTAGAAAACAAATATTTTCGCTTCCTAAAGTTACAAAACTGTTTAGTTTATTTTTGAAATTTTTATGATGGCGAAATTTTTTTTGGTATACAACGGAGTTTCCTAACACTATGTTGTATAATTTCTCTTTAAACATTGTCATCAAGCTATTAGATCATATGAAATGTTTACTACTTCATAAGGTCTCTTTTTAAAATTATTTTCGTAATAGACAGTTCATGTTACGATCAACGCAAGAAGTGAAGCAAATTTGGATTGGAACGAAATAGTTACTAAAGTTCAAAATTTAACAGGAAATGTTTCTCATACTCAACCGACCAATTCTAATAATACAGATGATGAGTTTGTACCTACAGTTAGTTTTATACTACTATTTAATGTTTTGATGTAAATTGATTTTAAAATTAGGGCTTTCACGTGTTTTTTTCAATACAAGTTCACTGCCATAAACTTCATATGATTTTCAATTGTGTCAGACTTAATGATAAACTGAACTTTTTTTGTTTTTATGTTTTGCATTATGGTGCATACAAAAACAGTTCCATTTATTCTAGCTGATATTTCTTATCTGAACTTATTTTCTTTATGTGTGTGATCTATTACTGATAGCACAGAAAGAATTACCACTTAAAGACATCTCATAATATCGTATCAATTAAATTTTAAAGAATATTTTCACTATAACTAGGAGCGTCTTTTCCATTTAGCTGATATGTTTTTACAAGTTTGTTGTATGTCTTCTAAATTCTAGTTTAAAAATCTCAATAACTTCCCTAGTACTGTTAGAAAAGTTTTCATGGTATTTAGCAAACCACTATAATATATAAACATTTCAATACAGAATATTTTCCTAAATTCTCTGTAAGAATATATTGCATTTTGGATTCTGTGAATTACCAAAAGAGACAGTGAAAATCTCATCAGTCAGTCAGTCAGTAACAACGTAGAACTTCTTACGTACGTACATCAATTCGAGTTGCCACACCACATTAGCACAGAGATGCAGTGGTCTATTCAAATCCCGTAGTGCTAGATGTAGTAAAATTATAAGCTGTAATCAGAAAAATTAAGGTTTGGAGATGTTATTCAAGGAGTATAATCCAGTGAAATAAATCTGGAAAGAGAAAAAGAAAGGGATATGAAGAATTCAGAAGAATAGAATTTGGGAGAACACAGAGAGTGGATGCATCTGCGCCATTGCAAACGATTTTGAGCCATGTCATTCAGGGTCTCTAACCATCGGTTGCTATCATCTCGCGGTCCCCAACCAGGTAGTCTACACCTACCAATATGACTCAGTCTACTTGTCAGTGACTTCATGGACTTGTGCCATGTTTTGGTCTGGCCGCCTCTAGCTTTCTTCCAATCTACTCCTATACAACAAAACATCGCACATCGAGGCAGTCGGTGGTTGGGCATACGTAACACGTGTCCCAGCCATCTCAACTGATCAAGTTTCACCACGTCATCAATCGATTTGCCATCCTTACCTAGTACCCGTTTCCTAACAATTGCATTACTTACTCGATGGTCCCAGGATATACGAGCAATATTTCGAAGACACCTATGATCAAATACTAGTAACCTACGAATATCCTCTACTCTTACCGGCCACGTTTCACTGCCATAAAGTAGGACGGAACAAACTGCTGCGCAGTAAACACATCCTTTGGTTGATAGACGGATATCTCGCCTACGCCATAAATGACGCAAGTTGGTAAAAGCTAGTCGAGCCTTCTGTATCCGTGCTGAGATTTCGTCACACACCAGACCACTAGGGCTGATGAGACTTCCAAGATAAGTGAAGCGATCGACACGCTCAATTACTTCACTCCCTATCATTAGTTCGGGTGTCGATGCAACCCAATCCTAAAGCAACATTTTGTATTTCGAGGGGGAGAATCGCATGCCGAACATGCTTGCATTGTTGCTTAGAGTGGTCAGAAAACTCTGCATTTTGTCAGTATCTTCGTCAAGTAAAAGTATGTCATCGGCATATTCCAAGTCAACAAGTGAACCTCCCGGTAGAACTTCAACTCCTGGAAATCTAGACGAGGAAAGTGTTATCTCTAAAAGTACGTCGACGACAAAGTTGAACAACAATGGAGAGAGTGGGCAGCCCTGACGAACACCACTCGAGGAAATCAATTCTGATGACAGTTCGCCATAAGCTCTTATTCGACCAGTTGTGTTCGAGTAGAGAGCCTTTATAAGGTTAATGTACTTCTTTGGTACTCCTTTCAGTGACAAACACTGCCACAGAACCTTACGATCAACAGAGTCGAATGCCGCCTTAAGGTCGAGAAATACTACGATTGTGGGGCGTCTGAATGTGTGTTTGTGTTCTAGAACCTGACGTAGTGTGAATATCTGATCTATACAACCACGTCCAGGTCGAAAACCAGCCTAATTTTCTCTAGTCTGCTCTTCACGAGCTTTGGTTAGGCGTCAAAGTATTATTGAAGCTAATATTTTAGACACTATATTAGTCAAACTGATTCATCTGTGATTGTCACAAGAGGACTTTTGTCCTTTTTTATAGATTGGCACAATCAGTGATTGAGACCAGTCAGATGGGATTACGTCCAGTTCCCAAATTCTACCTAAGACCTCAGTTAATCTCACTGCTAATACTGAACCACCGTCCTTAAAAATCTCAGGAGCAAACGAAAATCTCATCAGATGTTAGTTAGAGAATAACTATTGGTTTTTAGACGAAATTCTTCTTTCTTCTTTCTTTCTTTTACTAAACAGCTAAGGTCAAACTGTCAAATATTTCCTAGTCATTTACGGTCTACAACTTGATTTTCTCATCTTGTTTAAATATTCTTGTAGGACTAATAAAAGCTGGATTTTTTCACTATCTTTATTATAACTATTGTTATTATTATTAGTATTATTATTATTATTCAGTAAAGATTTGTCCTAATTAAGCCTTATATCCTAATTGATTTAGTTTTCTACTTTTGACTTCATTCCAACACATTCATCTATGTTCACTTATAAAAGGTACAGATATACAAATAGAAATAGACAGATATCAGACATTCATACAGATATGGATGTTTGCGTATTTGTTTGTATTCTATTCGTTTTTGTTGTCAATCCTCTGATAATATTTTCATCTTAAGAAAAGTACATGCTAACAAAATCTCAGTTCTTTTATATTTCCTTTTAGCGTGAAAGTAATACGTATTATTTCTTTTCAATTATTACTGATAATGTTAACATAATCTGTATTAGAAAAGAAAAATATACTTCTGGTATTATTGTAATATTAAACATTTTATTAATTAATTATTTACAGGGCTCTGTCTATGTACGTGCAAATCCAAATAAAGATATTCCAAAAGGTTGTGTGTCACGAAGTATTTGGCAATCACAACAGGAAAAGCAACAAGATTCATCAAAATTAAGATCTCCTATCAAGGTACCAGTAGGTTTAAGTTTATTATTATTGTAAATATTCACTTTTTATATTGTTGACTTATTCTACTTGTCCATAACAGTATGTTTATGTTTACCAATCAATTCCGCGTTATTTTTTAGCTTTGAAAATGTAGAAGATTATTTTGGTATGTTGAATCAAGGGATAATTCAGAATCATAGACCTGACTGATTGACTGTGTTACGTAGTTGATAATCTAAACTATTAAACCATTTCTCTACTTGTATCGGAATTACGTCCAGAATTATGTGTAGTGATTATATATTTACGAAATGATATCTATTAGGTCATATCATCTCAGACTTTGAAAGTATTATGTGTTCCATATTCACAATTAGAAGTATTTTATTTACGCAATTAAGTGAAATCTTCAGTACCGCGTATAAGTCAGTAGATGCTTGTAAACGGTGCTTTTCATTAAGTCAAATGCACTGGATTCTGGATTGCTGGACTTAGTATCCTCTGTTGTGTTCATGAAATGTTTGCGGAAGCAATCTCATCGATTTCAAGGCGCCAAATTGGAACATAACTTGATAACTATGTATAAGATTTTATAATAAAGACTAAGATACGCTACTTATATAGGGGTTAATTTATTTCAGAGAGTTCGTTAGGTGGTGTGGAGTTGAAAGACGTTATCTTCTGGCTGTGTTGATTATCAAAAACAACAAGTATAACTTCAAACTAGGGTCAAAGATTTGTCAGGCAATCGTCTTTTTAGTATTAAAATTGCATTACACACTGACTTTCAGTTTTTCAACTGAGTCCGGATTTTTGTGTTACTAAATATCCAGCTTTTTAGCAATTAGGTTATCAACTTATTAAAAGTGAAGAGTAATGTAGTGAGGGAATGTGTATTGAATCAGATTGAACTCCAAAAGAAGAACCCAAAATACCTTCAGGAGATACATGTGTTGAACTCATAAAATTATGATTATTAGAAATTAGAGTATGATTCTTGAAAATAAGTAAAGGTTATTCATTAAGTTTTTTGATATGTCGTAAGCTATTCATTTTGTCATGGAACAATTACAACCATGTCTACACGAGTGTTATCTTGAGTTGATCTCTTAAAATTTTAAAACTACTGTTCAACAGACGTTGTTTTCTTCATATTCAGACGAGTGATTCCGACCTTCTCTTGTATATTTGAAGGTATTTTATTGGCATTCATATTTACTAAAGACTAGTCATATGTATGAAACATTAACAATTATCCTACTTGACTTATAGCGGTTTCCCTTTTTAAATGTTCTCATACGACCATGCGCCCACAGCCTCTTCTGGGAAAACCCTATTCACTATTTTCACTCGTCGGAGTTGTTGTTCTACGAAAATAAGAAATTAAAAAGCGAATGACCGGCGTTTAAACCGGTTTAAAAAAACTGAGCCAGTGGTGGATATTTGATCTAACACCTTGAAGGGATGTATGACGTATGAACCTACTTTCGGCCATCTGTTATCATAGGACGGCTGCTCTGTTGCTTCGTGGGTTAGATTTTTAAGTCAAAGGGACCAGCTCACTAGGAAAACCACATGCTTCGATTTGAATGCTTTGCAGTATTCCAGTTCAAACACAAATTTTAATTTTTGTAGCACATTCTATTTTTTTCGCTTGGTTGTATCAGATTTTAAGTAAATTAACTAATTAAATAACCTCAAGAAAGGAATGTTTCAGTTTGTATTACTCAACTGAGCTATCATAATAAATCATTACGTTAAATTATTAACTGCTGTTGAATTTATGATATTTCTTATTTTGTGTCAAATATTTTTATTCAATTCCTGTTTAGTTTTATGGGGAAAAAAGGAAACTATCTCCTGATTTTATGATAACCAGATAAATATAAAATTTCTCTTAGTGATCTCGTTTTCAGCAATATGATATTATAAACAAATAATTTTACTAATATCGACTATATCATATCAGTCTTTACAATGTATTTATATAATTGTCTTATTATGTAATACAATGAAATTGATGTGCAAATGAGATAAAATGACTTATTGAATCTTTGAATGAATTCATCAACGTGATCTATAGATCACCTTTCTTATATAATGACTTTCTTCATTTAGTAGTCAAATCTTTATATTCGTGTTGAGATCTATCTATCAGTGTACGTATATGTGTGTGTGTGTGCCAATATACTTCCACTAATATGCTGATATTGTATTCACAGATATAATATATTAATTTAGTATTAATCTCTGTTTTAATCACATTTCTTATTGTTGAAATGACGTTTTAACTAATTATTTGTCTATAACAGAATTATTATTATTATTATTATACGAATCATAATACCATAATATTAACTACCAATCTATCTTTATTTTATTATTATTAATTTAATACAAATTAGTTACATATGTTTAGTTCGTGTTATATTTTTTTATTAAAGCTTAATTGAATATGAAAGGTGGTTGTGTTATATCAAAATGATTTGAGTACATTCAATTATTTATAGAATAAACCAGTGATGAGAATAGACGATTGTCAATTCTTTCTTTTTTCTAAGTTGTTTTTTTTTCTTTTTTTTGGTTTCTACGTGAAGGTTTTAATGTTAATGCATAATAAATTCAGTAAAAATTATGATGTTTTTTATTAAATGAATTATTGAACTTATCCGAAAATCTGTTACAATAACCCAAGGATATCATTTGTTTATCCAGTTTTTGAAATGTCAATGTGCAAGACTTAAATTTGAATGTATGTTTACCTTTTGGAAGAAAGTCATTTGATGTAGTTGAACTTGAAAGATTGTGTACTGTTATCAATCATAGACTAAAATTTTTTTGTCTGTTCAACTGATAGTACACAATTATTTAATAATTCTAGCAGTTTCTGTAAGATATGTCCTGTAAAGACTTATTACTTATTGTATATCAGTTGTTTTGCTGATATCCCTGACTTTATTTGTAAAAACAGAAGATTTTCATTCTTAATTTGATACGAGGCTATCGGCAAATTCGCTTGCATTTTTTTATTTGAAAATACCATATTCTGAAAAAAATATGGTTCATCGTTTGTGAATAAGTGTTTTGATGAATCTCCTATTTCTAGACCATATTTATACAATAACAAGCTATCAATGTTTTAAATGATATTAGTATTACCGAATTAATCATTTTTATTCACGAATTCTTAATTGACTAGTATTCATAGAAGTACAATTCGTCTGGTTACTTTCTGTCAGTTAGTGTTGTGACTTTTCACTTAAGTTTAAGCTGGTTCATAATGTTGATCATCTTGTAGACATACACATTTTCCCCATTTGTTGTTATTCATTATTCTGAAATTTTTGTTTTGATAAATTACATCAATGTTACAATAGACTATTCGTCATCACTTTTTATGCACATTTCTGTTATGTTAGTTTCCTCTCCAAAAAAATACATTTCTTTTTTTTGTTTACTGAAAATTATAGAAACCCGTTGGTTTTGTTCGACCTATTTGTGAACCAGAGATAAATAACAATAATGTACAGTCTGAAAATCAATCACAGAATATCGTGAAGCAAGTAGCACAAAACGAGGTGACTAATACTATTAAAAATCGTATAAAAGCTTTAGAATCCAAGCTACCGTCAAATGAAACGGTTAGTGTTGTTTAAATATTCCGCATGTGTGTGTAGTAGTTGCTGTTGTTGTAATTCATAATTTGCTGTAATTTCCGTATATTTTAGTGAATCGGATGTAGCACAATTATATATATATATATATATATATATATATATATATATATATATATATATATGATTTGATGTTATTTAATAGAATATTTATGTAGGCGGCTTAAAGATAACTACGTATTTGTATTCTATTAAAAAGGCTTTCTTTCAACTAATCTATCTTAAGCCTTAATACTCATCACACTTAGTAATAATATACTAATTAGTTGTATAAAATGTTGTGCTGCAATTGAAGCACTTAGTGGAAATTTTTCTAGAATAGTGAACTGATCATTTTCCTTTTGATACTTAAAAGAAAGAAGAACGGATTGAGCGAAGAGATTTACCATTTAGTTTTTTGTCATGGCTCTACACTAATCAATAAACGTATGGTTTACAATAATGAAATAATACTTATCGAGTAGTTACGTTACGTATTAATTATATAATAACACATTGATTATAAAATAATATTGAGTAATTAGAGGAGAGAGGATTATAATAATCAAAGTAATTATTCGAAAAATCAAACAGTTGCTACGTTGCATAACATATAAAAAGAAAGAACTAACTAAATATTTTAACGAAAGGTCAAAATTATAGTTGTTATGTAGGAATCAAGGGACCAATGATGAGAATATGTAAAATACAAGTGATAGAAATGAAAAAAATAGTTTCAAATATTTTTGAAGGAAAGGGTCTCATCAAAGTACAGTTACAAACTCATTCTTATACCGATAACCAGGATGACGAGAGAGAGAGAGGAGAAGAACATATCTATTTACCGTCCACAAGAAAGTACTGTCCTTAAAATTACGGTTTTTAAAAGATGCTACTGAGAAAATGTTGACTCAAAGCTTAATCAAGGCACTACAGAAAACATTTACTACAGCCTCACTGAATGCCGTTTTCTACAACCACCCCATAATAAGAACCGTTAATAAAGACAGACTACCTGAATTCGCCATATCCATTCGTATTCACCAATTCCACTGTTTCTGTGGAGTCAGTTATATGAGATGTACAGTTCGGCTAGTCCGTCATCGCATATCAGAACACCATCCGTCTTGGTTGAGCAAAAGGATAGGTAAGAGTAATTAACAGTTCTATTCTCGTGCACTTGGTGGACACAAGTCATCAAGTTGACTTGAATGAAGCATTTAAGATTGTCCACTATATTCCATCAAGCTTAGATCATGGTTTACGGGTTCGTCTTTTGCATATTACTGAAGCCATCGGTATCCATGTTCATAAACCAAACTTTTACATCCAAAAGAAGTTTGTACAACAACGTTCACCACCTTGGTCATCGATATAAGAGCGAGTTTGTAACTGTACTTTGATGAGACCCTTTCCTTCAAAAATATTTGAAACTATTTTTTTCATTTCTATCACTTGTATTTTACATATTCTCATCATTGGTCCCTTGATTCCTACATAACAACTATAATTTTGACCTTTCGTTAAAATATTTAGTTAGTTCTTTCTTTTTATATGTTATGCAACGTAGCAACTGTTTGATTTTTCGAATAATTACTTTGATTATTATAATCCTCTCTCCTCTAATTACTCAATATTATTTTATAATCAATGTGTTATTATATAATTAATACGTAACGTAACTACTCGATAAGTATTATTTCATTATTGTAAACCATACATTTATTGATTATCTTATTCCGCTTCTCTATATTCCATTGTTTAAAGTTTTTTGTGTGGTGTAATCGACTGATACCAATCATAGTTGCCTTTTTATGAACTATGCTGGGATTATCGTTTATAAGTTGGTCGACCGTGTTTCCTGATTTGTAGTTGCAGTGTTGTTATCTAGGTATAAATGCATGACTAAATAATTTTAAGTTGTCGTCAGTTATTTTTTCTAATTGACTGGTACACAATCGTAACTGTTAATTTCAAACCTAGACATCGCATCATTTTTGCATACATGTGATATGGTACTACTGGTTCTATACTTGGGACATCGATTACCTCAGACAACAAAAATTAATATCACTTCTCCACTCAGAAAAAAAGTAAAATTCCGACTAAAAATGTACTTGCATCATTCGAAAAAAAAATTCAATCAGATATTTATTAACCTCAAATAGTTTTTGGAATGTCTTCAAAGTTAAGGGAAAAATCGGTATAATAAAACATCAATCAACCAATTACAGAAAAACTTCTTTAACCTTGTTAAGAATAAAGGACACATAATATTAGTAATTATGTCGTAAAAATGCTCAACTCGAAATTGTACAAAAATAGGTAACTAAACTTTAGGTGTCACAAATAGTTTTTCAAAAATTCATTTTCAGTTCTATGTATAACAACAACCGATTCATGAAACTGAGTGATATGAGATCGAATGTTCCAGGGAGCATAATTTCCCTCAATGTTACAAGTACACCTTGCTTACTAGTGCCAAGTAGCATGAAACATATATCCAGGGTTTCAATATCGACTACCTTAAACCACCATCTTATATCCCAACGTAGTGTACGTGATGTCAAATCACCTAGGCTAGTGGCCATGTCGCAAATTGATCGATATAATTTGATCTGCACTAAAAATGAACTGATACATATAGCATCGAGAGTGGGGAGAGTCCGCTCTCCCTCTCGAAATGCTCTCACATGGTCACACGTATATACCCTCTGACAGGGAAGTCCTACTCACTGCCTTCTCGTGGCGGAGGTGTTGTTTACAAAAATGAGGGGACGAAAAGCGAATGTCCGGCGCTTTAACCGGATTCCAAACCAATGGTGCACATGGGCTCCAGTATCCTGTGGGAACAAACGGCGTATGAACCAATTGTTGGTCACCGGCTTCCATGGGACTGCATCTCCTCACGATGCTCTACTGCCTTGTGGATCAGACCTTCAGGCCGAAGGCTCGGGGTGTGGCCCCCTAAGAAAACCATCTGCTTCGGTCTGGGCACTCGGGCAGTATCACAGCCCTCACACATATCGAATGAGATTTGTGTGGCGCATATGTATTTGGTGTCTCCTTTTACCAATATCTATGTGTTAAAATAAATAAAAATAATTTTCCGTCACTGAATAATTATTGGAATTGAATTAATCTCCACAAATCAATCGCCTGACCAAACAACAACCATTTGATCATCATTGTCTCATTTCAAGATGTTTTCACGAATTGTATAATTGGCTTTATAATCTGGAAAAAAATATATCATGTTTTTTCAGATATACCAAAAAACTAGGCGTAACGCAATTTATGTAGTTGTAAAAATATCAGATTACTCAGCAAATCGATAACAATTTTTTTTAGCAACAAAATTTATTTATTGTATTTCAACTACAGGTTTTTTCTTTCTTCTTGACTATGATGATTATAGACGCGATGTAGTTTGTAAATATCTATCTATTATTAAATGTTTGTTTCATAAAATATTCATCATAGTTGTGTCTGTGTTTACGTGTATGATTCATTGTATGTTACATTTCTTCCGTTACTAATTATAATCCACTCCTGAAAATTATGCACATAATGAATGTTTGATCAATAGGTTATTTTTTGAAGTTTTTCGTTTATTTATATGATAATTAAATTTGATAATTTTATGGAATTTGGTAGTTAGGAATGTATGCTGTAGAGTGATTCGCATTTAGCTTGAATGTGCTGTGTGTATTAGGACAAGATACAGAGTAGGAGTGAGATTGAGGAAAACTGGAAAAAAGTATTCAGACAATCTAGGAAGCGTACACAATGCTTTTACATTTATTAAGGAAAATAATAGATTTCACAAGTCTCCGATTATGGTAGTTTGGAAATCGAACCTAGAAGCAGATGGTTCAACCCGCTACCATCTTATTCTTACTTATTAATTATAGAGCTCTCAATGTAGATGGGATTTACGGTATTCCTTGCGCCGTATAAAGACCAACATTGTCTAAAAAGGTTAGCTAATGAGACATCATGTCGATTAATGATGTGTCGATATGCTACTGGAATTACTGAACAGATCATAGAACACATTTTAAAATGTTAACTGAATAGATATTTAGTAGTAAGTTTTTTTTTATTAACTGACAACTGAAAAGTCATAAAAATATTGTGGATAGTTATTACGTACACAGTCAACTTATTTGCGTTCAAGACAGAGACTCGTCGATAGCAATGTATATAGGTCGCAAATTTATCTTAGTTAAACATTAAGATCGTTAAATTCCGACTCATTATTGTTATGACCTTGATGTCTGGCTTTCTACCACGCGACTTATCGACCAGCCAGAATACGACTTATACAATTTCGCACTATGCCAAACCAATGACGTTCAACCGGTATGAGCAGTTTAGCGTCCTGATTGGTCCTATGTCCTCTTAGCCCTACCACTTGAGTCCAGAACACAATACCAGCTTCTGTAATATGAATCGAATAAAATAGAATCGAATCGAATCAGACCGAATCGTTTATTTCAGACATACTCGGTTTATATATCAATCAGACAGACCACAACGTACCATAAAATAGAAAATAACATGTGTACACAAATAACCCAAAAAGTGGCTGTGAACGAGGGGGACAGTAATTAATAGACTGAGCATAGCTTAAGAATCGTAAATCGTACCATAGTAAAATATAGGTCAAATTAAAGCTTATAATAAGAGGAATATAAATATACATAATCTAATTATTCAATAGTTTTACAATAAGAATATTTATAGAATATTAGTCCATTAATAGGCCTCGGGAGTTACCTGTAATTTAATCTTCGCTGGGTTATAACAATTATCTTAAAAGACCTATAGTTGGCAGAAAACTTGAAGATTCTGAGTTCTATTTGATCTTGGTCTGTAAGTTATGATCGGCGTAAAGTCTTAAGCGATAATAAAATAGTTTAGTAGATCATGGTTTATAATTGCTCTGTTACTGCTGTCACAATCTCCAATAAACCTCCTCTATTTTTAATAGATATTATTGAGCAGAACAGAAATTAGTCTGTCAATTCACATACTAATATTTTTACTAAGGTAGCTGCTCTATTGGTTTTGATCTGATAATCGACCTAAAACTTTCACCATTGTATCTTATATTTTATACTGCTTATTCGGAATTCATCACTGTCAGTGATATACTTTGTTTTATATGATTCGTCTAAAAAATGATCGACGTGTTTATAATTAGTAATGCTTAGCAAATCAAAATAATAAAATAAAATAATACGATATAGAATGAATGATCCAAAAATTTGTGGTCGCTAGCTATCTGAGCATACTGTCTCATGTTAGCAATATTTTCCATGAACGTTAAATATATATATGAACAAGTATGACTGTTCGCTGACCCTCACCGTAATATAGTTTTGTATTCTTTCATTTCGGTTAAAATTGTATGCAGAATACGTATTTTATATTTTAAGGTTTCAGTGGTTACATATTTATTTCCTGAATGGCAAATGTTGTGATGAGGCTGATGAAGTTTGTTAGTTTATCCTGTCAAACTAGTTTGGAATGCCGATTGGCTCTTCAGGAAATGGAAAATCCACAGTAATGATTCGCTGGATCACAGCACTTGAGGAAGCGAAACAAACGAATATTTTGACAGTTTTCTTAGGTATAATGCCTGTTACCGTTAAGGACTTCTAGGCAGCTATACTTTATAAAGGAAATGGACATGTTAAAAGTCCACTTCTGTACAACTTCATTAAGGACCTTAGATATAATTTGTGTGTAATAAATTTCAGTCAGCTAATTCCTGTATGGCCTTTATGCATTTGACAGTGCTGAGTAGGGATCTACTGTATATATTGTGATCTAGAGTTTCCTCATTTCATGACCATATATCTGATTGCCTCTTATAAGAGCATATACTTATTCGGTGTTGTAAAATTCTGATAATATTTTGAGTGTAACTCAACTGATCTTAGATCATTTGTAGCTTGTTTACGAATAAGATGGATTGATAAGGGATAATGTATGCTTCTGCTTATGTCTGCTTAATTTCAACTTGTTTTTCATTGCCCGCATGGTGCTGAACTGCTTCCTATCTCTGGATAATTTCTGCCATAAAGTTAGGCTACTCAATCAATCAATAAGTAGTATGAAAGCTTGCTACGCAAAACATGACGAAAGTGATAAGTCCGTAGTTCCAAGTAAGGTTGAATTATCGATGTTATTTCACCAAATGGATAACAACCTAAACACAACTAAGAAATCTGTATGCAAAGCCAAATATTAGGGGGATGTAAAATGAACGAAAATTCTTTCCTTTACAGGGAAAAAAGTAAAAAAGGCAATTAAGTGAATCGAATTTGTTGTACGGTATAATATTGTACATAGTTTCGTAGTGAAATTAGTCTAGTTTAAAGTGTTTTTTTTTTATAAAGAAGTGGTCGGCTACTTTTAGTATATTTTCAACATACTTAATTTTCGAGTAGTTCGGGAAACTGACTGTAGGTATATAATGTGAGGTTAAGCTTAGTAAAATAGTATGTTGAAAAAGATACACATTAAATTCTCTCTCGTTTTTTATAGTTACAGCCTTTATTTTTTTTAAGTAAGAATTTCCACCATGTTTTAAAATGAATATTTCAAGAAAGGCTGTTCCATATATTTGACTTTGCTTGGTCTACAGAGTTACTGCGAAAGGTTGACCAACTTTACTAGACAGATAGTATGAAGGTTTCTGAGTACTGTTATGAGTTAGCCTTTGATGTTTTATGATGAAAAAAACGTTTGAGGATTATTATTGTTATGCTAATAGATGGAATATGTCAACCGGTTAGTAAGATTTAATGTGACCGGGTAGTAACTGTTCACGAGATCAAAATATTGAAGTTAACCTTCAATCGAACTCATGTCAAAAGACAAATCAGCCATTTAGAAAGATGGTATTTTTCCATAACAAAATAATACTTTATGTAAAAAATACTAAACACTAAAGTAAGCATGTTTAGATTTATTTCAGAAACAATCGCATATACAATGTGGGAACTATTGATCATTCATACTTCACTAGAATTACTTTTTACATGTCAGGTTTAATTCTTGCTCTGTTATTATATCCATTCTAGTTACTGAAGTAACCAAAAAAAAACTATCCATTTAAAAAAGAAGTATCAATCTAACAATTCAGTGAATAAAAGATTCAGTTGTATTCAGGAAAAAAATCTTATAAAATTTTTCAAACATGATTAAACCATTTATATATTTTACAACATATGACTTTAATTAAATTTTATTATTATTATTATACTTTAGACTTCGAATTATCGAAAAGTTGATCCACGTGCAGAAATTATGCTTGCAAGACAGTTGTCACCATCTGTAAATAATGATGAAGATGAGAATGAGGATGATACAAATCATGTGGTAATAAAAGTCTTGGTTTTTATTTATTTATTTTTTTTGTTATTCCATAGTTTTATCATTTACTTTTTGTGTTTTGTTTTCTTTTTTGGTCTGTTTTTCTGTTCAATTATGTCTTATCAAATATTTTGAGATTGTTGGTTCTATTTGTTTTGTAACAAGTTGATTTAGTTATTATAAATATTATTTTTCCAATTGAAAATATCGAAAGATATTTGATATGACAATCAATAAATTAGTATATTTTGTTGTTGGGCAATTCATAAATATGTATACATATTCATATGATCTTTGAAAATGGACGACATTCATCGACTGCAGGTTTTTGATCATTTTTCGTAAAATGAACAAGTGAGGGATGTTGAGGTTAAGCACAAAGTCCTAAGCAAATATGATCAATCAGTTGAGAGGATTGTAAAATATAAATCGATTAAAGTAATTGAGACATGTATCACGTATGTTCAACCACTGTCTGCCTCGATGTATGGTGTTGGTTATTGTATTAGGAGCAGATGGAAAGAAATATAAAGTCAGCCAGACCAAAAACGTTCATTAACCAATGAAGTCATTGACGGTTGGTTCGAGCCATCTTGGTAGATTCAGATTACTTGATCTCAATTCACTAGATAACTACGACCAGTGATTGGAGACTTCAGATAACAGAGAATATAATCGTTCTTAGTGATGCTGATGCATTCACGCCGTAGCTTTCCCCCGGTTTCGGATTCCAGTATTCTTTCATACATACCTTTCCACTTTTTCTTTTCGAACTATATTCTAAGCATTCAGTTTTTTTCATTGTCGCTGCCATTGAATTATCCCATTTTTTTATACTCATCTTCTTTTGTGCTAATATAGTATGACAACTAGGGCCAATCTACGTCTACATGAGGTTTAACATTGACGATAACTGACTAATGTGTGAAAATTATATTGTTTCGGTCGATCTATATTTGAAGAATCATGTATACGTTATTGTGCATGAGATGTATTCGTCTCTTAGTTTAATGTATTTAATAGAATATCTATTTATTAATTCAACACGGTGGAGAGATGGCCTAATATTTAATGCACTTGACTTTCTCTTAATCGACCAGAGATTCGAACTCCGTTTTATCCACTTTAGTTTTGACAATACGGGTTTTAACATAAACTTTCACAAAAATATGTACAAAACAGTGTAGTTGATAAATGAGTTAATAAATATTACCTATACTTACTTATTGCTCGTCTCAATGTCTTTTACATTTACATTTCAATTGTACACTAGTATTGATGTGATTTTCTGATTGCTCTTAGTTAATTGTTCTGATTTGTTATTATGAATTCTGATAACTTTGCTCCCTGCCGTAATCAGTGTTTTTTTTACTACGATAACATTATATGGTAAAGTGAATTGTGTTTTGCTTGCCTACTTTATTAAGATTAAAATGTTCCTATATCAATATGGTTCATTCCTTTCCATCACGTATGTGATTTTTTTTAAAATAAAAAATTTGAGTACAGGTTCTTATTATTGAACCCACCCACTCTGTTATTTGTTTAGCAGGGGATTGTATGTTTCTTTTTCTTTTCCAATTATTGACATGAAAATATAATTTCATGATCATCTGTTTAAATATAATGAAATGAATTGAAGATTCTGTAAAATTATCACGTTCAAATTGTATTTCACGTTAAATCCATACATAAATTAAACCATTAATTAATGTAATTGAAAAAAACTTATTGAGATGCTATAAATCTTAGTTTGTGTTTTCATGATTAGCTAAATGAGATTTCTGTTTAAAATAATTAATTATCATTGGTTCTAGAATATACTTATCTCTGTTCTAGTACATGACAATTACTTTAAGAGATCAGGTAATTCCGGATTGTAGCTATAAGATCTTCCAAATTCTGGATATTCATCAATATTTGGAAAAGTTAGAATAAATGTAGAGCTATTGGCTGTTTTATAATTGTTGTACCTCTGAAAGTGTCTAATCTCTGTAGGCGCTGACCATCTTAAGCAAAAACGCGAGCATGTTTAGTGTGCGATTTTGTCTCCAAACCCCAAATAAGTTATATGGTAGAAGAAACACTCCCAAAGATGTCCTATTGTGGCTAAGTTACGAGTAATTTCTACCTGACAAATGAACGGTTTCGATATATTTCACTCGTCAAGGTAGGTTAAATCCGAACACAACAACAGTCAATGTCAATACTAGTTAGGAAAAAACTCATCAGGTTATTTATTTCCCCTCACTTGATACACTCCGTCCAAGTAACACAATAATCACTGATCCCATTTTTTTATTTAACCTTGTCATACACATGCGTTTAGAGATGACGCTTTCATCACCTGACTTTTCAGGGGTTGATATTCTACCAGGAGATACGCTTGTTGACTTAGAATACCTAGATGATCTAGTTTTGTTTGATGAAGATGCTGACGAAGTGCCGAGTCTTCTGACCACGTGAAGTAACAATGCAAGTATGTTTGGGATACGATCTTTAACTTGACTACCTGTACTATTGTGGGATTTGGTCTGAGAATATAATTTCTCTGTGCTAATGGGGTATGGAATTTAAACCGATGCAGTTATGTATTAGGTTCTACTTTTCTGCTAACTGAATGAGTGTTTGTAATATCTAGGATGGCTAACTGAGTAGTCAGGACAAGCTGTCCTACCTGATATAAACTTTCTTTTTATTGGGACTTATGATTGTGGGATAATTATGATCTCGCATAAAGCGAATCTTCTCCGCCATTTAACCTTTTATCACCTAAATGTCAATTAGCTTTTTGCGTTGCCTTTTCGATTTCTTTGTCCGTAGTTCTGAATTCGTTTATAGTTCGATAATGAATTGATCGAATTTTTTAGATACCGATCGATAACTGGATAAATCATTGTCCGTTGAGAGCCACCAACCTGTTAGTACTTATGTATGCCAATTTCCGCTTGTAAATCTGAAACTATTGTGTTTTCTCTCTACTGCCTTTGATATATTCGCTGAAAAGATTTTTACAATTGTGACTTACTTCCTGTTCCTGTGATAAATATTCTCACGTTTCTTTTTCTCTCCTAATTTTTGTTGATGGGTAATTATGTTACTGTATGTGTGTGTGTGTTTGAAAGAGATAGAAAATGTCGTTAGCTGAGTGTAAAGGCTTACAGTTGTCCATATTCATTTTACTTACTATCTATCTTAAATATTTCATTGAATATTCTGTTGACGTGCATCACTGTTATCCTTTGTTGATGATTATTATTGAAAATACGTGTTTTATTGTCTTAAAATATTAGAACATTCAAAATTTCACATAAAGGTTCTTTTTTTATTATCTCGGATAATATTTTCTGCACTTGCATTATTTTCTGTTACGCATTATAACATACAGTCATCCGGTTCAAGTTGATCACATGTGAATCCTGTCAACTTGTTGATTAATTAGCTCCCAATATTTTATATTTGCCATCGTGTAATGTTCTCGTCTATTTATTCTGCGAGGCGAGACAATATGTTTTCAATTTAGAGGGCTATACATATTTGAATATAAATTGTTTACTGTTTTCTCCTTTGATATAATGTAATGGTATATTCCAAGTAGGCCTGCCTATTCATTGATATAGTTTGAGGAATGAATATTTTAAAATCAACATCAGTAAGGTTTTCGAAATTATACCATTCTATAGCGGTTGGTGTGTGATTTTTGATATTTTAATGTTTCTTAGAGATTCACTTTATCTACTAGATATACAGATATATGTCATGTTTGGTTTGTTCAATTTTCAGTTTCTGTATGTATTTAAGGATCGTAGACTGTGGATAGTCAACCAGTCATTCATACACAATGTAGAATCTGGCACATGTTTATTTTGGTTCAAGTTGCCATACCCTATTAGCGTGACGAAATGAAATTTTCAGTTCGTCAAGAGTGTTAATAATTATTTAGTGAAGTACAACGAATACTCACAAAGCAATGTTAAACAACTTAAACTTTGAAATCAAAAGTTACGGTGAATTCCATGAAATAGATATGCTTGCAAAGTAATGTCATATGACTACATGGTAGTGAATTGTGACTATTTTCCTAAATCATCTTGGGACGTTTTTCAGTTGACGGAGTATAGCATTAGCATTTCTAATTTACTACGAACTTATATTTCTGTTTTATTCTTTTTGGTACGTCATCAGTAATTGATCCTAACACTGAGGCACTAACCCTAGTGCTTTTGAATGGTCCTAAAATAGAAAGTTAAGATTGGTCGTAACAGTAGTAGGAATGTTGAATGAAAAACAAGGGATTCAGTGAAGAAAACTTTCTTTTCTACAAAATCATTTATTTAAGCTATACCCTCGCATTTTTAGTTGTTTAGTAAATACGTGAGTCTATAGAAGAATGTAGAGAAATTCTATCATAAAGTGATCCAGTGTTTTAAATATCAAAGAAAGATTGCGCAATGGTAGAGAGTTTAGAGATGAATAGGAAGATGAAGATAGTTTAAGGGTGAGAAATAGATGAGATAATTATCCATTTTATCCGTCTAGCCTTTTACCCTTCTAACGTTATGACTCTTTTCTTTAGTATGTTTTGTCCTGTTTTTGTTTCGATCAATATCTTGTACTTTTTAAACCGTCATCACTTATTTATTATTCTTTAGCAAGTTTTTATGATTTATATTTTAGTATTATTATTATTATGACCTTTACGTTTTTAATTTCCTTAAATCTACCACGTAGACAATCATCTCTATCACAATTGATTGATCACTGGGTGGTGATCAATGTCATCCTTGTCTAGTCCTTGTTAGTGCAGATCGAATGCTATCAATCATGTTGCAATGTGGCCACCAGTCTAGGTGACTCGACACTGCGGGCACTATATATTGAGATTTAGATGGTGGTTGGAGGTAGTCAACAGGAAACCCTGGACCCGGGTTTCGTGCTATTTGGCACTCGTCAACAAGGTTTACCTGTAATCTTGAGGGAACTGGTGCTCTCTGGCGGATTCGATCTCGTGTCACCCAGCTTCACATTCAGAGACGTTACCACTGAGCTATCCGAGCCGCGACTGACCTCCTGTAGGACTGAGATGTAATCACAATTGATTGATCTCTGGGTGGTGATCAATGTCATGCTTGTCCAGTCCTTATTAGTGCAGATCGAATGCGGCTTGTTAAATAACAAGTAGTGTGCACACTTTTTGATTCCATTGAATTATCTTATAATCGATCAGCCTGCGGTAAATTCAGTTCTAAGTGTGACCCTTTAAGTAATTATTTGATAAGTTTTAAAGCAATAGGGAACGCTAACAAATGCCTCATAAAGTTTTTGCCGTAGCAACGAGTTTAAAAATAGTTTAATCCTTACGCTAACATGGTAATGGAATCTATTTCTGATGAATGCTTCATAGAACTATGGTGGCTAACCGTTTGCTAACATTTAAGGTCTTTAAGTAAATTTCTGATGATCTGCATCCAGACTTTCAAGTCACTACGTAACAATCCAGTTTCTTTATCTATTTCATCGATAAAAGATAGTGTAGGCAATCAAGAAGTACCACAAACAAATCCTTTCGTAGCACCACCTAAACTTCCTCTTTGCTATAACTATCGATTTACCAGTTTTATTCTCTTTTTGTTACTAGTTATTATCACTAACTTCGTATTTTGTAATCACTAGCTGAGGCCATGAACTTGACTTAATCCACTAATATAGAGAATGACCACAGTTCATCCTTCGAGTATTCAGATATTAAACAACACCTTATTGTTTCCCAATCCTTAGTATTGCATTCATTGATAAAGGAAAATCCATAGGGTTGGAATTAATTTCACTAGACTATCACATGCGACTAAATAAGACTAAAAAATTTATGAGATTCATTATATGCATATATTTGTTGAACATCTGTCTCTACTGTCCCACAGAATCTAGCTTTCTAATGTTCTCCAAAATGTCATGTTTAGGTATAGTTAGTAGATTCATGGTGCCATTTTTGTTTCACTTATTCCTACTAAAGTTACGTTAATAAATAAGAACTTTCGTCTAAATTTGATCGAATAGTTTCACAGTATTTGGGCGCCGAGTTAATGTGAGACATTCCTCTTTAAATTTACGTGTGATTAAAAACCAGTTTTTTTTTTACAAAAAACTAGTTAGTTATAAACTGCCGTTGACTCAGGTGATGGAAATGTTTTGTACGTGATGGATCTTTGGTGAATAATATTGGGGTAGAATGGAATAAACTTGAGGATATTCTCCAAAATGCATTAGGTCACTTTACGTATTCGTTAACTGTTGTTTGGTGTCATGTTATGGGGTGTTGTTTTCTTGGTTTTCAGTTCTCGTAATAATTGTAATATTCATAGTTAGACATTTGATGTTGTAAAATACTTTTATACTTGAATTTAATTTGACTCCTTACTTTTTATTTCCCGTACATATTCTTTTCCTTTTGACCTACTTGCTTTTTATTTTCACTTCTCTTTTACTGTTACTAGCACTGTTTTCACTTATTTGCTTCGACTCATTATGACATAAATTGTGATAAGTTTGACTATTTCATATTCGTGCTACTTTTGATATTGTTTGTATATTTATTATTGTAATTGCTAAATTATAACTTTAAATTTTGGTCTAGTAACTTCAAATAATCTAGAATGGTGTTTGTCATATTTCATCATTATTTTCTCATATCACATTGCATTGCCCTTTTTAGAACCTAACACCCAACAGATATTGTATTTAATTGAATAAATTTAAGTAGCTTACAAAAATTTAACGTCTACTCATTTGCATATTGCCTAATAACTCAAGCAGATAATTAACAACATATTGGGTGATTTCCTAGACGTGGTTAACAAAACACATTTTAATTGTGAATCTTTTTCTAGCGATCTAGAAATTCTACGTCTTTATTATTGGTGTTGTTTAATTTCTTAACACTGATCAGTTTACAAATGTCACACCAAAAGTAATTAAATATGTGTCTTTAGGGTTTGTTTGATTAATATTATCTTTTTCGTTTGTTTTCAACGATCAGAAAAAACAACTAGTTAGATCCTTTCCACGTACGAAAATAAATTTCACCAAGTTTTCCATACATCTTAGATTATTGATTATTGTGATATTTTAACTCTTACGTTGTCGTACGAATTGTAAATGTTTAAACCCATATTAGATTCATTTAAATTAACCCTTCTTAGCCGCAAATACAATGTTATTTTTATAATAAGAATTGATGCATATATATATCTTTATCTTATGGGATTTAGGGCACATGTTATAAGAAGCAAGACCCAAGAGCTGAAATTTTGGCAGCTCGTGCATGTAAACAGCCTCAAGAGTCTGTGTTCAATAACAGTGAACCTGTTGTAAGTTTTACATTTTCACTGAACTTTTTTAATTATTCTTTAATATTTTATTTTACGTAACTGCTAAAACAATTAACTCATTCATGAAAAGTTACTTCTAATATTACCAACATTACCAGTTGTATTTTAATAATCTATGTGGTTTTTTTATTATCTCACGCCGGGTAACTTGAAATCTACATTAGATTCAAATAGATTTTTAAATGGTTATGATTCATTTTGACTGCTTAGCTGTGAAAAGTGTAGTACTGTTATGTAGAATGAATTAAATTACAAATAGTTGAGTTAAACGTGATAGAAACACTGTACATTCTCATTGCGAAAGAACTTATTTGAGTCCAAAGTTCAGTAATTACCTCTATGAAACAGCAATCGTGTACGGTTTTCACCCGAGTTCGTTCTTGAGCAGATTCCTTCCTTATTTTACAACTGCAAAATACTACACCTTTTAGTCTTCCCCTATTTGTAATAATCCAACCTGTAAAATATGCGCTAGCGCAACTTATAATTTTTCGACTGAGACCCGGAGACTCATCTCAGCAGGTTCCGGTATTTACGAAAAACGAAAACTCTCTGAGTGAAAATCAAACACCAATCACCGGTAGTGGTTTGTGAAATCAAAAGCGTAGACACTTACGTCTGTGGCTTACTTCAACGAATGTAAGAGATACGAAAAGGAGTTTGGTTAATATTAACCTCAAACATTATCTGCAACACTGCAAAACAATGAAACTCGATTACAATCACACTCTAGTTGCCCACAATCCGATCCTAACGTGCATAGAACTCTACTTTTGGCCCTCCTAAGGTCTGAAACAAAAGCTATCTGGGAATGATTCCAGGAGTATCTAAGGAAAACGACTAGGAATACTCAGTTTAATTAAAATATTAACTAGGTCACGGGACGCGGAATTTTCGCATTTGTCTTGATTCCTAATCATTTGAGTTTATGAAAATGGATGTAAATCAACCTACGTTAATTGCAGAACCTTCAGTACAAGCCACAAAATGTTTGAAATGTTAGTTTCCATAATCATATGGAGATTAATTAAATCGCTTGTTATAGTAACATGTAAGGTTTCAAGGTTAGGCATGGATGCGTTCAACATATCTCAACACAGTCTGGTTTATTAGTCTCCTTACCACTACTCTAATCATTTCCTGGGAGTTAAAGGTAGTAAACAAAGGTTTTCATTGAAATTTTCTGTGGTATTATCCGATTTTTCTAAAAAGATTAAAGACGTATTTTGTATTACAGTATATACTATTCTACTATAATATATTTTTGTATATTAGTTGCCTAGCCTATCTTGACTAGCACATCAGCTGCTCGGTGATGAAATTTAGGGTTTCGTTTGACGTTTTTGTGAAAATTTTTGCATAGATATGTATGTCTTCCCTACTAGCCTGCTTTCACTCAGTACATCGTAATAATTACCGGTTCTATTGGTCTATGCAGATAGAAACTACTTTCTTTGTTATATTATTCTTGTTTAATTATCTTTTCATAGGGTGCCAATTATAAACGACCAGATGTTCAGTCGGAAATTCGTTCTATTAAAGCCGCGAATAATTCAAATACTTTATCATCAACAAATAAAAAGGTAATGTTTCTTATTGAGTAATGTGTGTTTGGAATAGTTTCTGACCGCTTCATTGATGTATATTGTTTGTCTGTTAAGACTAAACAGTTGTCAGTATTTGATCACATATATATAAATGTCTATATCTTTATAAAATCATGAATTTCAAACTGCATTTAAATCCTTGTGCTCCGGCCAACGCCTACTGGTCGTCGAGTTCAGTGTTCAGTCAGGAGACGAAGATAACAAGGAGAATGATCCTTTGTCGTACCTTATTTAATCATGACTAAAACTCACACAATAGTATACCTCAGATATCCGACTGAATAGCAACAAATAGAAAATAACAATATATGAACAACTCAATCATAAGTGATATTAAAAGCCAAACATCAGGGAAATAATTTACTAGTGATAATGCTAATATGATAAGACTTGAATCAACGATATGCAGATTATTATTATTATTAATGGATTTATTCAATGTTTACTTTTGAGGACAATATAGGATTCTGCGCACAAAGTATTTCAACAAGTTCCCTTTTCTTATTTCTCGACCGGACCTGACGATAAATATTGAGTGATCGCCAGTTAGATGTTAGTAGTTTAGGGGTCGACATTACAATAATAATGTTCATTCTTTTCAATCCATATTGCCAGCCACCACGATGTCTCTGATTATACTTGTATTATGAAGGGTCGTGAAACTTCCATAAGCGCTCCTGAATAGGTTATGTGATGAATAGACATGATGATATGCTAAAACAAACAAAAACAGATAACTTGTTGAAATATCTTGATGGCAGGAACAGGTAACCCAGATATTCAAACAGGCAGTCAGACTGGTTAACCGAAAAGTAGAGATTAGGATAATGTAAAAATAAACTAATCCAAGCATCTAATAATTAAACAAGAATATATAGGTAATAATTAGCCGTACGATAGTTCTAAAAGTTAAATGTTCCACGAATCTCCTTTGATATGACGAAAATGTTTTGAATCCGTACATTTATGTCTAATAATTATTTTACTCCCAAAATCTATCTGAGATGATACGTACAGCAAAATAATCAATCCAGTTTTGTTTTTATACTTTTTCGATGATTTATTACCCGGATGCATTCAAGTTCAGTAGGCTGATTTCAGGGCATCGTTTTAAAATATAACACTGTTATAGTATTACTTTGCTGCTTTGTGCATTATTTTATGCACATCTTATTGCTCATGGCAACACATATAAGTTTCAAAAACCACAAATAAAATTCCATTCGGGTAAGCTGCCTATTAGAAACTCAGCTTCAGCATCACTTTTACATTGAAATCATAAATCGATCAGTGTTAGACCACTATTGAAAACCTGGAAGCATTGGAAGGCCGTTTTGTCTTAGTATGGGGATACTCACCAGTGCTCATTCACGATCACGCACGCGAGAATCTAACCTAGGACTTTCGGTCTCGCGCGCGAACGCGTAACCTCTAAACCACTGATCTGGCATCCAACAGCGTTAATCTCTAATTCCAATCAATCAACGATATTGTGCGATTATCTTCCAGTGTTTCCATGTTTGTAACAATGGTCTAATATTGACCAATTCATGATTTCAATGAAAATCAGCAATCTGCACAATCCGATACTAACAATCATTTTTATAGTTTCACTTGAATAGTTGTTCCCAAGAAACGTTTAAATTGTGAAAAATAATCAGTTCTCAGTAGTTATGCTTTTAAATTAGACAATTAAGTTTAATCAAAAGCTTGATTCACTTCACAATACCATATATTAAAATATTCTTTTAAGAAATATCATCCTGGTATGAATTCTCATGATATATTACTAATTCGTTGAATGTAATTTAAGATTTTCACCACATACAACATTTATAATGAATACTGATACTTTTTATTCTTAAAAATTCCCGTTTTGACATTTGTTAAATAAAGAAGGAACGAATCGAGCGAGAAAATTTCTTCTCAATTAGTTTTTCATCATAGTTCTGCACTAATGTATACATGATTTACAATAATGAAATAATACTCATCGAGTAGATATGCGTTACGTAATAATATAATGACATGTCGACTACAAATTAACATTGAGTAACCCTCTTTCTTACAAGTGCTCAATGTTAATGTATGATCGATATGTCATTATATAATCATTACGTAACGTGTCTACGCGATGAGTATTATTTCATTATTGTGTAGAGTCGTGATGAGAAACTAATTGAGAAGAAATTTCTTCGCTTGATTCGTTCCTTGTACATTTGATTCTGTAGAGATTTTTCGCATCATTCTTAATTGATATTGGAAAATAATTAAATTCTCAGATATTTTTCTCTTAACAAGAATATATTGCACAACTTCACTTACAATCGATTTCCTAAAATCTTTCCTTCAGAAATAAAGAAATAATATTGTTAGATATAGTGATCATCACCCGTGTGAAACATCCTGCTGCCACTGTTTTCCATTACATAGTGATCAGTATGATTTCGCTATTGAATTCGAAATATACTATTTTTATTTCCAGCGTTTTTCATACCATTCTCTGACATATTATGAATTCAAAAATAAGGCGTTCCAAGTAAATAGCACATAATTAAGTTATTTAGAAATGACAAACTTTATCCATCATATTAACTATGGAAGTTTCATACATATTAGTGACCATAGTATAAGAAAACTGGTTATCTGGACATACTGGTGACTGTGAACTACTAGACAGTTACATATTATATAATCGGATGATTACTTCATAGATTGTAACCTTGTATATTGTATAGAGTACAGGACTACGTATTACTGTTAATTCTGGACTTATTTAGAAAATAAATTTGTTTAGCAAGTTAAAGTCCTAGTTCAAAAGTTTATTTTTTTTATTGCTTTACATGTATACATTTTTATCGTTTATTGTCATATAGAAACTAAACGTTTACTTTGATATTTTTCTTCTAGTCTGATGTTATTAATAATTCAAGTAGTCGAGATCTGTTATATCAAAATGGTCATCATTATCAACAATCCCAACAACAAACAACATCACCTCCTCTTTCTTTATCACCAATAGTACATATTTCAAATAATCAAATTAATTCTAACATTGAGCAACAGTTAAAAAACGGTAACAATGATAACAATAATACTTATCATCAAAACTCAGTTTCACCACAGAATTCAATGTATAACCTAGTTTCACCATGTATTAATTCATCGCCTAATACGGAAGTGCACAATAAAACAAAAAATAATTCAAATCTTAAAGCTGTCTGTCTATATGATTATAATGCTAGTGAGTTTATAATAGTGTATTTAGTCGCTACTTTGGTTTGAAATAGTTATGATTAAATCAAAAGATACGATGATTGTGTTTTTGTGTTGTAATTTATTAAGTTTTCAGCAGTATGTACATCAGTGATTTATTAACTCTTTATATAACAATTTGTAGATCCAATTATCATCTTCATCGTCAGCTCAACATCTTAGATAATGTTGAATAGGAATTAATATTTTTGAATAAATTCACATTATATTTTAAAGGAAAATTAGTATTGTTAAACATTTTAAAATGGTTTGTTGTTATATGCAAACGAAGAATAAATGAATGTTAACTATGGACTATTTTTACATATATTCTTATTGGATAATTCATATTCCTTTTATCATAGGCTTTCATTTGATATATTGGCTATTGTTATACTATTTTCCATTGTTAATTTATTCCCAATCTTTTAGTTATAGTTTCCTATACTCACAGACACTTTTGGCTTGATCTTATATAATTGTAATTTTTCATTTTATGGAATCTGTGTGTATATAAACCAAGTATTTCTCAAGTATACGACTTATATGGCGGGGGATGATATTTGTTTTCTGGAATGAATGGGCTGGGCGATATGCCATCATACAGAGGACTAATAAGGATCGAGAGTTAACTCAAGGCTGCTAATGCCGGTTAACGTGTCATTGATTTAACAAAGGGATATAGAAGTCGGTATTCCGGTTGGCGATTTTATCACGTGATATTCGACGGGTCATAGGACATAACATTAGTCTTTCTCAGACATAATGAAATTGTAATTCATATATTGATTAAATTTTACTATGAAACCCATCTATTTAAATGAGAACGATTAAATTGACTACTGAGATGTTTTTTAAAAATCTTTAAATGAAATGGACACTAGTTATAAACTATGAATAAATTTACAGTTATATTTAATTCCGATACTTATCGTTACATTCTCCTCCTTTTTATTCATTTATCATCTGTTGTGTGTAGATGAAGATGATGAATTATCATTTCGTGCCGAAGAACATATATTTGACATTGAACAAATTGATGAAGGTTGGTGGCTTGGTCGAAATGCTGATGGACAATTTGGGTTGTTTCCAGCTAACTATGTTAAATTAATGATGTAAAAATCTGATGAGTAGCGGAAAATATGAATGTAGTTTTTTTTATGACTTCGTTAAAAAAAACAAATATTATACATGGTTGCACTTTTGTTTTCGTTTCATATGTATTCATGCGAAGCGAAAAGCATAGAGTTGTATTTTTCTCATATCAATTCAGAGTATAAAACACAGTCTTATGAAGGTATCATTTATACTACGATCAATGATGTTACTTTGACTGTTATCATATGACTGATTTGTTATGGTTTCTCAATTCTCTTAATGCACACCAATGAAGGATTGTTACAACGAATGCTAAAATAAAATTGATCATAGACATACATTTTTTTTTAGAATTTCCTTATTGAATTTATTCCATTACTAACTTTCATCTGATTTTTCATTGTTTATTCTTTATCTTCTATGAACTATTTAACTTTGTGATCACCATTTAGTTTATGCACAACTTCATTTCTAGGTATATTTCACTTGTGTAGATTTTTATATGTTTATATTCATATATAGTCACACTTATTTTTGGCGGTTTTTTCTGTTTCATACTTTAATCATTCATACTCACCATAAGTGAATCAGGAATGGATACTAAACAAAATCACCAGTGTTTTTATTCAGCGATATTGAATTCTTTTTTAGAAAAAGAATTCGTTTATGGTGATCTCATTTTTTGCATTGTTTTTTTCTCAGTTTTTATTTAATTGTTCTTCACTATTCACTTGTTTATACGACTATATTATGAAAAGAAGGCTAAAATGTTTTCTTCTTACTTGCTATCCGTCTTCTTTTCTTGTTATCTAAATATATTTCTTTGTTGATGTAATGATCTCATTTATTGAACAGTTTTTAAATCATAAATATCACCTACTCAGTATAAGATTGGAGTCTCACTAATTATTATCTCAGTAACCTCACTCTCACTCTCTCTCTCTCTGCATATAAATACATATATATTGCTTTTTTAATAACACTGTAATGCTTGGTTTTTTTTGCTTTTTCTCAACATTTCTACTAATATCATTGTGAATGATACGATCCTGGTGTTTTTGTTTCTTTTTTTGTTGTTGTCACGTTTTATTAATAAATTGTAATGTGAATTGTTCTAATTCTATACTTAATTTCATTTGATTCAGTAAATTATAAATAGCATTGTATTAGTTTAATTCTGAAACAATTCTTCAAAAATATTGGTTAAATGACTATTCACTATTTAAAAAATTATGTAGGTTTAACAAAAAGAAATATTTGGTTTTTGTCGTGAATAATAGGCTTTAAATATTGATATGTCTTGTTGATTGAGCGCTACTTGTTATATCTGATCGTCGCTAATTGTTGTGTCGAAAACGCTTATCATTTATACTCGAAACGAGGGACCTTTGCAATTCCCATGATGCGAAAGTAAGAACACAAAGATTGGTAAATATCTATAACATCAATTATGTTTTAAGCAAAGATGAATAGTGGCTAGCAGTGGAATCTATGATGTGCGTTTCGTTCTATTTGGGACTTGTCAGCTGGATGTACCGGCATCTCAGAGTTGATGCTTACTCTGTGACTCGAACCCAGTACCATTCGCTTCAAACGCCATCGCGTTATCAGCTCAGCTACTGAGTCGTGATAGCCACTTTTTTGTGCAATAGGGTGAAGTTTTTAAATTCACTTGGTACTGTTTACTTGAATCTTCCCATTGATATTTTGGACTGCAGTTGATCAGTCTCTTGTTTTAATTAACTTGGTATTTCGGTACATTGTTACCAATTTTTCCTTCTTAAACATTTGTCAACGTAGAATTTGTTTAATTGCTGTTCATAGTTTAATGCACACATCTCCGTCAATATTAATTGTAATCATCCAATACAGTTACAAAGCGAATATTTCGACTGAATAGATTCTTATGAATAAATTTATTATTTCTACAGTACACATATATTCGGAGTAACTATTGTGAAAAATAAATTTATTTCAAAATATTCATATTGTTAACTTAATTAGTTAATTGAATAAATGGATAACCATAATTAAATGAGAGGCATCGAACAAGACAATTGGAAGTATACGAACAAAAAATATGAAGTGAATTTATTCAATAAGCTGATTCAAGCTTACACTAATGAAAACAATATAAATGCAAGAAAAAATCTAAGAAATGACAACTTTCTACTTCGTTTGGAATGCTCCAGTAAAACAGATGGCATTGTTAATTTCATCAGTTAAACATCTAAAATATTAAATTATCGTATCTACATATGTAGTTGTAGTCTGTCAGACAGACTGTATATAATATGCTAGTTCTCAAGTTATGGAAGCATATATAAAGATTTCAGAGAGATGTGTTGCAAAAAATTTCGACTCTATAGACGTTTACACACGACAGATTGAGAGATTGCAACCGATTTTATCGAATATCCTCACAGTTAAGGCTCTAGATCTAGGATTTAAGTTTCGGATTCTGGAAACCACTTGAAATGTGAATGGATGAAGAAAGTCATCCTTAATATTGAAATTACCTGTTAAGAGTTTGAAATGTTATTTGAGTTCTCTGATGTGAGTCGCGAAAAAGTGAACATGGTGTGGATTTTCATCGAGTGGATATTTTATTGACTATGATTATTTTTCGACAAGGTGCATGTGTGCGTTGTATATTAAAACACGATTCTCAATATGGAATGAAATAACATTGAAGAAATCGCAACGTAGAAAATCTCATATCAAGTGAGGTAGGTTGACAGAGTTTATTGATCCTAACATTTCACTCACTGAAACTACTGTCAAATAAGCACCGTTAAACAGTTATTTGCAGTGAACCTGATGTTTCAAAAATGCTGTAAGCATTCATCGAAGTTGAAATGATTTTCGAAGAAATCCAAAGTGTTTCACAACAAGCAACTCCCTTGATTTTAAAAGATATCCAGTCTCTGTTATTATTTACTTTTGCTTAAATTTATTTCACTTCACATTGCTTCTATCTGCATCGAAACCAGTGTAAACACAGCTTTTGCAATAAACTACCTGGAAATGATAATCAAATAATTTAGTAACCCATGGAAATAATTGAGTCAAACCGATTCAAAAGAATATATTAATTAATATAATGTGATAAAGAACGGTGCAATTAAACGCTTTCGCAGTAGGTTCGTACACGAGATATGTGAGTCGACGTTGACACTTAGTTGGAAAACTGAAAGTAGTTTCTTGAAACAGAATTGTGGTTAATAGAATTCTGTGCATTATGAATACCATCATATTATGTCCGAGGATTTCGACATTAAAAGTTTATGATGAAGTAATTTATGAAAAACAACTGCAAGAATTTTAAAGATATGTTGTTAATTCGCTTAAGATGAATATGATTGAAGAAAGCTGTTTGAAAGTGATGACATGAGAACGTCTGTCTTATTCAGCAAGACCTATTATCGAATGCCTAGGAAAAGAGAAAGCGGAACAGTGAATGATAACAAATAAAATAATTTACAAATCATGAAAATAAATGTTGAATAATGCCGAAATAACATAACACCTTTACATAATATGTCGGTTGATAAATGTTCATGTATGGGAATACCAAGAGAAATCAGCAGTAAGTCCTTTACAGAGATACATGACACTTAATATGGATTTCATAGCAGTTTTTTTATTTACAAGGTTCGATATTTCGTTTAGTACTAAGCATTATGATGAATTCGGTGAAATGAGGCTTATAGGGATATCAGTTTCATCAAAACATGCACGAAAAGTTTTTGAGAATGTAGGTAGATACCAAACCTAGCATCAGATTATCTACATAACAATGACTTATACAAGTTATAAATGTCCATCTGAATGTCGTCAGTAATCAGTTCCCTACTTATTAGCCCTTCAAATAATTTCCAAATGTTTGAAGTTCTACAAAGTGAATATTTCTGACCAGATATGAACTTTAAGTGCTTGATTTCCCAGGATATTAAAACAATAAGTCAGAAAAACCCAATAGGGATTTTATACTTGTATAGTTCTTCTTTATACTTCTCAAGCCTTTTAAACCGTAATTAAGTAAATCTGCTAAAATGTGAAGAATTTATTTCACTAGAATAACAAACAAAAGAATGGAATTAAATAAAACAAGCGATAACATTGACTATGTCGTACAACGTGTCATTTTTGAATAAAAATAAGTTTCTTCTACGAAACCTGATATTTCTGAGGGTAAATGAAATAATTCAGAATTTCGACTCTTTAAATAAAACTATGGTATGAATATCACGTACCTAGGCAAAATTATCGACGAACGAGGAGGATCTGATGTAGACGTAAAGGCAGGGATTGGCAAAGCAAGGACAGCGTTCCTACAATAGAAGAACAGATGAAACTGAAAACAAGTGTCAACCAATATCAAAGTCAGAATCTTCAGTACGAACGTCAAGATAGTTCTGCCGTACGAAGCGGAAACTTAGAGAACTACCACAACCATAATAAAAAAGTTATAAGTATTTATAACCAATTGTCTACGCAAGATACTCACTGTCCGTTGGCCGAATACCATCATCAACAGCCTACTGTCGGAGACAACAACCCAACTTCCAGGTGAAGAGGAAATTAAATAAAAACATTAGAAGTGGATAGGATATAAATTACAGAAAGCACAAAACTGAATCACGAGTCAAGCCCTAACTTGAAATCCTGAAGGGAAACGGAAAAGAGGAAGGACGAAGAACACATGGCGTCGAGAATTAGAAATAGACATGAATAGCAACTGGAAAGAATTGGTCAGGATAGAGTTCGATGGCGAATGCTGGTAAGCAGCCTATGCTCTTTCACGAGGGGTGGAAGGCGTAAGTAAATAGTCAATAGTCTGAAAATCGGTTCACAAAAGTTATGAGGGAATAAATTTTAAAATACGCCCAAACATAGTGATCAAAAAGTTGCTAAAATTAAGAAATGCTTACTTTTGTTTGAAATCACCTACAAACATGGTGTGATATTGACCGAAAATTGTATTCTTTTCATTTGAAAACACGTTTTGAAATTTTAAAAGTATATGGTGTACATTATAAGTGAGTTGCTAGCTTCATGAAAATTTCTGTTCATTACGACATAACATGGCACGCAATAAAAGCTATCTTGGAATTGGAAATGCTGCTCTTTTTTCCAGCGACGTTGAGTGGCTTACTTCAAGGTGGTCATTCCACCCTTGGAGTACTTCATGTCAGTGCGTGTCCGTAGGCTAGATTCAATCCATAATATGTAACGCCTTTAGCAGACCTGTTTGTCGAATGATATATAGATTTGTGTATCGTTTATGTCTGCTTTTTAGCTAAATAAAACCTGTTTTGAACTCATTAATTGTTGACCTATAGGCAGCAGTAGGTGATTTTGTATATTTTGTCCTTTGAGATTGTTATACGCTTTTTTCCATTCATTCAGTAGTAATACTATGTTAAATAATTCTGAAAGTGTTTCGACCGACGCAGCCGATGATTTTTGGCAGACAAACCTATCTCAAAGGTTCTTGGAATGGGATGAATTTGAAAATGTTTTTGAAGTTTTCTACAGTGTATAAAAATAATAATCCGGATAATTGCAGATGATGTGTACTCACCATGTCCAAGTACAAAGTAAGCACTCCGTTTTCTCGCTATTTATTCTAGCAACAGTGCCGTTCAGATGTCAACTCAAAGACAACATACTTGTGAAGGTAATTATTGTTACCAATAAATTTATGTCTACCTTAGTTATACAGATACTCAGACAACTATCTGGGAATCTATATAATAACCGTAGTGTGGAAAATTCCCATGATAATAATAAATAAATAAATACCTAATCTAATGACAATCATTGAACCTGGTAATCTACAGCACGAGAGCCTACAGTGCCATGTGAAACGGACATTATGCAAGAAAGGTAATATAGAAATATTTGCTGAATTAAAAACTTGCAATTAAGTCGATAAGTACTTGCGAAGCCAGCTGGGGAAAAATACAGTAAATAGTAACTTGAAGATAAAACGTTTACAAAAAGTAAGATATACACATACGGATATTCAATATTATATTTAAACTCAGTGAAATTTACCTTTTCTTTCAATCCCCATCCACGCCGACTTATGTTATCTTTTGTGTCGTGCAAAAAAGCCTGACTTGCAACATCCATCGCTTGTTTTATTCCATTTTTGGTACAGGTCGCACTTATGAACCGTGAACACAGAAAATCTAACAAAACCTCGACTATAATTTCGACTCACTAATACTTTTTCTGCAGAATTAGTAGTTACTTCGTTTTAGTTCCATATAGGACATAAATGATAGTCAGGTCAGTCGTCAACACGTATGCTAAACCAGCATTCGTAGACTTCAGAAAATGATCACGAATGATCTCCGACAGTCCCGTACCCTGAAATTTCATAGAAATCTCTTTTGTGACCCGAGACCTGACTCCACGTAGATTGTTTCTGATCGCTATTGAAATATACATGTCGTCAATCCTCGTATACAATTATCTACTTAAATCGCGTTGGTGAATAACGAAATTAAATGAGTCAAATACGAGAATGGATTTTTGAATACGTATATTTTGTACAACCGTTGATCGTAAAGCGATGCAAAACAAGATGACATGCAATGAAGAATGCGAGTGAGCCAACTCAATTTAACCAAGAGTGAATTGATATTTATAGCCACACAAAAGTAAGTTAGACATGTGATGAATAGGATAAGATGTGCACACACATACGCTCATATATAAGCAATCAAGGTTGATAAGCGAATAATTGACAAGGCCAAAATGTGACTCACTAAGATTGAATAAACTGGTCTGTCCAGAAGCTAGAATAAGCTGTGTGGGATTAACACAGCAACCGATACTACATAGCCCATTTGTAGAAAATGGCACATTCATTCGAAAAAAAGTTGTCACGATGGCAACACTGAATAGATATGTGGTTAACGCTAACATCTAGTGAAAAAAATCGTACTATTACTAATAAAGTACAATGTAACGTGAGGGCTGGTTGCATAATGTAGAGGTGTCATACTTACGTAAAAAATACATGAATTTCGCAAAGATGCGAACAAAAATAGAACGTTAGCATGCGACTAAGACCAAATTAATAAGCGTACAAAAAAATAGCATGCATTTGTGTCGTGCCTGTCTGTTTGACGAAATAACACGTTCATATGAGCGATTCGAAATGCCGTGAAAATAGATCAATAAATCGTTTATGGGTATGACAGCAAAATAAATCATGAAAATAAGTAATATAACGGAATATAACGGAAATTGTTCCGTGGAGACGATGAATATGGTGATAAAGAATCGTGAAATATGAAGATGTTCTAATAAGCCGTAGTAGAGTAAATAGTGTTGATTGGCGATCAATAAATTCCAATTCACATACATGGAGTTTATGTGGAATAAAAATAATCCATCGAAGACGTTTAAATAACCTATAATGCTATAAAAATACAAGTTTGTATACGATCACTAACTCCAGTGTTTATTTTTAATGATTTCAAAAAGTCAGTCAGTCAGTTACAACATAGGACCAGGCACATACATGCATCGGTCCAAGTTGCCACACCTCATTAGCACAGCAAAACGAACACCGGATTCATAGAAGCAGTTAACTCAATGGTGTTATATATAAAGGAAAGATTTTATGTAAGGATATAGTACAGAAAGAAATAATTAGTTCATAGAAAGAAAGATATGAAATAATTTTAATCTTATAGTTTAGGGGAAGATAGAAAGTGTATACACCTACGCCATTGTGATCGACTCTGAGCCATGTCACTCAGAGTCTTCAAACATTGGTTACGATAGTCACGCAAACCCCAACTCTCAAAGTACCATGATAACGTATAAAAATCTATGGAAACGCCTTGAACTAGTTTTAATAATATGTCCATTACACAAAATAACTAACAAGAATTAAATTCTTCTATTTTTGTGATGATAAAATTGACATTATTTTGTTAACCTTATTTAATTTAACAAATACATAATCTGCATTCATTGTCTCGATTATCGAACAAAAAATTCCATTGATTATTTCAAGAAATTTTTAGCTGAAACTCAACTACCCTGATTAAAATAATCAGAATACATCTATTATCATAGATATTCTGTCACTGACTATTAATATAGACGATTTTGTTTTCATAGATTATATTACATCGTAACGAAGATATTTGACCTACAAACATCAATATTAGATATAAATGAGACTTCATCGTAAAATTATGTTGTCTTGATGACACAAAACATTGAAGTATTTAACTAATATTCATATTTTTCATAATTAAATTATATGATGGTAACCTTAACAGATTATGTGTGGTGAAATCCCTTGTGTGTTTTATTATCGTACAGAGCAGATCACAAACCTACAGGCGTACAAAGTGAATACGAGCATAAATGCGAATGTAAGTGGATGAGAGAGAATATTAGGGAGCGGATTATGGCGAATGAATTGATAAGATTTAAAAAGTACATATATTTATAGGAAAGTAAATGAGTTATAGAGGGATTTAAATGAATAGCATTTATGCTATTAAGAGAGATGTGTCTAGTCTATAACACATGATCAAGCATACATGCTCATGCAAACATAGTAATAATAATAATATTAATACAGAGATATCTACAAATAATCTCAGAGATTGAAATTGAAATAATTCCAACGTTTCGTCCAGCTACCTTGTATGGACTTCTTCAGGGTAATAATAAAAATCGAAATCATCAAAGAAATATATAGCTTTTTATCAGAAGGGGTTTGTGGAGATTTTAGAAATTTCACTGACTGAAATCATGAGTCAATTGAAGCTAGACCACCATAGAAAACCTGGAAGCATTGGATGGCCGTTTCATCCTAGTATGGGACTCCTCAGCAGTGCGCATCCACGATCCCGCACCCCGCGGGATTCGAACCCAGGACCTATCAGTAATATCCCAATGAGTAGAAAAATTAGATGGTGTATGGTGGCGCAACCTCTTGGATTGGTTGAAGTTAGACATTAACACCATTGGATGCCGGCTCAGTGGTCTAGTTGGTTAAGCGCCTGGCGCGAGACTGGCAGGTCCTGGGTTCGAATCTCGCTGGGCGCGGGATCATGGATGCGCACTGTTGATAAGTCCTATACTAGGACGAAACGGTCGTCCAATGCTTCCAGGTTTTCTATGGTGGTCTAGCTTTAATTGACTCATGATTTCAATCTGTGATATAGCTTTTTAACAATCAAAACTATACTGTGTTAAACCAATCAAATTTGGATATTGATTTTTGTAAAATAGGATAAAATGAGTCAATTAGCTACAAATTATGTGAAAAATTCAGGTACATGAAAATAATTAACTGAATAACAAATTGTATGTGTGTAAATGTGCAGATATGTATGTATATGTGTGTGGGATGAATTATTGATATTCGGTGTTAATATGTTATATATGAAGGAATAATTAAATAAAAGTTCAAGTTCAAGGTTAAAAAATTGTTAATGAACCATCGATGTGCATTGTTAAATTTAACAATCAAACAAATCGTTTAAAGATCCCCGTCAGTCTAGTCTTTTAGCTTCAACTGACTCATGATTTCAATCTGTGAAATTTCTAAAATCTCCACAAAACCCATTCTGAAAATACATAATTGTATTGCTAAAAACTCTTTGAATTCAGTCAAAAATAACGATGCATGTGAAATAAACAGGTTGAATAAAGAGAAGGTTCAAATTACTTGTCAAACGAAAATTTGCCAGGTAGTTGCCAGTTGAATACCATCCTTTCGGTTCAGACTGTTCTTGTTCGCCCATATATACACTGCTTCTGCTGTCAATCTTTCTTTATGAGTGTTAAAACCTTTCTGAATTATTTTGGTCCTTTCAAAATTAATCTTGTGTCCTGTTTCTAACGCATGTAACGCTATTAAGGACTTATTCTTTAGTTTCTTCAAATCAACCGAGGATTCGGGAACATTTTTCAAACATTGTTTGTGTTCCTTCAACCTTACATTCAATTGTCTGGAGGTTTCTCCAACATAAGCTGCATTATAATCATGACAGTTGATCTCACACACAATACTATGTTGTTCTTCCTTTGGTAACCTGTCCTTAACTTTTCACTAATGTCGATCTTAAAGTGTTACACGCCCTAAAATACACTCTTATATCATGTTTGTTTGGAATCCGCTTGATTTCTTCCGATGTTCCACTACGGTATGGGATGACTACGGTGTACTTCCAAACTCTTCGTATACATTCTAGTATGGTTTTTCTCTCATTTTTTTAACAATCTTTTTTAAAAGCTCTTTTGGGTAGTTGTTATCCCTAAGAGTAGAAAATACTTTATTCAGTTCAGTTCGTTGGTCTTCCTTATCTGTTAAAAGCTATATACTTGTTTGATTTTGATTATTACCCTGAAGAAGTCCAGACAAGTTAGCTGAACGAAACCTTGGAGTTATTTAAATTTCAATCGCTGAGATTACTCCAAATATAATTTTCACATATAATGACTCCTCTATACTCGGCGCCCAATTCCAGTCAAACTATCCGTTCTTATCTTGACGAATATTTGTATAAGTTACCGTTCTATTTACATTGTCCGTTAAATAGGTTCATTCAAGAGCTTAACAAAATTTAGCGTATGCTGACTCAAGTGTAGATAAGGTACTAAAACCTTTCCAGAGAATTAATTTTTAAGAGCAAACCGTCCGCTTATGAGGGATATGGTTAATAACATAAAGTAGTATACATGGTTCGTGTAACATCACTTAGTGCGAAAGAATCTGTATTCTTACATAATTTAGCGAATATTCGAAAAACGTTCTCCTGAAGTATTCATTCATAATGGTGGTTCTTCGACAATTAATATGCCTTTTGTCTATTTATTCGAATGGTTTAAAAGCTTTTACTGCATATTTGATTTTATGAACAAACTGTTTTATTGTCATTTAAACAATTTCTTTGTCGTGGTAGTAGAGTTGGTTGCATACATTAACCAGAAAATCAAAGATACGTTACCAAATTTTATAGACATAAGAATGAATTATGTAATGAGCTGCAATGTTTTAATGCTATTCACCTGAATCCCCAAGTAAAGCCGAATATAATCATGCAACAGAAAACGTTTTTGTACTCTAAATGTCATCATGTCATCAACACATAAAATATTAGAGCGATTCTAGGAAAAACTGTAATTAGTAGGGGTTTGGAATTATTCGTTGTTAAATTCAATTGATCAGTCTCTGTTACCATGTGCGTCATGAAGGGATTGCCTCGATATAAATAGTTTCGTGTCACAAGTTTTAGTATATTTGGTATGTGGTTAGCAACAAACTCCAAGACGTGTGTTTCGTCAGCTGGGTACCATTCTGTAGTTATGTGTTCAGTTGAACTTATTTCGTAAATAGAGAGTATTTAATCATCGTTTACATAACATATTCATTATTATTATTATTATTATTATTATTATTATCTAATCATTTTTATAAATGTTCGCTCAATATTTTTGTTCTCAATGTTACTGGAAAATAAAATAAATGAATAAAACTTTTGTTACATATTTTTTCGGTAAAGTTAACTCATATTTAATTATTCACATACCAACTACTTCAAATTTTAATGACTTATGACACTACAATGAAATTTTTATACATATTAACTGGCCTGAACTCCGCCTGTAGCTCTTCTCGAGTTACTGCCAATCCTGGCCTAAATTAAATACATCGAATTTCATTCAGAAGTGTTAGTAATTTAAACTAAAAAGTTTCAAATTTCATTTGACCTATTCAGTATTTATAATAACATATCCTAAAGGATTCATATGATTTGATTGTGTAAGTGTAATAGTGGACTGGCATGTGAGTAAACCAATTCATAATTGTCACCTTTGAAATAATGAACAATATATTCGACTTTACATGATTTTTTTCGAAAAAGCTTTATGTAATGAGTTATTTAGTTGATTATTATTATTTTTTTCTGTTATTATTACTAATACTATTATCAACAGAAATTAGCCACAGCATTATAGTTAATTTGTTTGCCATTAAGTTATTGAATTGACTTTAATGTAATTATTTTCTTCAGTATCTATTAATTTAAAATTATATAAATTTGAGTCAGTTGATAAAGTTTTGTATGGAGTTCTAAATCATCCTCTCTATACATTCTATTTTGGGTAACATTTAATCGATTTTCAGTTGTCTAATTCTTACTCGGAGCATTTGTTTCTGACATCTTCGTTTCCGGGGTCTACACTTATTAGACTAATAATGCCAGTGCAGGGAATGCTCTTACAGTTTAACTAGTATTATACATTTAAAATAGTGGATTTTACATGGAGGTTGAATATTAGTCTGGATTTTGTAATTTCATTCTAATGACTTCAATGTAATGCTGCTATGTTTGGAAACTTATTTCGTATTCATTATCAAATGAACGCTTTTATGGTAATATGTTCTCTACTATTTACTATGTCGGACAGGGTTGAGCAACGTATAAACGTAGTTTTACATATTTATGTATATAATACCGTCATTTACAGTAACTTATCCTCGATTCATTTTTGGCTTCACTAATCAGTGTGAAAACCACTGTTTCTTAAGTTTAACACCGACTAATTCAATCATATTATACGCTCGACTTGTTATGATCACGGCAATACAATTACTACATATTTACAAACCAAGTTTGGTGCCAAAGGTATTGATAAATTTTTTATCTTCGAAATGTGTCGTAATGCCTTTTCTTATTGTTAGGATTATTGAGTGATTAGATAACTAGGACATAATTAGATGATAACAACTACTCATGGTCATTGTGGTGAAATATATGGAGACAGTAATCGGGTCGTGTAGATTATTGAATCTCATCGAAATCATGAACCGATCTAAGTTGGTTCACCGCTGAACGCCCGAGAGCACTGGACGGCTGTTTCGTTCTAAGTACGGTACTTCTCAAAAGTGTGCATTCACGATCTAGCACTAGAGAGTCGAACACAAGACCTTCAATCTTGTACGTGGACGGCTAACTTCCAATCCATTTAGTCACTCAAAAAATAACACTTGCTTTTTTCACCACACATTTCTATTTCAAGTACCTTTCGTTACTAATTATAATATACTTATAAATTAAATGTATAATAAACTTAACTTCTAAATAGTATACTGAAGCATACATAACAAGAAATTTAATCAGCATTGATAAATTTTGATTCTTTTAAAATATCAGCAAGCTCTTTTATAAAAATTACATACTTATAATGTTAAACATTTTCTTTTGAAATCTCCCGCTGCATATATATATATATATATATATATATATATATATATATATATATACAAATATAGGCGTTAAATGTAGACTACGATTGAGGACCATCAATATGGTTATAAACGACTCTTTTCAACTTGTTACCATAGTAAACCTTTCATATTGATATTGGTAATCCTCGCAACAAAAATTTCTTTTGATTATAATAACACTTAAATATTTACCGCTTTCCTTAATTGTTTAGAAGAAATGTACAAATATGCTGAAATAACCTGATGGACGACATTATCCTATTTACTTAAATATTTGGATTTATTAATTACACAGTGATACTTTTCCGTTTTATAATGGACTAACATATACAAAATTAACCACAAATATCAGTGTACAGCTGAAGCAAAATGACGTCATTGAAAAGAAAATGATCTACATTGAAACAGTTTCTTTAATAATATTTATTTATTTTCATATTTGAAGCAATTAGTCCCTTTGATAAATTTCGATAGTATAAAAAGAAGACGAAGATTATCAGAACTATGTCATATATTAACACAATACATTTCGAATAATCTGATCAAAAATACACTTGTTAAGAACATTTATATATAAAAATAGCACGTCAACTAGACTAGAAATTAAGGATAACAGGGGACAAGGAGAAAAAAATAAAGGGAAAGCAATTTAAAACCTCATCATTCTGGATAACAAGCCAATATTACCAGGTTAGATTTATTTATCTGTTTATTTATTTGAACACATAAATATTGATACAATGGGGCAACAAATACATATACGCAACACAAGTCACTTGATTTGTGTGTGGGCTGTGATACTGCACGGGTGTCCAAACCGAAGCAGGTGGTTTTCTTAAGGGACCACACACACAACCTCCCACCTAAAGATTGGATCCACAATGTAGTGCAGTCCCATGGAAGCCAGTGACCAATATTTGGTTCATACACCATTCGTTCATTTAGGATACTGGAGGCCATGTGCATCATTGGTTTGGAATCAGTGTTTTCCAACTCCCCTGGGTGAACTCCCTGTGTCCACCAACCCGATTAATGTGCCGAACATTAGAAAAATACTCTAAACGAATTCAACCAGACATGAACGTGTTCTATCGATGGTGGTTTTATAAACTACTCATTAGTTATTTAGTTTTAGGTAAGTGATATTAATAGTAACAGAAATAACTTAATTCCATATTGTTTACTCAGCTGTTAAGTATTCTAATTTGCTTCGGATAGTGAAATTTTAGCATCAAAGCCAGACGAAGTAAGTATCAGAATTTTCGATAATTGAGGCTAACTGAATAATATTTGACTACTAAGTAAGAATCTATTGGTCTATATGCATTACTTTACTTATTATTAAAGGTAACCTCGAACTAGATCTGCTTTCTTTTGTGACTGATCGTCACTAATTGTTATGCCAGAATCGCTCATTAGTTATACTTGTAAAATGAGGAACCACTGCAATTCACACGATGCGAAGTAAGAACAAACCCAAAGCACGACAACGACCCTAGTCAAAAATACACTCGTTTATAAATTGATTGTAAACCCATTTGATTATTAATTAGGATGAAATAACATATATAGAAAGTTTATTTCTAGTTAAAACAAATCATATGCCGCGTTTCATGCTGTACATAGTTCATGATATTTTAATCCCATGAATATTGTATCTTAAATGAACATCATACTGGAATAAATTACTACACAGGAAAAACAAAATAAATACTACACTGAGTAATTATCACGCTGAATTAAACAAACGGAAGTACTGTTGAACAAAAATCACAATGAGAAAAAGAATGTAATTTTGCTTTTTAATCGCATCATATCACTTTCTAAAATCTAAGTCCAAACTTCAGTGAAATATATCCAAATCATTGAATAAACTTAATTTAACTTAACCCTGATATTTAACTGGAGCTCCTTAATTTGAAGCACTTCTGTAGCTAATAGTCTGTAATAGAAAGAAGGTCATTTTTTTAAATTTCAAAAGTCTTTATAAGCCATCCAACTAAACAAAACCAAATCTATTAAACTTTTATACTAAAACTTGGATCTAACAAAATATCATATCCAGGAAATGATAACAACTATAATACTGAAACCAGTTGTTAGTTTTTATTCGTAAATATTGTATGTTAAAGAATAATGTTGACTATTTTTTTAATCAGGTAAGGAGTAAGAAACCCTTGTGCATCTATTAAAATGATCAGAATACTAGACTCATACACAAAGAACATCTAAGTGATATAATCAGTATTCTATTCTGTTAATTGAAATACACAACACGTTTAGCGGCGAGACTCTGATTCATGGAAGACCTTTGAACGAATCCTAAGCGAGCCTGAGAAATATTAACCAATCAGCACACAGTCAGTTTAGAGTAAACATATGTTATACAAAACCAAGGAAATAAAGTGGATACACTTCGTATACGTGGTTCAAAAACTTGTCAAGGTTAGAAAGAGGTTCACAGGTTCTAAAATCGTAATGCATGCAGTAGATGAAATCATCCATACGGCTACAGAATAGTCGGCCAATGGAGTCATGATAAAGTCTCAAAAACTCTCAGCCTCGACCACATAGTTTCAATATTGTTTATGTGCACTCTGGTTGTTGAGTGCACAAAATACTACTTGTGGACAACGTCACGATGCACATAACCAAGCCTATGTAGGAGTCTGTGCGCTCTCCAATCATCCGTATATATTGTAGTACCTGGCTGCTGCCAGTGTTACTGGTGCTTTTATTATCCAGTTCGCAATAACTGTCATAATTTACCTTAGTTGGGAATTATATATGCGGTTTTCATCACGAACTGACATCAGCTATAATGTCAGAAATTTATTTAGCCAAATGGATGGAAGGCTTTCACGTTAAAATCCGAGATCTATTATCTTATACCTGATTGATTCGTCCACAAATTATAGTTTTACTGTTTTATTTGTTATAGCCGCTCAACTATCACGTTTTGTATAAAATTCCCTGTGAGCTGGTCGTACGTTAGCCTTAAGCACTGAAGTTGGTGCCGTAACCTTGAAATCTCTAAAACGCTTCTGATTGGCTCGTCCATAAATTAGAGTCTCGCCTTTATAATTATAATGTTTTCAGTATTAAACAATTTATTTAATTATGAACATAGTATAAATGAAGACATTACGTAATAGTATAATTCCTTTGTCGATTTTTAAATATTCCAGTTCAACATTTCAAAAACAATATTCAGTCACCAATTTTGTAACTTGATATTTCATTTTTTATATTATTAATATTAAAATGTAACAAAATGTTTATCGGTAAAATAATAATACAAAACGGACATTATCTTAGTCATTTAACCGCAAGATAGAAGAGAAAAGGTAAGTGAACAAAGAGAATAATGAAGAAGAAATTAGCGGATATTGTGAAGGAAACTACCATAACATATATATATATATATATATACGCAGTTGACATGGTTACATGAGTATAAAATTAGTTTTTGTAATATGCTTGTTAAACAACTGAAATGTCTAGCCAATGAAGTTAAAATGCAATACAATGAATGTAATAACTAATTAGAATATTATACTGTAAAACTGTATATAAATTTGAAGTTGCTATTTTTGTATTCGAATTATGATGTATTCTTTTCACTTAGTTTCTTTACTCAAACTACATTAATGACGAATATAAGTTTTAATAAGATGAACTAAACAAAAATGATCTATTTGATCATTGTTGTGAAAACTTAGTTTTAGTCTGATTTCCCGATTATCCTATGATTCCTTCTGTTTTTTGAAGATAGTTTAACAATGAATTAATATTCTAGTATATTTTGAGATCATCGAATTAGAAATTCTAAAGTTGAACGTAGAGTACCAGGTAAGTATGACCATTCTATCGATGAGTTTGTGAATCTTTATCAACTGAGATGGTTAGAATATGTATTACTTATGCTGACCCACCGACTAAGTCGATGCTCAGTCACTGTTAACAGAAGAAAAGTAGAGGCGGTCAAACTAAGATATGACATTAGTCTATAAACATACAGACTGTTGGACTGAGCCATCTAGGTGAGTACAGAATACTTGATTAGAGTCTGCGTGGTCAGTGTAACCATTGATTCGAGACTTTGTATCACCTAGCTCAAAGTTTTTGATGAAGTTTTGTTCTCCAGCTCAAAACATAAAACTCCATCAAAATCATCTACTTGAGCTACAAATCTTCTTCATCATTTCATGGCTCAGAGTCGTTAGCAATGACCCAAGTGAATTCACTGCCTGTCTTCCCTTCTATCACAAATTTAATAAATTCCTCACAACCTTCTTATTTTACTAATTTATATTTTCCTGAATCGTATCTTTGATGCACAATTTTTATATTATTACCAATATTGTTGCTACATCTACTACTCCGGGATCTACCCTAACAATTTCACTTCACTATGTTAATTGGATATGAAAACCTGAACCGATATAACCATTTGCCAGGTTCAGTGTTGTAATTGAGTGATTGAACATTGTATTTATTTGGTTCTCTTCAAAAAATATATTATTTACATCAAGCTGCCATCTATTTTAAAATCTATTCTGTGAAAAAAATTGTCATTCATAAGAATGTTTTGAGTTATGTAACTTGTGAATAACACAATACGAGTTATTTTACACCCTATTATAACTCATACTTGTTAAATATATGTTATATTACCTGAATTCAGAACCGATTTTTCACATAAAATAAAAGTCCATAGGTTCATTTTGCTTTAAGAAAGACATTTTATTAAACATCTATATATTTGATTTTAATAGTTGAGATCATGAATTCATTGAAGCTAGACCATCATGGACATTTGAATGATCTAACTTCATTATGAAATTGTAGTGATTTGAAGACTAAACATTTAAAAGTGTAAAATAGAAAATGATTAATGATAAACTTTAAAATTATGTATTTAATAAACTAAATAAGCAAATCTTTCTTTGATTATAACATTACTCATGAATTATATTCACTACAAAGTACACTAGACCACTTATTAATGTTAAAAGAACATGGTTGCACAGTACATTGAATTAATGGATGATAAACACTGACAATTACTAAGCCAATAACAAGCGAAATAATTCTAGAAATAAAAACAAATCATTTACTGACTTATTACTAATGTTGTTAACCAAGTTTGTATTGTTAAATTTTAAATAACTACATATGTGGTGTTTCTCAAAGAATCTTGATGATAATCTGTAAGAATTCAATCTTTATTACATATTCTTTATATTTCCATGGTCAGTCTTTGAATTTTATTGCGTATGACAGAAATCTATATTCATTTCAATATTTCAATTGAGTTATTCAGTTATGATATTTGTACTGACCTGTCTTCATGTGATCAATATTATTTATAAGAGATGTTTATGACAGGTACAGTAGATTGATGGGTTTTATATAATAATATTTTTATTTTCTATCTTACACAGATCATTTATACCTTTCTATTTGTGTCATCTTTGCAAAAGAAATAGAGTCTCAAATCTTCTTAAAGGTCAGTTAAGGTCAGTTTTCAAGCCTTGAGATAATCATATCTGTTACCAACAAATAAACGAACTAATGAAATAAAACGCAGTATTGTGAAATCTTCAAAAATATCGAGCATATCTTAACTGAAAATAAACATATAAAATGAAGTGAATATTGGTTGTCTTGTTGCGACATTGCCGAATAATATGACTATTACATTAAGAATTTTCTATATATATAAGAAAGTTTTAATATAAGAACTCTGTTTACAATCAGTCATTATCAGGTGAATGTAAAATATTGTAACTTGTCTATCAAATGATTTTCTTTTGCTAAATGTATTACTCATTCAAGTTGAACCACAAATGATGACCAATACTTTTTGAGAGCAACAGTTATATTTCAGAACTATTTCATACAAATTTCCATCTTCTAACCAACACTAAAGTTTATAGATTTTGTGTGTGATGTGAAATCTAATAAAAGATTGTCAGTTTCTACAGTGTTGTTAGTACTACCTATCATAACTAGAAGATTATTTTGGCAGCTTTGATTGTGTTTCACTATTTGTTATTTACATAAGTTTGTGTTTATTAAAATTCTTGAGCTGGTCTCCCATTTAAATAAAATATTTGGAATATACTTCAGCAGAAACAGCGAAACCTGCAAAATATGTACTCGTAAATGTTCGTTGATAATGATCTATATTTTCTTCTAACCACAGGGATCTGATCATGAAACACAAGATAACCCTTATTACGAGACCTCAATCTGGTGGCTTATTCAAATTTATTTACTTTTAAATGCTGAAAAATAGTTTCAATTCTATTATCTAAACATCATAAAGTTTCCAGTTTTGCAATATTCACTTTCAGTATGATTGGACTGAAGATAAATATACTTGAAGTCTGACATATTTGCTGGAACCATTGTTATCGAGAAATAGAGTTAAACAGGAATCACTGAATATCAGAGAAGACTGTTTCAACAATAATCTGGATACTACAACAGACTTTTATTGATCTGATAGTTATTCCACGGTGAAACTATAAATGTAAACTTAAAAATCTACTAAAAGAACCAGTAGTCTCCAGTATGTTGTTTCTTGTGTTGTAATGTATCTTTTGTTAATGGATAGTTAGTGACTTCTGTCAAGTGTAATCTATTACTGATTATTTCTTTAAAGTTTTGTTGTGTACGTAATTTAGTCTTTTGAAATAATGAATGCAATAACAAGCCTCATCCTAAAATTTATCATCATACAATTATAAAGTGGAAGTCGAAGTGTGACCTGAAAAATGAACTCTGAAGGCCACACATAACTTAGTTAACTTTAGTTACGCTATACTGACTTTTGATAAACAATGACACGAATAACGCATTCTGATACTAAACAAACAAAGACTGAATAACTGGTGAACTATAAATCAATGTGTACAGATGTACGAGAGATATTCAATTTGTCTAAAGTGAACTAATATCGACTGAAAATTTGCTCACAGATACCTATTTAATTAAAATCAATTTACATTATTAAAACCCATCAAATGCAAATGAATTGACCATTTAGAATCAATGTATTCTGTTTCCAAGTTAGATCGATTTTATCAATTTGAGACTGGGAAATAAATGACAACAAACAATAGTTCACATGAGAATAAAAGTTTTTCAGATGCGAAATTGTAATATAATTTAGGTTGTAAAGTTTTAAGGAAAATAATCCATACAGATAATTGGGGTAGCGAATAAATTTAATAATCCATTGTAATTATAAAGCTAATTTTTCAGTTTCTTTGGAGTAAAAAAATATTGAGCAGAAACACAGGAATCACTAATGAAAAGACTTTCTTTGAAACTTGTTCGACTCATCACGGAACGATGTTAAGAAGCCCGAATACATGTGAATAAAAGCTTACCTTATCTCACACTGAACTGTATGCGACAATTTACACAATTAGGATCATTGTAATGTGAATATCTGCCCACCTAATAGAACAGAGGTGAAATAACATTTTTTGAATGATAGAAGTCATATTTATAGTTTAAGTGAGCTAATTCTGTCAAAAAATTAATTCAATAACTCATATCTCAAACTTACGAATAATGAAGAAATATCATTTATGTATTTCCACTGCAAGAATTAATACACAGTTGTGACTCACAAACCTTTTAAATGTCAGTAATGGGGTCTGTGGTGATTTCTGAATTTGATTGCAATCACGAACCAACCTTAGTTAGATAATCCGTGTAAACCATGAAATCTGTGAACCCACTGTGGTTAAAACACAGGCGATTCAGATCACATGACGAGTGTCAAGTCTTTATTCACTAACCCGGAATCCGATAGTTGAATTGTTTAATTTAGTCAATTCACGGTATTACGCACTGGCAGATGGTTTCTTTTAGCTCATTGCTAACAACAGATATATTTTTCACTTTTGTTTAAAAGAACACTGATGTACCATTGTAATGAATCTAACCACGGGTTTTAGAACTTTTGAATGGTATTTCTAAAAGGAATTAAATGCAAAATAATTTTGAAGTATAAAATCTCAATTAAATCATCTTTCAAATGTGTTTTAGTATGAATTCTACTTAAAAATTGAATTACTTCTCAAACTTACTGAAATGCGTATTAGAAAATGAAATTATTGAGCATTTAATTAATTGAAGATACTCTTGAAGTAATTTAGCATGGTATAGATTATGATTAGTTTGGATATTTTAAAGGGATGGAAAGTTCTTATGCACAATAGTAATGTTATTCAAATTAATAGTACATGGAGTTCTTTCAAAATGCATAAGGTTTTAATTCTATCTATCGACTTAAATCTATGTATCATTCTGACCATAATGATTATGATGTGTTTTCCATTCATATAGATCAGATTTATAAGCGGAATCGACGAAACATTCACAATTTTATTTTATATTTTTAAAAATGTCATTATAGTCATAATTTTGATTACAGTATTTTGACATGTTGGATATGGTACGAAAAGAAATCTGGCATAGCACTTGCTTTTTACAATAAACAAATGTGCCCCCAAATGACCTTGTACTGTCGAGAGTGGGGAGGGTCAGCTCTCCCTATCAAAATGCTCTCACATTGCTACGTGTATACAGCCACTACCAGAGAAGTCATACTCATTGCCTTCTCGCAGCACTGCTGTTGTTTATGAAATTGAGAGGACGAAAAGCGAATGTTCGGCACATTAATCGGGTTGGTGGACACAGAGAGTTCACCTAGGGCAGTTGGAACACCTTGATTCCAAATCAACGGTGCACATGGCCTCCAGTATCCTAAATGAACGAATGGTGTATGAACCAAATATTGGTCACTGGCTTCCATGGGACTGCACTACATTGTGGATCCAATCTTTAGGTGGGAGGTTGTGTGTGTGGTCCCTTAAGAAAACCACCTGCTTCGGTTTGGACACCCGTGCAGTATCACAGCCCACACACAAATCAAGTGACTTGTGTTGCGTATATGTATTTGTTGCCCCATTGTATCAATATTTATGTGTTCAAATAAATAAATGAATATAAACAAAACGTGGTGAGACTATAATGTATGGATGACCTTTGAGCGATGCTAAACTGACCTTGAAAATGTTCACCTACTTACTAGGGCGAAAAGAGTGTTATAAATTAGTGCGGGTTATTAGAATTAAGACTTATAGTTGGACGTTACGTTTCGGAATTTATGTCGGTATTTTCATTACGAACTGACATCAGCCACAAATCCGAAATTGTATTCATTCATATGAATGAGTGAATTTCGTGCTAATATCCAATATTTGTTATCTTGAATCTGATTGATTCGTCCACAAATTATAGTCTCGTCCAAAAAGTCCGAAGTGATATTAACTAAATATTTAATTCGAGTATATTTTCTTCTCATAACTGTTGTTCAGTTTAAAGGAATAAAAAATCTTTTGTCCACAAATTCGTGTTAATTTGCTTATGAATGCTTTAGTAGTAACTTATTTGGAGGTGATAAAATAAAGTGTTAATCTTTAAGGATATTGAGTACGAGAGATTAAACTATGGTTTTATTCATTATAGGGTCTTCTCTACCAAAAATTTAATGCTGAAGTGTTTGAATGTTGCATGATATCTGGATTTCCTTTAATCCTCATTCATCTAACAAAATTAAGTAGGTAAGTAAGTAAGTGAGTATATCCAATGTTGTAATAGTTCAGCTGAATTTTATTTGATTCAGGGCCTCATAAATCATAAAACAATTATGATTATAATAATTAAATTTTATAACATTATATTTCACTCTCTTCACTAAAACGATTACCTCCTATGAGTATATACATATCAAACATCATGCAGCGTAAGTAAATAATAATTTTAGTAAATAAATAATAATAAAAAGAAAATCAAAATATCACATTTATCTTCTTTATAAATTTACTTTCAATAAAACATCAGATTTATGTTTACTTGTATGATCAGATTTTGTTAAGTAAATATTATTTCATAAAATCTTAAGGAAGTAAATTTCTTATAAACTTAAATGATTGACAAAAATATACCCATTAGGTGCTTTATATGTTCTTTTTTGTTTTATTCTTAAAATACAGCCACACATAGTTGTTATGAATGATCGTGTTGAAAAAAATGGTAATTTATTTTGTATTAAAGTAACTGCTTATCACATGTGTCTTTTTGTTTTTTTTTTAAAAAAAAACATCCGAATTTCCCCCCTTACGATGATATAACGGATTTTTTTTTCATCAAATGTTAATCACTTAAAATGAAAGGGGGGGATTATCGAATTCAATATTTGAAGTGTAATGATAGTTTAAGTAGTAAAAATATATATATTATGCTATATTTGTTGTCTTTTGTATGTATGCAGGTAACATTATTTGCTTTTGAAGTAGAAACATTGCCTTACAAAGCAAATATCAAAAACATGAATATAAACATCAATGAAGTTACAACCAATGACGATATATCTATAGTCACAATAATGTTAGATTTGGGATACAGCATAACTTTAAGATGACCAGAGTCAAAAGTTGATATGGAATTCAAGATTGGTATCGTTATTAATTCCTAATAGTGCATAAATGTGTACAAACTTTGGGTAAATTATTATTTGACAATCTCCACAACCTCAAACTGAAAATTATCATGTGCACCCTAGTGATTAGTATCGAGAGGATATTTCTTGAGTTGTAGTGAATAGCCGTCACCAATAGGGTTCAGTCATGTTGGCTATGAAGCAGTTACTCATAGAAGACAATGGAAGATGATCGCGAGATATCGTAAATTGATTGAAGTTATAAATTAACACTATTGGATCCCGGTTCAATGGTCTGAAGGTTAAGCGTTCGCGCGCGCGACTAACGGTGCTGGGTTAGATTCCTACGTGCAAGATCGTGGATAAGCACTGCTGAGTAGTACGATACCAAGACAAAACGACCTTCCATTGGTTTCAGGTTTTCAATAGTGGTCTACCTTTGATAGGATCATGATTTTAAAAAATTTAACAATCTCCACAACTCCAAACTGAAGATTATTATTTTCGCTGAATGAATCAACTATACATTAAAGATATTTTATTTGCTGATCAGGATAATTTATTCATGATCTGGTGTAGATGGAATCAAGATTGTATAGAAAATTTATAATTCACTATAGTACTATGATTTTTCGCAAGTCAAATTTTTGAACATTAGGGCAAAAGAAGAGTGACAGTAATGCCTACAGTTTTCATGATATATACGTTTTACAATCATAATTTTTTTCAAACCATACTTCAGTCCTTTTTACAAAGATGTGAAATGCTATGATGTCCGAGATCTGATGTATACATATATATATACCCCTTAGAAAATGGATCCATTTCCTAGCCAATGATATGCACTTGACCATCAGACCATTCCTGGTTGCTCGCTAGTGACATTCTTATTTGGCTAATTCTGATTGACTCACTATATCATGAAAAATATTACAAATTATAATTTTAAAGAATTTCCTTATATGGTGTATAAAACGTTTGGATTGTTTATCCACAGTTAGTCAGAAACACTTCGATTTCTGATAAACAGTATTCAATGTATACAAAATTATTGTCGAATACAATTTCCAGTTTCGAACTAAATTCAGTGTTTTCACCCGTTACTTATGCCTTGAATGACATGTATTCAGAAATCAACAATACAATGGTTGCATTCATAATTTCTAGTAAGTTACACTAACTTACCGACGACAATAAAATATAGGTTCTTGGAGCTAAGTAGACAGCATCTAACTGCATAACACGAAATAAAATGTTTATGCAAATAACTTCGAAGTAAATTGTATAAAATTAATGTAATGACAAAAGAAGTATACTTCGACTAATACACAGTGAATTAACTTAACATAAAGTGACATGAATTTGAAATGAAGGAAAACTGAACATTTTTCTATGTGCAGTTGAATTTCGTATTGAACTTTTTATCGACATTCTGATCAGTTTAAAGGCATATCTTAAAAAAGCATGTAAACTTGACATTTATGAAACAATGCTGTTCTCATACCGTAACAAGAGGAATCAAGATTCTTTAAATTAAGGATATTTTTTGTTCGGTTGTCTATTTACTCACTTTGGCCTTTCTAAACTTCTAAGCTACTTAATCATCAACTTCTCAGATGTCCAAAGAAAATCTGGATTTGATTTGATTATGTACTTTAACTCTCACCTTAAAGTATTCAAAGGTTGGTAAAAAACCGTTACAATTCAAGTAGAGTTATCAAAGTACTAAACGTGTTTTTTTCTCACTGCATGCTCTTTGTGAGAATGAGTAGTGGTTGTGTAGGAATTAATTTACTGAATAAATCGCAAAATAAAGAAAGATACCGTAGGAATGAAACAGGCCAGTAAAGTATGCGATTGGAAATTTAGTGCAGCTTATCACTTTTGAAAACATGTTCTTCTGTACATTATTTGTTTGTTTACCAACAACACAAAAATTTGGTACAAAGCTTTAAGGCCTTATAGCCTTCAGAATTTATGTCTCAGCAACAAGATTTAAAAATGGCAAAATAGTAACAGACTATAATATTTTTTTCAGTAGTTACTAACATACAAATAAATTAGAACTACATTATAGAATGATGCTGAATTGATACATCAAATTGTCTCACAATGGTTTATTCATGTTTCAGACCGTCCTAGTGCAAGTAGGAAATCCGATCCCGCTTATACAAGTCTGTTAGTAAAACTTCAATATTGAAAATATTAACATCGAAAGTAATTATTTTAGCCATCTTAAGACCAAGTAAGACTCATGAAAATTGATGAAAGTTCATGTTTAGCACTGTACTAAGTAGTAAACGGAGTGATGACATTATATTATTTTATAAGCAGAGTCGAACAGTGGCTAGTAGTAGAACTCAAGATGTCCGTTTCGTCCTATTTAGGACCCACCAGCTGGATGTACTCGCAATGTTCTTAATCACATCAGAACAGAAAGATACTTTGTATCAAACCAACTATTCCAACTTCGAAAAATTAAAAATATGAGAAAACAGTCAGTAAGAATCAAGCTTCAGTTTGTATTTACATTATGTGTTTACCACACATAAATGACTTACACATATTACTAGCTTTTCAAAATTTGAAAAAAAGAGAATCCTAATAGTTACATTCATGAGTCGGTTAAAGCTAGACCACAATTGTGAACCTGGAAGCATTGAACGGCTGTTTCGTCTTAGTATGAGACTCATAAGCAATGTGCATTCACTAATTCGCACGCGAAACTCGAACTCAGAACTTTCTATTTATTTTATTTATTTTATTATTATTATTATTATCAGCTTTATTCAATATTATATTTTGGTACAATATAGAATTCTCAGCGTAAAGTATTTCAACAAGTTTCCGTTTCTTTCTTCTTCGTCGGTCCTGGCGATAAATATTGAGTGATCGCCAGTTAGATGTTAGCAGTTCAGTAAATGAACATCTGAATATTGTGCATTCTTTCCGTTGTATATTGCCAGCAACCACATTGTCCCTTATTGAGTTGTTTGTAACTGTGACAACGAAAGGTTGTACACTTTTCAGAAACGCAGCAGAATAGGTTGTGCGATTACTAAACATAATGATATATTAAAACAAACAAAAATAGATAACTTGTTGAAATATCTAGATGGCAGGAACAGGTAGCCCAGATGATCAAGCAGGCCGCCGAATACAATTCGGTCTCACGCGCGAACGCTTAACCCTTAGACTGCTGAGCAGGCATCCATCGGTGTTAATATATAATTTCCATCAATCGACGAATGACTTTGCAAGTATTCATCGATTGTCTGACGTAGATATCTATCTCTACCCGACGCAGATTGGACTCCACTAGTTACAGCTTCTCATTAGAACTCCTGTGCTTTCAAGTTTTCAATGCTGGTCTAGCTTACATTGACTCATGAATTCAACTATTAAAATACTACAATCTCCACAAACCCGATTCTGATCAAAAAAATAGAATCATCCAATCAAAAATCATTAAACTAATAAATTCCAACCTAACATTAATTTTGTAAAGCTATTAGTATTAAATCGCAAAAATATAAGTTAAATCAACTATCTCATTATTAATTCATTGACAAATATGATTCTAAAGTCAATTTAGAAATGAAATTAATCATCAATTATTATTAAGTAGTAATGTGACAATTAAACAATTCAGATAAATATAAAAACTAATACAACTCACTAGATTTAAACTGAAAACATAATTAGATGGATTGTTTTTATCCGAAAAGTTTATTTGAAATTAAATAAGCATGAATAAATATGAGTTTTGAATAACAAAATTAGCGAATAAAATAGCAAGTAATAGTTAGTAGTTTTTGTAATATTTGAAAAATTAAACTTAATAAACTTCGGTAATATTTATCAATTTACTTGCTCATGTGAAGCCAGATATATAGGTCGTTCTATGAGTACATTATCCAAAAGAATTCAAGAACATTATCCGTCGTGTTTAAGAAGAGGAAACGGCTCATTAAGAAGGTCAATAAACGAAAACATTATGAACATAGGTCAGACTATGCGTTTAAAGTCATCTACAAAGTAAGTAGAAGTCTTCCAAAGACATTTATATTTCATCTTTTTAGTATTGCCGAAGCAACAGCTATACATCTGGAAAAGCCAGAATTGTATGTCCACAAGTGATTGGTACAACCTCTTCTTTTACCATGGTCTTAATGTCTTATTTTTAATTTTTTTGATACTCTTCTCCCTTTATAGCCATCTGCTTCACCTTCCATCTTCCCCTTAAATCTTCTACATTCAACTGGTTTATTTCTGTTTCTACGATCCTCCTGATTCCATTTAATATCAATTTCAACATTTTATCTTATCATGCTGATCCATCCTTTCTCATTGATAATTTCCCTATCTATCTTTTGATGAATAATTAAGCCATTAACAATCGAACGATTATTTTTTTAATATCTTTGTTTATTTTACCTCACTATCACTATGTCTAACAGACGTTTATTGTCATTATTATTGTAATTATTATCATCCTGAAAAAATTATTATATATATTTGTGATTGTACAGCCTTGAGAATGAATTCGCCGGAAAGGGAACTCCGCTGAACCAATCTTTCTTATTTAATATTAAAAAACACTGTTAACCATTTTACGAATATGTGAACATCATTCTTTTTTGACGCTGATTACATCCTGGAATTAAAAAACTGGTAATACACAATAATCTTTTCAAAAACAATAGTTGGTACTCATAAATGCTTGACAGGAAAAATATCAGATTTAGTCACCGTGAATGTATGATTAATGAAGATTAGGCAAAGAATGTTCATTTCATTATGTTTGGTATTGTTAGTTACTGTAAAAAAGTTGGGAGAATATCATATAACTTAAAAGCACCTGGTGATGTTAATTGCAATCTAATTACAAAACAGAAAAAAGGAAACAATGTCACTAATCAGTCTTAACACATTATTTTAAAATACCTATTAAGTTTATGAAGTAAACTAAAAAAATCATCTATACTGTTATTATATTAGTGGACGTTATAATGAACCCTATAGAACACTTCATATTTTCGATGATTTTATTTATTACTAACATTACTAAACATTAAGTAAACATAAATATTCTGTTTAATAGTAACGTGCTTTTACATTGAATCTATTAATTATATGTGTTTTGGAAGCTTGGTCTTGAGATCGCAGTTTTTAAAATACTCATCGTTTTCAAAAACACATGACGCCATATATTCTGGGCATAATTTTTATTACATCTTTATAAACTTACAAGATTCTGAATGTCTCCTTGTAAAAGGACTAAAAAACAAGTAAACTTTAGAAAGTCTTCCTAGCTTGTCAGTTCAATATTCAAAGTAAGTTTCTGAAAAAAATTAATCTTAATTCGTGCGACAAAACTCAATGGACATTATGGAATAGTTCTACATAAAAAGCATACTTGAATTTGATGTAATCAAAATGTTGAAAGTAACAAGCTAAATTCATTACGTTTATTGTTTTAACCAATTGGATAATAGATAATTTTGTAAATTGTGTTATTTAGAATAACATAAATTGTTTTAGTTGTTACCATAAACTACTTTGTATTTAATTAAGTATTATGTAACAATTGAAGTTAGACATTAAAACCTTTGAATACCGACCAGTTCAGTGGTCTAGAGGTTAAGTGGTCTCTTGCGAGACCGATAAGTCCTGGATTCGAATCTCGCGATGCAGGATCACGGATGCGCTCTGCTGAGGAGTCTCGCAATAGGACGAAATGGTCGTTCAGTACTTCCAGGTTTCCAATAGTGGTCTAGCTTGAATTGACTCATCATGTCAACCATTAAAAATATTTTATTTTTGAAAGAAAACAAATAATTAATTTTTATTTATTATTAATTAGTTGTGTATGATTGATTGGAATCAACAAATATTCATACATTAGGTGTAGTTCATCTCATATATATATATATATATATATATATATATATATATATATATATATATATATATATATATAACCGAAAATAACGATAGCAAGAACTGGAGTAAAATTGTTTTCTTTCTAATTAAACTAGCCATATCAGTTATGCTTCATTAAAGTAACTTCTTGTTGTTTATTTATTACACTTCAATAATATCCGCTTTCAAGAAATATCGGTTAACCAATGATTGATGATAAGTTGATATATATATATATATATATATATATATATATATATATGAGCTAATAGAAAGAAACTACTATGAGAAATGTCAAAAGACGAATAATTAATTTAGTATAACTATGAATAAATTATTTTAGAAAACAGAAAATATTTCTTTGTATCAAGTTATTGTTTTTTTTTCATTAATAGTGTGATAGTAATTTCTTGTTACCACCCCCCTGCTGCACCTTCAATCAAAAAAAATAATGAAGTGTACTGATCAAGATATACAATCTGAAACTATTAAAAAAGAAACTATTACTACTATTCTTACTAATCAGCATATATAAACTTAAATAAAATACATCAGTAAACATTAGATGATCACATCCCACTCACTTTTCTTTTTAGTCAACCGAATTAGCTAAGTAGTAAAACAGAATGAAGTTAACTCAATTACATCTGATATCACTACATGAGTTAGTCTATCTGATCTCAAACTAAAATCTCATTGGTTAATCTATAGGTGATAATAATTAATTCCCATCTCAATTTTTAAAAAAAATGTAAAAAAAACAACAACAAATAAATAAAACCATTCAGTGCTTTCAACATTATTTGTAGATTCGTGACCAGTAAATTCAACATTGTTTAAACAAATTAACTCCATATATCTATATAAATAGGAAATTACTGTGACATTTTAATTTATATTACACAAAAACAGTTTTATTTGATAACTACATCAAAGTGCTCATGTAAGTAGTATGAATAATAATGCAGCGTTTTTTTTTTAAAGGTTTCATTGTTTTCTGTTAATATTTGCTTAGTAACTGGTTTATTGGGCTAGTAATAATAAATTGTAATATAATTAAAATGAATTAATAATTGGTATAAATTTACAATAAGAAAATATGCAAATATAGAATAATTCGTGATAAATATTCCCATATTACTTAATGATCGGTATTAGTAGGATTCTATAATTGAGTTTAGCAAGATTGATTAAGTGTTATCAAACGGTAGTAATTTTCATTTAATAAATGAGTCCTCATATTGGGTATACTTCAATCAGTGAATTAAACAAGTTTATTTTAAATTAATTTTGAACTATATCAATATTCAGTTGTACAGAACTGACTTGTTTTATTAAACTACCTGAATAAACTTATGTTTATATGTATTCTAGTATCCTATGATTTTTAACAACTCGAAAATTAGGTTCTTTCACATAATGACCCTGTTGACAGTAAATAGCAGTAAACTGTCATTTTATAAAGATGTTTCTGCTTTTAATGTTTGTATTAGGGTGATGTAGATTGAAATAACTTTTTCAAATAAAACTTACGAGTGAAATAAGTGATTGTTTTAAATCATGCACCATTGCTTGTTAAGCCATTATATCTATCAACAGGGTTTCATTCAAATTTACACCTATAGTTTCTGTTTGTTTGGTCAGCCGTGTTACAAATCGTTTTTGATATCGTTTTGAAGTTGATTTATCTTCAGTTTTGTTGTTTATTCTACAACAATTAACTTTAGATATACTTACATAAGAAAATACTTGGTTAGATATATGTTTATGATTTCTTTTCGCTTAGTATTTTGCGAAAATGTTTTCATAAATTTCTAAAACTCTTGAAATGAAAAACAATCGGCCTATTACAAATCTTTGGTCCACATTACTTTTAATAATGGATAATTGATAAAACACATTACCAGCTCGTTTTTACTTCTTTTCAGTGAAATAGTTATTGATATTACTTAAGAATCCTAGTCAATAAGTAGAAGTATTAAAAGCTGGGCACTAAGATAACTGTTACCTAAATTCATGAAATTGAATTAAGAAGATGAGTTATGTCTAAGTACTGGTAGTGTAGTGAACGTGAACACAGAAGAGGAAAAAATCGAATGTATTTAAACGTAAAATTACAGGATTTCTTAGCAAAATATGGGAACCATGCAGTAAATACTTCATTTGCAAAATGTCAATCAATTGTCTTACACTTCACTGTTCCTTCATTTCCACAGCAATCATTCTCTGTCCTCATTCTCTTTTTTTTATCTTCTTAACCTTCTACCACTAGGCATTTCACTTTCTTTTGTTGATACTTACTACTTATATCTGTCGACATCAGTAGCACACACCATATTAAGCACCAGTGAGTTGAATATGTTAAATACGTTTAAATGTTTATCAATAAAACTCTACTAACATTTTGTCTTCTTTTAGATATGAGGATTTAGTATGCATTCATTCATAACCTTTTTGTATCCTATTCATAGTTTTAAAACGTCTTCATTAAAACTAATACTAAACTGTTCTAAACCCTTTAGAATTCATTTTTTCTAGTCAGTCTTGTTGTACTAAGTTAACACATTGATGTTGGCTGACGGATATTTTAATTGCTATACATTGACTATGATTTGTTAGCTTTTATTTAAATATTCATTGAGATAGAAATAATTAAAAAACTGTAATATATCTTAAAATCGTAAAATTCAATTTTCTCTTTCATGGTAAACATTTAAATCGTAAGTTACATCTCTATTTTTGAAGGTTTCAATTCGATCACAAAAACTGTTTCATTCGATTTGTGCATATATATCCCTTTGAATTTGGATCAGTTCATTGGACTTATAGTAATTTGACTAGTACGACTTGATTTTCCATAAAACTGTTAAGTTATCAAACTTGATTGATCGTTTCGGACTTTGCCCTTAACAAGATAGTTTTTAATAACACAAGTCATAGTAAATAGCTGTTTTGACAATTTTATAAGAAGAGATTATACATTATATATGATAAATAAATATCTTCACAAAAAGGTATTCCAACACTTTTTCACATGTCAGTAGCAGTTTTCTACAGTTTTAATAACTACTTAAATGATATTTATTTTTAATATTTAAGTAATAAGTTTTGTTTCAGGGTGTATAAAAATTTTTTCAATGTTCAGTATTACTGTAATAATGAGAAAATGTTTTTATTTGACTATATCTATATGTTCAAATGCTAGGATTATTGTTTTATTACAGATATTTTACAGTGATGAGCTTAAGAACAGATATTAGCTTAAAGTTGTCATAGATTAGGAGAAATTCTAATTTTTATTATAACAACAAATAATATTTTATGTATCAGCAAAGGGTCGTAAAAGTTGTTCATATTTACTAAAATCATGAGCCAATCAGTGTTAGACCACCATTGAAAACCTGAAGCAAATGGACAGCTGAATCCACCTAGTATGGGAGTATTCAGCAGTGCACACTCACGATCCAGCACGCAGGATTTGAAAATGGTCATGCAGTATCATAGATTGGTTGAGGTTAAGCATTAAGATAGTTGGATGCCGGTTTAGTGATCTAGAGGTTAAGCGTTCGCTCACGGGACTGACGGTACTGAGTTAGATTACCACGTGCAAGATCGTGGATGCGCACTGCTGGAGAGTCCCATACTAGAATGAAACAGCTGCCCAGTATTTTCAGTTTTTCAATGGTGATCTAACATTTATCGGTTCATGATCTCTGATAAGCTAGACAATTAGATAAAACTATGTAAACGGAATTCACTCAAAAATAGTGATAATAATGCTTATTTACTAAAAACGTATTACGTTTTTAGTGACTTTTGAGAGGAAAATAGGAAGATTTTATGCAGTCTAACTGTATTGACAGGTCAAATGTTCTATGTTCCATGTGTTTTGTAAAACTAACTACTCAAATCAAAGTTTTGATTTCGTTTTTGTGAAATGCAACTTTTTTTTAAAATTTCAATTATTTTTTTATAAGAAATTCGTTCTTAATAAAATAACAGAAAACAAGATTGATGGTTGTTAAAAGTGCTTAGAGTGATAATATCACGGTTACCTGTCACGCATAGGATAAGATTATTTCTAAAACTCATCATTTGATTTACAGATAAACATGCTAAAATCAGACGTGACTTTTATTTTACAGAGTTTGCATATAAAGTCAATAAATTATGAGAAAACATTTTTCAACTATTTGAGTACAATAAAAAAAAACATTTATACCTTATTTTGATGTAGTAAAATATGAATATCAATTAGCTCTTTTGCAATAAACTTCCTTTGAAAACAATGGTGAATACTTAGAAATTACGGACCGATTTTTCTTGTATTCTTCATAGAGATCTTATATATATTAAAAAAGGAAAAGTGACTTTATAAGCCTAATAACATTAGTATACTGACATTGTGTACCAGACAATTGTAATTTCGTGATTATACTGTAGAACTATGAGAATGCAATATCGTATTATGTTCTAGGGAAAACCAGATTTCATTTATACTTTACGTACATGAAAATGCAAATTGTGACATTTCATTAATACTATCTAGAATGCATATAATTCTGATGGAGATATCCTTAAATTCTTTCAGATAGCAGTAGTAATTTATTCCAAATATCATACTAATTTAATGTTGTAATTTCACCAAAACTATATTTTCAGCCTTCATAAAGTATCTGATGGATAAAATTTTGCATTCAATTCGAAATTGTTTGCTGATAAGAAATCTTCCAATTTAGTACATAGAATTAACTCATGAATATATTGATTTTTAACATAAAGATATATTTTGATGGAGTTTTGTTCTCTGAGCTGGATGGTTTGGTCGTGGAGCTTTCATCGTTCTTCTGAACGATATCATCAGCACTTCACTTCTATCTGAAGTTTTGAGAACAAAACTCCATCAAAATCATTCAACTGAGCTACAAATCTTCTCCACCATCTCATAAACAGATATTAATAGTGTAAATTTAGTTAAATCTAAGTTTGATTTGTTGACTTGATTTAGCTAATATTTGTTATTATATATAATAAAAGTATATTTACTTTATGCAAATATCTTCAGTTATCAAAGTAAATACAAATAAATCAGCATAGATATGTAACGTAGTGTTTACTATTTGTTCTACGTTTTGATTTTATAACTGAGACAGTAATATTCTTGAGTTACATGATATAAGTTTGGATGTAAACTAGATCAATTACTCGTATTATTAGCCTTAATATTTCAAATGAAACTGCATATAGCCATTTATAGATTATAGGCAAGTACATATATCTGAAAGTAATTCACTAAATAACAATGAAATTCTCCATACTCAAGAATGATGAACGATTTTGTTAAATAATCTAAAAGTATTCATTGCAAACGAATAAATATAATTATAAAAGTCATTTTGAATCTTAATTTTTTCTTCACAGTTATTCTATATGATAGAAACCACAAATATTACCCATAAGTCGATCATCTCTATTTGCATAAACATCAAAAATCCAACAATGTATTTAACATTTTTTGAGTATTACTGTCTTTATTCTTAATTGTACAAAAATATTCGTCTCTTCAAATTTCTTTTCATTTACAAACGGGTGTATATGTCGATGTACCGTTATTTGTTGTCTACTTCAAAACTTTGATGAATTAAACCGTTATTCCATTTATGTCATTGACAGTGTTCCATAGTTTATGATGATAATTCTGTTTCATATTAACAATTACCATTTTACAAACAAACCTTTTCTTCAAATGTCTTTTATTGTGTCAATACTATAGTTGATAAGAGTTAAAAAGACCAACCTCTAAAAGTAAACGTTTATTCATATTATTCGTATATTTTCTACGCTTTTATTCTACAAAATGTCGTGTAATATATATTTCACTATCTAGTTCTGAAAATGTAATTTCAGTGTATAACTGTCCTTGATATTTCTTATACACTTTATTTCCCCAACATAAAGTTGCTTTTTTCTATATACGGATTTAATTTAAGGTCACATATTATACAAATAATTTATTTTTTTTTGTTTTATAATTAATTTTATGTAACGAAGTCAATATTCTATTCATTTACAAGTAATAATAGTATGAGATTATGAGAATTGTTGAATTTCAAGTGATCTAAAGGTTAAGCATAAAAGGTCATGAATGTTGACTGCTGAGCAGCCCCACATTAGGACGGAACGACCATTCAGTCCATCCAGGTTTTAACTCAGATTGGTTCGTGATTTCAATGAAATATAAATATTATATCTAGCGGCAATGGTTCATTAAATTTTGTAATAAGTGGAATATTTTCAGAATAAATTTCAAAAATAACAATTTTGTTTAAGAAATTATTCAATCGCTCAGAATATTCTCCTGTCCAATTGCGTAATCTAACGAACTTTCATAAAGAAGATATAAGTTTTCGAGGTATTTTAAAAATAACTAATTTTTAGTCCTTTATGAATTAAACCACACAAGTTATTGTTTTATATTACAGTAAACGAGACGATATTTGTTTAAAATCCGATACAAAAATATTATGACCGCGCTTCTGTTTTGTTTTACAACTTAAAACGAAGTAAGAACAAATTCAAAGAAAGAGTAGTTCAGTGAAGAGTTTTGTTTTCCGCGAATTCATTTTCAAAGCTGTACAATCACAAATATATTCACTTATTCTTTGCAGCATGATAATAATACTGATAATAAACTTGTTATACATGGTGACAGTGAGGTTAAATAAACAAAGGTAATAAAATTTTTTTATATAAGACAAGGAAAGTTTAATAATCGTTTGGCTGCTAATGGCTTAAGTACTCATCAAAAGATAGATAGGGAAATTATCATTGGGAAAGGATGGCTCAGTATGATAAAATAAAATGTTGAAACAGAGACGAAATGTAGTCGGAATGATTGTGGAAATAGAAACAAACCAGTTGAATGTAGAAGATTTAAGGAGAAGATGGAAGGTGAAGCAGATGGCTGTAAAGGAAGAGTATGAAAAAGAGAGAAAAATTTTAATAAATTTTAACCATGGTGGAAGAAGAGGTTGTACCAGTCTCTTTAGCACACACAATTCTGGTTTTTCCAGATGTATAGCTATTGTTTCGGCAATGCAAAGAAGATGCAGTCTAATTGTCTTAGGAAGACCTCTACTTACCTTATAGATGACTTTCAACGCAGAGTTTGTCTTGATTGAATGACCTGTGTTCTTAGAGTGTGCGATTATAAAACTTCTTACTGAGCCGTTGCCTCCTCCTTTTAGCCATGCCGGACAATTTTCTCGAATTCTTTTGGATAAAGTACGCATCGAACGACCTATATACCTAGCTCCACAAGAGCAGGTAAATTGGTAGATGTCTTAATGGGTGTATTCTGTTTATTAACAAATTCAAAGAATCTAAGAATCATAAATGTAACTAATAAAGGATCGTATGAATATTATCGAGAAAGAAAAATAAACTTGAAATGTTTTCGTGAAATACATTTTGAACTCTGAATATTAATTAAAACAATTAACAAATTATACTTCTCATAATCTTTTTCATTAATTAATTAATGTATATAGATTGATGAAGATAACAATAGTTGAACAAAAGCGAGACAACAGGCTTGTACTTTTTAGATGTATTAATTATTAATTTATTCTTAAGATGATTATTTAAAATACTTTGTTATTAACTTCTTAAATAATCATGTTAGGCAATTAACTCATCATTATTTCGGCAGATTATATCACTGTATTTTTTTGAAGACATTACTTCGGCATGAATATAAATTTAAAAGAAAAGAATACTTTATGCTTTCAACCTGTTATATTCCGAAGAGAATTATGAATGGTAACTTTTGAGAACTATTTATGGACCAATACGATGTATATATATATATATATATATATATATATATATATATATATATATATATTTGTATAATTATTAAGTAGCTAAACTATTCATATTCATGTTCTTCTTATTAAAAGCTTTATTTGACTTATAGATCATTATTATACGATTTACCGTTCTTTAGTTATACCCAGTCTATTAATTACAGTCTCTCATATTCACAGCCATTTTTGACTAGATCTTGTACAAATGTTATTTTCTATATTATCGTATGATGTGGTCTGTTTGATTTGTATATAAACCCAGTATGTTTGAAATACATGATTCATATCGCAGAGGCTGAGATTGGTGCTCTGAACTCAACGAGTAAGGCTAGGCAAGAAGAAGGATCGATAAAGACTCTAGACTACTCATACGAGTTTATGCGTCGTTGGTCCGGTCGTTAATCACTGTTCTCTAATTGGCGGTATCATTACGTCATATATTGTTAGGGGCACAAGGTCATAAGTTATAACACAACCTAAATCAGATCATACCTTTACAATGAAAAATTGTAGTTGAAGAGGAAAATCTTACGAATTATTGCTTATTGGATTAGATATTTAATTATCAACCACTAGTTTGTTCCGGGTGGTAAAAGATTCACAATTAGTTGTGCATAAAACCAACAATTTAGTTCATATAAATATTCTCTTCGTTTGGAGGTTGAAACAATGTGGACAAAACTGAAAATAAATTATTCTATACAGATTTTCATAAAAAACGTGACCTGTTTTAAAGTTTTTGAAAGTATAAAAATGCAAAAGCTTCAAAATTAAGTCAAACTAATTATTTAGAGTCACTGTGGTCTTTTTGAATTATAACTAAAAGAAAATTATTAACTGAAGAGATATACATTATGCGATTCGTAAATATACTAATTTGATTAAGTTGCATACTTGGATATCAGAAGATAACAGCTGTTGAATAGATACTAGTTAATCTGAAAAAAATGTGAACTACTGTTATAATAAAGACATAGAGTGGGTCAATGCTGTAAATATTCACCAGTAAATAGTGTTATTTACAATATACGATTATAAATATATTTCATTAACCGTTTCCCGTTTGTGTTTTAATCAAGTGAAATACATTCAGCAAATTGTAACACTTTTAAATTTAAATCAAAGATACAAACATAATCTCTAGGAAAATATTTGGGTGTTTTTTACAAGTATTTAATTCAACATTTTGATCAAATAATTGAACACACAATGAAAGGTGAGATTTTAATTATAAATACTACAATAGTTCACATTCATAGATCAGCTTGGTTGAATAAATTCAGCTTTAAGAAGTCAGTGTAATTTTTACTGCACTTACAGGAAATTAAAAAGTTGTGTGAACATGATTCGATACAGTTTTCTTATAAATTCCAATGATGTTTTCGTTTCTGTGAACTTTGCTTTATACTTCAGGAACTCATTGTGTGCCTTCAACGCAATGGATTGATCACAAGATTTTAATCGCTGGAAAATTCCCATTTCATACAACTGTGTTTTAATACAATGGGAATTTCCCAGCAATTAAAAAGTTATTTCTTATTTTGTTCAGATTTATTTGAACATGAGGATGTGATCAATGTTTATTAAAAACTGGTATAAATACATGAAACATTTGAAAATCAAAGTATTTATTAAAACAGCTACTTTTTTTTCTCTCTCTCTCTCTCGGATTCGATTCTGCCTGTCATATATGAACACTGATGAAAAATCCCGAACAAAGATGTAAAATATATTAGATATTTTCTTATCTTCACTAGTTTTCTAACTAATTTCAATGTAGGACGAATTATGTTTTATATAACAGACCATTTAACTAAAGAAAATGATACATGTAAATCATACTATATTTCTCTTTGAAACATTTTTCATGTTTTTCCATAATAAAGATTTTACTTAGATCAAATATATTAGACGCCCGTTAAAGTATAAGCATAAAAAAAGCTGAACCATTTTTTGCTGTAAAATAATATTGGACACTTTAGAAAAGAAAACTTTGATAAGCATCAGTATATCAAGTATCTTTTTTTTATAAATGACTGGTTGTCAAGCCTTTTATTCAATAGAATAGCATAAAAAAATAGAACTAGAGTTATCAAAAGTTGAAACCTTTTCTTATGAGTTGATTTTTACTTACAAACATTAGCTTTAATCGTTTATGTAGAAACAGACCATTTTTCTAGCGTAACAACTTGAAATTGAAACATTATACAAGCGGCATATTTCATAATTAAGTGAAAATAAAGAAATGTTGATTGCTACATGGAATTATTGCATAGAACATTTATTCCATGCTCATTTACCAACCATACCATATATATATATATACCACATTTGAATCTGTCTATCGATACACAAAATTATGATGTATGTAGCTGACGGACTATTTTGCTGGCAAGTGGACTGTACAAAAAAAATATTTTAAAGCAATAGACAGAACTCACTTGGTATTATTTGGCTTGTATCTTCCCATTGAAGTTTAAGACTACAATTGATCAGTCTGTTATCGGCATATGTGCATACTGTGTGTATGCCTCGATATTCACAAGTTTTTTGTAAGCAATGATGGATAGTGGCTAGCAGGACGCGCGATGGGGTTTGAAGCGAATGGTACTGGGTTAGAGTCCCAAAGCGAACATCAACTCTGAGATGCAGGTACATCCAAATGACGAGTCCCAAATAGAACTAAACACGCAACCTGGATTCCACTGCTAGCCACTATCCATCATTGCTTACAAAATAGACAGAACGTTTTACATTTCCTTATCTTCCTTCTAATTCTTTACAATACAATAGAAATTCAATTCAGAATTGAGAAAGTTCGAGAAATTATTATTTTTAAAATCTTCTACAAAAAAATAGACAATAAATCTATTCATTTTTCTGTTATCTATACATATTTGTTACCGTTTATTTTACCTTAATAAATAACTTCAGTTGCGTGACCAGAAGAAATTAGTATAAATTCTTTAACCCTAGTTAAATTTTAAAAATCCTTTATATCTAGCTATGGATAACTTTGAAAAGTAAAAGTCTATTCATTTGTAAATCATATATTCATCATTACTTTATACTATCAACAGTTTGTTACCTTATATGTTATATCATCTACAGTTTTTATGATAACATTGTTTTTAAACATTGTTGTAACGCATATTGAAGAACTAATATGTTTGATGCTTTAGATAAAAAAAGGATACATATTTACTTTGCATTATTTATTATCTGTTTTTAGATTTCTATGTTTAGGATGAATGAAATTCAACCACCTTAGTAACTATTGTTAGGTTGTCTTCAAATTTAAATGTAGTTGTTAATAAAGTCGTTAATATATTTGTAATAACCAAATTAGTAGAAAATTAGATTTTTGGCGTTTTGTAACTATGTAGCGGACTTTTCAAGAACAAATTGTTATTTACAATCTATCCAGTGTTCAATTTATTTGGAATTACGAAGTCGAATTCTAGTAATGATACATTCAAACTCAATGAAGTGAAAAGTTTAACTCTGACGACTTAATCAGTTAAATGTTTTCTGAAGATTTTACAGTATATGTGAGAAGATATGAAGTTATTGTAGTCTTCTTTTGAAAAAAACAATACTTGGTTTACACGCAGTAAAATTTATATCAACAATACATCTGAAATTCACTGCGTATCTACGTCAAAAGCAAATAGTGAAAATTCCAAAATTCAGCTAAAAAACAACGTAGTTACTTACTTACTTACTGACTGACTTACGCCTGTTACGGCTTATGCTCCATTGGGAGTAACAGGCGTAAGTAAGTAACTAAGTTGAAAACTATTAACGCTCTTAAATTTTAAAAAGTACTTGTAAGAACAAAAATACAATTTTTAATATGTTTTGGGATAAAAAACAGTTTACAAAACCAACGTACAAAATATAGCATTGCCATGCATCTTTCAAATAGATAGAAACGAAAGATTTTTCATTTTTAACTTCGCATAGAGCGCTCATCAGACAGGAGTATCTCATTGTTTGTTGAACGGGAATGTTGTCTACTACAATGATTCGTGACCCTTTTCTGTTTGACTGGTATCACAAACTGATTTCGTTATAGACACCATTAATGCCTTAAGATCAGTCAGTGATAAGTACTACGAATTATGTTGCATTTTTTGCTACAGTGTATTATATCATCAAAGTAAATCCTTTAATATCTGATTGGCACCGAAGTGTAGAAAACAGTGCTTTATTCAACTAACAAATTTCTATGTATTCCTCTCTTAAATGTCCTATCTGCTCTCTGATTCTTATAAATAATTACTTTGTCCATTACACTTACCATTTCGTTTTTCTAATCATCGAGTCAGTCCTTCTACATAGTTTTATAATCACTAATGAAATTATAAAACTACTGCTTGATATGTATTATTTTATTATTATCAATAACATATATATATATATATATATATATATATATATATATATATATATATATATCAGGAAAGAACCATGATGAAAAACTAATTGGAAAGAACTGTTTCTTTGTTTCGCTCATTTTGCTTTACCAACTTCTGACCAAGAATTCAATTCTGTACAATAATTGGATATTGACTAAGCATATCACCATCCTATAAAAAACTAGATATGCACAAAGTATGAAGGAAAATATATCTTTAATTAGAAAAAACTATTTCTCAAACTAGGATATAAAGATTGTTTTATTTTGAAAAAGCGTATTACATTAATATAGATATAACAGACTTGAACCAAAACGATCCTATAGTAAAATATCTCTTAACATTAAAAGCTTTTATATGTCTAATGAGAAAAGATAAACCTACAAGAAGTTATAAACGTGTACAACGTATTTTTTTTAGAAAAAATATTTCAAAAAGGGATTTTTATGGATATTATAGTAATTTTAATAGTAGAGATCATGAGTCAATCGAAGTTAGACCACCACGAAAAACAGAGAATGATTGGTGTGGAAACGAAAGAACAATGAAGTCTGAAACGATTGAATGACATTTTGCAAATGAAATATTTACCATATGGTTCTCAGATTTCACTAAGATATTTTGTAATTTTATATTCCAATACACTCGATTGTTCCCACTTATGTTATAATTCACCACAGTATATTAAAATTTATAAAGTCGTAGTGAGATTTTCATTCATAGCTCATGGAGTGATAACCTTTCGTTATTTCGATACTTTGTTAATACTTAGTTATTAAATATTATTTACAAAATAGTACAGTTTTATCATATTCATTAGGGAAAACATAGGTAGTATTTTTATACGAACTGATTAACTAATTTAATATCGTGTTCATTTAAACGGTTAAAGTTTTCTTCACTGAATGACTTTCATGAGAAATAACAAGGTTTATATCAATACCTAGTAATAATAATAATAATAATAATAATAATAATAATAATGATAATAATAATAATGATAATGAGTAAATAATCGTTTTCTTATATTCACTATTGCTGAATATGTTTCTACATTACTTCTTAATAAACTTATCATTTTTCCTGATTATTACAGATCATGAAAACCTTGTTTACTTCAAATTATTTATTTTCATTCCATAAAACAAAACAACTATTCATTCAAAAATACGTGAATATTTCCCCTAAAAATTCATAATCTTGTATACAATTATTTCATTTTATGTAAACATTTCATAAAGATGTGATATGCTAAGAAATGAGAGTAAAGATTAATCTAAATAATAATTAACTCAGATTAAATACGTGCAATTGAAATAGTTTTTGGTGGAGTTTTGTTCTCTAAACTGGATAGTTTGGTCGTAGAACTTTCATCGTTATATTCTGAACAACATCATCAGTGCAAACTTCAGGTAGAAGTGAAGTGTTCGAGAAATGTTGATGAAATAAAATGAAAGCTTCATAACCAAACCATCCAGATCACAGAACAAAAGTCCACTAAAATCATCCACCTGAGCTTTAAATCTTCTCCACCATCTCAAAATTGAAATAATAAAATGAATTGGAAGAATAATTAAGTACATTTTATATTGATTCAAGATTTATAAATAACTTCCAAATTTTTATTCTAGTGATTATTACCTATATAAAACAATTCAATGAATCTAAGAAAATGTCTTGTTGTTAGAATCCAAGTATGTTATGTAAAAGTTGACATCAAGCATGCTAAGATGCCATATACTGTTAAAACTATTTCCATACAAACTGAGTACTGCTATGACTAATTTGTTTATGGTATTTATATCTTTCTATAGTGGGTAAAACGTTTTTCTACAAATGCTGTTTGACATTGAACTTATTATTAATGTATCATCATAGTTCAGTAGTGAATCTCAAACTGTTCGATTGATGTGATTTTGACTCATAAAAGAAAACAAAAACTCCGTTTTTAGAATGTCCAGATGGTTATTACGCTTTATATCCATACGTTTATGCTGATATTATGATAATCAAATAAAGTTTTCTTTCACTTACATTTATAAGCGTAGTTAGTTGGTCAGTGAATTTACTTTCAGTGTTCACCATTAAGTTCCCAAATTCTGGATTGATTGTTACTTGTATTAATTTTTCTATGGATGAACTTATTAAACACAATATTCCGATTTCTTGATTATATACCTACTGCATGTCAGATCATAAGGCTGTGACCAATCGAATTCAATCGTGTTAGCTGTGAAGCAGTTGTCGATCGAAGACAATAGAAGAGGGACGCGTGACATCATGAATTGATTGAAGGTAGAAATTAACACTGTTGGGTTGCGGTTCAGTGGTCTGACGGTTAAGCGTTCTTGCGCGAGACCGACGGTACTGGGTTAGGTTCCCGAGTGTGGGATTGTGAATGCACACTGTTGAATAGTCCAATACTTGGACGAAACGGCCATCAGTGACTACAGGTTTTCAATAGTGATTTAACATTGATCAATTCACGATTCAGTGAAACTCATGAATCTCCTCAACCCCATCAATTAAATCACCCTCGTGAAAAATGGCCACATTGCTTTTCATATTGATTATGATTAGATTGTGCGTCAAGTTCCACAACTAGTACTTCACTTTAACATTAGCATCAATAAGTGGAGTACGTTATTCGCTATTATCGAAAATCTCAAATGTATTCAAGTTCAGCGGTCAAATCGAGGCGAATTTTTCACAGAACTTACTAATTTTGTTGTAGAAACTGAGCAAGTCAAACAATGCATGAGGTGAAGCGTAACTAATACCACAAAATGAAATTTATAAATTAACTGGCATTTGTAAAGCATACAAAAGATGGTAGTTTTAATGAGTTAAACACAACTATTTGAGTATACATGATTTTGATTTTGAATAAGCTCATTCAAGCAATTATAAGTTTTTAGTCTGATCTCTATAATATATTCATAATCTGTCAATGAAACTGAATAGATTTATTAAATAAATAATGTTAATCTTATTAAAAAAGTGGGAAATGTATGTAGTTTACTAACTAGTAGCTACTACTTATGCTCTTTTTAAGTAATCTTTTAAGATGCGGTTTGTATTTCCAACATAATCAACTAAACAGCATTTTTAAATGTCCAAATAGAGATCGTATATTTAATAAACGTTTTGTTATTTGAGTGACAGCTTAAGTCATCAATAATTATCTATGGTATAACTTTCTCTTTTTTAGCCAATACCCCATTCAGTTAAATTCACTTTAAAATGTTTGGCAAAATACAAATTCTAATTTTTTTGCTTTCAACAATTATGCTTTATAGCATGCAAACAGGTGAGTAGGAACGAAAACTGAACTGTAATTTTAATGATATGAAATTATATGAGTATTTGTTTGTTTTAAATAATTCAATGATACTGTTTACGTTTGAATAACCATTATAGACATTCTGACTAGTGATATATTGCAGGTAGTGATGATTACTTATATCATATACTACAACCTTCACTATACACTTTCCTGTATTTATTTTAAACTGAATGAGAAAGTAAAGGTCAACCGGAATGGAAATTTAATGGGATTTTCGGACACAGTTCAAATAGAATGGATCAATACGAACACAAGGTTACGGAAATATTAGATAATTTTTCTAATTAAAATAAAAACTGACAAGAAAAGAATCTGTATGCTTTATTTTAAAACATACGGTGCACGCTTTGAATCAAAGTATTATTGTATATATAAGCTTAAACATTACAGTATGCATAACCGCACTCAACATACTATCTATGGAACATAGGACAAAGTGAATCGAATAGCCAATTGGTTGCTAAATGATAAGAGTTTATGACCATAAAAAATATTTTATTTGATGCTGTTGCAATGACCTAATGTCCTGTTTGACAACAACTGACGTTTCTGACAGTTTATAGAAGCTGTATGTATGTAGATAAATAATATGCTTTCATTGAGAAATAACGTATACAACACATCACTAACTTCATAAGATTACATGAATTTGAAGTTAAACGTTTGCAGTGAGTAGATAAAGAATGTTATTGACGAACTCAGATAATGAAATTATTCCACAAATAGAAATGCCATTTTAAATATAATCGAAGAATACTTTTGTTTATATGAGTTTACGGAGTGTCATATATATCATGTAATCGGTAGTATAAACCTTATAACCATTCATATTGTTATAACGCTCGGTTTTACTTCGTCTAATGTTCTAACGGTTGGCTTTCCACGTTTACACGTATTAGACGTTCATTTACCTTAAACAAATATCTACACTAGATTCCCCCCTCCAGTGTCTATTCTACACGACTTCAATACAACTCAGATCAAGAACACGTGGTTAGCTTGACTACAACGTGAAAATATTTCCACACCAAAACCCGACACAATCCAACAACAATGAACAATCACTAATAAGTGAGTAATAATAGTAATAAGGATAGGGGAGTATATAACTCATCTAACACTTGTCAGACTATCTACATGTCTGACTAAGCAGACAACCAATTATTATCATTCTCGCTCACACATCACATATATTTTCAATTAAACAATAAAACAGTAATAGATTGCATATTTATCCAACATTATCTAGTGGATATTGTGGATAATACCAAAATTATTTTCTTGTCATTTTTTGTGGTACAATTTTACTTGTTGCTTAGGTTCGGCTTACATGCATTTGAGTCAAAAGAGTTATACTCAAGTGGTATTAGTTAAAATTCATAAGCTTACAACGTCAACCATTTACAGCATATGTTTAGTTACTTCCACCTACAAACTGCCTTAAATAAACTTCTCTTCCTATAATGATAGTTTTCTGTCCTCTAAAATGTTAAGTATTTCCAAGTAAGGCTAAAAAACAAACCCATATAGTTCAGAACCATTCATAAAGTTACTTCGTAATTGTTATCTTCATAATGATAACAATCTCTATGATTTCTCATATTGTATTCGATATACTTGTTCTAGTAACAGAGTGTCATTTTGATTTATTGATTAAGTATGAGATATTTAACTGATATAATTTCCTTGGTATCTGACGTTCATTTTAACTAAAGACTGGGCTCATTTTGAAGAGCTGTGAATTTGATAGAATTTACGTGACACTATAAGGTTGTTCTCTAACACCCAAGGCTATGAACGTGATTGAACGGGGATCGATCAAGTTTCCTGAAAACTGTAATACCTTCAATCCACTCAGTTAGGTTGTCACTTCAGTGAATGTGCGATTCTTCATAATCATCAACCAACACCACAGGTGATAACTATTTCTTTCCTGACATAATGGAGTATTATAAATTATGTCTTTTCATTAGAATTTTGATGATATTTCTCCTAAGTAACAACTAGTGACCATATATTTGTTACTTAACTAGGGAACAGTTTTTGTCATTGAATGATATGAAATTTAGTAGACTTTACAAATCATTTTTCCCGATTTCCTTGACGGTGTTTTAAGTATAGACAGGTGTAACATTATAAAACTTCACGTTTTTGGTATTTATTTATTAGATTTAACAAGATCCAACAAAGATTTATTATTGATATATAATCAATGAAAGTTTTTACCATCATATTTTATTTTATTATTGCTTTAGCTAATAAAATTAATGGAGAACCAATGCGTCGATGGTATCCTTTAGGAGTTGAAGCCTCTAGAAAACCTTCATTCAGTCAAGGTGATAGTGTTGCTGAACTAGAAATTCCTTATAATGGTGATCAATATGATTCAGAGGTTATGAAACGAGCTGTTCGATTAATGAGACTTGGTTAATCAAAAGAAAAAAGAAAAAAAGTTGACAGAATAATAATTCTAACTAATATAAATGTTCATTAAATAAGAATTTATAATACATTTATTCATTACTTTTTTATTATTAAGTAAATTGTTTTATCGTAACAATGAATTCTACATTATATGCTGATAGAAACATATATTTCGTAGCGCAATGATTTTAGATTTTTTCTTTAAAGAATATTATGGATCAGTCAGGGGAACTTTTTCGTTCTATAAATACATAACAACTGATTCAACAGTAAATCACTGTACAGTTTTAAGTTTTCAAAGTTCAAGTAGTTTCTCATTTAGATTATGATTTCATCACTTAATAGTTATTAAATATATAAAGCATATAACAAGATCGACTAAACTAAACTAAACTGGAAGCTAGAAACTTTTTTGGCGAAACTCTAATTTATGGACGAGCCAATCAGAAGCGTTTTAGAGATTTCAAGGTTACGGCACCAACTTCAGTGCTTAAGGCTAACTTACGATCGGTTCACAGGAAATTTTATACAAAATGTGATAATTGAGCGGCTATAAGAAATGAAACGGTGAGACTATAATTTGTGGTATAAGATAATAGATTTCGGATTTTAACGTGAAAGCCTTCCATCCATTTGGCTAAATAAATTTCTGACATTATAGCTGATGTCAGTTCGTGATGAAAACCCCATATATAATTCCCAACTAAGGTAAATTATGACAGTTATTGCGAACTGGATAATAAAAGCACCAGTAACACTGGCAGCAGCCAGGTACTACAATATATACGGATGATTGGAGAGCGCACAGACTCCTACATAGGCTTGGTTATGTGCATCGTGACGTTGTCCACAAGTAGTATTTTGTGCACTCAACAACCAGAGTGCACATAAACAATATTGAAACTATGTGGTCGAGGCTGAGAGTTTTTGAGACTTAATCATAACTCCATTGGCTGACTATTCTGTAGCCGTATGGATGATTTCATCTACTGCATGCATTACGATTTTAGAACCTGTGAACCTCTTTCTAACCTTGACAAGTTTTTGAACCACGTATACGAAGTGTATCCACTTTATTTCCTTGGTTTTGTATAACATATGTTTACTCTAAACTGACTGTGTGCTGATTGGTTAATATTTCTCAGGCTCGCTTAGGATTCGTTCAAAGGTCGTCCATGAATCAGAGTCTCGCCACTTTTTAAAAAAAAGCGCTTTGATTTAAACGAATGGAACTAAAATAATCGTCAAGAAAATTTGATCAAACGAAGATGGAGATAATAATTAACAATAGACTAAACGTTGATTACTCTCATTATATGAATAAAAATAATATGCTTTGATAATCTGATTGTAAACTTATCCTCTGTTTTAGGGGAATTCGAAATACTTTTTCCATTAGTCACTCTTAAGGGATTTTTATTATGTACCATATACTACTTTTCGATAAGTGATTTGTTCAATAAACCAAGCTATCAGCAACTAAAATATGCCTCGACACATGGCTTCAGTTTAAGAAATCCGTAACTTCTGATTTGAAGTATAGGTAATGATAATCATTTCCCTCCGATTGATATTTAAAGTAACATAGGTCTAAAGATGCATTCATTCATCATTATATCGTTCCAAATGTTAAGTTTTATGTATATAAAATATGTTTCTTTATTCATTTCATTTGTTTTTCTCGAACTATGCTTTGCATATATGGTAATTCGAAGATATTGCTTTTCATTAAGTCAATATTTTACTGTTGTGAAGCGTTAAGAATCCGAATTATATATGTTTGTGTCAGGTTCTAAGTTGCTTATGAATAGTTGACTAAATTTATGTGGAGTAGAACTACTAAGGTACTCAGATCATCATTGACTAGATGTATCGAACAGCGTGGATAGAAACGAATTAAGACTAGTTTTTCCGCTCTTCTGAAACCTTGATATCAGTGTACATATATGTTTTATTTGACACAATTTAAATTTTGTGAAAAACATCCACTGACCACTTTCTCACATAGTGAAAATCGTTGCCGATTTAGAGGTAGGAATTTGTTTTTCGCAAGCATAATCTTTATTAACTACAGCAACAAAGCAACGCCTTATTTAATATATAAACTGATATGAATTAGGTAAACTACTACAATTTGTAACAGAAAATAAATATCATAAACAATGAATTACAAAACGTCGAGTGAGTGATCACTTAAACTTAAATGTTAATTACAACAGCGGCTTGTATGAAAATGACATAATATGATATTAGGAACTTCTAACGAAATTTCACAAACACATCTTCGCATTTCTTTTCAGTCTTTTCCAATCAGTATACGTTCTCTCAACTCTACGATTATTTAACATAGCTTTTGACCGTTGTTACACTTTCTGTTCCGATCTGCAAAAAAGGAATTTCAGGCTTACTAACTGTTTTCAACAAATTCACATCATAGTTCTTTATACAAATGCATCACATATTTGGAAACTGACAATCTGTATCTTACCAAACTTTTGATAAATATATCATCAAAGAATATTTTTATAGGCTCCTCATAATTGTGCTTTGAACTGACGGTTTCAAACTTTAACAAGATAAAACTGTGTCTTTATAATTTCCAATCATAGTAGTTGTTTAAATTCAATATAAGATATTGTCATTAGTTACAAATACTTGCAAGTAAACACTATTATGTTCAGCGAATAAACAATTATAAAACTTTCAGGTTGTTCAATAGTCACATTTGGATTTCCTCTGGACAAATAAACATGTTTCGTATACTGATTCACATCGTCCACCAATTCATTCCCGAAAACGCCAATTCTTCAAATAGTTCGGTATAAAACTATGAATAAAATTTCTGTAAAACGTCAATCATTTAATTATCAAATCGGTAACAAATTCCATTTTATCTGATTAACAAAGCTTGCTTTATTAGAGGATTAGACAGACGTGTAATTATGGATTAAATGGAGATTTTCAAAGCTTTTGTGTAAAACAACTTTCTGATGCATAAAACCTTGGTTTAATCTAGTCAATATCTTAAATATGTATTTCAAAATAACTTCCAAAATACATGTTAAATGTTTCCAAATCTTTAAATAATTATTCATTATGTTTTACTGAAAACATAGTTACTAAAATTTAATTACCATACTAAAACATCTAATGTTGACGTTATATTTTAGTATCTTCGTTAATAAATTAGAACTGTATTTAATCTGTCAGTGACTCTGATATAATGCTGGTTTTCTACTAAAATCAGGATTATCTATATATCTCAAAATCTTTAGTCAAACCCCCCTATAGTAGTAGTTTAACTTTGTTATATTTGTTGTCGGTGTGACTCACGAAGGACAGTTTCCATGAGGTTTAGCTGCTCTGCATGATAAGGCGTCTACATTTTATTACTGTTTACCGGACTTATGGATGCATTTGTATTCATGTTCTTGTAAGCACTCTTACTATCGAGCAATCTTTCCTTCGTACTCTCTAAAGTTATATAACCATATCAAAGCTGTATGATCGGTTCTAATAACAAACTGACGTCTTAGTAAGTAATGTCAAAAGTAGCGCACAAATTAAACGACTGTTAACATCAATTTGCGTGTTGTACAATTATTTTTTTCTGACTTATGTGACATTCCACTTCCGTATGCAATAACCTTTTCTTTTCCGTCTGAAGAAACTTCTTATAACACAGAACCTATAACTTAGTTACTTGCATAGGTGTCTAAGATGAAACGGCCAGTAGTGGAAAAATAGTCTGAATATGATAAATTAGTGTCAATTATAATAACTCTTTTAACTGGTCGAAAGATTGTTGGCACCTGCCAGTCCGTTCGAAGTTAAAAATCACGGAAAATATTTAGGTAGACCTGTAATAAGTTGATAAACCTAGGAAGTTGTGGAGTTCATTAGTAGTTTCAAATAAGATCGATGTTATTTGCTATTTGAAAGTATTCCTTGATCATCAACTACATAACCTAGGAATTTAACTTGCTTCCTCAACAGGCAGCACTTCGATGGTTGTACTTTGAAATCAAATTTCTGAAAGCGTTCTATTTATTTATTTTAACACATAGATATTGGTATTAGGAGGCACCAAATACATATGCGCCACACAAATCTCATTTGATATGTGTGAGGGCTGTAATACTACCCGGATGCCCAAACCGAAGCACGTGGTTTTCTTAGGGCCACAACCGGAGCCTTCGACCCGAAGATCTGTTCCACAAGGCAGTGGAGCGTCGTAAGGAGATGCAGTCCCATGGTAACCGGTGACCAACAATAGGTTCATATGCCTATTGTCTCCTCAGGATTCTGGAGATCATGTGCACCATTGGTTTGGAATCAGGGTTATCCAACCCCCCTAGGTGGACTCTCCATGTCCACCAACCCGGTTAAAGCACTAAACATTTGCTTTTCGTCCCATCAATTTCATAAACAACACCCCCTCCACAAGAAGGTAGTGAGTAAGACTTCCCTGGCAGAGGCTATATACGCGTGGCCATGTGAGAGCATTTCGAGAGGGTGAGCGGACTCTCCCCACTTTCGGCCATACCAGGGCATTCGGGGGCAAAGCGTTCTAAAACTATTTGCAAATTTTCTAAATGTTCTTGAATAGTTGCTCCGTGTACTATAATGTCATCCAGATGCACCAAACAAGCATGTGGCACCAACTCAGACAGTATTGTACGCATAATTCTCAGGAAAGTAGAAAGCATATTAGTTTGATCAAACGGCATGGCTTAAAATTTATATAGACCCTGACTCAAACTAATGCCAGAGTAATCAACGCATATATTCATATTATGCAAGTTATAGAGGTAAATTTCATTTCTAAGTCATTGCCGATATTTTTAATGTTGAAAAATTGTGTTCTACATCACTCTGATTTATTCTAACTATAAACTAATTGTCTAATACCACCAACATCATGCAATTATTAAATAAACCATATAATCAAAGAACACAATAAGAAACGATATCCTTGAAAACTATAACTTCCGGTCAGCCAAACAGAATCTGTCATACTTGCTAATTTCAAAGACGAAAAGTAGTGTTAACTTTAAAACGACTTAGTTATTTTCTGTACTGCTAACAGTAAAATTTAGGGGTATGATCATAAATATTAAAAAAGTAGTGACTTTTTAGGTGCTATCGAGATATGTACGCAATACGAAGACAGTTTTCCTTTAATTCAGTTATGCGACGACTATGACTGATTACAATCCAAATGTTTAATGATTTTCACATCACATCGAAAATATTCCAATGGATATTTGTGATGTAAAACGAACGAACTGTCCTAAATATTAGTTCTGGACCATGTAAACATAGCTTCTTACCACAAACTATATTCTAACAGAGTGAAAATGTTTTCGTTTTGCATTCATATACATGAAACAATCTAAAGCCACAATTACTAACAAAAATAAAGGACCACGAAAATTTTAAATGAGTACAGTTTTTTCTTTTTTGTTTACAGAAAAACAAAGTTATTCATGACGATCTGATGCAATGGAAAATTTACTACGAGAATGATTACTAATTCATGTGTGTTGTAGTGTCAGTCATTATTTTAAGCCCATAATATATTTTATTCTAGTTTTTGGACAAACCAATCTATTCATTCTACTTGAGCCATATTTTGACTTTGTTAATTATTCGCTTATCAGTCTTGACTGTTTTTAATGGGCGTATATATATATATATATATATATATATATATATATATATATATATATATATATACTAGTCGTCTTCTGCGTTTGCTGTTGCGCGTGCGATAGAAAAGCTAGATTGCGAAGTCTAGATCGTCCAGCTGCATTCTGGCTGTCCGCTGTATCCCGTGCTTCAACCAGATGTTAGCATCTTCATAATCCAGCCGATCACCAGAAGAAACAAAAAGAGTGAGAGTAAACAAACTTGCCTGACACCGGTCTTTATCTCGAACGATTCTGTGAGCTGTCCTCTATGTACGATTTTGCATATTAATTCATTATAAGAGTTTTGCATGATGTTGACTATCTTCTCAGGTACGCCGTAGTGTCGGAGAAGCCTCTGTAGTGTTGTTCTGTCCGCGCTCTAAAATGATTTCTCGTAGTCAATGAAGTTGATGTGGAGTGGTGAATTCCACTCAACTGATCGTTGCATGATTATCCGTAGTGTTGCGAGTTCGTCGGTACATGATCAATCCTTATGGAATCCAGCTTGTTGATCTCGAAGTTGGATGTCTATATCTGTTTAACAACACCCTGTTGAAGACTTTTCCCGTAATTCGGAGAAGAGTGATGCCTCGGGAGTTCTCACACTTTCTGAGATCACCTTTCATTGATATCTTGATCAGGTGACCTAATTTACAATCTGTTGGTACTTGTTCTTCATCCCAAATCTTACTGAAGAGAATGTGGAGTATCTTAGTATTTACTGCTAAGTCTGACTTCAGTGCTTCAGCTGGTATATAGCCAAGTCCTGATGCTTTCCCATTCCTGATTCGTCCGATGGCCATACTGATTTCTTCGGTCGTTGGTGGAGTAACATCTATAGGAAGGTTTGTGTTTCATCTTTCCTTTTCCTGAGGCTTTTACCGTTGTCATTTCTGTTTCATGCATTTCTGTCTGTTGGTTCCTCTTCACTTGCCTGCTTGCTTCTGTGTATTCATCTTGTGCCTAGACTTTCTCTGCTCTCGTTCGGCTGAAATTGATTGCTGCTTTCTTGTTCGACCTTTCTTGAATCTTATCCAGTGTATCAACAATGAACTATTCCTTGTGATGGTGCTCCTCGTGACCCAGAATCTCCTCACACGTTGTAGTTAGTGCTTCTTTTGTCCCTTTTCATTTGAGTAAATCCTGTAAGGCTTGAAACCTGTTATTGAGAGTTATGTTGAATTAGTTAGTATCTCGAAGAAAGGTTTTATTGAACACTTGCAAGGCTTTTTCCCCAATTATTCAGTTTTTCTTTCGCTTCATATTCATCTTTTAAGCAACTAGATAGTGATGATCTCAAGCTATGCCACCTCCTCTCCTAATTCTCATACCATATATTCGCCTTCCGAATGTTTTAGTAATGCAAACATGATAGATCTGGTTCTCCGTGGTATGATCCGTCGAGACCAACGTCGCTTTGTGTATGCGTTCTTGTAGTAGTATTATGCAACCTATAACCGATTTTTTCGATACATATTCCCGTTCTCCTCTCTCGGTCAGTTCATATCGTCCCTATATACCTTGATGACGGTTGTTGTCCATTCCGACTTTGGCATTTAGATCTATCATCAGGATAGTGAGATATTTTCTTAAGCACTTCTCTACAATTGATTGCAGCCTCACATTACACCGGTCTTCATCGTCTTGATTGCTATCACTGATGGGTGCAAAACACTGGATAACATTCATTATGATCCCTTTCTGTTTTTTATAGATGCTTTCGTGATTGTGGATCCATTAGATTCTCATCCAATAAATGCTTTACGTGTGTCCCTAGACAGCATTGAAGCAACTCCCTGAGTGTGTGGATCATTGTTCTCTTCGTGACAGGAATACGGCAACATCTCATCCGATTCTAATCTTTCCTATTCAGCTTCATGCCAATGGATTTCATTTATTCCGAGCACCGTCAACTGGATTTTCCTCATTTAAGCAGATGTTTGATTTGTCCTCTCGGTCTCCTACATTATCCGAAAGTTCCATGTACTTATAAAAATCGTTGCTCTGGTTGCTAGAAGGTACAGCGTCCTCGTGACTTCTGAATAATTTCGGCTTTCATCATGAGGCATCATTGTTCTTCAGTCAACGGGGAGGGCAGAGTTTAAGTGGTTTATTCTGTATAACTGGTCAGCGTTTCTTTAGCAAGGTGCTTTCTATGGCATGAGACTGCCGTTTCCGTATCAAACCATCCTACGTCGTATGGACTTGAAACCGTCAGTAACCGTAGAAGAGTCATTAGCGGAATTTCTACATTTATATTGCATATAAGTCAACTACTAAGTATATTTGAGTCCCTAGTACTACTATACGCCAATGGTGCAAACAAGTGGTGCAAAACAACAGGGGACGCAGATGAATGTGCACTTCAGTCTGATCTAGATGTTTTAATCAGCTGGTCCAAAAAGTGGCTGGTGCATATCATCGCGGCAGTTTGTCTACATACGCTTTGTGGATACACAGTCAGATAGGTATAGTATAGGAGAAGTAAGTGTTCACGTAGTTCGATCTAACAAGGATCTAAGGGTGACAGTGAGCCACGATCTTAAGACCCCATTACACTGATCCGACATAGTAATCAAATGGTTTGGAACCCTTTAAAACAGACATTTATCAATTTAGTTACTAATATGTTCACCACAGTATGCACAACCTTCAAGATATCGAAACTTGAAAAGTGCATTCAAGCTGCAAGCCCTGGACTTAAAGGGGATTCAGATATTCTAAAAAAAAGTACGGATGAAATCTAGCCGTGCAATTCATGAACTTTTGGGGTTTGTCATACAAAGCGAGTCTTTTTTACTCAATTCCATTGCCGATTAATAAGTGATCTGATTTTGACGTATATAATAAGAAATGATTTTAAACCTGATATATCCTCCCTTCTTTTTCTACCGGGTTGAGACAACTCAGTGGACATAACAGGCGAGTAGAAAAGCCAAGAACGAATAGTATACCCGTGGCCTACAGGTTTCCACACTGAGTCATCAATTCTGGGAACCTGATACTCGAAGAAGTGGTGCCCACTTCTTCAAAAAACCCATTCAAGAGAAGATTGGACACTCTCAGAAGTTTACTAGAAAAGCATTAGCGCTGGCCGTAGTCCTGTGCTAACTTGGCAAATCTGGTTCTGGAACACAATAAATATTGGTACATGATGTCCAATTAATGTTCCCAAAGAAATGTCAAGCTTTTCCAAAAGATACCCGGATAATCGTTAGTACGGGGATACACGATTTCATGAAATAAAACCTGACATTTTTTACGAAGATGAAAGAAATTGTATATCAGACAGACTAGTTGCGTTTTCAAATCTTAGCGTTACCGGTAGGTATAGTTGTCTTTTCATGCAATAATTTGTTATATTAGTTAACAGAACTGATTTTTATCGGCAGGTATTTCTGAATTCCAGTATTTAGCTGATATTTTCTGGTTGATAACCAATGTCATAAGTAAGTTACCATAATGAGTGTCGAGAATGTCAGCTGATCTGTTATGTTAGCAAATTAATGGATATAGACAATGCAGGTTTTGGCGTGCGATTCAATCTTGTAGGAAGGCCTATTATTTCACATCAAAGGGATTATCATTTGTATGAGAGAATATGGGCAGATGCTAGTCATGTTACTACAGAAGTTGTCATGTACACTAGGTCGATTTTAAAAAGTGTTCAATAATCTTCAATTATGTAGACTTACCTAAACTTCCATTTACTATGAATTGAAGATGAAAATTGATTTAAATTAGAAGTCTTAATAAATATGAGAAATGTTCAAGTACAGAGGAGAATTATAATTCTCGGAAGTAAATGACGATAGCAGTTCTAGGTTGTTATAAAATCCACATAAACCCAATGCACATGAACAAGTTTTGCTCATTCTCCAACCTAACTCTTGCGCTCCTCAGAAAAACGCTATGGAGAGTTCAGTCCCACGGTAATAGGTGACCGATTCGTGGTTTTTCATCACTTGATTCATGATTATGGTAATCGTATTCCTAGATAAACTTGAATCGGGTCCTCATTCTCTGTCTTCACATAAAGTTTGGCATATGTAGGGTTTGTTTTAAACAAGCTTGAAACAACAGATTTGATTCAGTTCATAGTCAATCAGAGAGAGGCTTTTTTAATCAGGTTGTAGAGCGAACAATAATATTACAAAGTGTAAAGAAATTTCGGACAGCTTATGGATTCACTGAAGTCTTCTACAAGTTACTCTACCCGTAGAATGCCAAAACAACAATAAGTAAGGCCGCCTATGTTGAATATTCGTTTCCTTGAATCCTCATAATGACTGAATTTGATTTTATAACTCCTCTAATGCTTTTGATTAGGGTTGAAGATTTGGGGTCAGGATTGAAGTTTTCGTCATCAAGTGATATCAACTATTATGCGAAAACTCCTTGTAACTATGTGCATAGACGGATTCCACTTCAAGATTTAATGAGGGCTATTTTATTTATTTGAACACAAATATTGGTACGAAGGGGCACCGAATACATATGCGCAACACAAGTCACTTGATTTGTGTGTGGGTTGTGATACTGCCCGGACTGAAGCAGGTGGTTTTCTTAGAGGGCCACACTCGGAGCCTTCGACCCAAAGGTCTGATCCACAAGGCAGTGGAGCATCGCCAGGAGTTGCAGTCCCATGGAAGCCTATGACCAATAATTGGTTCACACGCCATTTGTTCCTTCAGGATACTGGAGCCCATGTGCACCATTGGTTTGGAATCAGGGTTTTCCAACTCCCCTAGGTGGACCCTCTGTGTTCATTTACCTGGTTAATGCTCCGGACATTCTCTTATCGTCCTCTCTATTTCGTAAACAACCCTCCCCCCGCCACAAAAAAGCAGTGAGTAGGACTTCCCTAGCAGTGGCTGTATACTTCTAGCCATGTGAGAGCATTTCGAGTGGGAGAGCTGAATGTCCCCACCATCGGCCGTATCCGGGTAAATGGATGGAATATAATCTCAAGAGGTTAAGCTTGGTTTCAAGATTGGGTGTTTACAGTCGAGATTCATACATAGTGTTCCTGTAATATACAACCAGTCGATGGACAATTAAGGATTTGATTAACTTAATACTCACTTTCGCCCAATGTTGGAAACACAGATTTTTGCTATGATCTCAAGCATTCTAGGCGTTATTCAGAAATATTCGCACTGTTCGTCATACCTGGGATTCCAATTTTGACATTAGCCCACTGAGTAACATACCTTCAAGGTTAAATTCATTACCATTACATATTTGAACACCCTTTTGTTGTAATTCATACTTCATTTTCAAAGCTGAGTGTTTATGTATATATATATATATATACCCTTTTTGAACATTTTTGCTGTTCATATGTAATAATATGGTTTTATTACATCTGTAGTTGTGGTGTGTTCTCACTTTCAAACATTGGATTATGTGGTAATGGTATATTTCTTAACTAGTTCATTTTCAAAGGTGGAGATGTGTCACAGTGTTCAGTCACAAATATATTTTTGAGTTTCACAGTAATGTCAGATTTATTAGACATAAACCATGGGTGCCTAAATTCAGGCTTATGCGTCAGATGCAACCGTATGATTCACCAGTTGATCTCAGAGATGATTACGCCAATGAGAATGAAAGCACATCAGATTTGCGTAGAAGGTTACGTAGAAATGGAATGTTACCTCCCCTACTTTTTTATGATCGCTCAATAAATATTGGACATACAGGTAAACAGTCACTTTTGTCGTGAACTTAGGATTGTTTCCCTCTGTTAAAATTGGGAATAAATATCCTATGTGTGTTAACTTCTTTTAAATTCGTTTGACTAATATTGATTCATATATTTAAGTGTATAGTGGAATTTTCGTGGACTGTATGACAGCACAGTTGTAATGATAGGGCTTGACTTAAGGAAGAGGACGACGAGGCTAGATGAGAATTTGGTTTGGTGCCAAAAATATGTTGAACACTATTTTCAGGTGCACTGATGTTTGTATGTTTTATTAATGATTAATAATCGGTTTTTGCATAAATTAGACTGAGCACTAGTTAAGACTTATCAGTCAGTAATTTACTGCATAAATACTACTCATATCACAAGATTAAACTGTTACAACCAACAAGTATAACTTATTCGCTGGGCAATGTAAGTATTTCTTCCTAATACCTAATGTACCGTCGATCATGTGAGGGATCGGTACACCTGGAGCATCCAAACTATTTTCAATATACTAACTACCACTCTCTATATTTTTATCCTTAAGTTATGAATGTTTTAGTGTATTTGGGCATCGTTAGAATACAGTTGGATAGTGATAGGTTCAAAGATTCACATTTCAGTGATTGGTATTTTTGGCTGTTTTATCTTTCTGACTTCAATGAATGCTAAACCGATTTCAACTAGGTACTTTTATGCAAAGATAACCTTTGTGTTTTTATTTATATGAAAAAATTCATATTATCCACTGCTAACCATTTGAAAAGTGTATACTCACTGTCTTGTCTGAAGTAACTATTAACATACTAAATAGACTTCCTCCCATTAAAAGCAGAATAATGCATGTAAACTACTGTCTGTTTGTCTGGTGTCTTCTTAGGAACTATAGTTGATCCGTACATCCCTCCTGATGGTGATGGTCAAAGTTCATTGCTGTCAACAAAGGTAGTTATTACATTTCAATGACAATGTTTGCAATGTGCGTTGTTTTTGCTTTTAGAGATTGACTATTTTAAAAGATAATCTTCTTAATAAGGGAAAAAACTATAAGGATTTATCACTGCTAAAATCTAATGAACCATCATTTAATTCCAAACAGTTTGCTATTGAAGCTGAAAATATTTATGTTGAAGCTCATGATTTGTTACAAAAGTAAGTTTATATCAACTTATAAACCATTATATGTATCATATGAAAATATATGTCATATATTTCGTATGTTGGGTGCGTGTATTAGTTACAATATTCCAAAAATAATTCAGGACCCTATTGTTTGTTGTTTATCAATTAAGGATAACCGGGAGTAATGATATATTTATTTGAACACATGGATATTGGTACAAGAGAGCGCCAATATATATGCGCCACACAAAACAATGAGAATTCGAAGAAAAGTAGAAAAAAAGCTGAGGAGCGCAAAAAAAGAGAACAATAACGAAGAGATTGGTGTAAGGTGGTAGTATGGTAGAAATGAGGGAACGGAAAGGTACAATCAGAAGAAATCTCTCAGGTGAGGGAGACACAACCACTTTTTATGAAGAAAGTAAAAGAAGGTTACAGCAGGATCGCCACTGGCTTCCATTCTGAGCCATATCTGATAACGTCTCTAGCCACTGTGTAGCACCATCTCTCAGACCCCAACCAGGGAGTCGTGAAGGACCGACAGAAACCAGTCCTTTGCAGCTTTCATACCACGGCACCATGTCATGCACTGACCACCTCTCCACTTCTTCCAACCAGTCCCAGAGTCGGCAAATAATGCACGACGTGGAATTCTCTGGGACGACATTCAGAGAACATGTCCAAGCCACCGACGTCGGTGTTTCAAGATGGTGACACCAATTGAATTATCATCTCTGTGCCCGAACACACGATGCCGAACCTCTGCATTACTGACATGGTGTTGCCACTGAATGTCAGCAATCCTTCGGAGACAGCGATGATCAAACACAGAGAGTCGTCTAACGTCCTCAACTTGGAGAGTCCAGGTTTCACAAGCATAGAGCAAAACTGCTCTCACCGACGCGTTGTAGATCCGACCTTTTACAGCCAGACTAACATCACGAAGGCACCAAAGGTGGCCCAGATTGGCATAAGCCGCTCTGGCTTTCACTATACGTGCATTGATCTCATCACTCACACCCCCACCAGCACTTATGCAGCTACCTAGATACACGAACTTCTCGACTACGTCTAGCTGCTCACCATCCAGGGTGAGTACAGGATTGGAATCCTGCCAGTCTTGTAGAAGTACTTTGCACTTCGAAGGTGCAAAGCACATACCATACCTACGGACACTGATTGCCAACTGATTAAGTGAGGATTGCATGGCTTGGGCATTATCGCACAGTAAGACAAGATCGTCCGCATACTCAAGGTCGAGAAGTCTTTCTCCAGGCAACAGATCCACATCGCCATTACTTACATTCATCAGAGCTGTTTCCAGAATGTCATCGATGGCAAAGTTGAAGAGGAATGATGAGATTGGGCAACCCTGCCTAACCCCACTGCTCGAATGGAACAATGGAGAGAGTTGGTTGTATGCCCTCACTCTGCCTGAGGTGTTTTTATATAGGGCTTTTAGGATGTTAATAAACTTCTCAGGCACACCCTTCTTCCATAGAAAATCCCAGAGAACAGTCCTGTCCAACGAATCGAAGACAGCCCTGATGTCAAGAAACACTACGATTGTTGGCCTTTGATAAGTATGGCGGTGTTCTAACATTTGGCGGAGGGTGAACATATGATCAATACATCCTCGACCAGAACGAAACCCAGCCTGCTCCTCGCGAGTCAATCTTTCTCGAGTTTTGAACAACCTACGAAGTATGACGGAAGCCAATAGCTTGGACGCAATCGGAAGTAGATTATCCCCCGATAGTTGTTACAAGAACGACGTGAACCCTTTTTAAAGATAGGGACAACTATCGACTCATTCCATGACGTTGGTAAACTCTCTAGTTCCCAGATCTTTGTAAACAACGTCGTCAATTCCTTAGTCAAAAAGTCACCACCATCTTTAAAAAGAGCCGGAGGTAAGTCATCTGGGCCAGGTGATTTGTAACGCTTCAAGAGTTGGAGTTCCTTGCGGACTTCCTCCTCGTTTGGTGGATCAGTCGTCACCTGCAATGGAGGGCAGGACAGTCTGACTGATGTTGCCGGAGCAGCAGGCCAGTTGAACTGCCCTTCGAAAATTCTGCCCATCGTCCAAGACGTCGATGGATGTTAGTGATTGGCATCCCATCATCCTCGTAGATTGTTTCACTCACACCAGACTTCTTGCTGCCAGTGACTCGGATGAGTTGGAAGAGCTTCCGGTAGTTACCAGATGCAGCTGCTGCTTCCAGCTCATTAGCACGCTTCGACCACCAGGCTTCTCGGTCCTTACGCAAGCTTCGCCCGATTTCATTACGTAACAGTTGTTGTTTGTGATCAAACTCACGGTCACCCGGAGTAGACCGACGGACTTCGATGAGTTGTAAGGAACCTGCAGAAACCCAGTGCTTATAAGCGGGACGTTTCGCAAACCCACAACTGACTGTACCCGCCATTTTCATGGCGTCATGCAATTGCAACCAATGCTCATCTATACTTTTCGGTGGAGTGGTAGCTAGCCTAGAGGCTAGCTTGGTTCGATACTTACTTGCAACAGAAGTTGCAACCAGCTTGCTAATATCAATCCGTTGATGGTGGTCACTTCGTTGTCCACTGAAAAGTAAGGCAAGATTGTCGCAGACCAAGGCATGGTCAGAGTCCAGATAGGTACTCCAAAAGGAGCGGCAGTCTTGTACACAACCACGCCAGCGGTAGCTGATCGCGATGTGATCAATCTGAGTCCAGGCTTGAGATTCAGAGGGAGGACGCCAGGTGACACATCGGCAATGACTGTGCCGAAAGTTCATGCTAGCCAGAAACAGGTTGTGGTCTGTGCAAAGTTGCAGTAGACGGTCCCCGTTATCTGTCCTGCGACCAACAAGTCCCCATCGGCCACCCAAACGACTCTCCTCTGTGTCTAGACGCCCGACCTGAGCATTCAAGTCTCCGGCTAGTACTACAATATCTGTCGAACGCACTTTCTGGAGAAGAACAGATAACTGGTGGTAGAGCTCATCCTTGATCGCATCCGGGTCGCAATCTGTCGGGGCTTAGGCGGAGATGACGAAAAGACATCGTTTCTCACGCCGATTTCTTCTCAATTTGATGGAACTTTCTAATCTAACAGCACATAACCGACTGTTAATGGGGATCCAATCGATTAGTGCTGCCTCAGCTCTAGCGCTTAGTGCGACACCAACGCCAGCAAGACCAAACGAAGATTGAACAGGTTCCTCGGATAAACGCACGTAAAACAAGCTTTTCGAAGCGACAGATGGAGATCGAATTTGTAGTACTTCACCAGAGTCTTGAATACGGGTCTCGGATAGACAGCAGACATCGATATGAAGACTTTCCAAAGACATAGCCAGCCCTATCTGTTGTCCGACCTGCATAAGTGTGCGAACGTTGAAGGCAGCCAGTTTGAATGGCGCACGTGGTTTCAGAAAAACTGCTTCAGTCCTCGTATTCGGTGGTAACATACAATTTTCAACCGGACAGTGACACGAAAACGTTTAGATACAGTCGAATTTCCACCAAAGAGGAGCCGCTGTATAAGTATAAAAGAGGGTGAATAATGTGGATAATAATAATAATAATAATAATAATAATAATAATAATAACAGTAATGACAATAATAGTAATAATAATAATAGTATTAATAATGACAATAATTGTAATGATAATAATTTGAATCAATTGCTTGTTTTTCGAAGCGAGAAAAGTAATTTCCATAGACGTAGAGAGTTCATCATTTGTGTGTGGGCTGTGATACTGCCCCGGTGCCCAAACCGAAGCAGGTGGTTATCTTAGGGGGCCACTACCCGAGCCTTTGACCTAAAGGTCTAACCCACAAGGCAGTGGAGCATCGTAAGGAGATGCGATCCCATGGTAGCCGGTGACCAACGATTGGTTCATACACCATTTGTTCCCGCAGGATACTGGAGCCCATGTGCACCATTGGTTTGTGATCCGGTTAAAGTGACGGACATTCTCTTTTCGTCCTCTCATTTTCGTAAACAGCACCCCTGTAACGAGAAGGCAGTGAGTAGGACTTCCCTGGCGGAGGCTGTATACGCGTGGCCGTGTGAGAGTATTTCGAGAGGGAGGGCGGTCTCTCCTCACTCTCGGCCATACCAGGGCATTCGGGGGCATTTAAATCTTATGTCGATTTATAATGCTAAAAATACAGTTATCTTTATATTATATAATCAAACAAAGTTTCATATACTCAGCTTCAAGTCATACTTTGGGATTATAAGTGTCAATACTCCGAAGACAAAAAAGCTAAATATCCAGTGCAGAATATATGTTTGAGACACAATTGTCTTAAACCAACTGTTTTTACCACTAAGTCATAGCCTACGACTCCAATTTAAGTATCTGGGTAGTATCACTAACTCTCAAATTGAACGGCTGGATCAAACTCAAATGCACAATGGTTTGCTTGGTTACTTACATGGATTGAAATAATTAATTGTTAAAATTTCTACAGTATGATGTAACTTTTCTCGAAGTTTTCACTACAGTCGTACTGTTACCATAAGTGTCATTCTCATGGCTACTCTCCAAAATAGGTATAGATATCCCTGAACTGTCCAAGTAACACCCACTTACCACTTTGTGTCGACCTGTGAGTAATTTATTTCCTATTTTGATTGCGTTTTAAGAGTAGATGAAAAACATGTCTCACTGCTATAGTCTACTATCTGTCAGTATCTGATATGGTGATGTTTGTAGGAGAAGCTTCATCACAATAACATTAGCGAACCAATATGTAATGTCCACTAAAGTTTCTATGATATTATTTAATCATAATAGGTACATGTGTGAATGCTTGGCTTCGCCCAATACTCTAATTATGGGGGCTAGTTATACTACTCGATCTCCCGTATTGAAATAGGTGTAGGGGGTTTCAAACTTGCGATTCGATGAACAAAAGTCGAAAGCCTTAGCCACTGTTCCGAAGTGTCATATAATTGGTATATAGCGTTTAGTTTATGGCAAGTTTTACTATTGCATGAATATATATCTATGTTACCTCCGTTAGTCCTCGTGAGGAACAGGCCACTAACCGGGGATCTTCAACCAACTATCCTGGGCTCTCCTTTCCAGCTTTTCCCAAGTGTTTTTCATCCTTGATATTTGCCTTTAGTTCCTGGCTCATGTTTTTTGACCTGACTCTTTTATTCTTGCATAGGAGATTCCAAGTTAGGAGTTAGTTTGTGGTCAAGTTTGTTGATTTCCGTGTGACTTATATATCTCCAGCGTCTTTCTGTAATTTTCTCTTCTGATGGAAGCAGGTTTATTCTCTGCTACAGTCGATGACTGCTGACTTTATCTTGTCAGGTTGTATCTCCTCATTTCCTCAACTGTTCGATTCAGTCAGCCAGCTACGACGTAGGATCAAGCACATATATGCATAGGTCCAAATTACCACACCTCAATAGCACAACAAGATAGACACCAAATTCATAAAAGTAGTTACATCAATGGTAGTAATATATAAAAAAAGATTGCCCGCAATGATATGATACAGGGAGAAAGAATTAGTTCGTAGAAAGAAAGTTATAGAGCAATTTCGCTTTTTAAGGGAAGGCAGAGAGTGATCGATTCTGAGCCATGTAACCTAGAGTCTCCAACTGTTGTTACAATACTCGCACAGACCCTAACCAAGTAGTCCGCATCTGCCAACATAGCTGAGACTAGAAGTCCGTGGCTTTATGAGTTGATGCCACGTTTCGTTTTAGCTGCCTCCTCCATGTCTCAAACACTAGTCATTATTGCTCCTCATGGTAATCGGTGTTCAGGCATACGTAATACGTGGTCTTCTCGGACTCTCCTATTGTGCGAAAATTTCATGTGTTTTGGTTATCAAAAGAAGTAGCGGTCTTGTGACTTTCAAGGAACCTCGGCTTTTATGACGAGGCGTTATCATTTTTCTAAGTAAAGATCCTTCAACTCTCAGAGTATAGTTTAAATGGCTAAAAGTACTCCAGACATTAGGCATTACAGTTACGATTAGCTATCTTATATTTATTTCGGTATATTCAGTTTTAACAAATATAGATGCAAAACTTCATCCAGTGGGAGCCTTTAAATATAAACTATTGAGCATGTATATTCCGGATAGTTTGTTTTGTTTTCTATATAGAAAAATTGACTTACAGTCATGAAGTTATTTCATGTATTACTTATAATATGTCATGCTTAATTGTTTGAATTAACTTTCAGTTATCGTCAAAATGAATCCCGATTATTTGAACTAGTTACGGAAAAAGCACTAGTAGTAAGTTATGCTTAACTGTTTCTGTGTTTCAACTCGATTTTCATTCTTTCATGATTGCTTATCGCTATTTTAGAAAAAAATCAAAATTACGTGTCATTGTCTTGCTGTGTATCTTATTCACTGTTTTTCATGACAATGGACCATGAGAATCAGTTTTGTAATTGTCATTTACCTAACTTCGAAAATGTTATTATTTATCGTTTTTGTCTGCGATGTGAAATTTTATGTAAATTAGTCATGAGACTGTCTTCAAGTATTGTTGATAGGATTCGATTAAACTGATATTATTTGATTTAAAGGATTTAGTATTACACAATCTGAGAAATGTATCTTCTTTAATTCTACTAGATTTCCCTCTTTCGATTATTTAGGATCTGGCACAAAATGATACTTTCAGATATCACAGCTAGAATGAATCAGCAGCGATACTAAAAAATAATTAACCGGAATTAGGCATAAACTGTACAAATAAATAAACTGAAAATAGACAATTTTGGGAGCGAGAGCAAAATAAAGTTAGAAGCAATCTGCATTACTAAGATCGATTATAAGTCATGTTGTAACAATTCACTTGCCCCTCTGCTCTTATAGAGAACATTGTACTATTTCTTACAGTTCGATCCAACATCAGTTTCTGGGTTGTTGTCATATTTTCATACGAACACTAATGTCTTTTTTGCCGTAGTTGGGCCAGTGTAGCTAAAGGAATCAAAGTTTGCTATGAATGGTTGGTAAATCTTTGAAAAATGTCAGACTTTTAAATAACCCACAGGATTTTTAAACTTTCGTTTCTACCGTTTTTTGAAATGATTGTTATTGGATTGCTGGTGGTTGACTCGTTTGATCACTCTCACTAATTCTTGATAAGTATTTGGCGGACTGTTTTAATGGTTATTTAATCAACTTAATTCATTCGATTTTATCAACTGGTTGTCTGCCTGTTTAGCACCTCATTTACATAAAAATCATACTCTGGGAATATTGGTAACTACGTACCAATAATCCTTATCTTATTAAATTATTTGTAAACACACCTCTTCAGTTTACCACTTAATAATGTTTTATTTCCATAATGATTCCTATCATAATAACATCAAAGTTTTGTAGACATTCTGATCTTCACTACTTTATGTTATCTCTATTTTATTAGGATATGACTGCTGACCTAAAACTTCGAACTCTGCAATGGAAGTTTGTGGGTAATATTGAGCCACCTAGAGTTGTACAAATACGCTGCAAGGAGCTTATATCTAAAGGCAATTTTTATGCTCAAGTTACAGTTCGTTTCTATACACAACAGGTAATAGGTCAACTAATTACTAATGTATGACTTATCATTATAGCATTGTTCCTTGATTTATGCATTCATAAATATTATTGACTAGTTGAATGTATAAAGTTTTAATTATGAATATGGCTCTTCGAACTACCATTCACACTATTTATTTTAATGTTTGAGTCTAAGTTTAGTATCGTAAGTCTACATAAAAGTCAGTGAATTGCTGTGTCCTTGCTAGTATATATATACTTATCTTTTTCTTTCGTTTAGCTAACTCTATTTTACATGTGTGTACAGTTTGCTACTATGATACTCCCGGAAATGAGTGTTCTGTAAATGTGCTATATATGTTTAGCTGTGATTAGATTTTGTTATTGCTTTACGAACACGAAGTCTATGTTTAGTGACATAAATGATTAACAATATCAGCTTAAAGTTGAGCTTCAGATAACACGGAAATAATTTGATTCTATCTGCAACTGTTATATTTGCGTAAAGTAGTTTATCAGTCAATTGATTGTAATCCCATGTTTCCCCTTAGACATACATAGTTTGGATATTCATAAATATTAAACTAGTTTGGACTGAAATATGTCAATAGTTGTTCTTTAGATTGTACACAATGATCTATGTGTCCATTTAAGTGTAAGGTATAAAAAATACATTTGGCTGACTTTCACTGAAAACCTCTGACTTTACAGAATGCTTAGTTGTATACTGCCCATTGACTGCTCGTATCCAGTTAGAAATGTTATTATCAGTGATTTTTGTATATCACTTTTTTTGTATAGCTAACTAGTCTTAGAATTTTATTCTTTGTATATTTTTGTCAAGTGTTATCACCTCTTCTGATATTCCTTTGAAATAATACAGATTTTATCCATTTATAATCGTTTTGGGCGCCTACTATATGGCAATCCGGATACTGCTGTCGATGTGCTCGATTATGTTGTATTTGAAAGACATGTTTCCGATGAATATGGTACATGGAGATTACACGGTAAAGTCTCTCATCCAAACTCTACAGTAAACTACACCTATATACCTACTCAACGGTTATTCTCAGTGAATTCATCAACAACATCGGAATCAAACAAATTGATCGCAAATAGTCGAAATAATATTGATGATCCAATATCAGTAAACAGTTCGAATAAAGATAGTGTGAATTAATTTTTTATAAATTTTGTTCATTAACAGAAATTAATTAGGTAATAATCTTTTGTGAATGTTTCGTACTGATACTGTAACCATTTTTCACTTGGTTATGGGATTATAAGACTAACATCAGTCTACTGTTCAACCACTAATATAACAAAGCTATGGACTTATTCGTTATGATGTTAAGTGCCACCCTACCTTCTAACGTTTGACATCTTTCGTCACTTTCGAGTTCTAACCTATTTGTTTTAAGCTAATATTACAGAGAATAGGTGTGGATAATTTTAAGTATTATTATATTTCCTACTGGTAGTAATAGTAGTAGTCACCATTCTGTATCACTGGTATACTTTATTTTCAAGTAAGAAGTATAGCTCCCACTGGAATTGTTTCAATCCGCATAAGTTTATTTACATTTCAGCATTTTTGAGTTAAAAAGACCAAATCTTTAATTTTTTCTGCTGTTTATAAATGGCATCTTAGATGGATTTGCTCATATTCTGGCAGTCAAATTTTCAGTTAAAATAAAAAAAACGAGAACTCAAAATAATTATATATAGTTATGTTTGAGAGGGTTTTAAGTCATTAACAATTATTAGGATCTCGAGTTGAATAAAGCTGGAAATGTATACCACTGGATGCTACTTTAGTGGTCTAATGATTAACTATTCACCTCGATCCTTCATGAGGTCATGGATTCATACCCTTTGGTACTCCATACTAGGATTTACATACATACATTATCACACTAAAAAGCAAATTTAAAAAGTTATTGGTTCATTGTATGATACCGTTTGTAGAATGGTGAGTAATGATGGTTGTAATTTGTAGGTATCAAGAACACGATGCACATACAGTTTCAACATACCATAGAAACAAGCTACTATGTACATCCATTTGTTAGTGTATAAAATAATGATGTATTTAAAGATTTCCATCTAGTAACACCAAAAATATTAAAGTATTATTTCAGCTGTCAACATGTTATCTCTGAATTTCAAAATGAGCACGAATGTTCGTCGGGAGAAATACAGAATCTAAACTTATTTTGGGTGTTGGCTACACCAGCTAGTTCCATTTATTGATACCAACAGATTTTCTTTTCTTAGTAAAATATTATTACAATATGCGTTTCTTAATGGTTTTTCTGATATTGATGTTAAGTCTTACAAAAAGAATAACATATAGGTATTCCATACTATATTATAGAGTTAGGACTCTGCTCGGATGAAATCATTTGAAAGACTCATAGTTTAAAGGAAATATGTAATCAAGTTATAATTAGGTGTTATTTAGTCTAAAAATTATTTTGTACATTGTGCTGGGAACTAACTTAATTAACCTCATGAATTGCACCTCAGACATATCGTGTATTGAATCGACTGACTAATATCACATGTCAAGTCACCAATCAGAATCTTAATGCTAATTTTGTCTGTTTGACGCCCGCTATTCTATGGTCTAGCGCCCTAGGTTTGACCAGTGACACTCCTGGCCAGGAATGTTGATTCAGAACCTATATGATGGAAAGAAAAGTTAGTTTTCGATTGGTTTACTCATTATGAGTTTTGTTCAAGATTACTTCCGTTTTGATTCAATGTAATGATTACTGAATGTGGTATTTGTTCTTTTCTCGTATGATATTTTATTCTCTATTCCTTTGATATGAACTATGCTCAGTATGTGATTTGTTATAACTCTAAGTATTTTTCATATATGTGATTTCATCCTAATTATTAATCAAAATGGGTGTACAATCAATATATAAATGAGTTTATTTTCTACTAGAGTCGTTGTTGTCGTCGTCGACGTGTTTTGGGGTTAATAAATCCCCACTTATACTAGTCTTTGTGTTCTTACGTTCGCGTCGTGGGAATTGCAGAAGTCCCTCGTTCCGAGTATAAGTGATAAGCGTTTCCGACATAACAATCAGCGACGACCAAATACAAAATGTAGCATTAAGAGAGCCAAGACAATAAGCATTCAAACAAACGGTTATAACAAGAACCGACTCAGTTGGGTTCCTATTGGCCCGTTATACTTAAACTTTTCTCTATACCCTGATTTAAATCTAAAAGTCGGCAACCAGCCCCTACCATACTTATATTTTAGACAGACGTGGTAGGCATACTGGACCACTTCACATCGTAAAATGAAGAATAACAATTATACATAAACTAGCCAAAAAAGGCTGTAAATAGAAGTTGTAAGTGAAAGACTGGCAAAATTTTAGGACCTGCAAGTCGTATAACAGTAGTTAGTGTATCGACTAAAAGCTCATAATGGAATATATAAACATAGCAATCCAGTTACTCAGTAATTATACAATATAAATATGTTCAATATAAACTCACAAATTTGGGATTCACCAACCCTTTCATCCTCATTGTAATATACGAAAACTAGCGAAATAGACATTCAGAGTCTGGTGATTTATTCATTAAGAAGTCAAGCGATGTTTTTTCGGCTGTCATAAAATAAATGGACCGCAAATTTTATAACATAACTGATTAAGTTATGATAATATATTATTAGTTTCTTAAAACACAATCAATTAATGCATTCACTTACAATCATCTACACATTGAGAAGCAGTGGTACTCACTCATAGCGAGCGATCGACAATATGTGTAGAAATTTTATGAAGTAGACAAAATAACTGGCTGATTGGCACATACCAATAAGGTTGGTGTATCCTGGCACTGGTTCGGCTTTCGTTAGCACCCAAGTATGCACACCAGAAAACAATCGTTTCTTGTAATCTTCCATACTACATAAGCAGTTTGATTTAAGTCATAAATATCGTGACGGTGTGATGGTAATTTACTGACTAATTATTACATATAAAATGAAATTACTGAGGGTCATTGGTCACCTTGCATAGGATTTTTCGACAGTTTTTTCTTTATTTTCCTTTGTATTAAACATTTCTTCATACATACTCAAGGGCAATCATTTACTACTATTTTAAAATAATCCCCATGTTTTCGATTTTCCTAAAAAAGACATCTACAATAAATAACTTATCAGGATAATATATCCATTTCAGCACAGTTAAATAAGATGGTTTGTATTTCCAAGCAGTGAATACAAATTTGAATGGTGCACGTGGTTTCAGAAAAACTGCTTCAATATTCGTATTTGGTGGTACATACAATTTCCAACCAGGCATTGACTCGAGAACGTTTAGACAAGACCGAGTTCCCACCATAGGCGAGCTGCTGTATAAGTCGGAAAATAAGGATACATAAAATGGGAATAAAAGAGTGAATAAATGACGTAAATAATAATAATGTGAATCGTTTGATTATTGATCGAAGGAAGACAAGTATTTTCCATCAATATCGACATTTCATCATATTTGTGTGTGGGCTGTGATACTACCCGGGTGCCCAAACCGAAGCAGGTGCTTTCCTTAGGGGGCCACACCCCGAGCCCTCGACCTGAAGGTCTGATCCACAAGGCATTGGAGCACCGTGAGGAAATGAAGTCCCATGGCAGCCGGTGACCAACGATTGGTTCATACGCCATTTGTTCCTTCAAGATACTGGAGCCCATGTGCACCATTGGTTTGGAATCCGGTTAAAGCGCCGAACATTCGCTTTTCGTCCCCTCATTTTTGTAAACAACACCCCTGTAACGAGAAGGCAGTGAGTAGGACTTCCCTGGAAGAGGCTGTATACGCGTGGCTGTGTGAGAGCATTTCGAGAGGGAGGGCGAGCCCATCCCACTCTCGGCCATACCAGGGCATCCAAGGGCTTGAACTGGTTGGAAAAGGCGAAGAGGTGGTCAGTGTATGACATGGTGTCGTAGTATGGAAGAAAGCTGCAAAGGGCTGGCTTCCATTGGCCCTTCACGACTCCCTGGCTGGGGTCCGAGGGGTGGTATGACACAGTGGCTAGAGACGTTATCAGATACGGCTCAGAATGGAAGCCAGTGGCGATCCTGCTGTAACCTTCTTTTACTTTCTTCATAAAAAGTGGTTGTGTCTCCCTCACCTGAGAGATTTCTTCTGATTGTACCTTTCCGTTTCCCCCATTATTATTATTATTATTACACAACCTTACACTAATCTGTTCGTTATTGTTCTTTTTTTTACGCTCCTTACCTTCTGTTTTCTCTTCGAATTCGTTGTTTTGTGTGGCACATATATATTTGGTGCCCTCTTGTACCAATATTTTTGTGTTCAAAAATATTAATAAATAATAATAAGAAGACAAATTGCTGTTTATCATTACTTGAAAATGATCATGATTCTTTGTGATTGTATGACTCATGTATATGTTAAAGGTGAATCAGAAAATAATCTCCAAGTGGCAGATGCAAGTTGAACAGAGGAAATGAGAATAAAGCACAGACAGTAATTGTATTATTACATCCTACAGAAGCCAGCTAAAGCTGTGACCTATATTCTTTCACACCGATAAAGATCTATTTAGTGTGGATATTTTAAGAAATCAGTTCACTTTGATTATAAAAGTACGATCATGCATTGATTACATTTAGAAAGCGGCTTTGTTTAGAGTTGGGAACAAATAATTGAATTGTTCTAAACTTGTATGATTATGAACAGAATAGATCAATAATTGGGTTGAGAGTTCTTTCAGCAAGACTATTTTGTAAAAAATGAACAGCATATTTGATATTACTCTATAAACGACTCTTAACATTCAATTTACATTCACCGTTTAGTATAATAAATACTGGTTTGATGAATATCGCTAAACTGATTTGGTCGTAAAAACAATTTGTAACATAAATATTGCAGTTAACTTTGATTTCAGAATTGAACGAAATATAAATCGAGAATTAAATATTACTTTTAATAGTGACTATGCACATATAAATTTTCTAATTATTCATAGAAATCAAATTATGGTACTTGGTAAAACGCTTACAGCATGTCTATATGGGAATCTGAAACTCAGGAGTGATTAATTTTGTTCAAGACCAGATGGCTCCTGTTTTTGAGAAAGATTTGTTTGTTATTGTAGTTAGTATTATTTGCAGTATTTGTTAAGATGATACTGTTCGGTAACGTACACTTAGAGAAGTCAAACTCCTTCAACATAAACATCAATCTATTAGAATTTGAAATGATCCGAAAGTAATCAAATACAATGTCACCTGAATCACAAGTTCCTATGTCAGGCAAGCCCTGACGAACCACATGCTGTTCCAAGTTCAGGTGTAATCAGCCTAATGTTAATAAGTGAATTATTATTCTGTCAGTATAGGGTTGCTGAGATTGTTGATGTGATCGGTTCATCATCTAAATTATTTATCTGGCGAAGGTTGAATCCCAGTGTATCTGTGTTGATCACGGCAAATATCATTATGAAACGTCTAATCATAAAGCATATAACAGTTCGCATTTTCCTTCTCCACCGTAAGCATTAGTTGCCGAGCCGGACTGTACAACGCACTATACATCTTTTAAAAATAGGATATTCTACTTGATGATAATTTTCTTTCTCTTAAACGTTTTCAATTAACGCACTTGAAGACCTCGTCAATAATCAAACGTGATTAAAGTCTTTAGTAAAATCCTCGCTAACATAAGGTCAAGTACTTTAGGAGTTATTAAGTACTTTAATTACAATAAATTTTGACAATTATTAATTTCATAACAAAATAGGAAAAAAGTGAAACTCGAACATTACAAATCAATATTACTATCATTATTGTTATTATGAATCATAATAACATTCTGTAAAATATAGTGGTTTGAGCTTATATCTCGTGATAAAATCTTGTCGTTAAGTATGCAATCTTCCTTTAACGTGACCATAAAACGTTTACTTTTATAATAAAGATGTGATTCGTAGTCATTCTTAACTTATTGAAATGTCTGTCTCTATAGGCATTGTGTAAAGAACTATAAAGTGTAATAGAATTCAAATTACTGATTAATTATAAATTAGATATAAATGGTACATCTTAGCGTTATCCCAATTCGAAATTTTCTTTAACCCTTGATTGTTCTATCCAGTTGCTATGTTTATTGTGAACAAACAAACGTCTTTATCGGACAGAAATTTCTTCAGTCAGATGCGATTTAATTCACATGTATCTAATACACTTGTTCTTCATACCAAACCGAAACAAAAACCATCTTTTTGATCATAGCTGTCTTCATGACCTACCTCACCTATCGTGAAGAAACAGAGTAATCAGTGCTGAGGTATGAAAATGAATAATAGGTAAAGACGATAATTCCACCCCTCGAATTGTGACTGGGGGTTTATGACATGTAATACTTGACCGTCATCTACCTTGACGCGCATTGCTAACCGGTATAAAATTAAGCTGGAAGAATACTGAAGCAGCAAAGATAAGCCATATTATTAGTTCACCAAGTCACTAAATGTTAATCTGAGCCATATTAATGGACGCAAACTGGCTGGTTGGAAGATGCGCGACAACTCTAACTGGTGAAGTCGTTGGATGACATAACATCGAATTGGTCACAAAGGTTTAGATGGGCTAAATTTTTACGCTCCTTCAGATATTCATATTCAATATTCCTCTATACATACTTTTTCATTCCTCATTCTCCAAATATGTTCTTATTGTTTATTCTTTCTTACTATTATCGCTTTCATATTATTTATACTCTTATTAATTTAATCTCATAGACCTAATGTGGTATACCAACTACAGATAACGTACATTTTTGTCAGACAGTACCTTAATTACGCTTGACTAATTAGCATAACAATGATGCCATAAAATAAGCATTATAAGGACAGATCTGACGATTTATGAAAGATGATCTATTTGTTGGAACTTTACAATGTAATTGTATAGTTGATTTGAAATTTCTTTGAACAATCTATTATTTTATTATTAAGACCTACTCATTTAATACCAAACATATATAGTTCTCAATAAAATGAATATTATCATTATATACTTATTTGTATACCAAGTTTGATAAACAAAACAAAACAATTTATTCAACGCTACTGACAATCGTAACTAATGGTTGGAGACTCTTGGTGACATGGCTCAGAATCGATCACAATGGCGTCGGTGTATACACTCTCTGTCTTCCCTTAAATTAAGAGATTAAAATCGCTTCATATCTTTCGCTCTACGAACTAATTCTTTCTTCCTGTACTATATCCTTATTGCAATCTTTCTTTTATATATTACCATCTCTGAATTAACTACTTTTATGAATCCGGTGTCCATCTTGTTGTGTTAATGAGGTATGGCAATTTGGACCGATGCATATATGTGCCTGGTCCTACGTTGTAGCTGACTGACTATTAAATATTAAACAATCTATATTATTATATAATGAATAAATCAAATAGTTTTACATTACAATCACAGATAAGAAATAACAATAAATAATAGGAAATATGAAGAATTCCAGTTAATAGCAAGAATAAGTTAGTTGGAAAACATTTAACCATTGTGCTTTGTGGTATAAATTATGCAGAGGAGAATTAAATTTAAAAGGGAGAAACATGTTTTGGCACTCATCAATTTAATTGATTGAATTGAATGTTATCAAATTAAATGAAAAAAAACAAAAAGAAAATAATAATAATAAAACAATAATTTTAACTTAACAAAAAATCTACAGTTTTCTCTCGAAGAACTAATGATTGCACAACACATTTCATTTTGAGCAGATGTGATATTGGCACATCAATTTGATGATGATCTGTGTAGATAAATTTTTATTTACACAATGTAAATAGAGTAATAATAATAATAAATTACTGGTGAAATCTCGCTACTATAATTGAACAGTTAAAATATTGATGATAGAAGTTAGTTCAAAGTAAACACACCTATTCATATAGGTGGTAATAATGAAATGAATAGATTTAAAATATGTTGAATTAATCTTTTCTAGGGGAAAAAAATGGAACACTTCAAAAAAATCACATGGAAACGTGTTTATTAGGAATGTAGGCACAAAGTATAAAACATAATACATCTCAAAAGAGACATTGTAATTAATTTTAAGAGAAAAATTATGTACAGAAATAATATAGACATACATTGGGGAATGTATATACATATATATAATGTTTGATAAATTGGTTAAATTTCATTGTAAGAAATGCAATCCTTCCATTTTGTAGCTTTCTTGTTTCTTCTAATCATACACTTTTACAAAGTATTAAAAATGGAATCATTTGATATGAAAAGTTATTTGCACTAAATATAACATCTAGAATTATATATTACTCTGATAAACAAGGGTATAGACAGGCTAATAGACAATAATATACAGATAGAGAGGCAAACGAAACTTTGATATAAAACTCAACTGATATTCACGTTTAAGTAATAAAGATAGCCGATAGAAATCTCAGATGAAAAAAAAACTGATTTTTTCCAACATAAATATTTAAGTTATTAAGAAAAACAAGGAATAAAATTGAGTATTGGACATGAACGATTTATTTGTAGAAAAACATTGGAAAAATGAGTTGAATTTATCAATCAAAATGAATTAAAGTATGATAACTCTACAATTATTGGGGAAAATTATAGTTACGAAAGCTCCTATGCTTTAGGTCAATAATAAGAGCATTTTTCAAAACACATAGCGTATGTTGGGCGTGGATATAAAGATAGTTAAAAAATTTTCCTCTTTTATAATTTTTCGATTACAAACTTATATTATGACAGTATTACAATTGATTCAAAAGAGTATTGGATTCAATAATTGGTAAAACAAATATTTCACAAACTAGCTATTTGTGACTATAACTCATTACTGTTACTACTGACACCATTGTTATTGATTCCATTATTATTATCAAGGATATTAGTATAATTATCAATATGTGTATTAACCTGAATTGCTTCATTATTGGATCTGTTGAGTTTTACATTCACTTTATTGATAAAGTTGGTGGGAGGGAAATTATCAATAATGCTACTGCTTAGTATATCGTTTATGTTACCAGAATTAACTTGGAAAGGAATGTTTCTATTATCATTACTATTATCATGGATGACAGGTGATACTCCCATCGTTGTGTATGAAAACAAATGAGTTTCCGGCTGAGAATTATTGATAATTTCATCATTTAAACAATCAAACCTATTTTCATCACGAAATTCATCTAAAACTCTGTTTGTATCTTGCATGTGAATATTTTCTGAAACTGTACGCCTTTTGAATACTTTCTGCACATCTATTGATGTACCACAAAACACAGGTTTATAATTATAAGATGCAACGTCCGTATTTATTTTCATGAAATCACCATTGGTATAATGATTGATAACTGTACTATTAGACGATAAACGTTGAGTTAATCCACCAAAATTAATACGATAAGTGTAATTACCCCATTTAATGCGCCATGGATTAGATAGGGCAGTAATAAAAACAACATAGACTAGTAATTCACGACTAATCCAAGCTAGTAGAAATTTCGCAAATGAAAATGGAAGTTTTGAATTCTGTTAGTGAAAAACAAAAAATAAAACAACGAAGAAAAACATATAGGCAGAAAAAGATTTAAAAAAATAAAGGCAAAGTACCACAACGTAACAGAGAAATCAGTTTTCTGCAAAATACGAACTGACTAATTTACAGAATAAACATATCCACTTCGAATGGACCACAAGGCGGATAGTGGTCAGTCACTTATAAACACTTACCGTATCCATTAACTCCGACTGCAGCTCCTCTGGAGCTACTATTAGTCCCAAATTAGTTTAAAGAAGAGGATTATGAGTTGTGAGAAAGCAATTTCAACCTCGTTATAAAATTGCTAACAAGAGAACCGTATTGATTATATTTTGCTTCAAGCCGTTAGGTTTAAATGTTTTACATGGCAGAAAATAAAATATCAAATTAGAAACCTCAGCTTTAGAAATCCAACAACCTTTCAATCAAAAGGTGGTACATATACATGAAATAATCTCTATAGTTTTAAAATTTTAACTTATTTGATTCTATCACTTTTTTCAAATATTTAAACATGCAAAATATTGATATAAATTTATCCTACTTGATGCGTGCCATTACACTAAACAACTATTTTGTCCTATTTTGAAGTCATAAAGTTGTGTGCAACAGCGACCGCATATGGAACCGAAAGAAGAATTTATAATTTTGCGTTATATCGCGAAATGACTTATATTGGACACATAAAACATTGAATTCTATGTATATATGTATAAATGTAGTGAGTTCCCACTGAAACTTGAAGGTTCTGTTTTTAAATCCTGTAGGTGTTGAATACGAGCACTAATGTAGATCCTTAGATTAAGACACAATAGGTGATTAATTTAACCTCTTGTCTAGTGGATCAACAAATGATATCAGTAAAGAATCAAAATTATCATAAAATAGAGTTAGTGTATCAGAATGGGTGAAATCAACAAACCATTCCAGATAATTAGTTTGTAATCTGTAAATTAAGTCAAATTTAGCTGTTGTTAACTTTAATAATATCGATATCGGACGAAGAACTATGATCATCTAGTCTACTGAAATACTATCAATTCATTTTAGATAAAATCAATAGTAACCAGATTATTTAATTTAATTATGAGGATTAAAACTGTAGAGATAAATTTTTAAAAAAGTCCGTCGCTAAGTCATATTACTTTCCACGCAAATCGAAAATATTAACATGCACTTATCTTAAAAGTTAATCCATGATAAAATATTAAAATCTTTTTCAAAAAGCTTTGTACATGCTTAACTACAACAAAGTGAAACGTTTTTTTTGTTTCTAATTAGTTTTTACTCAAAAAGATGATCAAAGAACATAATGTAATAAACTATACTATAAAAGGGTGGAAGTGAAAATGAAACAAAATAAGCAGAGATGAATGATAACTAGCAGTGGAATCCAGGACGCGCGTTTCGTCCTATTTGGGACTAGTCAGCTGGATGTACAAATATCCCAGAGTTGATATTCACTCCAAGACTCCAATCCAGTACCATTCGTTTCAAACGCTACCACGTTATCCACTAAGCTGTTGAGTCAAGATAGCCACTAGCTTGTGCAATGGGCTGAAGTTTTAATTCATTTTTGTATTGTTTGAATCCATCTCTGCTTAAAATGCTTGTTATTTAAGACACTATCAAGGCGATCCGCACAGGATGCACATATACCAATTAGACACTGATCAATCGCATTCCTAAACATCAATGGGAAGATTGAAGCAACCAATACAGGAATGGAAATGAAATAGTTATTGAAAACAGATCATGAGACTTTTATGCTTAGCTAAACATGTACATACTAGAATTATGTGAATAAAATGGTTGTTATTTAAAGATTCTGTTCTGATATGTATTAAATGAAAATTTAAACAAGTTGAATACATTCCTGAAGAACGTATTCGACTTTCTGGTTCTTAAATGAGATCTTGCTTATGTGAAATGCACTTCTTACAGTGACAAATTATTTGGATAATAAAGATCGATATTATTTTGCTAATATTCGACTGACTAATTATGGACAATTTTAAATAAACCGGTATAATTTGAATATTTACTAACATGTAATTATTATTAAACTTTAAGTCATACATGATCTGTGAAAAAAAGGATACTGTGATGTATGCTACATATCCTGACAGTTATAAGTAGTATATAGCCGCAATCGAAAATTTAATATCTGTGAGAAGATTGGATTGGAGCGAGCAGAAATGAAATCGGAGAGCAATCAAAATAACAATACAATTAGAGGAACAATGGCGTAGGTAAAGTAAAACTCAGAAAATACTTACAAATGATGTAATTAATGTATGGTTTTCATATTTTACTAAACAATAAATTGGTTTTCCACACAGAAGTCTCGTTTAATACAATCAGTGTCGCAGCCAGTGTAATGTATTTTACTTGTGCTGATAGATATAAGTAGAATACATCATAATTTTATCTAGTTTCTGCAACAATTGAAGCCTGTGATCAAGTATTGAGTTATTAAATTTTTCAATAGTTGTCTCACGTGAACAATTAATCGAGAGCCGGATATAAACAGTGTTATTCAGTCTTGAGTGCTGTTAAAGGAATAAGGGCGATTATCGATTCCCGGTTGCCAGAATCGTGAAAGGGTTCTTTTAGAGGTACTTGAAAAGGAAGTTGGATCAGAGGTGATCTTAGTGACCTGGGAGCGTGACTGCAGTGCCCAAGAGACAAGTGCTTGAGGTTGGTCACATACGACCTTTTTGTGGGTAGTTTTCGTGTTAGCTGCGTACTTGTTGAGACCTTACCGCCGGAGGCGGATATCCGTGGGATAAGGCGAGGTGTGCATTTTTTAGGTCGGCCTTTTCTAACCCCAGCCATCCTTGTGGGAAGACAGTATCGCTGTTATGCGCGTTGTCTGAAGGAAACACCTTACTGCTGTCACACCTCTATACAGTCAGCAGTACAACTCCACCCTCAGAACTTGGGGTTTGCTGTTTTTTTCTCTTACCGTTCTTCAACTGATCTGTCTGGCATGGTAGGACCTTGAAGAACGATTGTTCCAGCCAGTATAGCTCGATTGGTTTATCACGATAGGCAAATTCGACCACCACGTCAAGGTAGCAACAACAGTCGGGACAGTGTTATTAGAAAGTAAGCAAAGTAATATAGGATAAAACATTTAGCAGAGTCAATCCTTCAATAAGATAATAAAATATATTTCCACCTTCGTATCAAATTAATATAATCGAATTCAATTCATTGGAAAATCAGTTAACTGTGTTTTTTTTGAAGAAAATTTTATTGATACCTCAATAATGAACAAAACTAGAGTACTGTGATTTCGTTGTTATACTGAAAGTATAGGATTAAACCAAGAAATTGTCTGAAAAAAACGTGATTATCTACAAACACGGAAGGACAAAAAAACAAACAGAATAAACCTTTTATGAGACAAGACTACAAAAATTCACAAAGAATAAAATTATCGCTACAGCTGAAATTTTGAGATAAACAGTTGATTTTTACAGGGTAATAAATTAGGCTATGAATAATATCGAATGAAGACACGACAGCCACAATCAAAGCAGTTATTGAATATTACCAAATTTATTCGAGAATCACAATAAACAAACTTAAAGAGCATCACTAATATCAAAAATATTGTGAAATGAAACTGATATACGGATTATTTCAAATGCAAAGCTGTTTTTAATGTTATGTAATTCATTATAGAATATAAATCGGTGAAAAAACATACGTATTCACTATGTCATAGATTCTTTGAAAGGAGAATTGAAATACTTCAGTTTTGCATCGCTTTTTGGAGAATCGTATTATTAATTTTGTTTAAACAATTAAAAACACTGGTGATTTTCAAAATCAGTAGTCGCTGAGAATACTTGAAGATATATTCAGTTACTAAATACACATTTATGTACATACGTAAAGTCTTTTAGGATGAATAAGTAAAGATACGATTTTCAATCAAAGCTTCATAATGAAACGATACATCATTCTATTACGGTGTATGCTACTTGTGCTAAGAGACATAAGTAGTATGTAGAAGCAATCGAAAGTGGAACGCCTGCCAGCAGAAGATTTGTAAGGATTGGATTGACGTGAACGGGAAGGTAAAAATAGAGCTATTGTAATAAAACCAGAATTCAAAGAATCATGAAGTACATCAAAAACGAATGAAGGAAGATGTTCAAATAATGTATTTAATGTATGGTTTTCATATTTTATGAAAGCACCCTGTAATTTTGCACTAAACAGTAAATTGGTTTACCCCACCTGAGTTTACGTTTATTACACTATGAAAAAATTGGTAGAGTGTTATAGAATAATAAGTAGATATTTCACATGTGTCAGTCTGCAATTCGTATAGTAGGACATCAAGATATCACAATATTATAAACAACTTAAATCTTCCTTTCTTTTAATATTGTTTTGAACTTAAGGAACTTAAAGACTTGTTTTGGGTCTTGATCAAAACTGTAATATTTCGAGTGTAAAATATTTCCAAACATTTGTTATTCTTGTTCCTACATCTATAAAATTTGAATTTTTTACTATAAGGTGCACACTACATACTTCCTTATCGAATTATATGCACATTGTATGCTGGAGCGGCGACTCAATAGTTAAGATATTCAACTTTCACCATATGAGTTCCAGGTTTGAACCTCACTACATCAATGTCACTAGTCATCAAATTTAAAGTATGATACGAAGCTGAGTACATTAGCATGCATCTGGTAAATGAGTGTGATATGATGGGATTAGAAAGCAAAATTACATTCTTTTACTCATTGTAATTTTTGTTCAACAGTACTTCAGTTTCATTAATTCAGTGTGATAATTACTCAGTGTAGTATTTGTTTTGTTTTTCCAGTATAATAATTTATCCGTTATAACACTAATTTATATGAGTGTAATCTTCATTTAAGATACAATATTCTTGTATTAAATTAATATGGACGATGCACAGCATGACACGCAGCATATGATTTGTTACAACTCTAAGTAATTTTCAATATATGTGATTTCATCATAATAATTAATCAAATGGGTTTACAATCAATGTATAAACGAGTGCATTTTCGACTAGGGTCGCTGCAGTGTTTTGAGGTTAATAAATCTTCACTTGTACCAGTCTTGTTGTTCCTACTTTGAGTCGTGGGAATTGAAGTGGTTCCTCATTTTACAAGTATAAGTAATAAGAGATTCCGACATAACAAATAGCGACGACCATCTATAACAATTGGTGAGGCAGTCATAACAGAGTGAAATAAAAGAAATACACATTATAATTCAACAATTTGCAGTTGAAATTCCAAACTTATATACGCATGACAGTTAAATATTGAAATCAAAAGCTTGTTAATTAAACCGTAGTATCCTTGCAAGAAATCTAGTTTTTATAAGTCTTCATCACTTACTTGTATACAACGTAATAATGTATAATCCAATAGTATCCAAAGTGTAAAATGCATCATAATTAAATAAATAATTTGAATATCAAATAAATAATGCATAGTTAATGCAAATAATAAACCAAGTGTAATTGATTCACATAATGGTTCCAATACACCTGAAACTAATGGCAACATATTCAATCGTAGCCGAAGCCAACGAACCATTCGCCTGATATAATTTACTAATGTACTATTACTAACATTTTGAATAACTGGATAAGATGACAATACTATCCGATAACCTCTAGAAAAAACAAACAAACACGAAATATAAAGGATGAATGTAAAAAGAATATTAAGAAACTATATAGATGTTTCTATGTTTATGTACAGAATAAAAACATCATTAAAAAACAATCAACCGTAATAGTACATTGATCAACATTATACATAATCATTATTTACGCTACTGAACCACGTAATATACATTATGTTTTGTTTCTTTAGGCAACAGCATGTAAATTAAAACAAAAAACGAATTAATTTAACAAGTTTCAAGTCAATGGATGATTGAAGGGCGATACAGAAGTAGTTGAGTCTATGGTGAAAAAACTTTATGACCTTAATTTTTACAAAAATGTTAAAATGGAACATATTGTATGGCAATGATTTCCTAAAAATTAATAAGCCCAAGCAAAAACATGTATAAATAGATTAAGAAACTATATGAGATTTTTTGTTACTGTATAAAACAAATAAATACGTGATGAAATGTGAAGAGTTCTGTCAAAAGAAGTGCAATCTAGTAGAGAAAAAACAATCAACTAGATAACCGAGAAAATCAAAGTTGATGAAAACGATCTTGGAAAATCAAATATATACTTATATCTTTTTGTTTACTTGCTATTGTTGGGACGGTCTTAGACTTTCACGACGGAGCCTTCAGGGGCTCTGAAGAAACCTAATAAGAACCTAATGGAGCTTTCAAGAATATCAACGTGACATGCTATTATTGGACGGTAGCATAACGTGCCTCCTTGAGGATTGGCTAAATTATAAGGATATTATAACCAACGCTAATAACTGTAAATACACATGCTTTCTATACATTTTTGATTCTTACCCAACAATCACTTCACCTTCTTTCTTCTGTCTTCGGATTTTTGACTATGGGGTTCTATACGTTTGAGTACTGTTAGTTGTGTATCATATTTTGCTTTAATCAAGTAGAGGACGTAACAGCTATCTTGCATAAGTTTGAAACAATTTACAGTAAATGGTTAACTTCATCAAAAGATGTCGTTTCTCAAATCTGTGTAGTAGTGTTTTTCTTCAAAATATCATTGTGATACACCATATTCTCTCTCTTTACACAAATACTATGACTGTCTGAAATTTTCGTTGCAATAACGCATATTTGAAACATTCCAACTTGATGAAATACTAAAGAGTTTCAGTCAAATACCAACAACGTTTCACTACCCTCTTAAACAATGTATTTGTGAATATTTCTTCATCACTTACAATGTTTTCTAGGATAGTTCATTAGATTCTATAAAATCGAAAGTTTATCAATGTTTATCCATGATATTTCTATCGTTCATCGAACTAGGAAGAATGAGTTAGCAGTCAGTGATATATATATACATATATTCTTACCAAGAATACATGTTACTACTGTTAGCGGTGTATCGTCATTTACATTTGCATTGACGTAAAGCGTTATCATATTCCAAAAAAATGGAAAAATATTTCCTTTTAATTAGTCAATACATGGTCATTTTTATTAACAGTTCATCAACTATAATTATTCCCAAGCAATCAATAAAATTAATTTACAATTATATATTGTATTTGTTTCTTCATTATATTATCTTTATCAAACTAAGGGAATTCTTTATTTTTCCATTACAATAGCTAAGTATATAATGAATAGAATGTATTGCTTAATTTATTCAACAATACGTTTTGAATATTTTTATAATGACTTTAAATAACAATCTAATGATTTTATATTTAATTGTAAGAAACATTCAGTTTACAATTTCTTTTACAATATTATAATCTTAATGTTTGAATTTATGAGTCGATCTAAGCTAGACCACCATTGAAAACCTGAAAGCACTGAATAGCCGTGTCGTCCCAGAATGAGACTCTTCAGCAGAGCGCATTAACGATTCCACACGCTGAAGTTGAACTCAGGACCTTCGGTTTCGCAAGTGAACGCTTAACGTCTTGACCACTGAGCTGGCATCCAACAGTGTTAGTATCTAACTGTAATCAATCCATATTCATTCTAATATTCTCCCAAATATTTATCAAATTATTCAGTATCTATTAAACTATGCAATTGTAGTGGAAACATAATGACATTTATTTGGAAAATTATTACATTTTTAAATAAAACTGAAATTTGATCAAAACATTATTCTTAGCTTTGCGATAATCCTGGTTTATGTGTATCGTGTCAAGCACTTAATGATAAAATCATCTTGATGTAACGTATAACATAGAACACTATAGTCATTACTAAATTCTTTCAACATGAATGGTGTTGTTCAAAAGAGATTGTTTCAAGAAACAAAAAGCAAGTTCAATCGTTTTATCAATAGTAAAAACTCAAAAATCTAAATAGAATTTTCTGAATTATTCCAATTATAAGTTCAGTGACTAAACCCTAAATAAATGTAATTATGCGATATTTTATAATTATACCTCATTATCCAAAGTAATGTAAGTGAAGTGAGATTCAAATTCTTATCTGCAACTGATTACATAATTTCCCATTAACATATTAACATTTTAATGATACCGCTTATGCAAAAACTAGTTATAATATGCAGTTATTCATCTCACTGTCTTGAAGCAAAATTAAAAGTTGTAGCATAAAATGTTAGAAGATGAGTTCTTGACCTATTAAGCAACTATGAATATTTTGTTAAGTCAATCAACATGAAGAAATACGAAATAACTATTACTAAAACGAAATATATACACGTTTATTATTTACGGACAAACTATACTCAAATAAGTTAGTGTATTCAAGATCAAAAGTTTCAGCTCATAAACCATATTCTTCAATTTATTATTTTAGGCATCTGTAAACAAATGTAAATAAGCAACCGGTAATTTTAGAAACAGAAAACACAACTTTCTGAACACCTTTTATTATTCTATGTGTAAAAGAGATCATTCTTAAGCAAACAATGCTGGAAACATATTTCACGCTATGAATATTTATCATCAAAACAGATTTTGGCAGTCATTTAACAAATGAAAGAAAATACAAACTCTATTTAATTAAGCATACGCACATGCAATGTTTCAACACAATTTATGACATTTACAAGAATTAAGATACATAGTTGGAGTGTAAAATCTAAGTTTTCATGATTCGAAAAGTTATCCATGAGAGGAATAATCCGTTTCCTTTGGGATTACTTACGAGACGCAAACGGTTTTTAAAGGGCTTTCTATATAGTTACCACATTGTTTGCAGTTGAAAACGTTGATACAGTGACCCAAATGAATCATTAGTAAGTTAAACACAATGTGTGTCCTGGATAAATGCTTATTAACCAAATTCCTTACATTTCATATCAATACATTGAGAGAGAGCCACTGAGATAGAACGGGAAAAAAAGAGGAAGAAGCCTATGATTTGGTAAATGCGGCTGAAACATGTTTTATACTTTCACAGCCACAGAGCAATAAATACCACACTAATGCAAAGTATACTCACGATATGAAAGACTGATGGATTACAGTTGTTTTTAGTGAGTGTTATGACAGAATAATTATATCAATAATATGTGATAATGCCCTGACATCAAGAAATAATGATAATAACATATTGAAATACTAGGAATTATATGCTTTTGATGTGATGTATATTAATGGATTTATGTTATGTACTGTTTCCCCAAACAATGTGTTTATATGGCTCTAAAGGATCATCCAACCAATATTAGTGCAAATCTTTTAGAGATAAACAGACTGAAGAATACATTCTTATGATTTACATTTTTTTAAAATTCAGAATCCAGCAACAAGTTGTATTAGATTACTTTAAATCTTAGCAAGACAACGCTTATTCACCATGTGTGGTAACTGTGAAAAAACCCTTTTATCCAAGATACAAAAGGGATAAAAATAACGATAAGCTTCATCCACTGCATACATATTGATAACGTAAAGAGAATAATAGCAATATACGCAATGGAGTCTGCTAATGGACTTACAATAGCAAGTATATGTACAGTTTATCTAAATAACAAATACGTTTTGATGGCTTAAATGATTTCAATGGTTGTCATCATGAGTCAATTGAAGCTAGACCACCATGGAAAATCTGGAAGCACTGGACGGCCGTTTCGTCCTGTCGTGGGGCTCCTCAGCAGTGCGCATCTACGACCTACTGGTCTCGAGCGCGAGCACATAGCCACTAGACCACTGAGCCAGCATCCAACGGTGTTAATGTTTAACTTCAACTAAATGGTTTCATTAAATAATAAGATGACTAAGAAGACTGAACATATAAATAGCTCACGAACTGATGTTATCAAGTACATAATTATACAGCAATAGATTGACTAGCAATTCAAGGTGAAAAGAGCTCAATAAAAATAAAGGAATGATCTTGAAGATGAGTAGTACTCAACTAAATATTATCGAATTAAGGTCACCCCAGAACTTTTAAAGATATTGTCCATTTGTGATCGCAGATTCGATTACTGCTCTTTCAGCAAGGCATAGTAAATCTGATTTGGTCTACTTATTGATCAATTCGACAAGTTACGCAATGTTCAAGTTATTTCCATTATCTAACAGGTGATGAAAAACTGAAATGTCGAATAATTGTTGCTTGATAGTCAGTTTTAATTCACCTAAAACCAGAGAAAGACTAGTCCAACTCTTCGACCAATAAGTTGGGACTAAAAGTAACAAGTTATAAAGTAGTTCCAACTGATAAATTTATAAGTTTACTTGCTTTTAAGACAGTAAATCATAGAATTAAAGAGGGTCATTATTAAATAATTCTAGGATAAAATTAAAAAAAAATAGTTATTTCAACCAATTACGAATATTTATTAAAACGTTTCACTACAAACTTAAGCATTAATATTAAACTAATAAATATACGATAATAACGTGATTAATTATCGTTAATGAGTACATTGTATATATATATATACGCCAACTACTCACTTCTGACACAATGCAGCACTCAAAAAATAATCTTCAGCCAAATACTTCCCAAAATAGGCTAATCCACCAACTTCATTCAACATTGATTTTTTGACAATATACGACATACCGGTAAAACATGTCACGCCTAATTGATTCAAAGCAGTATAACTACGAGCCAAATAACACCCAAATGTAACCTAAAAGGTTAAAAAGAAATATCATTTATGAAAGCATTTCGTGGTCAGGATTTTAAATTGAATAGTGAACATTCTATAAAAATACACTGGTGATTTCGACACAAACAACTAATTTGTATTCATAGAAATGTTGGATTAGGACATATACATACTGTGCTAGGTTAAAACGTTCAAGCATACTGAAAACAATAGAATTTTTGTTGATCCTGTGTGTAGAAACCATGGAATCACCAACAGTTTAAAAAATGTATTGCAAATGAATCGGAAAGCAATTTTACACCCTCTATATTGCTTTCGGTGTACAATAATAATTAGAGCAAAACGATTAACATCTTATAAATGTCACTTTGTATATATATATATATATATATATATATATATATATATATATATATATGGAAGCAAGAACTGAAACAGTAGTTCCCTTTAAATTCCCTAGGATTTCCTAAAATTGACAAATGTCTTTCATACTACAGTCAAATAATAAATAACAGTCCTGAAAACTTTTAAAATAATGCAAATATAAAATCAAGTTCTTAATACTTATCTCAATCGGCCACTATCAAATAAGAGTTAAATAACCTCTGGAGCAGAAGAATAATCTAGTATCTTTGTTATTTTTTAATCTTTTAAATATATTTAACACAGATATAAACAAATTTCTCTCCAAAAGGTTTCATCCTGTTCAACGTTCCAACAGTTATTTCTTCCTATTGTAAACAATCATAGTTTGGTTTAAAAGAAATTGAGTGATGGCATACACATTTCAACCATTATGTTCAAAGTTCAAACTTCTTATATAAGCTAACCAGTAAAATCACAAATTCTCATACACATAGACATGAAAGAATAGATTAACACTGAGCGTATACAAACTAATATGTGTTCCAGTCATTTAATAAATTGAATTTTTATCTTCAATAAAATGCAAATATTGAAAATTATTCTAGTCATATAAATAATTCTAAAAATTATTATGAATATTTGAAATATGTAACTTTAAATGATAAATTACATTTGAAGCATCAACAAACCAGTAAATAGATAATATGTCAACCTATTTATTTTATATGTAAAGATAAACTATTCAATATCATTTATATTTTGTTTTATAATTCAAAATTCTTCATCTAATCAAATTGAAACAAGAATAAATAATCTAATGTTGAATATAAATAAACTGAAGAAAATCTTCAAAAAACAAGGACGAAACACATGTGTCGAGGATTTCATCACTATTAGCCATAATTTCATCTGACTAAAATTATTGAAAACTAATGTTTATAAAAATTAATAATAAGAATTGTATTATTGAACATTTTATATTGGATTACAGTAAACAATTCTTAAAACGAACTATGCGAAATATGTGAATATTCAAAAAAATAGGTATAAGGAAAAGACTTTATATTCATTGGATAATGTTTACAATCAGTCTTTGTTCTATGGCATTTCTTTTCACTTCATATCATGTTTAATGTAGGAATTAAACTGTAATCTTTTGAAGCTTCTTCAAACGACAAACGAAGAGAAAAACATCAGACGTTATAATGGTTCTTGATTTTTTCTATAATTAGGATCATAATAGATAAAAGTTTCGGAAAGATGACAAAATACCATCTTTTATTGGCTTTCATTCTACATTTATCTCTAGGCTGATAGATAAGATAAACGAATTTTTGAAACAATTATTGATTTACACACAAAATATTCGTTGAATAAGACTTGTCAAATACTCTGTAATGAAAAGTATTAATTTTAAAGAGAGCAAGAACAAAGGTTGGTGCAGAATAATATGAATTCATTTTATTTCGTTAGGTTCTCATCAGCTGCTTACAACCTAAAATATTTGAAATTCAACATTATAACAGATATTGACATACTTATACAACAGAGGGCGATGAAGGATGAATATATGTAACATAGTGTAGTAAAGATTTCGTTAGAGTTAATGAGGTCATAAAATTCTGTTTCGAATATATAGAGTTTGGGAGGGAAGATTCCAGAAAATTGAAATAGTGATTAGAAATCATGGAATTAAAACACATTAGACGATTATGTAATGAAGTAACTGAAAAGTATTAAAAGGTCACTTAGTATTAGGTGAACTTGGTTAGTTCTTATAATTTATTCCTTGTAGAAATAAAACAAAGTAGATTATGTGATAATTTTAAAATTTGTCAAGGTCATAAGTATGAATAGAGAACGATAGAAGAATAAGCAAAGTAAAACGCAAATTACGTGTCCTTTACTACTGAACAATTAACATGGATGAATTAATAAATGAGAAACACTTTAAGATTTAAGGTAAAACTGGAAAGATCAAATTATGTTAACATAAGGAAATATTGTTTCCAATCTCTTTTATAAATGAATTCTATTTAAAATTAGTGCATAGCAGAGTTATTGCTAAATATAACAAAATAAGATATTGACGAAAACAATGTTGTAGTATCCGTACCACTACGTTATGTGGCAATCCATCCTAATCAAATCGATAATGCAATTAATTAATATCAATGTTCAAATCCTAAAGATAACTAACACTGCTTAGACAAAATTTAAACGCTATAACTAACCAATTAAGCAGATACCATCAATTTCTGAGGGAAGTAAATGCTAGGTTTTAGAAGTACTGAGGAAAAAGAAGACAGAAGTATAGGAACATTCGTAATGGAATTGTTAAATTTATTACAACTCTTACGATAGATAATTCCGATATAACCCCTTATTGTCCAGTTAAGAAGAAAAGTGTTGCATTTTAGAGATTGTGTACTGTCATGTAATAACCAATAACTTAGACTGAATGAAACAATGCATATGAATTTTTTGAGATTTCTGTTAAACTGTAACTGAATAGGATTCACAACTGATAAGTCAATAACCAACTGCTTATTGTTTTAAGACTAACATTGTCATAAATAAAGACAGAACTTACTTTCTAAGTCACATGCTTTGTTAACAAATGTAAATGACTAACTTCGTAAAATACTGGTCCGCAAGTTGCACGTATTTCATTAAAATGAAATGCAATACAATATTTGTCAGACAAAAATTACAGTCATTTAGTAATAAGATCAAACGACATTTCTTAATTATTGAAACAGTGGACTTATGTCTAAATTTTAGTGCATGAAGGATAGATTGTGTTGTAATTACTGAAAAAATATTGAATAATTAAGGACATAATTTCCATTTCTATCATTTTATATATATAGATAAATAGTTCCAAAACTTTTAAGCTTTTGTCGACATTATCATACCGTTAGCCAAAAAGACCATATGATCTAAAAAACTCTAAGTTCGATTCCTTAGGAAGAGGTTATCACCGTGTACTACTGAAGAATCCCATATTAAGAAAAAAACAGGTGTCCGATGTTCCGTGCTTCTCAATGGTGGTCTAGCTTTAATCATGAAATGATTTAGGCCATGAAGATTTAATAAAAATACAAAATTAAATTGAGATAATATGAAGTAACTGAAGATGGTCATTTTAGACAAAAGGTAACTTAATTCTATTCAAATCTAAGAATACTGCAGAAATCATTTAAAATATGAACAATATACCAATTCAAGAACAACCATAGATCAAATGAAATAAATGATTGATGGAAAATTTGAAATCATCCATTCTTACATTCATGAAAGTAAACGATTTCAATTCTAACATTTTTTTATACATAGAACATAGTGTTTTTATGATCCAAGTTAAAAACTCATCAAACTATCAATTTTACATTAAAGAAGATCTAGTTGACTTTCATTTAATTTATCATCTTATCTTATTGTTTCATTTACCTATTAGAATACAAATAGAAATGTTCACAAAAATAAATTAAAATATCTGCATCGAAATAGGTAATTATTTTTTATCTAGTACAAAACTATTATCAAAATTAAAATTCATTCCACAGTGTAAATGCTTATATTAAAAAATCCCACCAAAAATATGGTCGCACTCATTAAAACAAGAATATATTTAAAATTATAATAAAAACATATCTTAAACTACATTGGTTGAAATCATGAGTCAATTGAAGCTAGACCACCATGGAAAACCTGGAAGCACTGGACGGTCGTTTCGTTTTAGTATGGGATTCCTCAGCAATGAGCATCCACGATCCCGCACCCCGCGAGATTCGAACCCAGGACCCATCATCCTCGCGCCAGGCGCTTAACCAACCAGACCACTGAGCCGGCATCCAACGGTGTTATTGTCTAACTTCAACCAATCCACGAAGTTGCGCCACCGTACACTATTGTCTTCAGTGAGTTGATATCTCACAACAGACCTGGTTGAACTCCACTGGTAACGGTTTCTCACTAGAACTCCAGGAGTATCTCTTGAAGTCAGTCACTAATGAGCAGATGATTATTATCAGAAGGGGTTTTGTGGAGATTTTAAAAATTTCAGTGGTTGAAATCATGAGTCAATTGAAGCTAGACCACCATGAAAAACCTGAACGAAACGGCCGTCCAGTGCTTTCAGGTTTTCCATGGTGGTCTAGCTTCAATTGACTTATGATTTCAATCTGTGAAATTTTTAACATCTTCACAAAACCCCTTCTGATATCTTAAACTAACCAATTTAAAATCATAATACATAGACAAATAGTAAGTCAGTATCTACTGAATAGAATAACTTAAATAAAGGGAGGTTGAACCAAATCTGCACCATAATTATATATATACTCAAAGAGCCAGTTGATTTCACTTCTCCATTCAGTATTTATTTACAACAGATTGTATAAGATGATGACGATTAAAATGCATTACAAGGTGACATAATTATTTTTACAATAAAAACGAAAATATAATCACACGAAATTTGTAGTCAACTATGATAACTGAAAGAAATTAAGGATTATGAAACATGATATTATAACTTTAATCCTTTGTACTTTGACCTAATTCATTTTAGATATTAAATATAGTTAACATTTTACTCTAATATTATTATAGATTATATTCAATAAGAAATTATACAAATAACCTGATTCTAGAATGATTTCTTTTAATAAGATTAACACATTTGATAATAATTACTGTTGAACATTTAATTTGTAAAAACAAACAGACATGTTATGAAGATTATGGATTTAATTAATGCAAAAAGTAGAATCAGTGTATGTATGTGTGTGATTTATTACGCTTAAATTGACAACATTTACAAGAAATGAATTATTTCTTTTTGGTTAGCGTGAGAAAGAACAAACCAGCTTCCAACTGAAGAGGAAATTAGGGAAAGACGATGGAAATGGATAGGATATACATTACGCAACTCATCAAACTACGTCACGAGGCAAGCCCTAAGGTGGAATCCTGAAGGGAAACAGAAAAGAGGAACGCCAAAGAACATATTACATCGAGAAATAGAAGCAGATATAAAAAGGATAAATAACAACTGGAAAGAGTTGGATGGAAAGTGCAGGTTGGCGGCCTACGTTCCTCCACAAGGAGTATCAAGCGTAAGTAATTAACAAGAAATGGAATCATTTTAATGTAGGGACAATTTAAAGATGAACAGAAATGAAACGTGCAACTGAAATCAAATGAATGCTAACTTTAAACTGAATTAATAACACTCTTTGCAAAAGAATAACACTGAAAAAAAGTTAGTCAAACTACAAAATTCTACTGTTAACCACAAGGAAAAAAGAAATAATACTTCACCAATGATACTGTGTTGTATTGACAATAAATTCAAAATAAATCCTTTTTTGTTATATCGGCCATATGAACAAAAAACTTTTACAGTATAGAATCATACATAACAGTGTTTTGTTCCAATCTACTTCAAATTGGTTAAGTATAGAAAAAGAAAATAGAAACAAATTTTGACCTATGGAAAAATTGTTCTTTTAATTACTTAGCATATTGAAATCTAAATAGTGTTAACATATTATAGTCAGCTATATGATAAAACTAACATAATCTTCTAACCTAAGCGATGAGAAATACTTAATGCAATTAAAGGAGAAAGGTTTGTATGATGTAAGTTCTACGTGTATATTTCGGTCATAAACTAATCAAATTATGTTAAGAAAGATGAATAGTGATTGACAGTGTTTCGTCCTATTCGGGACTCGCCAATTGGAATTACCCAGATCCCCGAGTTATTGATCACCAGAGGATTAGATCCCGACCCCGTACACTTCAAACGTCATTGCGATATCCGCTTAGTTATTGAGTCCACATTGTTAATGGCTTGTACATTGTTTTTGTAATTGTTAGGGCTTCAACTGCTCAATATAACTTAAATCTGATTGTGATCATTTTAACCTATATTCCACGATAATCAACTGTGTCATCTACTTACTGTTTATTTACTGTACAATAACATGTGATATTACATAAATCCAAATAGTGTATTTTTCGAAATACACTGTAAAACGTTTACACCATGTCCGTTATTTATCATACATTAATCAGATTTGATATGATTTCCAATCACTGAATAGTTACAATGCAAAGATCAACAAGAAATTTCAAATACTTGAGTCACTTCGATCATCCGAAGATTTAAATCTGACCAGATGAGTTGAGTGTTAACAAATTTATGTTAATGATACACTGATCTTGATTGTATCATGTAAATCTTCATCATTAACTTATTTTATATAATGTACAAAATTCCTAGTACAAATGTTAATATATCAAGGGTATGCTAGTTAAAAGTGATATGCACAGAGAAGTATGCTTCATATATAAATTTGGAATTATAAAACAGTGCGCTGAGTTAATTTACATCCAGACAACTTCCTATGTATTTGAATGAACCAGATCCATTTTTAACATAACTAGCTAATTTGTACGAATATTCGTCAATATTAGACCGGAAAGTTTGACAAAAATTGAGCACCGAATATAGATATAACATTATTTGTGAGAATTGTGCCTGAAATAATCGCAGCGATTGCAATTTAAATAATTCTAACCTTTCGTCCAGCAAACTTGTCTGGACTTCTTCAGGGTGAAACTCAAAATCAAAATCACCAAAGAAATGCATAATGTTTAACAATAAAATCTTTGCTGCGTTTATTCAATCATATTTTGACGTTAACATTAGTAAGTAGGATAACATGAGTCAGTTATATATGGATCATGTGAAAAGTCTATAATGTGAAAATAAATAAATGAAATGTGCGTGTATGTGTAAGATCGAGTTATTAATAGTTGATATTAGGTGTTCGATTTTTTTGTTTGAAGTAAAAACAAAAGTGCAGGTTGAAATTGTTTATGAACCGTCGATGTGCATGTAAAATGAGAACCATCAAATACATAAATGTAATGCTAAGATAACCCAGATTAATTTCTGTCAGAATAACGATGTATGAGAAATAAACAGGTTGGATAGAGAAAAAGTCCAATCACTTGTTAACGAATACTTGTCAAGTAGTTGCTAGTTGAATACCATCCTTTTTGCTCAGACTCTCCTTATTCGCCCATATATACAGCGCTTCTGCTGTCAATACTTCTTTATGTGTACTAAAACCTATCAGAGGTATTTTGGTCCCTTTCATATTGATCTTGTGTCCTATTTACGACGTGTGTAGTGCTATCGCCGACCTATTCTCAAGTTTCCCCACATCAACCATGGATTTGGGACATTTTTCAAACATTCTTTGTGTTCCTTCAAGCTCACATTCAATTGCCGTTAAGTTTCTCCCATATACACTACATTACAATCATAACGGTTGAGCTTATAAACAATATTCTGTTGTTCTTCCTTTAGAAATCTACCCTTAAATTTCACTAATAGTGATTTTGTGGTTTCATAAGCCCGAAAATACACTCTTATATCATGTTTGTTTAGAATCTCCCTTATTCCTTCCGATGTTTCACTACGGTATGGGATGACCAGGGTGGACTTCCAATCTTTCGGTACACACTAATTTAGTTTTTTTTCCATTTATAATAATCTTATTTACAAATTCTTTGGGGCAGTTGTTATTCTCTAAGCGCAGACAAAATTTCATTCAATTCAACCTGTTGGTCTTCCTTATCTGTAACGAGATTACCACTTTTGTTAATTAAATTTTCTACCAGTTACTTTCGTACAACACTCATGAGTCCAACCGTAATCTAAGTATCTCTCAGAATGTGTTGAATTCTTGAATACATTTATTTTCAACTTATTATTACATCTTTGTTCAATCGAACAATCGAGAAACGCTTGTTTGTGGTCATTAGACTTTATTTCCTTTGTTAGCTTCATGCTCTCCGAAATGCTGTTTACATTTTCAAACAATTCTTTTAAACCATTCCGTTTAATGATTTCATTTAAAGATTGGTCTACAGTAGACAATAAAATGAAGGCTACCCTATTTACCTGCCCTTTATCAATGACATATTATAAACCTTTGTTGACAGAATAACTTTTTCAATGCTCGATTTATTTTAAATCAAAATGTTACACATCAAAGCTCAGTCTATTTTGATAAACCCGGTTACAATTGATCAATTTATTTAGTTAATATTGTAATGAATAACTTACAAAAGATTTCTGTCATTGAGGGAATGTCATTCTACATTTAAATTAATTATCTTCAATTATACTGTCATTTTAATTGTTATAGTAAGATTGTTCATTTGTTTTAAATAATCAATCGTTTATGATAATACGCATGTAGGTCAGTCTAGTTTACTTAGTTCATAAATCCGTGAAGACGTTTTAATCACACAGAATAAACTGTTTAAAGTTTATGTACAATATACATATTTAATTTGATTAGAGAAATGATTGAAGGGATTATTTATGACATACCTTTAGTGAAATTATTACTAAAGCTTCATATATTCATGCATTTGTATTCAAGTTAGAAAAGAATATGTATTTTCTAACTGTTGAATTAAGTCTATTGCTGTACAGAGATTTTTTTACATATATTTATAGGAGAGATATAAAATACTCAAAAAGAATGTTAGACACTGAACTGGTAATTGACTTATGAAAGCAATCTCCAGATTCTGACCGTTACATATTACAGAAAACAAATAAAAAAAACTCACACGCTCAACTAGACAGGATCTTATCAATGATTAAGATATAGGCATTTCAGAAAGATATCAGGCTTCCAGACTTTAAACTTGTTTCAGTAAAAACATTATACGGTGTAAAGCATGAATAAGTGGTAAATAGCATAGTCACTCAGTTAACTTTAAATAGCTAAGAACCTGACATAAATGTAGATCGCTTCAAGTTGAAATAATTTACATCAATAAAGAGAGAGAACATTCCTGAGATAAAGAGCATAGAAGTGAGGATAACAATAATAAGTCCTAATGGAAAACTATTCACGGAACATATGGTTTCACAGGAAAGTAATTATATTAACAAAAACATTGAGTAACTACCATATTCAAAAATCAGGAAACTAAAGAATGAATACATCTCAAATGCAATCGATCGTAAACAATGCAACAAAATATTTTTCATGATATACAACAAAAGCATTTCCTTCCCCTGGTTCTTGTATTTATCGATTCAAACAAACTAAATATACCTAATAAAAAGTTTAAGTACTCAAACATTCACTGAAATAAAATGGTAAGCAATGCGTAAATTGAATTGATTAAAACCAAACGATTCCAGAGAGATAAATAATTTTGATAAAAAATGAATCTGATGGGATATAAAATAATCGCAATGCAACACACTGTTACTAGCATTAATTAATGCTAAGAAAAAATGACGTTTGACACTTTCATCTTTGTAAAATGAATTGCGATGAAACTTTTTTAAAACGTTCCAAAAGAAAACATCTGCACTACCTTTTCAATAGCGGCTACAAAACCAGAATGATCGGCGAAAAATGGCAATTGATGAACAATGGCAACTGATGGATCATGAGCTTTATAGACGAAATCCCAAATGACCTCTGCGGATGCTATGAAAATTTCATATTAAAACAAAAATAATCGACTTACAATTATCTTAATATTTATTATAATAATCGTATTTACAATTCAAGTAAAAGGAAGGAAATTTGAAACCGAAAAAATCATATTTAGTAATACGACATCATGTTCAAAAGATAGTATGTAAGTCTAACATTATTATTATTGTCAGTATATGCTTGTGGAGGTTGCTGACCTTTGATTGAGATTATGAATCGATCAATGTTAGATTCGTTGAAGTCAGGGATTAACACCGTTCGATGCTAGCTCGGTGGTCTTGATGTTAAGAGCGCGCGCGCGAGACCGAAGGTCCTGCGCGCAGTATCGTGGATGCGCACTGCTCAAGAGTCCCATACTAGGACGAAACGAACGTCCAGTGCTTCCAGGTTTCCAATGGTGGTCTAACACTGATCGATTCATTATCTCAATCATTATTATTGTTCAAATGTCAGATTAAATTATTTCGATAAGGTAAATATTCCTAAACTATGTTTGAAAATATGCATGCTAAAAGTACAAAAAGTATCGTGTTTATGACAGAAGCTACCTTCACAAAATTAACCAATATACTGTTAATTAACACAATGCCAGTAGAATAAACGAATTTAAAGAACAATGAACATTATTGGAATACAACTTTTGTTCCCACTTAAAGCATAATGGGATACATATCTATTGTGAAAAAATTCCTCCCCTATCACAAAAAATTAGATTCGTATAGTTTATTTAAAAATCATGAAATAACTTGTTGTAGTGCAAGTTTACAGTAGGATGAATAGTAATGTACATGTTGGACATTTTTGCCGAATCTTGAAAAAACAAGTTATTCTATGGTTGTGAAATAGCCTATCGTCCTGAGACCTGGCTTCAGCTGTGATAAAATATTCGGAAAGATTGACTTTAGATTGAGAACATTGAACATACTTTTTAACGTCCAACAGTAATTGTATTTATTGACCTTTAGATGGCATTCAGCTTGGTTGATCGCGAGGTTCTGTGGCAAGGTCTGTCATTGAAATGTGCACCAAAGAAGTACATTAAACTTTTGAAGGCAGTCTACTCAAACACTATTGGTCAAGTCAAAGCTTATGGTAAATTGTCTTTAGAATTGAGATATTTGAGTAGCCTTCGTTAAGGATGCCTACTTTCTTCACTTTTATTAAACTATGTCACAGACATTCTTTCAAATATAAAGCTTTCACCGTCATACGTTTCAGGGATTGGTCTCCTAGCGAACTATTAACTTTTCGACTTACAATATGCAGATGATATAGTTCTATTTGGTGAAAACCCTAACAAAATACAGAGTCTTCTGGCCATCATAAGCAACAATCCAAACATGTTTGAAATCAGATTCTCTACCTCAAAACCCCATATTCTGCTTTAGGATTGGCTCGTGTCACCTCCTGAATTAATTGTAGGAGGTGAAGTAGTTGGACGTATCGACCACTCCAATTATCTTGACGATCTGATCAGTCCTGATGGTCTGCTATCTGGCGAAATCTCGGCATGGATTCAGAAGACTCGACTAACTTTTGCCAATATGCATCACTTGTGGCATAGGCAATATATCAGTCTGTCAACCAAAGTATGAGTTACTGCGCAGAATTTCACTAAAAAAATATTCCAACCTGTATGATCAGAAAGCCTATGATTTTATAGAACTTAATAAATATGATTTTGATCACTGAAACAGTCGAGCACTAGTAAGCAGTCCTACATTAGGACGAAACAACTCTCCAATGTTTTCTGGTTTTCAATCTTTGTTTAGTAAAAGTTAGTCTGTGATGGAAAACTGCAAAATCCAATAAACTCCTTAACTCTCTATACTAAGACAAAATAAATAGTCATTCTTGAAACATACATCAGAAATTAAAAATACAAACAAACATGCTTTGATCAATTCGATTACGCTACAGTACGACTAGGCAAGACTTTTGAAGTAATTCACTACATGTATTCGAAAAAAATACGTAACGAAATAATTTCCAACCGACAGTCCGTAGAGCTGATCATAACTTTCAAGATAAATTGAACGGTCATTTAACAAATGTCAAATAAATAACGGGAAACATGAAAAAATAGGGTGTACACGTCATACTACTCTTGAACTTATATTTACCAATTTGATGAATGACACATTAGTAGTATTATAAGTAATTCATGTACAGATTCATTTCTAGATAATTCTAAATGTTAATAAAAGAATATCTCACATAACCTACTTAAACCAGTTATAAAACAGCAAAGATCACCAGTAGCTGTCCTAATGTTGTTAAATATGCACGTGGCTAATTTATAAACTTAATTAGTCATAGAACCATTGGAATTAATGAATGAGACCGTTAATTTATTAAAATAAATTAAAACAATATCCTAAATTGACTTCCCAGCAAATAAATCTCACTGTCCAAAATGTAAGAAATTACAGTGAATTTACTGACATTGGTGAGTGTATGTACTTGACAGTTAATCTTTTTTAATTAATGATACAGTAATCGTATAAAAAGCATTTAACAACCTGAAAGGTGTTAAACTACAGTCGATGAAAACGTTTAAGTATGTAATCGATAAGTGAACGATTCGATACTAAATTCAAACCCCCTGGTTATCAAGTATAAAACTAAGAAATCAATAGAAGCTGGTAGTTTCTATTAAGCAACTACGTGATTGCAATAAGCTACCTAACTTATCCAAGGTGTTGTTGGAACTCCATAAGGTATTTTTTAATCTGACCACCAATCTAAACAACTCAATAATTGTTTTCTATTAAACTCCTACAGATACCCATTAAAAGTTCAAACACTACGATTATTTTAGCTCTCACCCACATAATAGTGTGCTGTAAGCTGTTTATGCGGATAGTTATAGGCAGTATGTAACAGGAATCGGGAGTAAACTGCCCACCAGCAGAAGATTGAAATAAAGAGAAAGAAAAAAAGAGGAAGAAGAAAAAAAGAAGGGAAGAAGGAGAAGGAGAGGAAAGAAAATAGAGGGCGATCGGAACAACAACAGGATTGGAAGAATGATGGACTGCGTAAAGGACAACTTAAGGAGGATATGCTCATGATGGACTTAATGTGTGATGGTCATATTTTCCAAAGACATTGTGTAATTTTGCGTAAAATGATAAATTGACTTACATCACCTGATTTTTCTATCACTACAATAGTATTTACAATTTCTAAAACCATTTTTTTCACTATGAGACACCAAACTAAATCAGTAAAACTACGTTTAAAGAAATATAAAAAGAAAATCAAACCAAACGGGTTAAATGTAATGTAGTAAATTAAACACTACAAACCGTAAATCTACCTTTAACTCGACTAGTGCTCACCCAAACAAGATTATATTTTGCAGCCTCGTAAGCAGGTACCATATTGTGTACCATTGGATTCACTACTCCGTCTCTACCTCCTGAAGAATTAAAACAGAGATTTATTTTCAAAAAGCAATCAAGATCATTTCTTAATGACTGAATGATTAAATCGTTACATGAAAAATTTTCCACATAAAATTTCACTAACCTAATTATAAATTATTAAGTCAAATTATGTAACTCAGGAATTCCAGTTGTGCAAATGAACGATTAATATCAATGATGATAGAAATGATATGTAGGATTTTAATTACAGGATTTACAAAACTAATTTGTAATCCCCAATTTACGCACGATGCAACAACGCGGTTAGATGAAGCTCAAATAAGATCGCATTTAAAATTATTCTAGTAGTTCATAGAGTTGAGTAGATAGCTAATCATATACAAACATGAAATTGAATCGTTACACAGTGACTGATTGTCGTGTAATTAGCAATATTTATAAAATAGCGAAGTTGTGAAACGTTTCATGTTAATGACAGTTTAACTTCGTTTCGCACTTCCTTTTGCGATGTGCGCTTGATTCAAGATTCTGTATTATGGTATACGTTCGAACGACATTTAAGCAATTGGTTGGATAAATATACCATTAGTTTAAACACGTTGGTTAAGTCAACATTCAACGAGTATTTAAGGCACTATTTTTCTTAATTAACAGTTCTATCAAGATATAATGTTATTGTATATCTTTACAGTTGATGGAAAAAACACTACTTCTTAACATACTTTCTCCTGTTTTCATAAAATAGCTACCTTTTATCATTGGAAAATAGGATCTCAAGGAGCGGAGCAGTTGGTGAATCGTCGACTTCACTCAGCACCCTGATAGGAACGTAAATTTCCAGAGCGGATACGAGAAACTAGTTAGCCTATTTGTGAGCTCCAGATATACTGAAGTAAAAAAAACTAATCACAAATAAATGTCTACCTTCAGCAGGAAGACTGATATTACCATTATGCTAGTTTTTATTTTAAAGATTAATGTGCGTGCACGAGCGTCTAATAAACAAAATTCATTAAAAATCTTATGAGTAGTAAAGTAACAAATACATCTTTTATAAGTAGTGTTGAGTTATTTTGATATGAGTGAAGCATAAAACGGATGGGCTTATCAGCATCATGAGAAAATAATGCTTTGTCAAATTCAGTCACTTTCAGTAACATGGATACAATTATGGTAGATCTTCTAATCATAAAGATAACTTTTCTAAGCTGAACCTATCTCATTATCACGATCAAGAAATAGATTCAACAAAAAACACTTTAGAAACTATCCACATATTAGTTCGAAGAACTGTGTTAATAGGAAACGTTTTATAAAAACAAAAAGTTATCCAGATCCTTTATAGTTATATACTACCGAAAAAACTGTACAGAGTAAATAAGAACTTTCATCTAAATTTGATCGAATAGTTTCACAGTATTTGGGCGCCGAGTTAATGTGGGACATTAAAGAGGTAGAATGTATTTGTAAAATCCTAGCGAAAACATTTGAAGTATATCAAACGTTTCGCCTAGCAATCTGGTCCAAGCTTTTTCAAGGAAATATAAACAAACATCAAAATTATCAAATTTAAATAGATGCTTAGTTCTCCAGTTTACTGTATACTGAATAGGTCATCTAATCAACGTTAACAATTCACTTGATATTGTTTTACTTGAATCTTCCGATTGAGGTTTAAGACTGCAATTGATCAGTCTGTTGTTGGCTTATGTGCATACTGTGTGTATGCCTCGATATTGCCTTAATTTACAAGCATTATAAGCAAAGATGCATAGTGGCTAGCAGTGGAATCCAGGACGCGCGTTTCGTCCTGTTTGGGACTCGTCAGCTGGATGTACCTGCATCTCAGAGTTGATGCCAATAAGAGACTGATCAATTTCAGTCCTAAAACATCAATGGGAAGATTCAAGTAAAACAATATCAAGTGAATTAAACTTCACCCCATTGCACAAGCAAGTGGCTATCAGGACTCAGTAGCTAAGTGAATAACGCGATGGCGTTTGAAGCCGACGGTACTGAGTTCGAGTCCCAGAGTGAACATCAACTCTGAGATGCAAGTACATCCAGCTGACGAGTCCCAAACAGGACGAAAGGCCTGTCCTGGATTCCACTGCTAGCCACTATCCATCTTTGCTTATAACGTTAACAATGTTTAAAGTAGATATTTGCATTATTGTATAAGAGACATATGATGTAAAACAAAAAGTGTTAAGATAACAGAACATTACTAAAACTATCTTGAATGAATTCATCTTGCATATTAAAAGTTAAGTATAAAAAGATTCTCATATTATTTAATAAATACCACTTAATACAGTCATTACTATTCTAGAAACATGAAGACATAAAATCACTTTACTTTCAGTAATCTAATTTATTTAAGACTAAATATTATAATTATAGTGGAAATCATTTTGTTGTTAGCTTTTCATTCTATTTTTTTCTTCTTTGTATGGTGATTTCCTAAAAAGAAAATTCTTCTCATTATGTAGTGTGTTTTAATCTCGTTGAATAATACATATGACCATAATAATAATAATATTAATATCACATTTTAGAAACATTTGGTAACTAAAATAAATAAAGCAGATGATGTTAGTTTTCGATATTATTTCATTCTAATGGATTTTATACACACCTATTTCTTTGTTTTTATTAAATATTTACATGTGACTTATAATTAAAGTAAATTTGACTATTTCCTTAACGTTCATAATATAGAATGATGACGCAATATGCACAGTATGCACATATGCCAATAACAGACTGATCAATTGTAGCCATAAACCTCAATGGGAAGATAGAAGCCAAACAATATCAAATGATTAGTTCCTTTGATAAACTTCGATAATACAATGAGAAGACGAATTTTATCAGAAAATTTATAAATGTTCTTAACAAGTATATGTGTGATCAGATTGTTCGAAATGTATTGTGCAAATATATCACATAATTCTGATAAACTTCTGAATATTTTGATAAACTTGTACTAGTGATTAATATTTGCTCTCAAATTTTTGAAGAAACACATAAACTTTCACACTATTTTCATCGGCTAACACTCCTGTCATTCAAAGTGATTAAATTTTATATAAAAAATATATAGTTAAAAACCGTTTCATATATTTCAATTGCTTTGATTGCTTCAATCAAGATACCATTTTACGAAATTTTATTTTGCTTATACTTATAACAGAAGTTAACTAAAACTGTCTTATTCTTGCAAAATATACCTAATATTTTCACTTTTAATCTTTTTATTTCAAATAGGCAACAGTAAACTACACGAAATCATGAAGAGAAATAATATGTTCATTGATACTTATCGAAAAAAACTTAACTGTAGTCATCCTACTCTCAGAATTTAACACTACTTCGTTGTATATCAGTCAGTAATATAAACTAACTTCACAAAATGTAAACCATTGGAGTAAACGATAGCCTTCCACTTGTTAATAAACATAATTCAAGATAGATTTTCAAAGGATGTAGTACGGAACTGCTGGATGTGTAATCAGCAAAACAGGGAGAATCATTAATTTTCAAAGATGATACTTGGCAATAACCTCACTTTGTGATGAACAGACGGGTCGAATAGGATGTTTAAATATCATATTATTACAGCTGCATAACATCAACTAAAAAATTACAAGAGACAAGGGACTGTGGAGAGATATTTTACCTTGATTTAGAATTTCTTAGTATTGAGTACTAAAAACTTGGGAGTAGAACCCAGAACATTCGGGTCTTAAGAAGAGTGCAATACACGTTCACTAACATGTCGGAATCTAATGATCTACAATCCAAACTTCACTTAATTTATAGTATAAAGTGGTTGTTGCCCAATGTTCATCAACAATGTTTATTTTACTTATGAAATGATTGATGTCGACCAGCCCCATATCTTCTCCCTTCAAATCTCCATGACATCATCAAAAAATGCAACCATTACTAAAAGAAAGGTTTTGTAGTAATATATCAGTCATTCTGAATTGATATCAATTAAAAAACTGTTAGTCTAAGAATTATAGTTCTCACTATAAAACCTAAGTGTTCCGAAAACTAGTTGCTAATGCAACTCTGTGGGTGCATACTTCTGAGAAGTCTAGTACTAGTACAACATCTTTAGACACTGCCTAGCAATTTTCAATAACTCTTAATTTACTACCCGTTTGTGATGAAAATCACCTTCAAATAGTCAAATAAATTCCTCTTTTAAAAAATATGGGACATTTCTGAAATACTATCAAATACACACTTACCAATAAATAATCTGCTATTTACATGAGGATATTGTTCACATAATGATTGTAATAAACTAATTACTGGATCATTTTCATTTTGTACACAAAATAACAGTTCAAACTAAAAACATATAGAAAAGAGAGTTATTTGAAAAGGTACAAATTACTCAGTACTATATTCCATGTACAATGTACTGTATAGTAATAATTTAATTAATAAATCGTAAATATTATCAGTTGCCAGAAAAATTGCGTTAAATTACAATCTGTTCGTTCTCCAATTCATAAAGTCCACTTGAATAGCAAGATGATGAAAGTACCTTTGATGAAACTATCAATCAAAATCAAATCACCATTTTTTATGTGAATTAATGATAATATACAAATATTCCTCTAGAATGAAACGAATTAAAAAACCGGATGAGTAAGAATTCGATATGGTTGCGAGCCATTCGTATATCACAAGAATCTGAAACTATGATTTAATTACCAAACGAAAGCAATCAGTTAATTACTCGGGGTAGCAGATTTTTAAATGCAATAAATGCGGTGATAAAGGTTTTAAGGAATACTACATATACTAATAAATCTATTTGTTCCCCAAACCGTTAGTCTAAGGGTGAGGATTATTGAGGGATAATTAAAATCTAGCTTGTCGGTCATTATGCTTATTTAGTTATTTAGTTGAGTGGTATAGTTCACATCATATGATAACGCAACAACCATTTAGTCAACAATCCAGTAAGGCAACTTTCATTACTGTCAAGTTTAAAAAAAATAGTCTGACCAATAAAAAAGATACGTGTTATATTATTATCTTAATGTTTACAGTGTAACAATCACTGTAGATATTACAATAAAGATAGCATAGAATATACTACCGAACGGTATAAGTAGCTGGCATCTGGAACTCATTGACAAGAAGAGAGTTAAGTAGTGAATGAAGAATCTTACTAATTTCTGCACCTAACAGCGCACATTCACAGTATGTAACGGGAGAATTGATTGGTCAAAACTCTATTTCTTACAATAATTTACCTTCATTTCGTAGATACATCATACTGATAAGAGTTAGCAAGAACAATCTGGCTTGATGGATTATCGTCTTTTGATATAAAAAACAAGATTTTTATTTGATTCATGTAGACAATAAAACAAGTATATTCCAGTTACAGAATGTGTGAAACCTCCAAACTACTAAAGATGCGACTTAAGTAACCATTGGGCGAAAACTCAGTAACGTTTAACAGAATAAAACAAAACGACAAAACAAATATACAATAATTATGGACTTGATCGTTTCTTTGCATATTTGAAGAAAATAAGAGGTTATTAAACCAATAAAACGACAAGAAAACTACAAACGATGCTCAAAAAAGTGTCTCAGAATGAGTGTAATCATATAAACTGTTATATCCTAGCGAAGATTAAATTACAAGTAACTTCTGAGACCTATTAATGGACTAATATTATATATATATATATATATATATATATATATATATATATATATATATATATATATATATATATATATATATATATATATTCTTGTGGTATAACTATTCAGTAATTAGATTATGTATATCTATATTCCCCTTATTACAAGCTTAATTTTGGCTTATAGATTATTATTATACGATTTACTGATCTTAAGTTATGTTCAGTTTTTTAATTATCGTCTCCCACGTTCACAGCCACTTTTTGGCTTTATTTTGTATAAATGCTATTTCCTATTATATGATGCGATGCGGTCTGTTTGGCTGGTATATAAACCAAGTATATCTGAAATAAATGATTCGCATAGCGGAAGCTGTTTTGGTGTTCTGGACTCAACGGGACGGGCTAGTGGAGCAAAGGACCAATAAGGACGCTAGGCTGATCAGACCGGTCGAACGTCATTGGTTTAGTACAGTACAAGAATGAATAACTCGTATTTCGATTGACGAACAAATTACGTGATAACTAGCCTCATTTAAAGTCACAACATAAACAAAGTTTAATTCAACAGATGTAACTTCTAGCATTCATAATCGGTGGACCTAAACAAAATTCCAAGCACTAATTAAGTAATAACGTCCTATAAAAAAAATCAGTCAGTCTAATTTCTAATATCTTTAGAATTACTTTATGATCAAAATAGTGAAGTGCCTAAAATTAATGGGTTTATAAATATTCCTTTTGTCGTAGTATGAACATTCTCTTAAATGTGTAACATATACTTCATTACAATAAATTATCTTCACCTACATAAAATACACTTTGTTTATAACCAGTTGGGTTGAAATGTTTCATCTAACTTTGTGAATTTTCAACAAACTTTTGCAAAACGTTTCTTTTTATCCTGAGAAACATGAAGTTGATGACACCAGATAAATTTAATTTCAAAGGAATGGTTTAACCGTCACGTATCTAATGCCTAAATTCTGAAGAAACATTGATAACTATACGATAAAGATAGTCTATATTTCTGTTTTAAACAATCGATACAATTCGCTAGAGTTCAATAAATTTTTATTTAACATAAACTCTTTTCTAATTATTAGTATGTGGTTGTGGAGATTTTTGAGTTCCAATTGAGATCATGAAACGATCGATGTTAGACCGCCATTGAAAAACTGAAGGCATTGGACACCTGTTCCGTCCTAGTATGGGACTTTTCAACAGTGCGCACCCACGATTCTGAAGACAGCCGCGCAATATTATGGATCGGTCTAAGTTTGGCATCAATACTGTTGGATGCTAGCTAGGTGGTATAGAGTTTAAGTGTTCGCGACCGAAGGTCCTGGAATCGAATACCTTCTTTCGGTATCTTTTCTAATTGTTCTGTTCCCCCTTAAGCTTCGCACCAAGTAAATATTTCTTCGGTACTAGAATTTGAGAAACTGATGCCTGGACGATATTTATACGAACACATGCGTATACACTATACTCCCTATTTTTTTCTGTGGAGAAAAGGAAAGTATGATGAAACAATTATTTTGATAAATACATACTTGAGAATAAAGTTACACTATGAATCACAATGAAACAATAAAGCAAACAATATTCAAGAATAGTCTAATGTTTATTGGCAAACGTAATACTGATATATGGAATTCGAAAGTAAACTTTGGTCGAAATAACGTTTCAAAAACCACAGATCCTACTTACTCGCTAAAACAAACCAAATTGTTTTATGGTGACAAATTTTCACTTGTGTTACAACTGGTTTGAAAGTTACTATTAGATACACAGATTTTATATCATAAAACAGATAAACTCTGATTTTCCGCAATTTAGATTTAGATTCAAAAAATCTGGTGAAATGCGTTTAATCTGTTCTTACTCAACCTATATACATGAAACTCATTTTAAAAGCTAAAATATAAATTGTACTAGCATTTTCGACTAACTAATCAATGTGCATAACATTACTTACTTACTTACTTACGCCTGTTACTCCTAATGGAGCATAGGCCGCCGACCAGCATAACATAATAAAGTGTAATTATCTCTATTTCATATATGTGTAAACTCAACCAAACCTACAAACAAAAAGCATTTTCATAATCTATGAAACGACAATGTGTACAATAAAGACAATTAGGTTCATTTAATCGACTGTACGTTAAATAACATCATATAACATACAAATAATTTATTGAAGAAAAAAAAGGCTGAAACGTAACTTATTTGCGAAAAAATAAATATATCTGATCAATCAATCAGTCAGTCAATAAGAACGTGGAACTTCGTACGTACGTACATCAGTTTGAGTTGCCACACCACATTAGCACAGAGATGCAGTGGTCGATTCAAATCCCATAGTGGTAGAGGCGGTAAGAGTATAAGCAGTAATCGGAAACATTAGGGTTTGAAGATGTTATTTAAAGAGTATAAACCAGTGAAACAAATTTGGAAAGAAAATAAAAAACATGAAGAATTCAGAAGATTAGAATTTGGGAGAACACAAAGAGTGAATGCACCTGCACCATTGCAAATGATTTTGAGCCATGTCATTCAAGGTCTCTAACCATCGGTTTCTATCATCTCGCGGGTCCCAACTAGGTAGTCTACACCTACCAACATGGCTCAGTCCACTTGTCAGTGACTTCATGGATTTGTGCCATATTTTGTTCTGGCCGCCCCTAGCTTTCTTCCAACCTTCTCCTACACCAGAAAACATCGCACGTCGGGGCAGTCGGTGTTTGGGCATATGTAACACGTGTTCCACCCATCTCCACTGAAATTTCATTACTTCATCAATTGATCAATCACAACAATTTTATACGAAATTTTCTATTAGAATTGAATGACCGAATTTAATGTAGCTGGACAAATTGATATAATTAGGATGAACTTCACATTTTCTAAATAAAATTTGTAGTTAGTCAGGTTATTCAGAGCTCTTTTTTAATCAAATAGTATTTTTGAAAATGAATTAAACTATCTAGTGAAACATCGGAATATAATCTTGTACATAACGTGTATTTATAGTTACCCAAATATTTATAGTTTATTTAAGTACAATGATTTTTCTAAGAAACTATATCAGATAGTATCGAACAACTGACAAACTATATACAATGAAGCAGTGGGCGTCTCTTAAATAAATCGCTTTATGATAAGCGTTCAAGTTACAAAATAAAAAAGCTACCTGAAACTATTTTTTACATAGGAATGTGGTTTTAGTGAAATTTCCTGCAGTTGACATAATTTTGGGAAATACATTTTAGACCGACTAAAAGTCAGTTTTGAAAGTTTTATGTATTATGGTTATTAACTTAAACTCAAATTTCGTTCGTTCAAGTCCTCAAAATTTATAAAACCGCATATAGCAAACAGGGACACAGGAAGAGAATAAAGACTAGGAAATGAAAAAACAAAGAAGAGAATAGTCATGAAAAACTAGCCATAGGAAAATCCTATGCCTAAAACAAAGGACAAAAAAATCAAAAACATATTGGAGTCATAGAATTTGATCCTTTTAATAATTTTATCCAGTATCACAAACTACTAGGTTCTGGCATCTCGTTAACTACAGAAACAAATAAGGCTGAAAAGTAATAAACGCTGAAATCTAAAAACATCCATTGCATATGAATTGACTGTTAAACAGGGCCATACAGTTGATATGTTGTAGAAAAACACAAGAGATGGAGTAATTTAACTAAATAGATCAAGTAAGAAAAACCTGATTGGCAGAATGTTTTGTGTATAAAGAAAAAATGTATAGGTTTGAAAGAAAAGGTGAATGGTGGTGGAAGGGACTTTGAACTACGGGTCATGTAAAAAAGTCAGCCTACATCATCCTGAGTTTCATCCCAACTATATTGCAATATCATGTGAACTTAACGAATAGATCTGTTTACAACTTATTACAGAACGTGCTCATCATCCCATACAGATTCAAACCTAGTATCCATAAAATAAATTCAATTGCATACTGATATAAGGGATATAATCCATTTTCAATGTTTAAAAACCTTGAAATAACATACAGAGAACAATAGTGGTATAAGGAAATTTTTATATATTTCATATAATTTTTATTTACCGGTATTTAGAATAAAAGATTACAAGACAAATTATCAATTTTTCCCTAGCGTAAACAATGGAATGTACTGCAAAACAATGATGATACTGTCATTTCAATTCATTTGTACTAAGGATAGAAAACATTAGAAATCGATGTAATTAATCTCTGTAAAGCATAATGTGATACAATGCACAATGAAGGACGACGTTGACTAACGTTTCATCAAAGTCAACACTTAAGTCTGACATTATAGACATATTAGTGACAATGTACAGCAAAATACAATGAGCAGGAAAGTTTTAGGACAAAAAATAATCTCAACCATTTATTTCCAATGCATAAAATTGACAGAAAATGCATGATAACCAAAAACAACAAACATCAAGCAGTGGTTATCAATTTGTTCCGTAGTAAGATGTTGAACTCATTAAAATAAACTAATTATAACGTCAATAACCCAATAACCAGAACAACTCTACAGTGATAGGCCTCTGCATGTAATTCTTGTTTAACATCACATGACATTCAATGCTACATCATCTTAGTATTTTTATTTACCCATCTTTTTTCATACGCACATTTCCTCATTTTTTTAAAAAGAGTTCTATCATTAAAAGAGAACACACTTATTCGTAAGATAAAAAAGACTGATCCTAATAGGCAGTAATACTGATGACTCACCATTAAGCAATAAACAGTTTAATAAATTTTGTTTAAAAGCAGTTACATTTCAGGGGCGTTCACGTATATGAGATTAGAATAAAAAACAGTGTAGTTTATAAGAAGAAATTAAAATTCATTTGTTAATTGAAATATATCTAAACCATCTGTTTCCATGAGTACAAACTCATATATATTTCATAATAAAGTTGATAAAGATCTTAATATAATAATGATAAATAACAATTAATACCAGTTTTTATAAAATGTCTACTAATTTCACCATAAGCAGTACTAATCAAGTAAAATACGATCATATTGTTTACTTGATGTTTAAGTGATACAACTTCAAAAAGGAAAATAACCGGTACCATTAAGTTTGTATAATTTCAAAAAAAACGTTTACTATGTTGTTTACGAAATTGAGAGGATGAAAAGTGAATGTCTGTGTTGGTGAACACGGAGAGTCCACTTAAGGGTGTTGGAAAACCCCAGCAGTGCGCATCCACGATCCCGCTCGCGGGATTCGAACCCAGGGCCTTCGGTCTCGCGCGCAAACACTTAACCTACTGGACCACTAAGCCGGCACCCAATGGTGATAACGTCTAATATCAACCAGTCCACGAAGTTGCGCGACTATCTTCCATTGCACTGAGGTAGATACCTGTCTCTACCCGACATGGATTAGCTCCACTGGTCACGGCTTCTCACTAGAACTCCGAGAATTCCCTCACGAAGCTAGTCACTAGTGAGCACATATTAATTACTAGTATAGGGGTTGTGGAGATTATTAAGTTTTTGATTGAGATCATGAACCGATGGATGCGCACTGCTGAGGAGTCCCACAATAGGACGAAACGGCCGTCCAGTGCTTCCAGGTTTCCAAAGGTGGTCTAACATCAATCGGTACATGATCTCAATCAAAAACTTAATAATCTCTACAACCCCTATACTAGTAATAAATAATGAGAACTATTGTCATGCCATTTTAAATTATTCCATTTTCAGTAAAATAATTAATAAAGTGTTTAGATAACTTTTTAATTTGGTGAATAATGCTAATCAAACCCACTAGTGAATTGTTTTCATAGCACACTCACGGTAGATATATTTTATTTATGAGTACAGTATAAAATTTGCTATATATAAGATTTCGATTCGTAACTTAGATTCCAATGATTTTACTTGAAGTCTCAGTCTTAAATACATTTTGTACACCAATACAAGAAAATATATGATTTTCTCTTTGGCTATATTTAATTCATGAAGAATTCATGTTTTCCACGTAAGGAATTCTATCATGTTATAAAGCAGGATAAAGATCAATAGATTAATTTATAAGACTTGAGTGGATTAGCTATGAAAGTACTATAAAATGAATAATGGGTTACACCTAAATATGAATCTCCTAATGTCATGAATTCGATGCAAGTATCCAACAGTACAGAGAGATCACTTATATCTGATATGCTTACACCTTCGACGAAACATAAATATAGTTCCCCCAAAACCAAAACCCACGTAAAATTTGAGTAAATCATGATTATAAATTAACACCAATAGCTGAAATAAACATACAGTGTCACGGCATCTTAAGTCTTCATTATGAAACCTAGTTGATTGCTTTTGCTATGACTACATTGAACGGTTAATTTAGAACAAACGAGCTCTTTGTTCTATTGAATGTTGCAGAAGTTAAAATTTTAAAGACTTCTGGTGTAAATATTTTTTTGAAAAAACTGTTGTCTGTTATCTACATAAGAGCTGAATATATCATTAGCAGCCCGAACAAAAACAAAACTTACTTAATAATCTAGTCTTCTGGAATTAAGTTGTTGATAGTTCACCCAGGTATTTGCAGAGGGAACTTTAAACATTAGTTACTTATTTGTTAAATCAACAAACTACATTAAACGGAAAGTATATATGGATGAGAGAGCTTCTGAGTTACCTTAATTTTCTGTAAATTGACAAACTTGAGTAGTAAAATTACATTTGTGTTGCATTTAACAGACATTCAAAAACTATACTTCTACATTAATAACCGCTGGTTGGAATTAGCCGGTACAAAATGATTAGTATGAAAGTCTGTTTTAGTGAAAATTACGCATGCCCAGATACTACGTACAAACAATACTAGTGGTTTGTTCTTTAAGCATCAGCATGTAGAGTTACTAAACCCGTGTTTTTTCTCAGTGTATAGTACGTTCATTATGATAGTATATCGTGTTTGCATTTATCAACCTACAAGTTTATGGGGTTAAAAAGACATAAAAACACTTTATTTTGCTTAAATAAAGTGTTCACTATTTTAAGGAGATAAGAAAGAATCACTAAGGCTCATAAAAGCAATCCAACTTTTGTGATTAAAAACTGCCATTCAAATTCAAGGCTGATTAAAAATATACAAAGCTGTGAAAACACAATTATTGTCTTAATTGGAATTCATATTTATACTATTCGGTTGAGATCTATGAGCCATAAATTGCCTCTAAAACTTTGATGAGATGGAAAATTGTTTTTTTCAAAATTAAGGCTAACAAGTTACTGCGAATATGGGAGTCACAATTGTACAAAAATGTTATTAGTTTGCCAACTTATATATATATATATCACTAACAGAACGATAAGACCTTTCCAAGTTTCAAATTTTACACGTCCAACAAGTTTCACAATAATCAAAATGAGGGTACAGAAACTGACAGTTTTTGTTACAGTTAAAGATAAGCATTTCGATAGAACGCATTTAAATTTTGCCTTCTTCAGAAAATCGTCATATACAAATCTAGGATATTTTAAAACATAAGAAATACGTTTGTAAACGTTGATTTGGAAAGCAGGACAATACGTTTTTGAGGTCAGAATATTTTACTCAAAAAAATCAAAATACAATACAACTGACCTGAACAACAACCTGAAAAAAGTGATATCAATACCTAAATCTTTTTTGGACATTAATGAAACTATACTGTCAATTATAAATACTACTTGTTTGATGTTTGTTTGTCCGAAATCCCCCCTTAGAAAGCACATTATTCCTTCAAGCACATAAATACTGCTCACAATCTGAAACTGAAATGAGCAAAGTGCCTTGAAATCACTGTTTGGCTACAGGTTTTATGATACTTGATGAGTGAGTAGCCGTCCAATAAAAGATCTGTGTTTCGTCCTATCCGAGAATGTCCAACAACTCAGTGCTGATATACACACTAAAACTCGAACCCGATGACAATCGCTTCAAATTTCAAAGCACGATTCACTAATATATTGAGCTCAAACGTTTATAAACAGACCCATTTGTAAGGTTATCGGGCGTCTTGAGTTTGTCAAACAAGAATCTGTTGAATAATTCTATAAAATTATTTCAATCAAAGATACCATCACTAAATAATCGTTATCCCACTAACATTCATTTCGTTAACAAACGGATACAAAGGTGGCTGTAATATTTTAAGCGATTTATCAAGGTGTTACATCAGCACAAATCTCTGATCAGTCATTTCAACGTGTAACCGTGCACAAATACGTGGTTGTTCGGTTCGCTCCACTGCAAGAGTGTATGTTTATCATCACAGAATCATATGTTAGAAGCTTTGCAGATTCCATATTATCTACGCTGATAAAAATGACATCGCTACTGATAAATAAAAATGAACTGGGTCGAAAATTCATGACAAGTTTTCATATTCAATTAAATGCTGTAAATGAAAGGATCACTCCTAACCTGCTTAAAGCGCATCGAGAACCTTTCGTCGAAAGCAATGACTGACCGAAATCCTTATAATTTGCGCTACCTTGCACACTACAAGTTTAGCCAGTTTAAAAACAAGTAACCATTTCGCTATGCTATTATGGTATGACATCTTTAACCAATGTATACATAAGTCAGGTATATGTTGCGTATGACTGGCTGATTGACATCAAAAGCACATTTGCTTGAAACAACTTCCTATAAAATATAATGTACGTCAGTAAAAACTGCACTACTTTCTCTGCATCCAGTAATTCAGTTAAATAAACCACCAGCATAAATTAATAAAATACGTAAACGTTTGGTGAGACGTGATTATTCGATTTAATATCGACATATACTTAAAAATACTTTTAAAAATTCCTTTATGAAATCTTGAATTTTATCACCACGTCTCAGGTCGCCACCCTTCTTCAGTCGTTTCAATCTAGTTGACTGCATAGTATCCCTAACCTCAAGATAAAACCAGTGACTCAACGTTGTGAGCCTGTACTTGCCAAGTGCTATGAATCAAAACTACTAAAAATAATGTTAGTTTAATCATGTTAAAAAGTCTCTGGTCAATTGTTTCGTAGGGCCAGTGAAATATCACTAAGCCCTAGCCAAATCACCCGGCAGTTGATTCACTGAATATCGAGTAGATCATCGATCCCTGTCAAAGTCAAGGACGACCAATGCGCATCAGTTAATCGTACACCATGGACTGGCCAATGCGGCAATGGTCTTATTTTCGCTTGTACCTACTTTAACTAATATATTTCTTTAACAACGTCCTCTGCGTTGAACAGTCTTCAAAGCATCTATAGTACCTTGGTACTTCAATGGGGTAGTCCACGTAAAGTGCTGACCACGAGGTGTGACCTCTACGTTAGCTGGTTCGTCACACCGTTCTCGTCTAACTCGAGTAGGCCTCCGATCATTCGACATAGATTATCTACATTGGTGGTCTACAGTTTTCAAGTCAGATAATGCAGTAGCCGATCAAGCAATTATTAGTTTGAAACAATCCAGTGTTTTGCAAGAGATCCATTTTCAGTAGATATACACATTTAAAAACACCTTATTTTATAAAGTTATGGGAAGACAATAATAAAGAGAAGGGCTATGGAGGAAAAACAAACTTAGACACATGTTATTCTATTACATTTCGCTTTTCATCTGCTTCTGACTTCAAGATGCTTAATGTCAGGTTAGTATTGCCCAAGTCTTTTTTATAATGAAAATGAGTCGAAAAAGCACATGAACGACCGTGAGCAATTCTAGTCGCTTAACTACGACCTAGATATCCCGTATGAGTGCCTATGGTGCGATGAATGAAATTTTAGCATAGAAAAGATGTTGCATGAGTATATAGTAATCAAAATACAAAAAAACAGTCAGAAGCTTACTCGAGGATAGTTCAAAGTGAAATGACTTTTTAGGTTTTCGTGAAGACAATCATCTACTCCCATTAGAGGTTTGACAACTGACACTCCTGGGGTATCAGTTAATACGACAGATCTTTTCGGATAAAATAAACATCGACTACAGATGCAGAGTGTGAAAAATGAACTTACGCTGTGTATAGCGATATCAAAAAGAAGCAAATTTGATGAAAATATACGAAAAGTACCAGTAATGACAGAACAAATATTCCCAATGAACACAGCTCTTCAACCTGGAACATCTCTAAATACAGTCATATGGTTCAACATAAACTTGAAATGTTGAAGTTAGTTTAAGGTCGTAGTTAAGTTCATGTCCATTCAGAATTCAAACTTCAGTCTTCAATCTTCAGTAATAAGGATAGGAGGTCTGTCGACCTATATTAATCCTTGCAGTTTGTAATACTGTGGAGGTCCACTCTCGTTTTGAATATATTAACAGACGGTGCTGATATTACGTGTTCCGGTAGGGAATTCCAGTAATTCACTACTCGGTGCGAGAAACGGAACTCCAGACGTAAACAGTTTGATCTCGGTTTTTAAACTTTCTTCGAATGTCCTCTCAAATGATCGGTTCTAGACGGAAGCAAAAGATAAGACATGTTAATACCAAGGTCATCGTTCAGTATACGATAAGCCAATATTAGACCACCCCGTACTCTACGGTAAGATAACGGAAATAAGTTAAGGTGTCTCAGTCTGTCTTCATAAGATAGGCCAGCTAGACCTTGTACCATCTTAGTAGCCCGTCCTTGGACTCTTTCTAGCATATCTGCTTCATATTTGAAACAAGGACTCGCTGCTTGAATCCCGTATTCTAAATGTGGTCGCACATAAATCGGGTATAGTAATCCAAACATTTCATCATCTAAATACTGAAAAGACCTACGAATTGACCATAATACCCTATAGCCTTTTGCAGCAGCAGCCTTACAGTGACTAGTCGTTTTGAGATCATTGCTTAATATAACTCCTAAGTCTTTATAGTTTCTTGCTTTGGGTAGCACGAATCCACGTAGTGTATAGTCATACGATTTATCAGAGTTATTTAACTGCATCACTACACTCTTATTAGGATTTACTTCTAGTGACCACCTGTCCAACCATGCCACCAATGAGCTAAGATCGTCCTGCAATACTATTCTATCCGACATACTATGTATGGGTCTCCAAATCTTAATGTCATCAGCGAAGAGTAGAACGGATGGTTTTGCTACAGTTGGCAATTCATTTACATAAAGTAAAAAGAGAAGAGGACCTAGGATTGTGCCTTAGGGAACCCCACTTTTTACAGGTACCCACGAGGAGAGAGCCCCATTAACCCTTACCCTTTGTCTCCTGTCATGGAGAAAGTTACTTATCCAATCGACGACTGTGTTATGGATTCCAAAACGTTTCAGTTTGAATTTAAGACCAGAGTGTGAAACCTTAGCAAAGGCTTTACTTAGATCTATGAAAATTACATCCACAGGAGCATTCCGATCCTTTGCCGCAGCCCACTCTTCTCGTGCAATGAGAAGATTTGTCAAGCAAGATAGGCCTTTCCGAAAACCATGTTGTGCCCTGGAGAAAAGATTTTGCCCTTCAACATAGTTTATAACAGTTATCCGAATGATTTTCTCCATCAGTTTCACAACTGCACTAGTTAAGCTAACGGGTCTATAGTTACTAACTAAATCCCTACTCCCAGCCTTATACACCGGACTTATTATGGCGTCTTTCCAGTCTCTAGGAAGTCTGGACTGTCTCAGAGACATGTCGAATAGTATCGCTAATGGTTCAGCAATTACATCTGATATGGCTTTCATAATCCTAGGATGAATATCATCGGGACCACTGGACTTATCAGGTTTGAGATGCTGAAGTAGCCTTAAAACAGTATCTTTCTCAATGACTACAGGATCCATCAGCGAGCCGTCACGGTCACGATGAATCATTGGTCGTTCCTCATTACCGATAGAAAACACTTTACTAAAATATTCCGATAAAGCTTCAGCTTTTTCGGCATCATTCTCTGCTAAGATTAACGGATTGTCTCGTATCAAAAGTGATGGAATTCCATCGTTTCTCTTAGTTTGCCTTTTTATATACGAGAATAACCGTTTCGGACTATATCTAGGATCCCTAACCAATTGTTTTTCGTATGATAGTCTAGTCTTGCTTATTAACGCTTTACAGGCATTCCTACACTTACAATAACTGGATCTGTATTGTTCTAAACCAGTAGAGATGAACATATTCCAGTGATTCTTCCTTCTAAGGAGTTTCCTGACCGTTTTAGTTATCCATGGTGGACTATTATTCGGTCTTCGCGGTACCAGGTATGGTATGAACGGGGACGTAACTAGTCTAAATTTACCTTTAAATGCAGACCATGCTTCTTCAACTGATATGCTAGCATCTACTAACCAATCTGTCTTAGCAGCGCATTCCTGAATGGCTGATATGTTAGCTTTCCATACATTTGGGCGAGGTGTAACCTGATCGTATAACATGTCCCTAGTTCTAAACGCGAATGACAAAACAGCGTGATCGCTGTTTACTAACGGTGGAAGGATATTTAAGTCGACAATATCCTCAGTCTCATGAGTGATTACCAAATCCAGCAGAGAAGAACCCTGGTTAACACCAAAACGTGTGGGTTGGGATACATGCTGCACTAGTGCATGCTCCATTATTGTTATCAGTAACCTACTATCAAAGGAGTTTATAGATCCTTCTGTGGTCATATCAGTCCAACTAATATCGGGTGCATTAAAGTATCCTATTATCAAGCATCTGGTATTATCACTCCAAAGATGAATGTGCTCTAAAACAAAGTCATCAGCTAAGCAGATTGGGCTCCGATAGATGACACCTAGCATAAATGTACTACATCCTATAGCCAACTTACAGCTAATGACTTCATAGGTGCCGCTATCATGGGATTCGCTAGTAGAGGAGCGGATATTTATGCCATTGGCTATATATAACAGGACGCCGCCTCCTTTTCTACATCTATGTCTATCACTCCTGATGCAATGGTATCCGGATAATTCTGGAGTAATGTCTAAGTCATGGACTAACCAAGTTTCTGTCACTGCTACTATGAGTGGCTTTAACCTGTCTACTAGTGCTTCTAGTTCATAGAACTTATTTCGTAAACTACGAGCGTTGGTATATAAAAATCCTAAGTAGAACAGCCTATCCACACAGGCCTTGGTAGCATTCGCTTCCAAGACCTGACTATCCGAAAACCCGCTAGCCAGAGATTTTCCTCGCCGTTTTGCCAACGGGTTTCAAGTTCAGCTAGTGCTTTCTTCCTTTTTATTCTATCTTCGAGAGACACGTCAGGTCTAACTCGGATGTCAGAACTGTCGTGACAACGAGTGATACTTAACAAGAGATCCTGTTGCTTCTCCGATCCTAGGATTACCTTAAGGAGTCTGCATGGACGGGGTTCAACATTGTCCTCGGTCCTCTTGCCTATTCTTACCAATTTTTTGACCTGAACTCCTTTGGAGTTATCTGGTAAAATACTACGAATGTATTCTCCTAGCTTTTCTAAGTCATGCGCGTGTCTAATTTTCGGATCAGGGTCGTTTGACTCCCGCAATTTGCTCACAATAATATTCGATGTTATTAGATTTTTCTTCTCAGTCACGCCAGGATGGGTTTCACTCTTACCTTCAGATTTTGGTAGTGCAATTTGTGGCTCACAATTTGGGTCCACCAGTGAGTTACTAACTACCTGTGTACTGCTTACAGCTTTTTTCTTTTCGTTTCGTTTCCTACGTACCGTAGTCCATTTTTCATCCCTCATAACACTGTGACTATTTGGAACGGTGACTGTTTTATCCAGATCTTCGGTTCCCATTAAAGGTGCATTATTAACAATGTCAGTACCAGGTGGTACTACTCCCCTGTTAATGTCAACGAAGATTCCACTTTTACGTCAGTCAGAGTCGGTTGTTTGAGGCGTCGCGTAACAGCAGGTACTACACTGACACATTCGTCGCTGTCAGTGCCCGTGTTGTCGGCGCATATGCCATCCTTCTTTTTACAGGCCAAAGCCAACAGGCTCATAGCCCCCTGTATTAGTAATGCCTTGTTGGCACAGCAAAACATGCAAAGCCAATGTGAGTTAGGCTTCGAGCATCTTTTGTATGCGGTGGGACTTAAGTGGGTGCACATTTTGTGGAACCACTTATGGCATTCGTCACACTGCATCCCCTCTTCCACAGGGAACAAACAGTTTGGTTGCCCACATTTGTGAGTCTTACCAACCATTGTAATTCGATTTAAAAGGCTTAAAAACAAAATGATAACAATGTGAACACAAGTGTTAGTCAAGGACTAAAAACAGGTACTCAGGACAAAATGTAGCAAAAAATTTCAAACTTTAACCAAAGAACTCTCAGTTAAAGTCGACCAAGAATGCTTTTTAGTGCAATAAGTACCAAAAGCAAGTATAATCACCACAAGTACAAAATTCACTGCCCTTTTTGAAATTAGCTTTGTCCAAGAGATTTATATCTAGATAGTAAGATAGTTTACATATTTACATGTAGTTCTTATCATGATTGAATCTTCATAGGTTTAAAAATTGTATCAGTTAATAAATAGCGTGGTTGGAGAGCAACACAAGATCGTCCATCGACGACTATGCTTTGAAATGCTCTTGCGGTTGAAAAACTTCATTGTAATTCTTTATACTGGGCAAAAAAGTTGTTGAAACTTAAGACGAAAATCTGTAATGATTGAATGAATGAATTGTGTTTCAAATTATTAACACTACAATAGGTCGAACACCATATTGCGAAACTGGACATGAGACTTAGTATAGGGACAAAGTGGTTCTAAAGAGGAGGGTTCAGCAGACAGATATATGGCGAGCCAAGCTACTTTTATCGGAACAGTGAAAAAATAATATTCAAGCCAGTTCGGATTACACAACACAATATAGCATTTCCCACGTCCATCCTCAGTGACAGCTGCGAATACTTATTACATAGACCACAAATTGAGGCTGAAACGAGTTTATCAGAGAACTTCTGGAAGGTTTTGATCATAAATCATAAAAATAAGTCCGATTCTTCAATCCATTCGAATGATGTTATTAGATTGCATAGACCGAGGTAAAGCCGTCAAAAATAGCTTTCAAAAAAGGGCATAAATGCTATTACAATAATATGCAGAACGACTGAATTTTCTCAGACAGATCATCCGACAAACGGGATACAACACGAAAACCATTCAAATGAATTAAATTTCTATCTCACAATTTCACAAGATAGTTACAATGTCTCCATTCAACACACAGAGGTGACATAAAAATGAATCATAATTTATCACTTTAAACCCAGTTACAGCTAGAAAAAATAGGATGATGTGATCTGCAAGTACGCTTGAGTTTCATGTCCATTTAACACAGTGATTTGAATCAAAGCTAACCAGTAATCGTTGAAAACGTGTAATGAAACATATGAAAATGCGATATGGTGTGGATGCTTGACTGAGCGCTTCCAGTAAAATTAGCAAACATAGCTTCGATGTCAGAAACTCATAGACATGCTTAGTTTCAGGATTTATTTATCACTACACCGTAGAACGTAGCTCTCTGGTGTGATGGTTCAGATTTACATAGATAACGATGAAGTAGAATAATCATTGGCGGATCAGACGGAAGAGCTCCTGACTGATTGTTACACTACTCATGTAGACTCCGCTTGTGGTAAACGTGTTTATGAGAATTTGTATAGAGACGTGAGTGATATTCCGAGTGAACTAAACAATGTAGATCACCAAACTTCAGATACGTATATGAAACACATTCAAACTAGTGATGGTTTCAAAAGTTTCTTTAGCATGACCGAATAGGGATATTCTGCTATCAGTTCACTGTCAACACGATATTCGAAGACGAACAAGAAAAAAGATAGTTAATGTTGAGAGAAAGAACATTTCTGAAAGCTTCCCGAAAATGGTTGGCGTGAGACCTACAAGGTGCATGTTCAAAGGATAATAAGTATCCTACATGGTCTCCACAAGGATTTAACTGCTTTGGATCTATTAGCTTTGTCCATTGAAACTAACAATGTGACCATCATTATAGAACACCTACATAGCTTGTTAATATAGAGCCACTCACTACTATAGTTATCAATACACCACCCGAAAAGAGGTTGTTAGGCAGTCTAACCACAACTAAAGTAACAATTTGGAGCTTCGTTTACATCGCCAACGTAAGTGATTTGTGTAGATGGTACGGGTTTACTCAAGTTATGTACGGATATTGTTACTTTTTAGATCCCATCGTGGGCCCAGAACGTAGTTAACACGTAACTTGGATTATCCCATATTAATAAACAGGTTCACTGTATTCGCAGGCGACCGGATAGAATGAATACACTCGGTCATCAACACCAGATGGTGTTATAAATATGTTGCAGAAGTACAGGGAGGGAACCCTGTGGCATATGACTGCTCGTTGCATAAAAATGAATAAGTTGTGTTAGTGATCTCTGGTTTTGACAATTTTCTGGAAACTGTCCAGCGGTTTGTGGTCTGTCGTCCAACATAGAATCAGACCACTTTGATAAATAGCTTACCTAGGGATTTAAAAAATCTTTCTGGCCCCACTATATTTCACTACCGGATCCAGCAGCCCTTCGAATCGACATCCAGGCGGCCTGTTTGAATATCTGGGCTACCTGTTCGTCCGATCTAGATATTTCATCAAGTTATCTGTTTTGTTGTTTGTTTTAGCACATCATTGTGTCTATTGTGCTCACAATCTATTCAGGCGCGTTTATGAAAAGTTTACAACCTTTCGCTATACAGGATACAAAAAGGTACAATCAGCGACATCATGGTGGCTGGCAATATGCATTGAAACGAATGAACATTAATCAAATGTGGATTACCGAACTCCTAACATCTAACTGGTCATCATTCAAAATTGATCGTCACAATCGATCAAGAAAAGGAAACCTTTTGAAATACTTTATGCTGAGAATTCTATGTTGTACCAAAAATATAATGTTGAATAAAGCTTCTAATAATAATCATCGACAAGTGCGTAACAGTTTTTCAGATAGGCATGTTACTGCTCATGGCACGAATAGTAATACGGCTCTGGTTGTACAGTAAGTACACTGTGAATCGATATTAGTGATTGCACTTTCATCCGCTTGAAGCAAAATGCAAGTCGAGTCCTACCCAAGACTATAGTTAGCAGCCCGAGCAAAAATACAGAAGTATAACTGTGGGCACAGTGAAAACGTTGTGTTCACTCCAAATCGCCCGCCGTTTCTTTTCAAAGACACGGAATGCCTGGTGTGTAGTGGTCGTTTCGTATTTGAATTGCTGTGAACTGGTTGGTGCCCGGTGGACTGCATGATGTTCAGATGTTCTCATACTTAGGTAGGTTTTTACTGAAATATAACAGCAGGATCATACTAAAGAACAATAATCTACTTTACTCTGCCTTGTGCCCCACAGTTGACCTCGATTATTGCTTCATGATATGATCTTGAAAACAAATTGTCCAACGAAACCTCACCAATTTCATTGGAAACTTTATCTGGTTCAGAAAATAACGTAAAATCAGGTGTAAAGCTAAAACGTTGAGAAGGAGAACTACTGAACACAAGTCAATAGCAAGTAGGTGCTGAAGGTAAGATTCATCGCGATCATTAGTTTCACTTGATATTCAACTGAATCCTCTTGCATGACGCAAGTTTCTGCTTAAATTAAAAGAAGCGAGTTGTGTCTGCATGAAACATGAAAACAGTAGTCGGATATTCTTGGTCGACTGAGTAGGACCCTTCGAGATGTGTACAAGCACTTATGAAAGTATACGTCGGATGGTTGTGACATGGCAGTATCCCTGACGTCATATTCTTCTGGCATACATACGAAGATAGACTAATAAAGGTAGGCTCAATCAATAAGAAATTATAAGCCGCATCATAAAATATATTCTTATAAAATGAAGTCCGAGCGAGCTAGGTGACATAAATGCTTACCAAAATAATACAAGAGTTTTTATTTGTAAATGAAACAAACAGTATTCACGGATTGTACGAAACCAGTGTTTTGAAAGCAGAGGACTGTCGATAAATACAGTGGAATGTTTGTGATGAGATCTAAAAGAAATGTTGAAATTACTTCTTAGAAATCTTTAATAAATAATTGAGATACCAGCTTCACTAATGCATAATTTGGTGTAGTCTATGCTCTACCATATGAAACATAACTGTTAGTATATTCAGAAAAAATTCCAAAAATTATCCTGTTAAGTCTAATGCTATCCTTGAACGTGAAATGGTGTCATATTCATATTGGTCAATATTTATTTCATGTGTCGTTTAGCTACTGGTCAATATTCACGGAAGTCCTAACTGTATAAATGTGCATTTTTTTGTAAAGTATTATTCTTATTCCTATTCTTATTCTTCTCCTGACCCCATAAACAATTTTCATCTACTGTTCGTGTTCTGATATATTGGAGATTGGGGAGCAGTATTGGGGTCGTACTGGGATATCTAAAGTTGGTCAGTCGGTAGGAATTAGAGTAGACACCCAGCGGTCCACAGTAATAACTAATCAAGCAAATGGGCAATTTATATCGCATTCAGCACGTATATAGCATAGAAGCTAATAGAATTCAGCCATAAGTGTCTTACTAGCTATAAACAATGCTCTTAATTCTCCAACCGTATTGGGATTTTATTTATTCATTTGGTATTTGCAAATAAATTGTAGGCTCCACATAAACTACCGACATTTTTTTATTTTTCTTCTTTTATCTATAATATGTCTAATTTCCTACCTGGAGGCATCGGTAATTTACGGCTACTAGGTATGGAAGCTCGTTAAGTGACAGCTTCTTCTATTCCGTCCAGAACCATTCGAAACTACTACTGGAGAGAGAAGACCTGGTTAGGATAACCAACTTTTTAATGCAAAATCACACGGTGGTTCGGTAAAATGTGAAAATCGCACATTAAATATATCGTTGGCATGTCTTTGGAGTGTGTTTTACAAACCTCATCGTTCCTTTGTTCCTGTTGTCATCTTGATTGCTTTTAAGTTTCTTCTCTATTCTTTCCATCTCGGCCATTTCAACATTCTGCTCACAGGCATTCCACTACATATATCTGTCAACACAAGTGACATACACCACATCACTTACTGAGATAAAGGCTGTAAATTAAAGGTAGACATTGGGAAGTTTGGCGAGCGACGGTAAAAATGCTGTCCGCAGATAAAAAATAGGGCCGTCAATTATATTCGACGACACGTGGTATGTGCGCGGGAACCTATAGCCTAACCTTTTTTGTGCCCTTGTTTGTTGTTTCATAATCCGAAGTTCAAAATCTAACGATTGTACTTAAAGTCACTAAGGATCATGAACTATAATTTACAGATATGATTGATGCAATGCCGTTGTTCATACATGGCAACCACTGTTGGGTTCCGGATATTAGTTCGACAACAGAAATGAATACTGTCTAAGAGAACATAGGCACTGAAAGTGTATTTCGCTAGCCTCATGCCAATGAAGTTGATGAGAAACGCTGTTCGTGCTGGAGCAGTTTCAGTTATATCATTTGCAATTTTCTTCAGTGTGTGTATTGCAGCTTCATGAGGACAATTGCTTCACCAAATCACCAAATGAAATGAACAGGTTATACATTGGAGTTCGTTGCAAATGACTCGTGACTCAAAAGTGGCTCGCCACCTCTTGATAAACTTAACGTTCAGCTACTCAGCTTTTTCTAGATGAAATATGCAAATTAAAACATCGAAGTTAAGTAATTACTTCAATTTGGATGTTCACAAGAATGTCAAAGCACGATATCTTCGTTGTCATGGATGATGATGTTTGTGATGAATGTTCCGATAGCAGGATGAGTAAAAAGAACATATAGACTGTGATGAATTTCTTATAAAACCTCAGAGGTCGTTTAAAAGCTTTTCAAGCCCCTCCTCCATATAAGGGAACTGATGACACAAAGACTGCAGACCCATACATAGTATGTCGGATGGAATGGATGGTCTTAGCTCACTGGTGGCATGGGTGGACGTATGGCACTATAAGTGAATTCCAACAACAGTATGGCGATGCAATTGAATAACTATGATGATTCGTATCACTACACAATACGTGGATTCGTGTTACCCACAGTAAAAAACTGTAAAGACTTAGGAGTCTTAATAAGCAGTGATCTCAAAACTACCAGCTACTGTAAGGCTGTTGCTACGGCAAAAGGATATAGGGTATTATGGGCTATTCGTCGATACTTTAGTATTTTGATGGAGAAATGTTTAAATCATAATACCCGACTTTCGCGAGATCGCTTTTGGAATATGGGATTCAAACAGCGAGTCCTTGTTTCAAGTATGAAGCAGATATGCCGGAAAGAGTCCAACGGCGAGGTACTAAGATAGTAACAGGTCTATTTGGCTTAACTTATGAAGACAGACTCAGACACCAATAGTTATTTCCGTTTCCTTACCGTGGAATTGTTTGTTCCTCGTTGAGGAGGGAATGCAGTGTGACGATTGTAAAAATTGGTACCACAAAATGTGTACACGCCTAAGTCCGACGGCTTACAAGATCCAGATAAAACTGTCACCGTTCCACATAGTCCAGGTGTGGCTGTCCTGAGTGGTGACAAATGGACTTCAGTAAGGAGAAAAAGAAATGGCAAGAAAAAAGCTGTGTGCAAAACGCAGCTGGTCAGCAGGGCATTGGAAGGGATGTTATCAGAAGAAAAATCCTCACTACGTGACAAGACACATCTCTCTGAGAGATCAGTCATTTATCATAAGATAAGAGAATCTTCAGAAACAGAACCAAAGGCAAGATTTGAACACGATCTCAATCATATCAAGACATCATTAAGTAAACTACTCCCAGATACAGTTCCAGGAGTTAGCATTTGTAAGCTTTATACTTACGCCTGTTACTCCTCGTGAAGGAGCATAGACCGTTCACCAGCATTCTCTGTTCAACCCTGTCCTGGGCAATCCTTCCCAGCTCCTTCCAGTTGTTATTCATCCTTTTCATGTCTGCTTCTATTTCCCGACGTAATGTGTTCTTTGGCCTTCCTCTTTTCCGCTTCCCTTCAGGATTCCAAGTTAGGGCTTGTCTCGTGATGCAGTTTGACGATTTGCGTAATGTATGTCCTATCCATTTCCATCGTCTTTTCCTAATTTCCTCTTCATCTGGAAGCTGGTTTGTCTTCTCCCAGCGAAGGCTGTTGCTGATGGTATCCGGCCAATGGATGTTGAGTATCTTGCGTAGACAGCTATTTATAAATACTTGTACTTTCTTGATTGTGGTTGTTGTAGTTCTCCAAGTTTCAGCTCCATACAGTAGAACTGCCTTGACGTTCGTATTGAAGATTCTCACTTTGATATTGGTTGAAAGTTGTTTTGAGTTCCATATGTTCTTCAACTGTAGGAATGCGTCCCTTGCTTTGCCAATCCTCGCCTTTACGTCTGCATCTGATCCTCCTTGTTCATCGATGATGCTTCCCAGGTATGTGAAGGATCCTACATCTTCCAGAGTTTCGCCATCAAGTGTGATTGGATTGCTGTTCTCCGCTTTGAATTTGAGGACCTTAGTTTTCCTTTTGTGTATGCTGAGGCCTACTGATGCAGAGACTGCTGCTACACTGGCTGTCTTTATCTGCATCTGTTCGTGTGTACGTGATAGGAGGGCTAGGTGATCTTCGAAGTCCAAATCGTCTAATTGGTTCTGAGCTGTCCATTGTATTCCGTGTTTTCCTTCAGATGTTGAGGTCTTCATAATCCAGTCGACCACCAGAAGAAAGAGGAAGGGAGAGAGTAAACAGCCTTGTCTGACTCCGGTCCTTACTTAGAATGCATCTGTCAGCTGTCCTCCATGCACGACCTTGCACTGTAGTCCGTCGTATGAGTTCCGGATAATATTGACAATCTTCTCAGGAACTCCGTAGTGTCGAAGAAGTTTCCATAATGTCCTCCTATCTACACTGTCGAATGCCTTTCATAAGCAATGAAGTTGATGTACAGTGACGAGTTCCACTCAACTGATTGTTCGACGATGATCCGTAGTGTTGCAATTTGGTCTGTGCACGACCGATCCTTACGGAATCCAGCTTGTTGATCTCGAAGTTGGGCATCTACTGTGTCTTCCACCCTTTTCAGCAACACTCTGTTGAAGACTTTCCCTGGTATTGACAGTAGTGTAATGCCTCTGTAGTTTTCACATTTGCTCAGATCTCCTTTCTTTGGAATCTTGACGAGGTGTCCTTCTTTCCAGTCCATCGGCACTTGTTCCTCCTCCCAAATCTTTTTGAATAGAAGATAAAGCATGCTTGTGGTTGCTTCGATGTCTGATTTCAGTGCTTCAGCTGGTATGTTGTCGGGTCCTGCTGCTTTCCCGTTCTTGATTTGTCTGACGGCCACTCTAATTTCTTCCGTAGTTAGTGGATTGACATCTATAGGAAGATCTATGTGTGCTGCTTCGACGTCCGGTGGATTCATTGGAGCCGGCCTATTCAGGAGTTCCTCGAAGTATTCTACCCATCTGTTACGCTGTTGTTGAATTTCGGTGATTTTCCTGCCTTCTTTGTCTTTGACCGTGTAAGCTTTATAGAATAGGAAAAAAGGTGGATTCCGAAAGTCCTCAGAAAAACCGCCTCCTATAGGTTACATTCAACACGGTGGAAGAAAGGAACTTGATTCTAAGTAATTCACGTAAACTGATTGGATCCGGAATATATTTGCGTGGGGATCTCAGCCTAGCTGATCGTATTAAGAGACAAGCTGCAGAAGCGGAAGGAAATGAACGTCGCCGAAACGGGGAACGAAACCTCGTTCTCAAGGGTTTTCAAGCTGTAAAAATTCGGAGCATAACGACCCCCAAGCCACTCTGGGTGGCAAGGGAAAGCACTCCACAGACTTAAAAGTATGCTACACAAATGCTCGCAGCCCACTAAATAAAATGGCGGAGCTCAAGTCAGTGATGAATAAAGAAAAACCGGACGTTATTGCTATCTCGGAAACTTGGTTAGCGTCAGAAGTATTAGATAGTGAAATCCAGTTGACTGGTTTCATAACCAGTAGGGCTGATAGATTAAACCAAAGGGGAGGCGAGGTTATTCTGTACACGAAAATTACCCCAACCATAAGATTAGCTGAGACAGTAGCACATGTTTCAGGGACATGTGAACTGGTGAGATGTAAGTTGAAATGCCGAAGGCAAGATATTGAATTAGTTGTAGTATATCGCAGTCCAGAATGTGTAGCAGATGATTTTATCCTAAGTAAACTTAAGTCCTGGTGTAACAACGGTAAAAGTCTTGTAGTAGGCGACTTTAATGCATCATATATAAACTGGGTTAACTTAGAAGTAGGGTCATCGATATCGTCGTTCAACTGCAAGCTGTTAGAAACCTCGATTGCATTAGCTTTATTCCAACACATTAGAGATCCCACAGGATACGACTTAGGAAACTCTTCTTCTCTTTTAGTCTTCACACACGGTGATGGCGTTGGTCAAATGGCTTTTCTCTCACCACTTGGGAGAAGTGACCATGCAGTCATCTTATTCAAATTCATGGCTGAGATTGCCTGTCGAACAGTCACGCCAGCCCGTCCTAACATATGGAAGGCAGATATTCAGGCAATTAACTCCGCAGCATCGGCTGAGAACTGGGAAATTGACTCAAAGGCATCAGTACAAGAGGCCTGGACTCTATTCATGCAGTTATACAATCGGGAAACTCAACCATACATACCCTGGACTGTACCAAAGAAAAGGAAGCACGGACATCCCTGGGTAGGGCGGAATATTCGACGTTTACTAAGACAAATTAGTGCTGGGATGTTGTCATCCACCTTGGCACAGCAGGTACGATGGAACGCTACAGATCGATAAGAAACGAGTGTATAACTAAAATTCGGGAAGCTCAAAGAAAATATGAAATGCAGCTGGCACAATCTGCACTCAAGCAGCCCAAGAGAATATTCTCGTACATAAACTACAGAACAAGAATGCACCATTGTATTCCCAACCTAAATAAAGTAGGAAGTGAATCCGAAATGATAGAGGAAGATCAGGAAAAAGCAAAGGCTATGGCTGAGTATTTTGGGGCAGTTTTCACTCAGGAACCTCCTCTAGAGAAAGAACCAGACCCAAATACAGTCAACAAACCAGCTGCTCACCGTGGACTTTGACCAAAACGATGTGCTTAAGGCTCTTAGCATCCTAAACATGGATAAGTCAACAGGACCAGATGAACTACACTCCAAAATCTTAAGACATATTGCCCATTATATCGCGGCCCCACTGACTGTGATATTCAATATGTTACTTGACCAAGGTGTGTTACCTATGGACTGGAAGGGTGCAATCGTCACTCCCATACATAAAACAGGTCCACGACAAGTTCCATCGAATTACAGACCCGTAAGTCTCACCAGTGTGGTAATTAAAATACTGGAAAGAATAATCAAACGAACCATAACGTCATTTATGGGAACCAATAACTTGCTGAACATGGAACAACATGGTTTTAGAAAGGGTCTATCCTGTACAACGAACCTCCTTATAGCTATGGAGTTCTGGATTAATGCGCTAGACAACGGAAACTCAGTGAATGTTGTCTACATAGATTTCAGTAAGGCTTTTGACAAGGTGCCGACTAATAGACTGCTATTGAAGTTGGAAAACTTAGGTATTGCCGGACCTCTTTTAAAATGGATTAAAGATTTTATAATGTTTTGAATTATCTGAATTGTAGTATGAAATAAGAGTCCCAGAAATAACGCAATTGAATTAAGAAGTAAGACACAAGCACAAACGGATGTATTGTATTTGGAATTCGAAATCAAGCATTCAACAAGTACAAAGGTATCATTGGTTCATTCAAACACCACATCCGCCACAGGTTACATTGGAGTCTAGGTGTTTGTAATCAATCGTACGTCTTCTTCTCAAATTCATCCTGAGTCTGTCTGACATTGTATTGGATAAGGATTCTGTATTATCTAGAATATGCTCATTAACATTAGAATTAACAATCGAAATTGGAACTGACTCACCTGGTTCCTGAAATTGTATTTGATCTACATGTCGACTGTGTGTACTTAAGTCATCGATGTCTAGAATTCGCACCATTGATTTTCCGACATTCTTCAGAACAATACCCGTAGATGGTCGAAGATCATTTCCTCAATAGTATGTAACTTCTGCAGACTCCAAACATCTCATATTTGACCGAAGAATTCTTCCTTTCAATAGCTTCCCTGGAGTCTCCTTCGTCACCGAATGTCTGGCATTTCTATATTGCAATAGAAAGGTATCTACTCCCCTCTCCAGCTCATTAAATGTTAAGGGGGCTATAGAATCAATAGCAGTCTTTGATGTCCTAACAAAATTCTCTGCCTGACCATTAGAACACAGATGTCTGGGAGCAGTAAATAGATGTTTGCACCCTATACCGTTCAACCAGGTAGTGACTGCATCTGCAGCAAAATGTGAGCCATTATCAGTCACCAACACCAAGGGAACCCCTTCTCGACTAAACACCCTTCTTAATGCTTGTATTGTGAAATCAGAATTTGGTGAAGTTGTGAAACAAACTTCAGGCCACTTTGAAAAAGAATCAATGACTACTAGTGCATAGTATTTACCAAGAAGTGGTCCACAATAGTCAGCATGAATCCTCTGCCAGGCCTCAGACGATACTGGCCATGGCACCCACTTCGAAGGATGATTTTTCAACTGATGACAATTCTCACAATTGCTTGTCGTACGACATATATCTGCATTTATCTCTGGCCACCAACGTGTGAGCCTTGCCAAGGACTTCATTTTCTCAACACCTAAATGACCACTATAAGGATCTTCAAGAACAGATTTACGCAATGAAGGAGGAATGACAACACGATCGTTTAGACACAGAATACCATCAGGAGTAGTAGATAGCTCATCCCGCTTTGAAAAATAGATAGGAAATCTACGTTTCAAATTAGCATTCCAACCTTTCCTTATAGCACTGAGTATACTTCCAAAATATCTACGAGTTTCTCTAATGAGATCTGAACGTCTCACTGGTAAAGGTTGCAATAACAAACAATCCGAAGTATTGATAGGTTTATCTTGTAATGACTGTCGAGAAATGTAATCAACATGTTGAATCTGTTTGGCACTTCTGTGCTGAACCGTATAGTCATGTGCACTCAAAGCAATACTCCATCGCTGAACCATAGCTGCTGAGGAACGTGCTAAAGATTTTTCGGGATGATAAATAAACTTTAAAGCTTCATGATCAGTAACAATAGTGAATTTCTTTCTGAATAAATATTTATGAAGTCTTTTAACAGCTTCTCGCTGAGTCTGTGAATAACCTTGTTCAGTAACAGTAAGTTTGCGTGAAACACAGGTAACTGGTACACCTTCCTGTTCCAAAACTGCGCCAATACCCACAGGTGATGCATCGGTAATAAGCACAGAATGTACACTAAGGGAGTAAGTTCTAAGGACAGCATCACTTTGAAGAAACTTCAGTAGACTTCGTAAGCATGACTCTTGTTCCCCACTCCATTTGAATGAATTGGATGTTAAAATATTAAATAAATAATTTGCACGACAAGAAAAATTAGGAATAAAACGGGAATAGTATTGAAGAGCACACACTAGTGAACGTGATTCCGTAAGATTTTTTGGAGACGGTGCATTCGTCAGTGGAGCTAGTCGTTTCATATCTGGTCTAATACAATTACCATCAACTAGGTATCCAAGGCATCCAAAACTAGATACACAAAATGAACACTTATTTGGATTCACTGTAATATTCTTCTCGATTAAACGACGCAATAAAGCAATAAGTCTCTGGTCATGAACTACCTTATTAGAACCATAAACAATTAGATCATCTTGATAAACTTCAACACCTTCAAGATCACTAACTACTTTATTCATAACTTCCTGAAATATGGCTGGAGAACAACTTAGACCAAATGGAAGGAAATTGTATTTGAACAGACCAAAAGGAGTGTTAATTGTCGTCAAAATAGATGAAGACCGATCTAAAGGGATTTGAAGATAAGCATCTTTTAGGACAACTTTCGAGAACACTTTAGAACCATGAAGTCGATTTAAAATATCTTCAGCCTCTACGGTCGTGCACGTTTGCTTCAACAAACGGGAGTTCAATGTCATTCTATAGTCACCACAAATTCTAGGGGTCTTGCCGTCCGACTTCAGTGGCGTAACGATAGGAGTACCCCATGCTGAAGTAAAGCATCAGAATTTTCTTTAGAAACTAGGAAAGACAACTCCACTTTCAGCCTTTTCAAATTCCTTAAACCCAGCACTGACAGTCCTGTTTCGCTAACTAAAAATTCACAAGGTATGTATGAAGAATTATCATCTCTGATTCGCAATTCACAACATCCTCGTATGGGCAGTCTGTGTCCAGTAATCCCCAATATTGATACTTCAGTGGGTCGTATAACAACGTTAGGATCTAGAGATTTCAAGTTCTTGAATGAAATAATGGACTCTATACTGCCTGTGTCCACAATAAAGTCATGAAATGAACCAAGCGATGTATATAGTCGTTTTTGAATATGAGCATTACCTTTCGAAATAGTAGACAGAGATAAATGATCACTAGAAACATCCGAATTATTGAAATTTGAATTACAAGATTTAATACAGCTTGAAGCAAAATGGACAGTAGCTTTGCATACTGATTGAATGTGTCCTACCTTACCACATTTAAAACACTTAGCATTACGAAATACACATGAATTGCGGGCATGAAACTTTCCACATGATAAACCTTTACCAAACTCCATCTCACCTTTGTGATTTGCTTTCTAATTCCTTGTTGAAACACCTTTCATATTTACACGAGAATAGGAATCACTGTTAAATGAACGCAAGTTTGATTGACCCTGAGATTGTAGTTCATCACGACCACTAAGCAAAGTATTAGAAATCTTCATCAACTGGATATCAAGTTCATTGACTGCTTCGTAGTTAATACACGCAGTTCTAGCATCTTGAAAGGAACAGTTTGGCATTTTTAACAGCTCTCTTTCCAAACTCGGTATGTTAATTCCTGCAATTAATCGATCTCTCAGTTGTACATGAAGTTGGTCACCGAAATTACACTTGGCAGCTTGTTTCTGTAATTCAAGGATAATTCCCGAGCCTTTTGGTCATTTTGACGAACCATCTTATGAAACTTCGCCCTTTCACGGCATTCAAAACTGGTGCATTTTACATGACTTAATAATAGCTCTTTTAGTGTTGCATAGGGGAGTGAGATAGGTTTTTCTGGATATGCCAAAGTTTTTAGTAAGCTGTACGCTTCTCTCCCACTGAATGTCAGAAAATGTGCCATGATTTTATCACCTTTAACATCTTTCTTGGTCATGCTCCAGATTTCGAACCTTTCCAAGTAATCCTCAAAAGCTTCAGGAGTTGAATGAATATCTAACTTTTTCATTGCAGGCTCCATCGCGATGCCAATATAATGTTTTGAATTATCTGAATTGTAGTATGAAATAAGAGTCCCAGAAATAACGCAATTGAATTAAGAAGTAAGACACAAGCACAAACGGATGTATTGTATTTGGAATTCGAAATCAAGCATTCAACAAGTACAAAGGTATCATTGGTTCATTCAAACACCACAGATTTCCTAGTAGGCCGTAGACAAAAAGTAAGAATAAATTCCAAGTGCTCCATCTGGAGACCAGTACTTAGTATGGTACCTCAAGGTTCCATCCTAGGTCCTTTACTTTTTGTAATGTATGTTAATGATCTTCCAAGTATAATACAGTGTACAATGTTATTATACGCTGACGATGTAAAGATCTGGCGAGTAATAACTGGAGACACAGACGCATGTGCCCTTTAGGCAGACTTAAATAATTTGATTAACTGGTCTAAAGAGTGGCTGATGCCTATCAACGCGGCAAAATGTCTCTACATTCACTTTTGGGATTCAAAGGTTAATACGTACAACATAGGGGAAGTGTCATTACCCGTGGTCCGGTCTCATAAGGACCTAGGGGTGACAGTGAGTCATGATCTTAAAACGACGGCCCATCTCCGGGAGCTCGCACTTAAGGTGTTTCAAACCCTCTGGGCTCTAAAAAGGACATTCACCAAGTTAGATACTACCATGTTCACCACAGTATACACACCCTTAGTTAGAACTAAGCTAGAGAACTGCGTTCAGGCTGCAAGCCCCTGTTTAAAAGGTGACTCGGACATACTAGATAAAGTACAGAGGGCAGCTACCCGTGCAGTTCCAGAACTCCGAGGTTTATCATACAAAGAGCGGCTTGAAAAACTGGACCTCTTTACTCTGTCCTATCGCAGACTAAGGGGAGATCTAATTTTGATGTACAGAATACTGAGAAATGATTTCGGACCTAACTTATTCTCTCTCTTTCTTCCCACGAGATCGGGACACCTCAGAGGACATAGCAGGCGAGTAGAAAAGCCAAGAACGAACAAAATACCCGTGGCATACAGGTTTTCACACCGAGTCATCAATACTTGGAACCTGCTGTCTGAAGCAGTGGTTTCCGCACCTTCAATTGACTCTTTCAAGAGAAGACTGGACACTCACAGAAGCATACTAGAAAAGGAATAGCATAGGCCGTAGACCTTCTGTCCTTACTACACAAATCAGAATACGGGGTGATCTAATATTGGTTTATCGTATACTGAACGATGACCTTAGTATTAATATGTCTTATCTTTTCCTTACATCTAGGACTGATCATTTGAAAGGACATTCGAAGAAAGTTAAAAGACCGAGATCAAGTCGTCTACGTCTGAGGTTTCGTATCTCACATCGAGTAGCGAAATACTGGAATTCTCCACCAGAACACCTTCTGTTTATATATTCAAAACGAGATTGGACATCCACGGTGTTACAGACTGCAAGAATTAATATAGGTCGATAGACATCTTATTCTTATTACTGAAGACTGTGGACTGAAGACGAAATGAACTTGATAAACCTGCTATTTTATCCCGCACCACTTGACTTGTTGCGTTTCTTATCATTATGTAAGTTGTCTCTATTCATTCTGCATTGCCTTCTCCTTATATGCAGCCATTTCACAATAAGTGTAAAGTAAAACTCGTGTGAATATTAACTAAATGTGTTCCGAATTTCTGAAGGTATAAAAGCCGTTTGGGAAGTAAATTATCCCAGACTTGAAACCAATTTCACGGTAAACGTTAGCCAATTTTTGTTGTTTTCCCATAACTTTGCATTCAACAATACACTGAAAATATTTCTCAAAGCAGTAAGTAGTTGTGATACCGGTCTGCTAATCTGAAAATGTCTTCAGTACATAGGTGGTATGGTGACATCGGTTTTTTGTACGATAAAATTCGCTGGGTTAATTTCATTTAGCCACATGGGAACCGCAATTTCAAAGTATGAATCACTGACCACTCAATACAAAATAATTCTATAAGATTAGTGAAAGCTGGTGCGTATATCTACATTTGTCAATAAATCGTCGAAAATATTCAAATGTGCTGATAACACTTCGACATCTTTGTACTTTGCAATATGAAGAAACTTAGTGTCCCGGATTCATGTCATGGGTCCTGGACACCTTATTTTTTACTACATGCTAAACAGTGTAAAGTTTGAACCTTAAGCTGTTACGATCGGTATCACTGACTTATTTCTTTGACTTCGTTATTTTACGTTCCTGATGTAAACACAATGTGCAGTACAAACATTTTTCACGTTTTTCACCGAAAACCTTTCGAGGTTTTGATCTAAGCATCAGGAAATCAACCGTTTGTAAATCCGTTGCCCATCTGGCTAAAGTGTACGTAAAAAGTACTCCCTTATTTTTACCCATTTAGTTGCTTACTTATCTTCTTAGATTTCTTGATAACTGTTTTAGAGGTGAAAATACTGATAACCACTGAGATATTCATAGATTAACTTATGGCATCTCAAGCTTGTGATTGGGAACTGTAATTCCGGGAATTACAGTTCAGGAACTGGCCAGTTCCTTAATTCAGATTAATTAGTCCTCGATTTTAAGATGCAGTAAGTATTAGTGTACATCTTCAAACCACTAGGGCATAGATAACTTTAGCGGAGTCTTTTTGTCCTAGCAGTAGTTACTTTTCATAGTTATTCGATAGACGGGTGATGAATTATGTTTGGCAAAATGTAGTCTGTTTTCTTTTTGACTCTTCATTTTTCGGTTACACACCAACTGGTTTTCGATCATTTGAATCATCATGCCATTTGCATGAACCAGACCCAGAAAACTTTGTTGAATTACCACTTGTTTCTATTTTGACTTGTGTCTTATGATATCACAAACCACTGAGCTGTACAATCCCTAACAACTTTTCTAAGATTTTGATGAGGTTTTCTTCTCTGAGCAGGATGGTTTGGTCGTGGAGCTGTCATCGTTATTCTAAATGACATCATGAGCACAAACTCTAGGTATAAACGAAATAAAGAACAGCAGTGAAAGCTCCACGATCAAACCATACAGCTCAGAGAATAAAACCACTAAAATCATCCACCTGAGCTACAAATCTTCTGTACTACCTTTTCCAAGAGATTGTGATAAATCAACAAACACTGTCTCAACGGCTGTTCTTAGGTCAAACCGTATGTGACAAATTATAAATACAAAACTAATAGTGTTAAGCATGGAATTAATGTCTTGAATGATTTATCGTTATTTTTACTGTCAGCAACATTAGCCCATTCCTAAGCTTATAAGTTTTTATTTGTAACACTGAATTAGATTTTACCCTTTGGTGGAAACCCGTGGTTTTTTCAAATATTTAAAATCTAGTGAACTACTCGTCTAACCAAGCTATTCTTGAATTAGGCTATTTTGAACACTGGGTTGGAGTCATATAATACTCAATTAACACTAATACATTATTGTTGCACTTTACAGAGACTATTTCAACATACCCACTTGTCGTGGTTACTGATTCATGGGCCGAAAGGGTGTTCGTAATGCTCGCTATAAAGTTAAAAATCGTACAAGGGATATCGACCAGGTAACATTATTTGATTTGATTTTGAGAATTCATACCAGATTCGACTTTTGTGAATGTTAGATGTCAAGTGCTTTAAATCGTAGCACAGATTCCCGATGTTAGCCTAAATATATTTATTTGGAATAGAATTTCGCCATAAACAACTCACATAGCAAGACCTGTCACTTTTAATACAGCAATTCCTGCTTCCAGTTAGTTGTCAGCTTAGATCCTTATCGTTCTGGGAAGCTAATTATGGTGTATTTTTGGATCACCAGTCATATGATCAATTAGCGTTTTGTAGATAGTATAATCTATATCCGATGTTACCTCTTTTAGTATAAAAATAGCAACTTTGGCGTAATTGCTACAATACTAAACTCAATGATCAACTATCAATTCTTGTATTAAAACTAAAATCACATATTGCAAGAATGCTGTGCAGATTAACTTAGATGAAGTGAAATCTTGACTTACAACCCAATGTTTAAAACTCAAATGCTTAGACTACTGACCAACCACTCTAAAGCGTGTAATGTCTTAGGTGTTTTGGGATATAAGTATTTGTTTTGACTGTAAATCTATGGCTAATAATGATTAACTCAAGGTACAGTTACTTATAATCCTACAGCACAACTTTCCAGTCAGACAGTACTAATTTGCTAGTTAATGGAAGTATAGCAGTTGACAAAGTTATTGATATCCATAAAACAGAGTGTAAAAGTCTTTTCTGCATACATCTCCGATTCATCTTCAAGATATAGTATCAGAAAAATTGCTGGATTTGCTACCAAATAAAATCTGTTTTAAAGTTTAGCCTTTAGTAAATAGTCATAAAGAAACTCACCGAATTAATGTAACCTGTGAAAGTATTTATGAAACTAAATGAAAGTGTGTACAGATGTTTTTTAGCTATCAGTTAGTAAGATTGATTATACGTGCTCATCTGAATTTTTTAGATGAAGTAAATGAGGTGAATTTCAAATTTGTGGTCCAACGGTTTAAGTGTAGTATTACCATTCATTATTTGTAATTAACTCATGATTTATAATGCCGTTGTAATAATAGGCACCTGTTCTATTGTTTTAGATATCTAGTGACCTCAAAGAGGAAAATTTTGCTAAACGAGTTAGTGAAGCTACAGAACCAGACGAAGATAAGCCTGGTCTTGGTCAATTCTTTTGTATCTTTTGTGACAAGTATTTTATTGATCAGATCACTCTTGATCTTCACAAAAAGCAGAAGCCTCATAAAAGAAGGTTAAAGTCTCTGGATGAACCTCCACATACACAAGTGAGTTCAGTAATTTGTCTAATTATGTGCAACAGCTTTATTTTCTGCTTTTCACCCCATTATTTGTATATATTTTTTATTAGTAGCTAATCAGCAATGTGAACAATATCTCAAAAGGAGCACATTTCATGTGAAATTAATTCTTTAATAGCAACTAATGCCCCATATTTCAGTGATGAACAAATGTTATTCCCCAATATAAACTGATGGTTAATTAAGAATCTTCCTGTATTGTGCATTTTATACATAAACCTGACCATTCTTGTCACATCACTCAAGGTAGATCAAAACTGTAAACCAAAGTTTTCATATCGTTGTCACATTAATATAATGGTTACTGTATATGACAGCCTTTATACTGTGTATGCCTCATACTTACTTAATGTTCATACGACAATCATTTCACAATGATTTATACACGTAAATTCTATTTTATAAAGCCGCGGAATCATGTTAAACAATGACAGAAAGTAATGGATTCATCATACCGTCTCCATCAACACAGGTTCACCCATAACTTCGATGGTTTTTAACCGTTCATATATATGACTTTCAACTTTAAAAAATCGACTTCATAGGGCCAAATGATTCAGCCTCCCAAAAACAAGTTATACATACAGAACTAGTATATATGGCAGATTTCAACATGAACTGTCTAAGGACACATGAGAAACTTTCTCACTAAAAATCCAATTCATTCCAATGTGGCATCACTTATCTTAGACTTCCATTGTTACTGGTCTATGAATGTTTCGTGGAGGTGTAATGAGTTTCACATTGTTTGTCGTCGTGAAAATTTTTGAAAACCTAGTTATTTTAGATAATTTGCGTTTTAATTTAATATGAAAAGTGTTTGTTAAAAACTTTAGAACTAAAAAGAAGAGGATATATGTATGTAGTTTCGCTGTATGATGGAAACTGTTATATCTATATTTATTTTATCAAACTAGCTTAAACAGGTATCACAGATTTTAAAACAGTAGTTTTTACTTAATAAACCACTTTCATTAACATATTTATATAATCATTTTGGCAATTATCAGGAGAATATTAGTGTTCAACCGCACATCTGCTACAAAATATAGGCATTATTAGTAGATCAAATGAAGTTTCAGATGTTCGGTAGCGTTGTTACTAACCGAGGACTAATTACAGGGTTGTAGATGAAGCTTTAAGTAACACAAACAGGTCGTTTCATGAAGTTGTATACGTCAACTAAATATGATGTTTAAAATGTCATTCTTCGGTGACAATATATGTATGTATTTTCTAACGTCATAGTGTGAAGAGCAGAAGTTGTCTCTTACTGACGCACTTCCATAAATCCGCTTTCCCTACCCCTACTTTTTATTCACATGTTATTCTCCAAGCTTCTTTTAAGTAGGATGACTCGCACAGATACTTATCGAGTTCTACACTAGTCAGTCAGGTAAAAATTCCAAACATCACAAAGATGGGTTAGAATATGGTTTTACTTTTAGGGTATATTATTTATTAGTAACGAAAGTAAATATATTCACGCGTAGTACCGTTAATTTAAAGCAGTATTTTAACTATTTTCCAAGTATATGGGGTTGTACCGATTGTTGAATTTCCTTGTTTTGCATCACGAAACAATTTTAGTTAGACAAAACTTAAAAACTAGGTACCACTGAACAGCCGATTTGTCTTAGTGTGGGAATTCTCAACAGAGCCCACATATGATACAAAGAATATTACTTATGGGAATGGATGAGGGTCGCATGATCAGAGAATCAGTTAGGGTTAGGAGTGTAAACGGTTAGACGCTCTCTGTGAGGTCTGGAGGTCTTGGGTTCGGTTGCCGGTGGGGCTGTTGGTTTATACTGCCAAGACGTCACCGTAATACGACGAAAGAGCCGTCTTGGTTCTTTATGATTCTCAATGGTTTTCTGTGATCAGTCGGTAAAGTTTGGTGTTTATAATTTCTTAACATATGTTGGTTGGCCTGAATCAAAGCCAGTGAATGCTAAATTTTTCCTGAACCGATATTTATCTCATATATTATATCATAAAACAGCCTCACAACCTAAATTTATTGTTCATATGATGATCCTTTTTCATAAATAAATATTGACACGTTTTTTGGTCCCATTTTTTTCACAGGAAGATGCAGACCTTGCTGCTGGAATTCTAAAGGATGATTATAAAATATCTTCTAAAAAGCTATGTATATCACCTGATTTGTGTCAACAGAGCGTACAATTAATACCACCTGTTTCATATACTTATGTGGAATAAAAATTCACATTTTTCAGTCATGATTCCCATACTGTACAGTATCTTGATTTTACTGTAATTTTTCTTGTACAGTGGTTAAATTTTGAAATTTCATTTGAAATACAGAAATGGAAGTTTGAGACTTAGTATTGTGATAAGCGATGCTATGTAGATAACTTTTTGACTTGTCTTGACCAATTGTAGCTTCCGTTTATGCGGTAAAAGTTATGAGTGGTCATTATATATAAAATGTGAAAGGAATTTGCTACGTAATCTGAGTCGAATATTTATGCCTCGAAGTAGATCAAGGTGGAGGTCAACTTTCCCTCTTCGCTTTGCTGAATTCTTTATGCATCAAATAAAAGAAATATGTTATACGTACCATCGAGATACTAACATTCTCAGATATGTATGCTATAAGTGGTTACAGTTGCCAAACAGTTTGAACAAATCCCTTACTAGTTAACCATGAAATAGAATTTATATGGTGTCTATTTGCATTACGTTCAGAATAAAATAATTCGTAACAATTGATTATCAATAAAAGTCAAAGGTTGTTGAATTCACCCAGATATTCTCATGTTAACTAAGTATGTATCGGTAATTCAAGACATCACTAAAGTTCAACTGCTTCATTATGTTCCTGAAATCGATCATGACATTACATTAGAACGATTATACTACTTACAAGTAGTTCAACAATATTTGCCAATAATATTGGTCAATATTGTGTATGGCAAGAAATAATATTTAATCACTTGCCCAGTTAAGCATGATTATTGATACACAGTTAAAAAGTGAGCTGTTTAAATTGCTGCTGATAAAAGAACATACAAGGAGTAATTTTTTACCCACTCTAACCTCATCAACGAAATAGATGCTGTGTTTAAACGGCAAAGTTCAAACTTGTCATTAAACTACTTACACCTATTTTTATTCACACGATCATAGTGAGAGAAATCTAAAACGAACACATACTAGCCAACCAAACTATAAATATACTAACGTTTCTTATTGTGCTTCTTTCCTCCATTTACCATTGTTATTTGAAATATAATTCGTTCCTGTTCAACCGTATTCTGATTTGGGGACTTGTCGAATGAATTGGTGTCAAACAATGCAATAGAAATAGCTGGGTCGTAATAAGAGAAATTATAAGAGCACCAATATTAATAGTGATTATCAACCTTTTGTAGAAGAGTTAAGAATCTATATTTATTCCCTCAATTTGTTTACTAAATCGAAATCAAGGTCACATACATTTTAACATCCATATATACAATTTCAAGACTGTCTAACCTGAAATAACTGGAGAATCTTTCCAGGTGAATGAAACAATAATACCAACTAAAAGACAGTAGAAAGTAGATGTTAAATAAGGTAACGCCTAAAAATATAGAAAGAAACAATGTGTGTGCTCCATTTGGCTACTATTTGTATCACGCAAAAACGAAATCAAATAAAGTATTAACGATACAATTCAGATAAAATGAATTCATTCATTCATATAAGAGATGAGAATTCAAAATTTTAAATATTAATGGTCTATTGTTTTTAGAAATTATTGACGAAAGAGACCGTTTACTGTATGAATAAATAATAAACTGTTCAATTCAACTTAAGAAAAGTGATACAACAGCAAGTAGCATTAGTCTCATTATATATTTATCTTCACGAATAGCTGCCAGTTTCGAATTCACATAAAATTTACAAATATAACGTTAAGGATAAAACATGAAATAGTTATAGTACTGTAAACTATATGATAAATTGGAATACAAAATTCGAAATTATAAACCACTCTCGAAGTATGTAGGTGACTTTAGAGTGAACGCTATGTTTGATTTCTTAAAATCCATGAATTTTCTTACATCCACCTAGACCGATCACTAGAGAAGATTCACCAATCATAATCTTGATAATTATCTACTCCAAGAATACTTGATTCGTACATGAATCATCCTAAGTCTTAAAAAATTACACGCTTCTATTGATAACGATTAACCTTAAGCAGTCACCGGTTATTCTAGATGTCAATTGAGCCGGATCTACGTTCTCTTTCTATTCTAATACTGAGTTCAACAAAACAATGTAGCAGCAACCAAACGTTAAGCACTTAAATTATGTGCATGAAATGTCGAACCCCAAACAGAAAGCCGTAATTTATGCATAATCAAACCAGAAATGATATAAAATGGAAAAAAAGTGAATAATTGCTAAGCTATAATTAAAGAATAGTGAGATGTATGGCAACAGTTAATGAGTCTAATAGATGCCTATAATACAAGGAACATGAAAAAACAGTATTCTAGTTGTTTAGTAAATATATATAAATCAATAGTCAGTAAGAGAGTTACAAAAGTTGTTGCTTTATCCATATTTCTTTAATCATTAAGTTATTTGCGAAGCTGCTACCATATAACGAATTAAAAATTCACTCAATGTGTTTGAATCTTTTAATTATTCACTTTGCTTTAAAGTGGATATCTAACATTAACTAATCGAGAAAAGAAATAAACAATGATTTTTAAAAGATTAAATTTTATAATATGTCCCTAGTTAAATGTTTACACAAGCCAGCTTACAAATTCTAAGTTTGTTTAAATAATAATATATTTTTGAAATTTCGTAAAAGAAAGCAAAACCTGTCAAAATGTCAAATCTGTTAAGTATTTGTACATACCTACAAACCAGCTAATTCATCTAATAGAAGTGAAGTGATTATGAACTCAGACAGAACTTAACGGTTAATATTTCAAAGTATCGGCCAACCAATTATATTATAGTGAAGTCCTGTGCAGGTACCTATTTGTCACTGAAATAAATAATTATTATAGTATTTCTTAGTGTATTCGAATAATGTAAGTTATCTTTTTTTTAAATTTGTATATTTCAATATGTCATTAGTTGGCAGAAATTTTGATGTTAAAACTGTCCAAGATTTTTAAATTTGGGATAGATTACATACAGATAGCTCATTAGTTGAAAGATACATAAATTAAGTAATAATCTACAACACAATAACTAAGAAAGTAAATTGCACAGATAAATAACTTAATTACGTAACATATACACAAAATACATCCAAAAATATAAAAAAACCTGCAAAATTAACAATGAGCCAAAAAGGTAAGTGTACATTTAAAATAAAAAGCATTAAAGAGAATCTCCAACACCGATATATATATATATGCATTTTCTTTGTACATACATAATGATTGTGAGTACAATATGAAGAGTAACAATGAGAGATTAAAAGATATATACCTATGTATACAATAAATATTTTGAGATGATATTTAAATAAAGTATAAATAAATTATAATTATTCTCTTTTTAGTGGATTGACGAAACTAATTCAATAATCTATTGATAATAATGAATTATATCTGTATTTGTTATAAATGAAACTAATAATCAGTAAAAAAAAAATCAAATTGACTAGACAGAAATAATTGTGATAAATTGACTTTTTTGTTTATTTTCTATCCTTCACCTCTTGTCCCCCTTCCGTGAAAGGTTATCCTGTTTATTTAGAACAGATTCATTGAGTATCTTGCACAATTCAGTAGACAGATGCATTTTATGAATAAGTTTTTCCCATGATGGATGCCTAATAAAGGATTGGCGAAAAAAAAAATCAGTTAGATATAAACTGACAAAAACACTTAAAATATAATGTACTACTACTGATAAGAGAAACGATATAAGTAACCTACGTTTAAATACATATTAATGCTAGTGATGATAAATTATAACTATTCTTTGTTATTTATTAATTTGTTACGAAGACTGTATGTTATCTAGTTTTTGTTAATAAATGTTAGATGTTTTCTGTAACGAGAATACTTTTTCTAATTCATATTTTTATACTGACCATTATGTTAAGAACAATTTTCGAAATGTTGTGTTATCCACTCGATCCATTTAGTTCACATTGGATCCCATCCACATCAAAGAGGATCTCAATCGTTCGTAATTAAAACTTATTGCAGACCAATAACCCAAACATTATCATAACCACAGCTTTATTTTTACCAATCTTTTAATGATTCCGTTTACTTTCTTCACATAGCTTTAGTAAAATATTGCAACTGGGAAGTAAATACCAATATATTTTATTATATTCCGAAAATTTATCTGTAATTCAATTAAAGTGAGAAAAAGTAAGCAACAAGATGTGTAAGCGGTTTAATTATAATTGTTTAATAGCAAATACTGTGTAGTAAGTAGGTTAGAATTTCACTCTACCGATCAAGAAATAATTAAGTAATATTTATTTGAAGATTGTCTAAATTAATTATTCTGTGATATGTGACAATGTAGTGAACAAGAACACGAGTGGGAACAACCGAATGTATTTTAACACGAAATTACAAAATATCTCTCTAAAATCTGAGAACCATGAAGTAAATACTTAGTTTCAAAATATCAATTCATTATCTCAAACTTGACCATTTATTTTGCAAATATCAGTCCATTGTTCCTGTATTTTCGTACAAATTGCTCTCCATTCCCGTTTTTCCCCCTCGATTTTCTACTGAAATACATCCTATTCCTGACTGTCGTTATATACTACTTATGTAGATATAAATAGCTCACACCACAACAACTTCAATGTCAACCTTTGAGTTGAAGACTTTAGCACCAATTATTTCAATCAATAGGTTTTTATCACCAAGGTAAATCAATTGAGAAATATTTGAGAATTCTACAGAAATACATACACATAAATTATTCAAACTTAATTAAATTAAATTTTATTCACTTACATTACTAAATTCACATATAATGGACGAGGTAAACATGTGATGACGCTTTCTAATGTATATAACGTAAGAGAACTTCTTTCAATTACAGGTATTTCATCAAATGAAATTAATGAGGATTTTTCGCGATTACACAAACCAATTGATTGCATATGATTTTCACTTTGATAGGTACAGACTACAAATTGGCTGATGAATTTTAATGTAACTGTATTCAATGTACACAACCAACTCCATAAACTTGATAATTCTTTTTTTGCACCAACCATAATCTTTAAACAAAACAAGAATATGAGTAATAATTTATACATAAAAAACGAGGAAGTAACTAAGTTTAGGTTCATGCAAAATTATACAAAAACGATGGATTAATTTAAGATAAAGTCATATGCTAACGATATCGCAAATATGACCTCTAATTGGATAGGTTTATACTACTATTAACGAAGATAATCAATAGTGGTGGGTTTGAACTATGCTCTCAGCCGTGAATTTTATTAACTGTACAGTTAGGCGAAATTGAATGATAAGATATCTGACCAAATACTTACTTACTTACTCCTATTACCCTTCACTGAGGAGCACAGACCGCTCACCAGCATTCTCCATCCAACCCTGTCCCGGTGGTCAGTCTTTTCCAGTTGCAATTCATCCTTCTAATGTCTGCCTCCAATTCTCAACGCAATGTGTTCTTTGGCCTTCCCCTTCTTTGTTTCTCTTCAGGATTCCAAGTTAGCGCTTGCCTCATGATGCAGTTTGAAGATTTCCGCAATCTATGTCCTATCCACTTCCAGCGTCTTTTCCTAATTTCCCCTTAAGATAGCAGCTGATTTGATCTCTCCCACAGTAGACTGTTGATTATGGTATCCGGCAAACCGACATTGAGTATCTTGAGTAGACAGTTGTTTTTTAAATACTTGTACCACTTTGATTATGGTTGTAGTTCTTGAAGTTTCAACTCCATGTAGTAGAACTGTCTTGACGTCCGAATTGAAAATTCTCACTTTGATATTGGTTGAGTTTTGAGTTCTTCAACTGTAGGAATGCGGTGCTTGCTTTACCGATCCTCGTCTTTACGTCTGCATCAGATCCCCCACGTTCATCGATGGTGCTACACAGATACGTGAAACGTTTAATCTCTTTCACAGCATTTCCACCAAGTGTGGTTGGGTTGGTGTTCTCCGTGTTGTATTTAAGGATCTTGGTTTCTCCGTTGTGTACATTGAGGCCTACTGATGCAGAGACTGCTGCTACACTAGTTGTCTTCACCTGTATTTATTTTTGTATATGGAATGGATGGGCTCCTTCAAACTAAACAACTCTCTCCAATATATTATATTATTTAACGATGACCCTAATTTTAATGCACATACTTACTTACTTACGCCTGTTACTCCCAATGGAGCATAGGCCGCTGACCAGCATTCTCCAACCCACTCTATCCTGGGCCTTCTTTTCTAGTTCCATCCAATTCTTGTTCATTTTTCTCATGTCTATCACCATTTCCCGGCGTAATGTGTTCTTTGGTCTTCCTCTTTTCCTTTGACCTTCAGGATTCCATGTGAGGGCTTGTCTTGTGACACAGTTCGGTGCTTTCCTCAATATGTGTCCTATCCACTTCCAGCGCTTCTTCCTGATTTCTTCCTCCACTGGGATCTGGTTTGTCCTCTCCCACAGTACGTTGTTGCTAATAGTGTCCGGCCAATGGATCTGAAGTATTTTGCGTAGACAATTGTTAATAAACAACTGTATTTTCTGGATGATGGATTTCGTAGTTCTCCAGCTTTCTGCCCCATACAGTAGAACTGTCTTGACATTTGTATTGAAAATCCTGACCTTGGTGTTGGTTGACAGTTGCTTTGAGTTCCAGATGTTCCTCAGTTGTAAATATGCTGCTCTTGCTTTACCGATCCGCGCCTTCACATCTGCATCAGATCCACCACCCTGTTCATCAATGATGCTGCCCAAATACGTAAAGGTTTTCACATCTTCCAAATCTTCTCCGTCAATTGTGATTGGATTGGTGCATTCTGTGTTGTATCGGAGAATCCTGCTTTTCCCTTTGTGTATATTGAGACCTACTGCTGCTGAGGCTGCTGCCACACTGTTCGTCTTCTCCTGCATCTGTTGTTGCGTTTGGGATAGAAGGGCCAGATCGTCTGCGAAGTCTAGATCATCCAACTGCATCTTAGATGTCCATTGTATCCCGCGCTTTCCTTCGGACGTTGACGTCTTCATGATCCAGTCGATCACTAGGAGAAAGAGAAAGGGTGAGAGTAAGCAACCTTGCCTAACACCGGTCTTCACTTCAAACGACTTTGTCAACTGTCCTCCATGCACGATTTTGCAGTGTAATCCATCATATGAACTCTCTATGATATTGACTATCTTCTGAGGCACGCCATAGTGTCGAAGAAGTTCCCATAGTGTTGTTTTGTCCACGCTATCAAATGCCTTTTCATAGTCAATGGAGTTGATGTAGAGTGATGAATTCCATTCAATTGATTGTTCCACAATGATCCGTAGAGTTGCGATTTGGCCTGTACACGATCTATCCTTACGGAATCCTGCCTGTTGGTCACGAAGTTGAGCGTCTACGCAGTCCTTCATCCTGTTTAACAATACCCTGTTGAAGACTTTTCCCGGTATTGAGAGAAGAGTGATGCCCCTGTAGTTATCACACTTGCTGAGATCGCCTTTCTTTGGTATTTTGATCAGAAGTCCTTCTTTTCAGTCTGTTGGTACTTGTTCCTCATCCCAAATCTTATTGAAGAGAACGTGGAGTATCCTTGCAGTTGCCGCTACGTCTGCCTTTAGTGCCTCTGCTGGGATGTTGTCCGGTCCTGCTGCTTTGCCACTCTCGAGTTGTCTGATGGCCATGCTGATTTCTTCAATTGTTGGTGGGCCAACATTGATTGGGAGGTCCGTGGGTGCTGCTTCGATGTTGGGTGGGTTCAGTGGAGCTGGTCGATTCAACAGTTCTTTGAAGTGTTCTACCCACCTGTTTTGTTGCTCTTCAATGTTGGTGATTACCTTGCCCTCTTTGCTTTTCATTGGTCGTTCTGGTTTGCGGCGATTTCCAGAGAGTTTCTTTGTCGTGTCATACAATTGTCTCATGTTTCCTTCTCTTGCAGCCTTTTCCGCCGTCGTTGCTAAATCTTCCACATATTTACGTTTGTCGGTTCTGATGCTCCTCTTCACTTGTTTGTTTATTTCCGTGTATTCAGCTTGTGCCTTGGCTTTTTCTGCTCTTGTTCGACTGGTATTGATCGCTGCCTTCTTGTTCCTCCTTTCTAGAATCTTATCCAGTGTACCAACAGTGATCCATTCCTTGTGGTGGTGCTTCTTGTGACCCAGGACCTCATGACATGTTGAAGTGATTGCCTCTTTGATTCCCTTCCAGTTGCTCTCCACAGTAGTTCCTTCTCCATTGAGTAGATCATGAAAGGCCTGGAACTTGTAACTGAGGACTATCTTGAATTCGTTGAGTTTGTTAGTATCCTGGAGAAAGGCCGTATTGAACTTTTGTGATACTGTCCGCCCCGTTGTCCAGTGCTTCTTGAGTTTCAATTTCATCTTGGCGACCAGCAAGTGATGATCTGATGCTATATCAGCTCCTCTCTTGGTTCTCACGTCCTCTATAGTCCTCCTGAACGTTTTGTTGATGCAAATATGGTCGATTTGGTTTTGTGTAGAGTGATCCGGTGAAGTCCATGTGGTTTTGTGTATGCGTTTATGTGGGAATATGGTGTCGCCTATGACCAGTTTATTGAAGGCACCATTTTCGTTCCTTTCTCCCAGCCCGTGTCGTCCCATGATGTCTTCATATCCAGTGTTGTCCGTTCCAACCTTGGCGTTGAAATCTCCCATCAGAATGGTCAGGTCCTTTGTTGGGCACTTCTCGACTATTGACTGCAGCCTATTGTAGAATTGATCTTTAGCGTCTTCATTGTAGTCGTTGGTAGGCGCATAGCATTGGATGATGTTCATTGAAATGCCCTCTTTCTTTGTTTTAAACGAGGCTTTGATGATCCTTGGTCCATGAGATTCCCATCCTATAAGTGCATTTTGCGCTTGTTTGGACAGCATCAATGCAACTCCTTGTGTATGTGGTGCATTTTCTTCTTCATGGCCGGAGTATAACAGGAGCTCTCCTGTAGTTAGTCGTTGTTGTCCAACTTGTGTCCAATGTGTTTCACTGATCCCAAGTACCTCTAGGTTGTATCTTCTCATTTCTGCAGCAATCTGGAAGGCTCTTCCGGTGTCCCACATTGTACGAACATTCCATGTACTTAAATAAATGGTCGCTCTGGTTGTCAGAAGGGGCATCGGCCTCGTAACTTCCGAAGGGTTTCGGCTTTCATCATGAGGCGTCATAATTCTTCTAAATGAAGATCTTCTGACTCCCAGGGCAGAGTTTAGAAGGTTTGAATAATTTTTTCTGGTTAGCGTTTTTTTAGCGAGTTAGTCTTCTACGGGATGGGGACGCTAACCCCATGCCCAACCCTCCTCCTTTATCCGGGCTTGGGACCGGCAGTAGCCCCCGGAGGGACTCCAGGCGGAGTTAATTTTAATGCACATAGTGAATGTTAATGTTTAAAACAGTTAAGGCACACACTATTATTATTATTATTTTTATTTGGACACATAAATATTCGTACAAGAGGGCACCAAATATTTATGCACCACACAAAACAATGAGAATTTAAAGAGAAGAAAGAAAAAAAGAACAATAACGAACAGATTAGTGTATGGTAGTGTAATAATAATAATGGGGGAAACAGAAACGTACAATCAGAAGAGATCTTTCAGTTAAGGAAGAAACAACCATTTTTTATGAAGGAAGTAAAAGAAGGTTACAGCAGGATCGCCACTGGCTTCTATTCTGAGCCATATCTGATAACGTCTCTGGCCCCTGTGTAACAACATCTCTCGAGCTCCAGCCAGGGAGTCGTGAAGAACCAACACAAGCCAGCCCTTTGCAGCTTTCTTTCATACCACGACACCATGTCATATACTGACCACCTCTCCGCTTTTTCCAACCAGTCCCAGCGTCGGCAAATAATGCACGACGTGGAATTCTCTGAGACGACATTCGGAGAATATGTCCAAGCCACCGAAGTCGGTGTTTTAAGATGGTGACACCAATTGCATTATCGTCTCTGTTCCCGAATACACGATGCCGAACCTCTGCATTACTAACACGGTGTTTCCACTGGATGTCAGCAATCCTTCGGAGACAACGATGATCAGACACAGAGAGTCGTCTAACATCCTCAACTCGGAGAGGCAAGGATTCACAAGAATAGAGCGAAACTGCTCTCACCGACGCGTTGTAGATCCGACCTTTTACAGCCAGACTAACATCACGAAGGCACCAAAGGTGGCCCAGATTGGCATGAACCGCTCTGACTTTCACTATACGTGCATTGATCTCATCACTCATGCCACCACCAGCACTTATGCAGCTACCTAGATACACGAACTTCTCGACTACTTCTATCTGCTCACTATCCAGGGTGAGTACAGGATTAGGATCCTGACAGTCTTGTAGAAGTACTTTGCACTTCGAAGGTGCAAAGCATATACCGTACCTACGGACATTGATTGCCAACTGATTAAGTGCATGCCTTGGGCATTATCGCACAGTAAGACAATATCGTCCGCATACTCAAGGTCGAGGAGTCTTTCTCCAGGCAACAGATCCACACCACCATTACTTACATTCATCAGAGCTGTTTCCAGAATGTCATCGATTGCAAAGTTGACGAGGAATGGTGAGATTGGGCAACCCTGCCTAACCCTACTGCTCGAATGAGACAATGGAAAGAGGTGGTTGCATGCCCTCACTCTACCTGAGATGTTTGTATATAGGGCCTTTAAGATGTTAGTAAACTTCTCAGGCACACCCTTCTTCAATAGACAATCCCAGAGAACAGTCCTGTCCAACGAATCGAAGACAGCTCTGATGTCAAGAAACACTACGATTGTTGACCTTTGATAAGTATGGCGGTGTTCTAACATTTGTCAGAGGGTGAAGATTTGATCAACACATCCTCGACCAGAACGAAAACCCGCCTGCTCCTCGCGAGTCAATCTTTCTCGGGTTTTGAACAACCTACGAAGTTTGACAGAAGCCAATAGCTTGGACGCAATCGGAAGTAGACTTATCGCCAGATAGTTGTTACAGGAACGACGTGAACCCTTTTTAAAGATAGGGACAACTATCGACTCATTCCATGACGTTGGTAAACTCTCTAGTTCCCAAACCTTTGTAAACAACGTCGTCAGTATCGTAGCCAGAAAATCACCCCCATCTTTAAAATGAGCCAGAGACAAGTCATCTGGACCCTATGATTTGTAGCGCTTTAAGAGTTGGAGTTCCTTGCGGACTTCCGCCTCATTTGCTGGATCAGTCGTCACCGGCCATGGAGGGCGGAACAGTCTGACCGATGTTGCCGGAGCAGCAGGCCAGTTGAACTGCCCTTCGAATAATTCTGCCCATCGTCCAAGACGTCGATGGATGTTAGTGATTGGCATCCCGTCATCCTCACAGATTGTTTCGCTCACATCAGACTTCTTGCTGTCAGTGGCTCGGATGAGTTGGAAGAGCTTCCGGTGGTTACCACATGCAGCTGCTGCTTCCAACTCATTAGCACACTCCGACCACCAGGTTTCTCGGTCCTTACGCAAGCTATGCTCAATTTCATTACGTAATATCCTTCGTTTATGGTCAAACTCACGGTCATCCGGATTAGACCGACGGGCTTCAATGAGTTGTAAGGAACCAGAAGAAACCCAGTGCTTATAAGCTGGACGTTTCACGAAGCCACAAGCGACTTTACTTGCCATTTTCATGGCGTCATGAAGTGGCATCCATCTTGTTGACATCAATCCTTTGGTGGCGGTCACTTCGGTAGCCACTGAAAAGTAAGGTAAGATTGGCGCAGACCAGAGCATGATCATAGTCCAAATAGGTACTCCAAAAGGAGCGGCAGTATTTTACACAACCATGCCAACGGTAGCTGATCGCGATGTGATCAATCTGAGTCCAGGCTTGAGATGCAGAGGGAGGACGTTAGGTGGCACATCGGCAATGACTGTGCCGAAAGTTGATGCTAGCCAGAAACAGGTTATGGTCTGTGCACAGTTGCAGTAGACGGTTCCCGTTATCTGTCCTGCGATCAACAAGTCCACATTGACCACCTAAAGGACTCTCCTCTGTGTCTAGACGCCCGACCTGAGCATTCAAGTCTCCGGCTAGTAATACAATATCTGTCGAACGCACTTTCTGGAGAAGAACAGATAACTGGTGGTAAAACTCATCCTTGATCGCATCCGGGTTGCAATCTGTCGGGGCATAGGCGGAGATGACGAAAACACATCATTTCTCACGCCGATTTCTTCTCAATTTGATGGAACTTTCCAATCTAACAGCACATGACTGATTGTTAATGGGGATCCAATCGATTAGTGCTGCCTCAGCTCTAGCGCCTAGTGCGACACCAACGCCAGCAAGATCAGACGAAGATTGAACAGGGTCCCCGGATAAACGCACGTAAAACAAGCTTTTCGAAGCGACAGATGGAGATCGAATTTGTAGCTCTTCACCAGAGTCTTGAATACGGGTCTCGGATAGACAAAAAACGTCGATATGAAGACTTTTCAAAGACATAGCCAGCCCTATCTGTTGACCAACCTGCATAAGTGTGCGAACATTGAAGGCAGCCAGTTTGAATGGTGCACGTAGTTTCAGAAAAACTGCTTCAGTATTTGTATTTGGTGGTAGCATACAATTTTCAACCAGCCAGTGACTCGAGAAAGTTTAGATAGAACCGAGTTTCCACCATAGGCGAGCTGCTGTATAAGTCGAAAAATAAGGATGCATAAAATGGGAATAAAAGAGAGTGAATAAATGACGTAAAAAAATAATAATAACAATAATAGTAGTAATAATAATAATGTGAATCGTTTGATTGTTGGTCGAAGCAGGACAAGTATTTTCCATAAATATCGAAATTTCATCATATTTGTGTATGGGTTGTGATACTGTCCAGGTGCCCAGACCGAACCAGGTGGTTTTCTTAGGGGGCCACACCCCGACCCTTTGACCTAAAGGTCTAACCCACAAGGCAGTGGAGCATCCTGAGGAGATACAGTCCCATGGTGACCGGTGACCAACGATTGGTTCGTACGCCATTTGTTCCTTCAGGATACTGGAGCCTATGTGGGTTCTGGAGACTGTTAAGCATTACTGAAATCACGAATAGATCTAACTTATGAACATCATTGAAAACATTGGAGTACTAGACGGGCGTTTCGTCCTAGTACGAGAACTGCTCAGCATTGCGTGTTCACTAACCCGCATACGAGAATCAGACCTGGGACCTTCAAGTTTCGTACTCGAATGCTTAACCACTGACTGTTCCGAAACTGTAAGGGTTTTCGTTAAATAATAAAGATCATAAATAAAATTAGAAAAGTCACTTACCAAAGACCATAAAAATTCGCTATAATATGTCAAGTTATGATCATTATAGTAATGAAATAGATCGTGTGAATGAAATCAATGCAAGAGTTTTGTTTCGTTTATGGAAACAATAATAATAATAACTTCATGTGAATAGAGTATGTAAAAAGAGAGGTGCTGTATAAGTAATTATGCTAAGACATTCATGCGAGTTACGAAAGATAGATGTATAGATTAAGAAATATATTAACACAAGAGGAACTGAGGGGAGTAAGGGATTCATAATATCCAGTTTATGTATATCGTGTTCTAGTCGTGCACCAAGGTAAACACAGAGGCCAAACATACTTCTTTTGGATACATAAGTTAGGTTTCCTGGAGTTCATGAGTACGCAAGGACAAAACCCTCTGAATACGGCCTATGTAACCAGCACCAAAGGAGCAGTTAACATAATGAACACGCATAGAGGAGTCCATCATCAGTAACCTATCATTGATTTGTTGTGTAAGTACTGGTTTAATTGAGGAAATTACATGCAAATTCACGGTGTGAACTGTCCTTCCAACGGATCTTTTGAGTCAACGTGTTAAAATGTCACTCGCTGTGTCCCCTTATAAAGTCGAGTTTTAAGTAAAAGGTCGTCTTGCTGATCATGTCGGAATTTGTTCTTTTTGTCCGTCCTGATAGATACATTTGACAAAATTATCTGAATAGCCGTCATTTCGTAATGTATTCTTTAGTTTACCTTTTTCACCATCTACACTATCCTAAGAACATAATAGTTTGATTCTTTGGTTGAGAAATCTAACCAAATTTATTTTGTACTGAAGAGGTGTAAGCTATAAAAGTGGATATCCTAATCAGTTCATGTATTCTTTCAAAATAAATTTCTTTTTATGGAACTATCTAGCCATCTAGTAGATTGATCTCAGTTGAAATACAACCAAAATCTAAAAAGCAATAAATATCGGTTTCGTCCTAGCATTGAACTCTTTGGAAGTGAACAACTAGAAACCGCCAGAAGTCGAACTCAAGGCATTCCGGTTTTGTGGCGAACGCCTTCCAATGGTAATTTCAGCTTCAATTAATTTTTGATCAACCCCATGGATGGCAACTGTTTCACAAACCAAACGCTACCAGTTACAAATTCTCACTAGAACATTAGGGACTATTAAAGTTTAGAAGAAACTTTTGTAGAGGTTTATTTAATTTGTTGGTTATACTTGTCATACATGTCATGTACAGACATTATATAAAACCGATTAATACAAACTGTTTACTCAAAACTACAGTAAATACACAAAAATTCAAACTCCGGATCTCATAGTTAAATACTTCAACGAAAATAACCGAGCTACTAAGCTAAACAAAAAATGCAGGGCAATTATTTCACTGTAACAGAAACCGAATTTCATCTTAAGAATAAAAATAGACTACCACTTACTGTCGGTTTATTTAATAAAACATTAATCATTGCATCCGAATATGCACAATAATTATCAAGATAATAAAATGCTATCCGATATCTATTTTTCCATTGGTTAAAAACATATATATTCTCATTTGAATTCAATGAAATTAATTCAATAGAAGGCTTTAAATAACAACAAGATGTACTAGATATCAATGATTGATTTGACCAGTATGATAACAGATTCGGATCATGTGTAGTTATAAAATGAAGCATTGAATTAATGAATTGATTGATATCATTAATTAAATGATTTTGTTCAGTTAATGATAAATATGATAATTTATTATACACATCCTTTAATAATATAGTGTACTGCAATGTAAACAAGAAAAATAATAATTAATTGCTTTTAGGATCGTAATTTTTTCTCGTTGAAGTTAAAGTGAATGTTTTTGAAGCACTCGAAATAACTATAACAAACAACAGCGTTACTTCTACTGCACTTTGGAAAGATCATTTACATCAAGTAATACCTTTATAACCTTTGTGTACAGAAGGAAAGTGGTTTTTAAACTAGTTACGACATGGTAAGAATGGTTGAGTCACATATTTTGATCCATTATACAAGTATATATTTTATCTAACATGTTCAATTTATTAAAATTATTTTGCGTAATTGTGTAATATCAACTCCCCCACTAATGAAAATAAAGTCTGATAGAAATGGGCATCTGTTATGGATACCATACCATATCAGGATGAAAATAACTTACTTAAATTGATAGCAAAATAGTCAGGATAATGTTAGTGTCAGTGATAATGAGAGGGTTTGAAAAATGAGACTATGGTTCGAAAAGAAAGTATACATGAAGGAATACTGAAACACAAGATTTAGGTGTAAAACAGAGAGAAAATTCATCTGCTCAATAGCGACCAATTCTCAGTCATATTGGCCAATGTACATTCTTTTCGCTGCATATTGCCAGCAACCACGATATATCTGGTTGGGCCTTTTGTAACTTGTACAATGAAAGGGTGTACACTTTTCAGAAATGCACCTGAATCGCTATACGATTAAGAGCCATAATGATGTATTAAAACAAACAAAATTAGATAATTTGTTGAAAAATCTAGATGACATGAACAATTAGCCCAGATGTTCAAGTAGGCCGGTACTAATTCGTCCTAAGTAAAAAAATATTCATGGTATTATTCTAAAGAGGTATAGAAAAAGATAGGTCACTACTATAAACATAATATGAATATTTTTCATGATGAAGATTATTCGTATATTGAACCCGTTACGATCATCATCCATATCTGAAGCCCATCAGATGTAAGTTTCAACCCCCTGGTTTATGGATTAACAATAGAAACAACAGTTAATTAGACGAAATATATCAGTACCACAAACAATTTCTGTATAAGCAACAATAAAGTGATCAATTTGGTTCGATAATAAGAATAAGATTTAAGAAAACTTGTTGCATGCATTGACATTGCGTCTGAGCCTTGATTATGCAACGTATGGACCAATAACTTAATATCTAAAGACATCGGCTTCTATAGAACTTCACTAACTGTCTTCAGTTTGACTGCTTAAGTAGTATCACTAGCCCGAACATAGACAATGTGGATAAGAGTTGAGTGCTTAAACCTTTATTTGTCAGATGATTTACACGTTTTTTCTGAATAAAAGACAACATAATCCAAAAGTTAAGCATTTTTCAAATTTCCGATTACAAGTAAAACGAACCTGATGAATTATTGAAGCTGGTATAACTGGAATGTGATTGTCATTACTGCTATTATGTTTATTATCAGTAATATGTTTATCGTTCTTATGTGAAGTTAAGTAAGCACTTTCCACTCGAGGTTCATATGTGCTGAAATCAACATTACTGTCATTTAATGAATTCATACGAATATAATCAGTAAACCATTCAGACAAATCAGATGACGTGTTATTTACTTTTGTAATAGATTCAATAAAATAATTCATATCTATGTGTAATATGAATAGACCATTAATCCACACAGTACGTTTATTATGAAATAACGAAGTATGAGATGATGATGATGATGATGTTTTAGATAGTGTTGACTTGTCTGATTGAAAATACGATTCACGTGAAAACAAATAAATTAAATCCTTCGTCAAACGTTCATTTCCATCTTGAGATAAAATTGATTCGGCCATTACATCAATAATTTCTTCATATATAAAACTGCTAGCCACTGAACAAGATTGTCTTGGTATATGAATTTTTGACTGAAAAAAAGTGAACGGACCATGTCACATAATACTTAATAGAGTATTTTTCCATACCGGACTAAATCTAAACTCACTAAGTGATAAAAATTAGTTGCTAGAAGCTAATTTGCATCATGGTTTGATAACAGAAAGATAGGGAGTGGGAACTTAAAAACTAAATATTTACTCTATTGAGTACAAAACCAAACACATAACCTTCTGGTATCAAGGTGGGTCCGAATCCATGCGAAAACTGATCATACATCCAAGCGATTACATTTTATAACTTGATACATTTCGAGACGGCGCGACCAGCATTCAGTTTTATAACTGAGCTATTAATAAACGTTTTAATTGTGATTGACTTTAAAAGTCACGACTTCCTACTTAACATTTGAGTGACTTATCACGTGGAAAGTCACTTACTTACAATGAACTTGTAGGTTTACTTCTATTACAAGTATATGAAGTGCATTTTTAAGGGGTTACAAAATGCACTATTTGCGATACTTCAAGTTTTAAATAATATATTATTGTAAAATAATATATTATCATCACCAATTGACAGCACCACTTGTAACACGAAAAATATAGGGTTACAATGAGAAATCTGTAATTCAATAACTAAGTACCGATTCGCACAAGTAACAAGGAGATAAATTTAATAAGTGAAAAGTCTGACATTGTTGTGGATATTCCAAAATAAACATTAATAGTATATAAATGTGATCGCCGATTAGAAATCTAGCGAAACCAAATGTATATATAATTACATTTAAAGGAGATGATTGAAATTTGAATTCATGAATGACAAACTTCATCTAATGATAATAACATCATAGGTTATTCTCATTTAGCGATCATTTATAGAATAATGTTTCGCAATAAATTTCTATAGAATTGAATTGATATAGGATTGATCGATCACTGAGTAGTGTCCAATGTTGTGTTTATTTACCAACTAGTACTGATCGAATTATATCATTTGAGTTGTAATCTGGGTGTAATGCACGAGATATCGAGTCACTTGAACTAGTGGCCACACCGTAGCTCGATTAATAGGAGTCAATTAGTACTAAGGGCTAGATAAACGTGACATTGGTCACAACTCATTGATCAGTTAACGTGTCTCAGACTTACAAGAAGTCAGTTACGGTCTGTACAGTCCATTGGATACGCCTCAAACTATCAAGATTGGTGACGCGTGTTCACAGCTCAGGTGGATTACAAGTCCCCTCAAGATTACTGGTTTTAACCACCTAATACAGTGTAAGATTTGAATATACTAGACGAGAACATATCACACGTATTGATAGGTAAAGAAAAACGCTGTTTATTAACTACGAACTGCTTCAAGTACTAATCGACAGTCTGCACCATTTTGTTTAGGAGTGATTGGACATACCATGAGAAATACATTGAAACACTAAATCAAATAAATCTGAGAATTATAAGAGTTATGGAGCAACTAGAGAATATAAGCAAATAATAATCTGTGTCGAATAAAAACTTGTCACAAGGAATTTAATTCTATACACGTGAATAACATACTGAGGATAACAACGGGAAGCTACAAAAGTTTGCAGCCGGATTACATAAACAAAAAGTTGTAATCCTTGATGGAAAATTAGATTTCAAGTCATTATTACTATCAGTATTATTATTATAATCATCATCTTCCAGTAAGTTGATCTGAGCTAAACCAACATGAAATTGTGATTTCTTATAAAATTGATTGAAAGATGATTGTTTCCAGGATGGATAAATCCATATTAATCGAGTGATCAAGCCTAAAATAAACAAATTAACAACAACGGAAGCAATCATTCTATAATAATAATAATAATAATAATAATAAAATTAAAATTTGATTTGAATCGTTTCTATAAAAAACTAAACAACCACTAGAAAATACTGGAAAAAAACCAATGAAGTTGAAATATCGACAATCATTGATACAATTTGAGAACAAAATCACATTCCATTGTATAATCTGAGATTTAAAGTTATTGTATTGTTTAAACCTACAATTGTAAACAAGAAAATTTACCGCCATTTTTACTTCCAGTCTTCATCAAAAAGAACTAATTAATCTTGCTTCACTTTGTATACAACTAATATGCGCACATATTTTGGTGATTACATATAGTGTTTGATCGGTCGTAACCATAGTGATACTGTGAGCGATTGGATTTACCGAGCTCCATTGATTAAATAATGCGAATTTATCATTATTGTCAAAATTCACGAGGAATAAAGTTGAATAGAATACTTTTTAAGTAATAGTTATGATTATATTGTTAAAACATGAAGATAGTTCATATTGGGAATGCAAGATCCCCAGAAATCATTTGGTAAATTCATTTTTGTAATTTTATTATGGAAATATGAATTTCGTAGTGTATTTACACACATAAGTGTGTGCTTGTTGTTTATTGGTTCTTCCGAGTTTCTTATGAAATTATATATTTACTAGCTGAACCTGGTCTATTCCTTTTCGTTAGTAGGACTGGGGCGCAGTGGAATACCTTAGCTTCTATTGGTACAATGTTGCTGACTTTCGTTCTGTTCACCGGTCCTAGGTGACATTGTAATTTCTCGAACTGAGCACTTCAGTGAAGATTTTCTTTTTTGTTACAGAATCTTTACTGTCGTATTTACAATTATTTTTTACACATAATAGTTGACAATAATGTCAGTCATAGAATAGAAAATGGTACGTATGTACATCAGCTTAAGTTGTCATAATCCAATAGCAAAGAGAGATGGAATTATGGGAGCGAATCCCAGAATGGTAGAGGTAGTCATAGTATGAGTGCTAACAAAAAACATTGGAAATTGAAGATACGATTCGAGAAGAAAATATAAATAAGTGAAATAAAGGAAAATTACCAGGGATTCAAAAGCTTAGAATATTGGGAAGGGATGCACCTGTACCACAGCAAACGAATTTGAACCATGTCATTCAAAGTCTCTAACTATTGGTTAAGATAATCAACTGTGCCTAAACCAGGTAGTTCATATCTGTTAAAATGACTAGACTCAATTGTCACTGACTTTGTGGATCGATTCCATGTTCTGGCTTGGCATACTCTTACACCACACAACATCATTCATCGAGATGATCGGTGGTCGGGGATACCTAACACCTGTCCCAACCAGTTAATGAAGATTTACTACTTCATCAACCGATTTGACAATAAAGTAGAAAGATATTGCCTAAATAACAAAGTTGTCATATTTTTAGGCATCCAGTACAAACTATTTAATAGTTTTCTATTTGATACTTGAAGTTTTTTATAACCTTCTCAGTGATCACACTGGTCTTGTATATTGTTATAGACTACTATCTGCAGAGGATAATAATAGAAAGTCAACAGATTTAGTAAATCACACAAGAGTTTTAAATGACATAATCATAGATGCTATCATACAGGTATTTTCACTTTATTCTTCTTGAATATGTCCAACAGATTACCAATGGGCATCAATATTCTAGTTGTTTGACAATAATAAATTTATTGACAACTTGGCACTATTCGACTACGGAAATAGCACGCAATATAACCATAGTTACGACCGACAAAACAATTTATGTAGCCATTAGACTGTTTGTATCAGTTGTATATAAAACAAGTGATATAACGAGTGTTTAAAGTATTTTATCTCAGTCTCAAGTATATTATGATCAAACATTAATTTGATAATAAAACTAGTCACATTATATCAGAACCAGGATTCATGACCTAGAATAGAGAACCAGATTAACACCAGATACGACTTTCTTTAATACAATTAAAAGCAGTTCCTCTCAGTGCGTCTGGAGTAGAAATCAATGAAAGGAAAGCGAATCACAAATTTGATAGTCCGTAGGCTAAGTGGCTGTTTCTCCAAGCTCAGTGCCCATTTATATCTTACTTCCACTACCACACATCAATAAGAATAATCAGCTCTTAATTATTAAGATTTAATACAAAAGTAAAGAGTAGAAAGAAAACCCAGATGGAAATACTAAGATAAATGAGTGGCAAAAGTGACAAAAATAAATTAAGATAATTAGCAATAAGGCACAAAATACGATAAAAATCGGAAGCCATCAAAAACGTAATGACAGATATAATGGAGAGGAATAAAAATATCGTAACTAAAAACGAAGAGGTATGAAACGAAATGTTGCTTGTTTTGTTTTAAACATTTTGTAAAATAAACTTGTTTTACAAGTATTCAGTGAGAATGTATTAATCCAAACACTAAACAAAATGATTTGACAGTTTCTTAAGTATAGATATGATCATTTTCACTCTTGTAGACTGATGGTGGATAATGATTGAGATACGTTAATTATTAGGCACAGACATATGCATCACAAAGACACTAAAACACGCAAACAAACGAAGATATTTTCATTTTGCTGTAAACAAGGAACTTCAGAAAGAGAATATAAAGGTTGACAGACTTGAGATTTTAGCATTGATAGGTTTCATTGAAATCATGAGCAGAACCAAGTTAGAACACCATTGAAAATTTGGAAGCACAGGACGGGAGTTTTGTCCTAATATAGGAGTACTCAGCAGTGCACACCTATGATCCTACACGGAGAAACTTCCGTGTCGCACGTGAACGCCTAACCCCTAGATCAATGAGTTGGCATCCAACGGTATTAATGTCCAACTTCAATCAATACACGACCAACTTCCTGTTATATCCCGATAAGAATAATTAATGGTAATTTTTGGGATCCATTATGGACCAAGACTATGAGTATATTTTTATCGTATAATCGTTATGTAACTAAACTGTTCACATTCATGTAGCTCTTATTATAAGCTTTAATTCGACCCACAGACTATTACTATACGATTTACCATTATTGAGTTATGGCCTGTCTATTAATTACTATCTCCCTCATTCACAGCCGCATTTGGCTAATTCTTGTACAAATGTTGTTTCATATTTTATGGTACGTTGTGGTCTGTCTGGTTGATATATAAACCCAGTATGCTTGAAATAAATGATTCATATTGGAGAACCTTGAACTGGCGTTAAATCATATCAACTTGATTGTATTAATTATCGTTAATCCCTTCTTAACCTGCATCACAAAACATTATTACTGAGTAATTATAGTAATTATATTATTACATATAGAGTATTAAGCAGATATATGTTCATGTATTGATTCGATTATGTTATATCTCGAACTTAGATTTTTAATATACCGCGTATAACTTGAGCACTCGAACAATAGAACCCACCAAGCCGCAAATGAGAAGACAGAAGACAAGTGAAAGGAATGCTATTCCAAATAGTGTCAATTATGGTACAAAACCGTCAGGTATTTATAGTTTTTAGTAAAAACGAAATCATCGTTATCATCCGCATACAGGGGGTTATTAGCATTTGTCCAATAGGGAAGCTACATGTAGGGATCCCGGAATATTCTTCCAAAAGATGATTGGACGAGATATCTTCGGCTCTTTCTGAGCTTCTTAGAGCTTCCTCAAGTTCACCTGTAGGCCGTCCTCATAGATTATTACATATAATACGTGAAAGCTAACAAAAAATCTATTTAAACGAAAGGAAATGTACTAAATACATCCAGAACAAATATTGAGGCAGAGTAATATGAATTCATCATATTTCACGGTTTTTGATCAGCTGCTCACAGCCATATATATATTGAAAATTAACATTGAGGTTAGATGTAATGTGAGACAGATACATGAAACTGTACTAAACTCGATTTTCTATAGTTCATAGTTCAGCACAAAATGATTGATGGCATACGTACTGAATAAGTGAAATAATAAAACCGATAAGTCAATACGTTTATGAAGAGAAACAATGTGTTACTGAAAAGAATTCGCTACAACTCACTGTAAGTCCAGGTAGAAAAGTACTGTATATAATAAATTTAACATAAGCAATAACTAAAACACGTGAGAAGATATACTTATTAACTTCAATAAACTGTCAATTAGATACAGAGAAAAAAAAGCATGGAATCGGCTTCTTCGGATTAAAGTGATTAAAACTTGTTTAAATTGATAACAATAGAATTATGAATAGTAGTGTGGGACGTGAAAAACAATTTTTATCTAACTTAGAAAGAAATATTTTCGAATTTAAATACAAATTACAAATACAAAAAGAATCCGTGATAGATTATAACTACTGAATTTTAACACTCATATATAAACTTACCATGAAATATATTAGTTAATAATACTCGGTGTTGTTCTCGTTTATCGAACTCTGTTACAGAATTTAACTGACTATCAAACGGAAACGGTGACTGACTACTGAAACTAATCTATGAAAATGGTGAAAAGAAAATAACAGAGCATAACTGATAAAACATTTAGCAGATTTAATGAATAAATTGTATTGTAAAATTTACTATCAGACAAAAGAAATTACATAAACACATAAGAAATGGACAATTTCGTTTCAAACCACCTAGTGGTAATCATCGTCGCATGACTTAATGAGTAAATATAAGATTATGGAGAAAATGATTTGGAAAATACTAACCAAATGTTTTTAACCCAGTAGGTTAGCAAAACATTTATTTGAACACATAAATATTGATACAAAGAGGCACCGAATACATATGAGTCACACAAGTCACTTGATTTGTGTGTGGGCTATGATACTGCTCGGGTGCCCAAACCGAAGCAGGTGGTCTCCTTAGGGAGCCGCACCAATAACCTTCGACTAAAGATCTGATCCACAAGACAGTGGAGCAACGTCAGAAGATGCAGTCCCATGGTAGGCGATGACCAACGATTGGTTCATACGCCATTCGTTCTTTCGATCCTGGAGCCCATATGCACCGTTGGTTTGGAATCAGGGTTTTCCAACTTTCCTAGGGTAAATCAACGGTACACATTAACCCGGTTTAAGCGCTAGACATTCACTTTTCGTCATCTCAATTTCATAAACACCAACTTTTTCGCGAGAAGACAGTTAGTCGAACTTCTCTGGTAGTGTCTATATACGCGTATCCATATGAAAACATTTCGAGAGGTAGAGAACTCTCCCCACCCTCAGCCTTACTATGGCATTAAGAGGCAATATAAGATAGAACTAGGATTACATGTTATACATATTTGCTACACAGCCAGTACTGACTCGTCATAAAATTTACGTAATGTCTCAAAAAATCTATTATATCACTCTCTACATTTGATGAATTTATGACTATGTATGGGGTATGAAAACCAACAATAGGATAAATATGTGGCACTTTTTCAAGATTTAAGTAACTTCGATCGAAAATGATCTACACAGAACAGGATAAAAAGATCCATGAAGTATTAATAATAATAACTCATTAACCAAATACAAATTTATGCAGTTTACTTTGTCATACTCGCTTTCACTAGTGAAATCGATCGCTGGGTGAACACTGTTGAATTGTTCTAGGAGTTTATCTTGACTGACGTTTTGATCTACGATAATGAAAGTGTCGTCAATGTGGCGGCAATATAAATCAAGCTTCTTAATGGTCTGTCTCATTAAGATGTCCATTTTCTAGCTTTTCCAGGAAGAGATCAGCTAAAATCGGACCTAGAGGTGAACCCATGGCTATCTCGTCTATTTGTCTAAGTATTGTTGAAGGCAAAATGGACATTCAGCGTGCATCTTAAGAGCAGTTCCTTTAGACTATCGTCAGACAAGCCAATGTTGATTTTTTTCTGTTATTTGCTTGCATATAAACTCAATAGTCTCCATAAGTAGTACGTTGGTGAACAAAGATACTATATCCACTGAGATCACATTTTTCAAACTAACATTAATATTTTCCACTTTGGAGAAGAATTCAAAGACATCTTTTACATTATTTCTAACAACTGATTTGTGTAAATGCTCTAAGATTCGCACTAGCCACTTTGCAATTTTGTGGTAAGGAGAATTGTACATATCTAGAACTGGGCGTAGGGGAAGACCCGGTTTATGAACTTTAGGCAAACCGTACAGTCGTGGTGTATATGATCCAGTCGGCTTAATTGAATCATGAATCTCAATCGTAATTATTCCCTTTTTCTTTAGATCCTTAAGGTAATTAGCCAATTGTTTTTCTACTATATTACTGATGTCATAATTACAAGTAACTTTATGAAATTTGCTAGGATCACTAAGCATTGTTTCCATTTTTTTCATGTAATCTATTTTGTTCATGAGAACTATACCTCCTCCTTTATCTGATTTGCTTATGATCAGGGTTTTATCTTAATTTCGTTGAATAGTCTCGGTGCTGCTTGGTTGGTAGGTGATTTGTGGTACCCTTACTATTCTTGTATTGTTGGCAGCTATCTACTAATGTGGTCTTAAAGCGAGCAAGATCATCCGATGAAGTAGGAATCAAGTCAGTTGTTTGTGAAAATAAATTCTCAAATTGTACATCAGTATCTAATTGGTTGATTCTATGCCTACTATCACATAATCCAGGCCCCAGAGATAAAGCTTCTAGCTGTATTACTGATACGTCTTGTTAATTTGAACGCTTTATTCGGTTCCTAAGCCATTCTGGTTACCCGCATGCTAGAACTACGCAGCGACCTGAACTCGAGAGCAAAGGCGCAAAATAAGCGAAAAGCATTTTACTCCAAAGGTTCAAGAGCTGGAAAGCAGCAGGACCCGACAATATACCAGCTGAAGCACTGAAGTCAGACATCGAAATAACTACAAACATACTTCACCTTCTATTCAAAAAGATTTGGGAGGAGGAACAAGTGCCCATGGACTACAAATAAGAACACCTCATCAAGATTACAAAGAAAGGAGGTCTGAACAAATGTGAAAACTACAGAGGCATCACGCTACTGTCAATACCAGGGAAAGTCTTTAACAGAGTGTTGCTGAACTGGATGAAACACGCAGTAGACGCCAAACTTCGAGATCAACAAGCTGGATTCCGTAAGGATCGGTCATGCACAGACCAAATTGCAACACTATGGATCATCGTCGAACAATCAATTGAGTGGAACTCGTCACTGTACATCAACTTCATTGATTATGAAAGGCATTCGACAGTGTAGATGGGAGGACATTATGGAAACTTCTTCGACACTACGGAGTTCCTGAAAAGATTGTTAATATTAACCGGAATTCATACGACGGACTACAGTGCAAGGTCGTGCATGGAGGACAGCTGACAGATGCATTCTAAGTAAGGACCGGAGTCAGACAAGGCTGTTTACTCTCTCCCTTCCTCTTTCTTCTGGTGGTCGACTGGATTATGAAGACCTCAACATCTGAAGGAAAACACGGCATACAATGGACAGCTCAGAACCAATTAGACGATTTGGACTTCGCAGATCACCTAGAACTCCTATCCCATACACATGAACAAATGCAGATAAAGACAGCCAGTGTAGCAGCAGTCTCTGCATCAGTAGACCTCAGCATACACAAAGGGAAAACCAGGGTCCTCAAATTCAAAACGAGGAACAGCAATCCAATCACTCTTGATGGCGAAACTCTGGAAGATGTAGGATCCTTCACATACCTGGGAAGCATCATCGATGAACAAGGAGGTTCAGATGCAGACGTAAGGACGAGGATCGGCAAAGCAAGGGCCGCATTCCTACAATTGAAGAACATATGGAACACAAAAGAACTTTCAACCAATATCAAAGTGAGAATCTTCAATACGAACGTCAAGGCAGTTCTACTGTATGGAGCTGAAACTTGGAGAACTACAACAACCACAATCAAGAAAGTACAAGTATTTATAAATAGCTGTCTACGCAAGATACTCAACATCCATTGGCCGGATACCATCAGCAACAGCCTTCGCTGGGAGAAGACAAACCAGCTTCCAGATGAAGAGGAAATTAGGAAAAGACGATGGAAATGGATAGGACATACATTACGCAAATCGTCAAACTGCATCACGAGACAAGCCCTAACTTGGAATCCTGAAGGGAAGCGGAAAAGAGGAAGGCCAAAGAACACATTACGTCGGGAAATAGAAGCAGACATGAAAAGGATGAATAACAACTGGAAGGAGCTGGGAAGGATTGCCCAGGACAGGGTTGAACAGAGAATGCTGGTGAACGGTCTATGCTCCTTCACGAGGAGTAACAGGAGCAAGTAAGTAAAAAATCCAAAGGTTCATTTTTGTACAGAAAAACACGGGTATTTATAGATGTTAACATTGGCTAAATCAACATCATATCTTGACCAATCCGCTAAAAGACATATTATGCTACTGACCAATAGTAGCACGCCACGTTGATATTCTAGAAAACTCCATCATGCTCTGATTGGCTAGGACTCTTCCGCTCCTTTACGGCCTCTGGAGGCTCCACTGCAGTTCTCAGAAAGCTGACACAACAATTACATCTAGTTCAATATTGCAAAAATTATGTACGTACCGTTTCGGGTCGAAAGGAAACTCCTTTTCTGGCTTTTGGTTTTCCAAAGTTTTTATTAGTTTCGTCAACGTTTTCCAGATCTATTTTGGAAATTATTTCCACATAACCCATAATCATTGACTGAAGCTCTGAAGGCAGGTTTTTAACGGAATATTGTCGCAGATATTTATTTTTAAAGTATCAATTTGATTCGATGCATGTCTTTCAAGTGTTTTTGCATTAGGATAGATTCTGTTAAGACGTAAAGACTTCCAATATATTTTAGGATATCTATAAGATTGTATACAATTAATAGCAAATTTTAAGCTCATTTTCGCTTCTTTGAGACGTGAAGTAAACTTCAGAAACTCATTGAGTGTCTTAAATGCAACAGAGTCCTCACGCGATTTTAGAATATTAAAGATTCCCATTGTGAAAATTAGAATAACTTACCAAAGTTATATCACTTGGTGGCAAAATACCTTTCGCAATATACACAGGCCATAAATTAAGCATTGCATCAGTTAGTCGTGAAACAGTATGAATAGTTGGTTTCCAACGCTTATCATAATTGTTTAAATTCGCATTATTGTCATAACTTGATTGATTCCAAATTATATAGGATAGATTCCAAGTTGTGCGCAAGAATGCACCGATAAGTAATAACCATATAACACATGAGAATAAACTGTAAACTCGCAAATGACGCGACAAGAATGCGTTAATTTCTCTCACTTGACTTTGTATAAACTAAATACAAAATAGGTGAGTTGTAAGAAGAATATTTTGGTTAGTAGTTATAACATATACTTATTTAAAACAATAGCTTAACTGAAAAGAACTTTGGAATAAATATCACGAGGTACAAAGACTAATATCACCAGGTCAATACATCCACCGATATACATACAACGATAACTTACGTAAAAATGAAGTAGCATTATGCCTTTTACTTATTTTTGAAATTTCTTTTGAGTTCCCTTGAATTAAAATGCAATTAACTGAATAAGTAGTGATATAACGTTAGTCCAATATTCAGTGCATCAAGTAAACACGCATATTTGTAGTTAAAGAATAACTCCAATAAGAGTTCGATAGTAACAAATGATAAGAATAACTATTTTATTTTAAATTTAGATTACGAGTATTTTAAGGATTTCCATTTGATTAAAATAACTACCTAGTTTATTTTTTAAACAATTTGTCTTTTTTAAAGTAAGAAAAAATTCATGTGGTAACACATATACTGTATTATGACAGTAACTATGGCCTAACAATCTCATCTAAGAACGTTTGAGGAAATAATCAAAAGTCTACAATAAAAGATCAATAGCAATAGGCATGGGGTCAATATGATTTTTAAGGGATTTACGAGCTAATAGATTTAGTAATTACTATAAAGCGTAATAATAATATAACTATTAAGAAAACTCGTGCGAAATTTTATTGTAGAGTTCAAAACAACATTTTTCAAAACATATCAGTCAGAGACACACTGAAAACTAAAGAGCAATGGATAAATATTTCATTGTAATTTGTAACTCATCGTCAGTGAACGATTTTAACATCGGGTCTCACTCCAAGCACGATAGTTTGACATCACTGAGATTTTCAGTTTCAATCAGCTTTTGAGACTGCGTGATAATTGTTGATTTCTGATAGTAAATTACCATTTTACTCTCGCGAACTCTACGATTAACCAAATTAGTATGATTAAACAATAAAGAAAGCAAAATAAATATTTACAAAAAGTGAACCAGTTTCTAAATGAACATTTTAACACACTCATACATTGCATAACGTTATAATATTAAGTACTAATAAAAATGGAGACTAAGAAGCAGCATTTTGTCAAAAGATATGCTGTTAGTTGAGTGTATTTGTACCCCGGTAAGTGGTGAATTTCTTATTGATATAAAGACCGAAATCTTGGTCTATTTCAATCAGTTAGCTTAATAATAAAACTTAAAGAGATGTACAACAACAAATAATATAGTTTAATAAGTAGAATAATGGTTAATACATATCATCTTAACCTACTAACAAAGTTGTATATATATATATTTAACGAGTTTTTAACACGTATCTTAAAATACGAACAATTTAACTGATGTACTAACCTTCATGAAGTAGTTAGATCTGTATATCGAAATTCGATGAATATACACCATCCAATTTATTATTAGTATGGAAAACAATACAGTATCCTAATTCATAACAAGAGATATGATCTAAAAAGGTAATTACGGAAAAGAAGCTACGGAAAATGAATGTTAAAGAAAAATCACAGCAAATAAACCAAAAGTCATCATCTAGTAATGATCAACACCTAATCAAAAGCGAAACACTTAAATAAGTTCGTACAAAACGACAGACATGTAAAAATTTGTTCGAAAAAGAAAGAAGTGTGGAGTAATGACTCGCTGGTTAAGGTGTTCGACTTTCAGTTAGTAATTTGCATGTTCAAATACCACTCCACCTACCTCGGTTTAGATAATCGGATATTATCGCTAGCCCCACACTTAAAGTGTGGCTCGAAGATAAATGTGTGAAGTCACATCAGGTTGGTGATTTCGTAATATTAATAATTAGATTGTTATAACTGTTAATTTAATTAATAAATATTATGCACGACAAACAAGAATTAATGAGAACATATAAAGAAGTTGATGTTAAATAAGCAATTGTTCAGATATATTTAGTTCATATACACTGAAGTAGGATACCGCATACGCATGTTAGATCAATGAAATTGTCTGACTAATGACAGTTTCTTAAAGATCTGTTAAATACGCCAAACGCTAAATGAAATACGTTAAATTATGAATGAAGTCACTTGGGTTTTCTTTTCGTTAGTCTGTTAACTTTTAAAAAAAATAAAAGTAACAAGTTGTCAGAGAATTATATCTGAATCTAAACTCCCTTACATTTTCTCTCCAAACTAATAGATTCAACTTATATAAGAAAACAGACACAAAAGACACCCAACTAAATCGATACAACCTCAAACTGTAAACTATAAACCGCATGATAGTCAAATATTTTATCTATCTGACATTGCAAACAAGCAGATTAATTAAAACTAATCACCTAGCAAATAATTTGTCACTGACATAGCAACTTTGTCAGTACGACTGGTTGCATAATCAGATTATCGACAGTTATAAACCTTTGGTAATTAATCGTAAATAAATAAATAAAAATTCAGAGCATGAGCATACACAGACGATAAAATTGAGAAAATATTCTTGTCAATAAATTTATTACATATATTTTCAAAATACATAACACCGTTCAAAATCCTAAACATGAAATGCATGGAATCAAACTACATTATTTAAACAAAAGCGGAAAAAAAAACTAAATGAAAGAATATTTTGGTATTAGTAATAATCCTGACGTCCTGTATACCGGATAGTAATACTTTCAATGCTGAAACAACTAACAGTGATAAGTTGATAAATGCAAGTACCAGTCGACTGTTTCAAAAATGACAATTTACACTAGAAGAAGGTAATATATGAAAATGAATAAACAACTCTATAGAAGAATCAAATGTCAATGGCATTAATCATACTGATGATATGTTGATGATAGAATTATTTCTGCCACTGTGCTCCTCATGAGAAAAAATTACCAAAAAAAAATAATGATACAAGTCATCACAGAAAATCTACATAATACATAAATAGAAATATAGAAAAGTGATTATGACATTTTTAGTCTTAGTAAAATGATATGTTGTATTTCTTTTGTCGTGTAGAATTCACCGTACAAATAAAACACATGCATTGTATCTTCCATTCAATAATTAATATCATCTTCATAAGTGCTTGATTCACACAACATTTGACGTAATTGTAAACCCTGATAGAAATGAGGGGAAAATTTAAAATATACTCATTTATTTATACATAGTATTAATTAAATCAGTTAGGTATATCTGTAAAAGTAATGTTTATTTATTCGATGAAAATAAAAGTATGAGATAGTTTTTCACATATTATCTTAGACAGTTTAGTTGTCGTTCAAAGTTGAGGGATGTTTAATTACTGAGAATGTTTAAATTATGACAAATGACTTCTAGAAATTACTATTTTGTTACAACGTTTCTGTAAATGTATATTTGCGCTTCTGTTCACCAAAATTTCTTATGACAACCGTTTTGCCAGAAAGAACCCACTGCTAACTAATAACTATCTTCCGTACTGTCATAAGGGATTATAAATTTATTCATGCACAGCACCTGATGGCTTGATTTAATCGACCTTAAACTATACAGGGAATTTTCTGAATGAAGTCCCTTCTTTGGATTAGTCGGGCACCAGAAGAGGATAAGAAATTAGGCGTCTCCGTTAAAAACAATCAAACCTAAGTGTATTTCACTATACAATCGATTTGTGTTATTAAATTACGCAAAAAAAAACTGATTATTGTAACGTGATGTAATATCTAGACCTACGATACTAAGTTCGATATCTGAACTTTTAACATGATATAACATATCATAAACATAATCAATAACGGGAAAGTGAAATCCTCTTTTTTATGCAGAACAACCAAGGTTGAATTTGATAACTTCAAATAAATTGAACACAAGATATGTTTTCAGTAGTAACAAAATAACAATATAATTATAAGATTAATTCAAGTTCCTACTCATTAAGATATTGTAAATGTTTTTTATAAGTATTATACATCATCAGTTCATTCAAATTTCCGAGATAACGTATGCAACTAATTAGACAATTTGTACCTAATGTCTATTATATATATGGCATCTTTTGCACTGTAGCTACCGAATATCAACATTCAGTAGCCTTGTGAATAGAATGCTAGTTTGTGAAGTGAAGAGAACTGGGATGTAGATATGATTTGTAAACAGGAGGAAATGAATCTCAGATCCCACTGGTAATCACTGTCTAAAAATAGGACCTCTAACTACGCACAATATTCAAACATTTCGACAATGAACTCATACTACAACAAAAACTGAGCAAATTCAATTTTGAATATAAATAACAGGAAAATACAAACCAATACAAACAATAAAGAAAATTCTCATCATTTAAATAAAGATATATAGAATAAAACATTTCAATAGGATGAATACCCTACCTTACGAATTTCTGATAACTGTTGTAAAATAGTATCTTGTCGGGTAATTGAACGCTCATGTTTTGTATTCGAATTTCGAAGCGAATCCTGAAGTGAGATAGATAATAATCCAAATTAATAATTCACATTGAATATATTTTACAGGGACTTATTTTGATTGGTTATTCCTCGATTATAAACAAACTCTCACATCACAGGGAAATTGTAAGATGCTTATGTTTATTAAACAATACTGTGAGATGTAATACTATTGACCAATCATCTATCAGGCCCAAATGGTCTAGTTGCATCTAACCTGTTCATTGCACTCCGTGCTTCCTCTCAGATATCTAAATCCTCCTAATCCAGTCAACCACCAAAAGAAAGAGAAATGGGGAGAGTAGGCAGCCTTGTCTGACTCCGGTCTACACTTGGAATGTGTCTGTCAGCTGTTCTTTATGCACGACTTTGCACTGTAGTCCGTCGTATGAACTCCGGATAATGTTGACGATTTTCACAGTTACTCACTGCATATTGTCGAAGAACTTCCCATAATGTTCTATCTACACTATTAAATACTTTCCCATAAGAAGTTGATGTATAGTGACGAGTTCCATTCAATTGATTGTTCAACGATGATCCGTAGAGTCACAATTTGGTCTGTGCACGACCGATCCTTACGGAATCCGATATGTTGATCTCGAAACTGGTCGTTTACCGAATCTTTCATCCGGTTAAGCAAAACTCTGTTGAAAAATTTTCCTAGCACAGATAGTAGTGTGATGCGTCTGTGGTTCTCATACCTGCTCAGATTTACTTTCTTTGGTGTCTTGATGAGATATCCTTCTTTCCAGTCTGTCGGCACTTGTTCTCCCCCCCCAAATCTTCCTGAATAGAACATGGAGAATGTTTGCAGCTGCTTCTATGTCGGAGTTTAGTGCTTCAGCTGGTATACTGTCATGCCCTACTGCTTTCCCACACTTGATTTATCTGATAGCCATCCTGATTTCTTTGATCGTTGTTGGAGTGAGATCTATAAGAGAGTATGTATGTGCTGCTACGATGTCCGGTGGATTTGTTAGAATATGAAAACCATACACTAAATACATTATAGCACATCTTCCTTCAGTTGCCCTTTATATACTACATGATTCTTACAATTCTATTGTTAGTATAATTGCTCTTTGTTTCTCCTTCTGTTCTCTCCAATTCAATCTTTTCAGTCTTCTACTGGCAGTTATTCCACTTCCGACTGCTGCTACACACTACTTATATATGTAAGCATAAGCAGTATACGTTACACTCGTCCCCTATTTAAACGGTCACTCCTGTAATTATTCTTTCTTTCTGTGTTAGTCTGTGCTACGCTACTCCGTTGAAATGCTGAGTCCACCGATGAGCAGAACCAGCAGCTCTGTCGACCTGCCGTCCATCTAAATCCGATGTCTACGCAGCACCCTGGACGTCAAACACTTGCTCTCCAGAGACCCACTGAGCCATTTACATCCGATTTGCGCCCAGCATCTGGAGCATCCCACATCATCTCCCTGTCGACGATGACTGCTGCGCTCAACGCCGTCTCGCCAGGCATATATGTATAATGAGTAGTCAGAACAGTCTTCTGACTACTTTCGACATTTGTTTATTTATATTAAGCTGATAATATGGAACTTGAAATCTGTCAGGGCAATTATCACAAAGAATTATTTCGTTATTTTTGAACTGATCATACACCGGTTTATCATCTAGGAACAATTCACTTTAAGTAGACTTAAACTAAGACGAGATTAAGTTCTAACAGGACAGATAAGAAATATAAGATTTATTTAGACAAACATATTTTAAACTACCGATAATTATGTCATAATCCTAACTTCACTATCAAAACAATTTTGGTGGCATTTAAATTAGAATCTTTTTCACTCGTTAAATTTAGTAATAACCAGGAATGGAAAGTTGAATGAGTAAAAAAGAATTATGTTTGCTGGTTTATGAAAAAGGATCCTTAAAGTAAATGGAGCAGACTTTATTATACATGAGTAATAACTATCTAGTATAATGTCTGTGTTAGGGTATTTTTATGCGTTATCGATATGATGGGCAAGAAATATACTTAACAGTCAGATATTAAAGAAAGTTTATGTAATGAAAATAGTTATTAATCACGTGGACGTGTCAAATGCTAAGAAAGCCCAACTAACACTCCTTATGTCTATTAGTCTAAGAGTTTACTGAGAAGCTCAAATAAACAGGTATAGATATACATATATTGTTGAGTTGAGAGGTTAAAAAGATTGGTTAGAGAGCACAGTATTTGCTTATGATGTATATCCTATATTTAAATGAAACAGATAAAAATAAACAATTTTAAGATACCGAGTAAGTTACATGAATATGCTGTATGCAAATAACTTGAATATAACATGTCCTCAATCTTCCTTAGGAAAAGATTAATTAATATGTTATGTCATATTGTGTAGATTTAAACTACAGAATAAATATATTAAATTTTTTAATAGTATGAGTAATAACACTTAAACTTGTAACACTAAAATTATCATGATTGTAATATGAATTCAACATGAAACAAGGAGTTCAATTGACGAAATAAGTATATACATAATTTCACATTAATCACATTAGTTTGTTAGACTGAGGCAAAACCTCACAGAAATGAAGGTCGGCCTAAAACTATATATAGTCAGACATATATATATATATATATATATATATAAAATTAAGAGCGACTTTACTTTGCCTTCTGATTTCCTAGTATTCTCAACAACACCAGGTTCATGACTGACAGGCAATATTATATTTGCATCATTCGGAATCAATACATCATAAGTACGAATAAGATCCGCAGGCCCATAAGGATTTTCATGATTAAGAAATGTAGTATTATTTAGAGACTCAGTGTTGATAGTTGAAACTTGATGTTTTGGCATTGAAGTTGACGATATACTGTAGGCTGTAGATACTTGAAACGATTTACAAATTTATTTTATTGAAAAAGAAATACAAGACACTATATTTTAAAAAAGAGTAATTAGTACATAAAAGCTGACTTTATTAAAAAAAAGTGACAGCTGTCAACATTCAATCGTGAGAGTATTGTTCAATCTCTCTATGGAGCCTATGTATGATGATATGATACATCAAATCTGCGCATTCCATTACAGAATAAAATGTAATGGTTAATACCTGCAGTGGGATATGTGAATTTTCATGGTGAATCATATGCATTCCGAGAATCAGTTTCTACAGACGAACATGGAGAAACCTTGGGGAACAAACTGAATAAACCTTCGTATTGAACTGTCTTATGATCCATAGTTGACATAGCATCGGACTCTATAAACAGATTGAGTGCGAATCTATTGATGAGTTAAGAACGTAGCAGAGAGAACGAGGATACAATATTTCTAGTTTATTTTGGAGAACATTGACGATGCCATTTTCAGAAACAAAAAAACTTGTACACAATAAATATAAATACAATTTAGCGCACTTAAGAATTTTTAGCATCTTGTTTAACCTCGAATTTGGACCCAGAAGTATACACTATATGTTAGTTAATTTTAAACAAAACTAGGAAACCTGTAATTCCCGTAACCAAATGAGCTCAATCCTAATGGCAGTGCTTTAATTGGCTAAACAATATATGATAAGAAAGCTAAAGCTCTTATTCAAGTGAACTGAAATCTGGAACAGACGAAGTTGTTGATAGAAAAAGATAAAAAATCAATTTAACAGTATATTAGGCATGCGGATAATTTTATTTAAATTCTATTGATGAGTGGATTACTCGGAGGGTTTACTAAAATAAAACAAACAATGTGTGAAATGTTAGCTCCACTTAGTTGGGTAATAAGTAGTGGGAACCAGAGAAATAAATCTTGCCATCATTTATCAATCATAAACCACGTTGGCCATGGTACTGGTCCAAGCTATCACATTATTGGAACGAAAATGTAATAAATATAACTCAACTTGATAAACAAGTACACATTTATGTACTCGACTTTGATCTGTCCGTTTTTGAAAGCTGAAGATTTTATCCGTTCACCAGAACCAGTAGATAGAACGAAACCCAAGATTATGATTTAATGGTTGAAAGTTAAACACTATAGCTGCTAAGCTACTACTCTATATTATGTAAAGAGTAGATATTAAATATAAATAGTTATTAATTCTTAACAAAAAAAGAAAAGTATTCATGTAGCTCACTCGGTATGGGAATACGTGATTTCATACTACTTGCATCTTGGACAGATCTACTGTTAACGAAAAATATATGAATAATGAACACTTTATGTTGATTTATTATTGATTATAATAAAGAAAAATAGCATAGCCATCTAAGCCGTCACATTAACAACAGAACAGAAATCGATCAGATAAGAAGGATATGGAAAAATGAACAAGTCCTCTTTATGAGTAAAGGGGACAGGTCAATTTTCATAGAAACCAGATTGAGGTATACGCCAATTATTTTGTTGCATCTTTTGGAGGAATTTCTTTAAAATACTAGTCGATATCTGATAGTTTCGAGGGCAGTTTTATGATGTAATTATGGAGATTTATGAATGTAATGCCAGAAGCTTTATCTAGACGACTCAGGATTGAGCCTTTATTTCTTACGAGATCAAGAAGTTGTGAAATAGTTTAGTTACTAACTTTGTATTGATATTGACAATAGCATGTTACAATAGTTATTTTGAGTTGTTAAAATTCTTTATTTTCTGATACACGAAATCTCAGGACACGTTATGATGTAATTTCTTTTTAGAATTTCATAGGTTCATACATTCACTAAATCACTACAAATACAATTGTGAAGCTTAAGTAAACGATTTAGTCGCAAAGAAAATTTTCTTCGCTGAATTGCCTTTTTTTCTTTAATGACACAATGATTTACTCTCGTTACTTAGAGTATAATCTTCTGAATACTTTTTACATTAGTAGAATAAAAAAGGAGTCAATCAGTTGTTTGATGTTCGAGGACAAAGTTTTTTTCTTTTACAGAACCCCAGTTTTATTTAAACAAATATGAATCTTGAGATGGTGGAGAGGATTTGTAGCTCAGGTGGATGATTTTGGTGGAGTTTTGTTCTCTGAGCTGGATGGTTTGGTCGTGGAGCTTTCATCGTTCTTCTGAACGACATCATCATGATGGTAACTACTCAATTACTGAAAAGAAGTTTATGTACTGACTTAACTTTACATTTGTTTGAAAACTAACGATACTAAGCGTCTGCCCAAACTAAAGTAGGTGGAACGGTATTTAAATCTGAGATTATAACACCTACATCAATTTTTTAGGATGTCCAGAAATCGTTAAAAACGACCGACAATAATGTAATAATTCAAAGGCTGGTCAAATATGTTGAGGTGAAGATATTCTATGAACGATTGATAATAACATAACATAATAACTTTCTTTTAATATTAGATTTTCATTAAAAAAAATTATGACACGATATCAATTCAAATTATCAAAATTACACATCCTTCTATTTTACTATAGACTACTATTTTTAGTGGGTAAATTAGCTGTATATACGACTGTGAAGCTTTAATAAATGAAATCGTCGAAAATAATGTCTACGCTGAAATGCCTTTATTCTTCTTCAATAATACAATGGATGGTTTCTTGATATTACACGTTATTATTACTAAGTGTATATCTATGATTTATCGATTCTCATCACGGACGAGTTATTCTGTATAAGGCTTACCAGAAGTAAAATTGAAACATTCTTAAGTAATTAGTACGTAATAATATGAACAGTAATAACAAAAACAAAAAACTATACCTTTCGAACTTATTCGTACCGGTAAATGAATTAATTGTTTGTGCGCTATTACTGCTTGATAATTTTGATTGTTCATTGGCTGATTTAGAAAAGTCATTATCATTATTATTATTATTATTATTATTATTATTATTATATGAATCAGAATTAAATGATTGAGATTTTGAAGTTCGTTTACCTTTTAGTAGTTGTGATACTTTTGTTTTATTATTAACTAAATTATTATTATTTGTAGGTTTATAATTTGAGGTTAATCGATTTGGTCGATCTGCATTTTATCATTGAGAGAAAAAGGAATACAACATTATAATATAATTATTTAAATACATTGTTAAAAAAATAAAATGATGAAATAATTACTAAACATTACAAAGAATGAATAAAATATTACTAGGATTATGTGTATTGATACATAAGATTTCATTCGAAAGACCAGTCTTCCTCTTGTTACCAAGTGGATTCATCACAAACGGTTGTAGTGTAATTACTGGTCATGTTTTATTAATTTGCCATTACCTCGGATAATTTATGAAGTTGGTGATATAATGGGACGAATAGTGCTGAAGTATACCTTTCCAGACTTTGATACGAAGGGTTATTATTTATATTTTTATCATATAATTAGTGGACCCTTCGATTGTTGTATTTTTACACCCTCCAATTTTTAACCTTTTGTTTGATCCATTATTCCTTGTCATGCATCTTATCATTTCGGATTTACCATCAGTTGCCTTTTCCCCCTATTACTCGAATTTTGTATAACCTATGTCTAGGTTATGCACGCAATGTAATTTTTTTATTTATTTATTATTTATTTCAACACATAGATAATGGTACAAAGAGGCACCAAATACATATGCGCCACACAAATCTCATTCGATATGTATGAGGGCTGTGATACTGCCCGGGTGCCCAAACCGAAGCAGGTGTAATTTTTTTGTGGTTAGACATTTCAGGTATATTAGCGTATGAGTTCTGAGTTATATTTGCGTTGAGTACAATAAAGAACTGATCTGAATTCTATCTTCATCTTTCGATTAGTCAATGGGGTTAGAAGGAGCTCAAGGGTCGATAAGCATTGGAGTCTTGGTAGTTATTCATTGATCGGTGTGTCACTCTGGCACTAAATTTACCGGTCCATAAGCCAACACAAGTGAAGTAATCGACAACCGGATTGGACCGAGATCATACAACTGTGTTCCTATCATTACTGCCCACATGGGTCCCAACACAACCTCAAGCATCTATTTTTCTCGACATAACAGTTGGTGTTCTGATCTTAATTTATTACCAATTAGTCACTTTGATGTGGTGACGATTTGTAGCTTGAGGAAATAATTTTAGTGAGACAGCATTAATTAAGCTGGCCGATTTAGTCGTGAAGCTTTTAACTGTCTTTCTACACAACATCGTCAGCATAAACTACTAGAATTTCTAATGTATTTGGAAAAATTGTAGAAAATAAATTTAACTCGAAAGAGTGAATTCACACAATATATATTAGGTGTCACTGGTGAAAGTAAGGCGTGATAGTCTATAGTGATCCTAAAGTGTAAAAAAGAAAAAACTATCATACGCTAGTAATTCATCCACTTAGAAACCATAGTCTTTATTGTGTATGGTATCCAAAGTAACACAAAATTAGAACATTATATCAGTACTTGATCCCATTATTTGTAATTAGAATTAGTTAAGAATTTGAAATTCACTCACACTGTTGTTTTTGTTGATTTGACACAGATACAGACATTTTACTCAGATTATTCTTTACTGATTTGTTGTCACTGGGTTTTAGTTTGTGAGCAGGAGTGCCATTATTTTGATTTTTCGAATCTGGATTATTCGAAACTTGTTTGTCTTTCGAATTGGTCCATTCGAAGTTTTCTAAAATAGATTCGAAATGAGAACATTTCATTTTGCATATTGTCTACAACATAACTTGAAAACATTCTCAATGATATAAGTATACATAAAAGTAAGGTTTTCCTGATAGGGGTAGTGTTTACTGTTTGTTAAGCATGATAAATAAACGTCACGCTTTTTTTATCAGTATGTGATAGTAAGTTATAGTATCTGCATTACTTTGCCACACATTACTAATACCTAAAACATCTCCGAACTACACACTATCAGGAGACAAGTGTATTGAATAAGCCAAAGAAACAGATATAGACAGTGTCAACTTGGTTCACGCTACCTAGCAAGTGAGTTCATAGACAAGTACGGAAGATGTGAACACAACTACGCATATTAGGATTTACATAGCTGTTGGGTTGATCATTAAAGTGAATAAAGTTTAAATTAGAAACGGAAGAATAATCAAGTCCTATTTTCTAAGTGGTTTGTTTAACTGACAAATAATAATTAATCGTTAGATGATGAGAAAAACCAATCATCCCAACAGAAGTAAGCAAATATTTTAACATTAGTTTGGACTTTTTCTGAAAACCAAAATTACGTATGAAATATAACAATACAAAAGGATACCATTTTAAGAACAAAAACCAGAAGCCCCGACATATATTTTTCTCCTTGTTGTGAGTTGCTAGTATCTTTTTAAAATGAACAGATGACTTAAAAGGAATGACAACAAACATGTAGGACTTTTAGAATACTTCAACATAAAATATGCAGTCAGGCTTATATCTCTGAATCAGTGTGAAAACTTCGAAAAAAAATAGAACACTTGATTTGAGTATCAAAGAACAAACACTACACAGCAGAAGTTGATCATATCCTATAGAACTTTATATGACACTATGCTACTTTAAAATTTGGCCAAAATTTACTTCAGAAATTTAGTTAGATAATATGATCTCTAAAACCCTCAACGTCTACTTAGGTCCACATAGTATGATTTCAGTACGAAATTTGCAAACAACAGAGAGTGTGGATTAAGTTAAGCATTAAAAAGTGCTGTTAAATGCTTATATCAAGAGACTTAAAATATTACTGATACATAATGGCTAATTATGTTCATAACTTACAAGTCTACTATGCGGAATCGCTTAAACTGCAATTAATAAACTAGACTACTTGGGTGGTAATTACTGACTTATGCGCGAAAAATAAATCGATAAAACTTAACTTTATTACAGAAAGAATCTGTTTACCTGTTTGAATGCCGATATTTTCGGGAAACGAAGTTTGAACAGCCAATGAATTCTTAGGATATGCAACAGACTACAAATGAATATAATAGATTTCAACAGATGCTGAGTAAGAAAATGTACAACCAAATGTAAACAATAATACTGGAAAATATCTTTAAATTACATAAGGATCTGTTAACAACTACTGTAATTTAAACATCGTATTCAACATATGACCAATATAACTAAGTAAATGGATTGGCGATAGAACTAACCACTACGAATTTGTATCAATTTGTCACACCTCTGGATATTTACTGTGAGTAATAAATAACAAAGAAAACAAGATTTTCAAAAATGGACTAAATATAGTAAAATAGAGCACGATTTGACTGTCAAATAATACACTTAAGCTCGATAAGGAACACAAGTATAACTGATGGTATTAGAAGCTCATAAACAGTAATTTAGCGATACAAATAATCATGTCAGTAAGTTTTCATCTACGTATAAAATTTAAGTCAATAGTTAGTCAACCTTTATTTAAAAGATTTTGCTTTAATCTTCATAGACTGACTAAATATAGGATGTTAGATTGGGATTAGTTAAAGACCAGAAAAAGTGAAGTGATAAACATACTCAGTGGCATCAGTTCATATTATCAGATTAAATGTTGAGGTGGAAATGATCATAGGACAGTGAACTTTATTGACATAACAATTGCATGTAGGAAATGAAATTTAGCTTCATAATTATGAATATTATTCAAATCAACTAGTAAAAGGTAATGATATTAGTAATAAACGATATCCAATACTGTTTCTTTTGATGAAGCACAAAAAAATACAAATATCATTTCCATAAACACATACTTACAAAAATCCTATTTATCAAGATATTGATAATAATCATCACAACATATTGACTTACATCTGGCGCATTACAACCGGATGAAGATAGGAAAGCATACAAAGGATTATTTTGACTCTGTTTTTCAACCTCAGATGCAACAGACAAATATGGGACAAGCAATTCAGACTGTATGACGGCTTTTTGACTTAATGAATCCCTGTTTCGTTTTAATTCTGAGTAACATGGATGTTTTTGAATTTTAGTCAGCTTCGCTTCTTCTTGAGCGCGAACAAGTGATTCATATAAGTATTGTGTACGTTGAAATTCTTCCATCTGAAGAGAAACAAAAGTATGTGGTAGAATTAACAATATTTGGAATCAGTAGTCAGTTAGACTAGTCCTATTGCTTCGTGCATGCTTAAACGGTTGACGGTAATTTTGAAAACAGACAACGAACAAACTAGTCACATTTAATTTTAGTGTTGAGTATTCTACTGATAAGTTTAATTTTTTGAAATAATTCCAAATACTACTTACGTTAAATTATCTTTGGGTAATAACGTTATGATTTCCCGGTTGATTAGTAAATAAGCAAAGATAGATATTCAATTACGCCAAATGTGCAAGACGATACAATCTTGTCAACTTCCTATTGTTGATTTCACTAGTGATATACTCAAAAATTTTATTTCGACTGAATTGTAGCCGACTCCTTGTACTTTAAGTAAATACATTATCTCTCTAAACTGCCCCTAAAACCTTAGTCAGATATCGTGTATGTGAGTACAATGTAACCTCGTATCAGTCAGTTAGTCAGTAACAACATAGAACTTCGTACGTAAGTACATCAGTTCGAGTTGCCACACCACATTAGAACAGAGATGCAGTGGTCGATTCAAATCCCGTAGTGGTACAGGTAGTAAGAGTATAAGCAGTAATCGGAAACATTAGTGTTTGGAGATGTTATTTAGAGAGTATAAAACAGTGAAATAAATCTGGAAAGAAAATAAAGGACATGACGAATTCAGAAGATTAAAATTTGGGAGAACACAAAGAGTGGATGCACCTGCACCATTGCAAACGATTTTGAGCCATGTCATTCAGAGTCTCTAACCATCGGTTGCCATCATCTCGCGGTCCCCAACAAGGTAGTCTACACCTATCAATATGACTCAGTTTACTTGTCAGTGACTTTATGGATTTGTGCCATGTTTTGGTCTGGCCGCCCCTAACTTTCTTCCAACCTACTCCCACATCATAAAACATCGCACGTCGAGGCAGCCGGTGGTTGGGCATACGTAACACGTGTCACAGCCATCTCAACTGATCAAGTTTCACCACGTCATCAATCGATTTGCCATCCTTACCTAGTACCCGTTTCCTAACAACTCCGTTACTTACTCAATCGTCCCACGATATACGAGCAATGTTTCGAAGACACCTATGATCGAATACTAGTAACCTACGAATATCCTCTACTCTTACCGGCCACGTTTCACTGCCATAAAGTAGGACGGAACGAACTGCTGCGCAGTAAACACATCCTTTGGTTGATAGACGGATATCTCGCCTACGCCATAAATGACGCAAGTTGGCAAAAGCTGGTCGAGCCTTCTGTATCCGTGCTGAGATTTCGTCACACACCAGACCACAAAGGCTGATCAGACTTCCAAGATAAGTGAAGCGGTCGACACGCTCAACTACTTCACTCCCTATCATTAGTTCGGGTGTCGATGCAACGCAATCCTGAAGCAACATTTTGCATTTCCAGGGGGAGAATCGCATCCCGAACATACTTGCATTGTTGCTTTAAGTGGTCAGAAGACTGCATTTTGTCAGCATCTTCACCAAATAGAACTATGTCATCGGCATATTCTGAGTCAACAAGTGGAGACCGGGAAGACCAGTCAAATAGCAACGGAAATGTGGAGATACAACATGGCAGTACTGGGAATCAGCGAAACCCCTTGGACCCAAGCTTGACAACAAAGGCTAAATACGGGAGAGATACTGCTATACTCCGGCCACGAAGAGGAAAATGCTCCACACACTCAGAGAGTTGCTCTAATGTTGTCCAAAGTAGCACGAAATGCACTAGTAGGATGGGAATCTAACGGATCCAGAATCATCAAAGCATTATTCAAAACAAAGAAGGAGGGGATCACAATCAATATTATCAAATGTTATGCACCCACCAATGATACCAACGACGACATTTAAGATCAATTCTACGAGCAGCTGCAGTCAATCATAGAGAAGTGCCCAAGAAAGGACCTCACCATTCTGATGGGAGATCTAAACGCCAAAGTCGGAATAGACAACACCGGATATGAAGATATCGTGGGACGACATGGACTGACTGGGAGAGAGAAACGAAAACGGAGGAAGATTCGCAAATCTGTGTGCATTCAACAAATTGATCATAGGAGGCACAATATTTCCACACAAACGTATACACAGAGCTACATAGATCTCAACGGACCACACCACAGAGAACCAGATAGATCATATTTGCATTAATAAAAAATTCCGAAGGACAATGGAAGATGTGAGAACCAGGAGAGGAGCTGACATAGCTTCAGATCACCACCTAGTTGTAGCCAATTTAAAAATGAAGCTAAAGAAGAACCGGACAATCAGCACTACAAAGGTTCAATACTGCCTTCCTTCGAGATACTAACAAACTCAATGAATTCAAGATAGCTCACAACAACATGTTCCAAGCCTTACAAGATCTATGGAAGGGAGAAGAAACTACTATGGTGGACAACTGGAAAGGTACCAAAAAAGCTTTTTTTTATTGAGATCATGAACCGATTGATGTTAGAACACCACCTTTGGAAACCTGGAAGCACTGAACGGCCGTTTCGTCCTATTGTGGGACTCCTCAGCAGTGCGCATCCACGACTCCGCTCGCGGGATTCGAACCCAGGGCCTCCGGTCTCGCGCGCGAACGCTTAACCAGCTGGACCACAGAACCGGCATCCAATCTTGGACGCGCACTGCTGAGGAGTCCCACAATAGGACGAAACGGCCGTTCAGTGCTTCCAGGTTTCCAAAGGTGGTGTTCTAACATCAATCGGTTCATGATCTCAATCAAAAACTTAATAATCTCCACAAACCCTATACTAGTTATCAAAAGAGCATTAACTTCAACGTGTCAAGAGGTTCTGGGCCTCAAGAAGCATCATCATAAGGAATGGATCTCTATAGAAACACTGGACAGAATCAAAGAAAGGAAGAACAAGACAGCTATTAACAACAGCCGAACACGAGCAGAGAAATTCCAAGCACAAGCCGAGTACTTAGAAGCAAACAAGCAAGTGGAGAAAAGCATTAGATGGAAGAAAACAGAATGGCCATCAGACAAATCAAGAGCGGGAAAGCAGCAGGACCCGACAATATACCAGCTGAAGCACTGAAGTCAGACATCGAAATAACTACAAACATACTTCACCTTCTATTCAAAAAGATTTGGGAGGAGGAACAAGTGCCGATGGACTACAAATAAGAACACCTCATCAAGATTACAAAGAAAGGAGGTCTGAACAAATGTGAAAACTACAGAGGCATCACGCTACTGTCAATACCAGGGAAAGTCTTTAACAGAGTGTTGCTGAACTGGATGAAACACGCAGTAGACGCCAAACTTCGAGATCAACAAGCTGGATTCCATAAGGATCGGTCATGCACAGACCGAATTGCAACACTATGGATCATCGTCGAACAATCAATTGAGTGGAACTCGTCACTGTACATCAACTTCATTGCTTATGAAAGGCATTTGACAGTGTAGATGGGAGGACGTTATGGAAACTTCTTCGATACTACGGAGTTCCTGAGAAGATTGTCAAAATTATTCGGAACTCATACGACTTGGAATCCTGAAGGGAAGCGAAAAAGAGGAAGGCCAAAGAACACATTACGTCGGGAAATAGAAGCAGATATGAAAAGAATGAATAACAACTGGAAGGAGCTGGGAAAGATTGCCCAGGACAGAGTTTGATGGAGAATGCTGGTGAGCGGTCCATGCTCCTTCACAAGGAGTAACAGGCGTAAGTAAGTAAGTTGACTATCATTAAGTAGGACCCTAAGAGGTTTCCTTGCAGCGTCTTTCCTACGTCCAGTAAGACGTAGACAAATACGCACTCGCATTGGAGCATGATCTGAGTATAAGCATATGCTCCAGAATGAGCGACAATCTTCTATCGAGCCCCTCCATCAGTGGCTGATAGCAATGTGATCTAGTTGGGTCCAACGTTGGGACAAATTAAGGGGTCGCCATGTCAAAAGATGTTTTTCCTTATGCGTAAAGTTGGTGTTTGCAAGAAACAGGCGGTTATCTGAGCATAGCTGCAACAGACGGTCGCCACTATTTGTTCTTTGGGCCGCGATACCATACGATCCACTCATGTGTCTTTCCTTTCTACTTAGTTTACTTACTTGAGCATTAGTCATCAGCCACTATTAGTACATCCGAGCGCCTAACGTTTTGGAGGTCGGGAAGCTTTCTGTAAAACTCATCTTTTACACCATCTGAGCTGCAATCAGTGGGAGAGTGGGCAGAGACGACGAAGAGGCAATGACGAATGTCCCTATCTTTCTGAGTCCGTACCGTTCCGTTTAGTCGGATAGCGCACAAAAGACTGCCTACTGGGATCCAGTCTAAGAGAGCTGGTCCTGCCTTATGACTCGATGCTATACCTACGCCAGCGAGGCCACGGGAAGCAGCATCAGGGCTTCCAGATACACGAAGCGTGAATCGAGATGGTTCTTAACTTTGATATGGTGAGGTCAAGTGAATGACGATACTCGGATCCTGTGTGCGCGTTTTGGAGACACAGCACACATCTATGGCGCGAGATTCTGAAGTCCTGGCTAAGGAGACCTGTTGTCTTATTTGGCACAGTGTTCGGACGTTAAAAGCTCCTATGTGTAGTTTAGAGCGTGGTTTCAGGAGACCAGGAATAACGTTCCACGTACTCGAATCGTTTGCATTAGCGGTGCGAGGTGATAAAGAGGCGTGAGAAGGGATAGTCATGGAGATGAGAGAGGTATTTGGAAGTGTAGGAGGGATTTGAATGTGACTGACTTGGCCTCGTGTTCTGTTACAGGTATGAGGGCTGATGTCAATTCCCGACTGCGCGCACCGTGGAAGGGTATTTCTTGAGGAACCTGAAAAGGAAGTCGGATTAGTGTTGGTCTTAACGACCTGGGAGCGTGGCCGCGGAGCCCAAGGGACAACTGATTGAGGCCAGTCACGCACGGAATTTTTGTGGGAAGTTCTTAACGAGTTAGCTCCGTTCTTCAAAGGACCTTACCGCCAGAAACGGAAATCCGTGAGGTAAGGTGAGGTGTGACATTTTTAGGGTCCACCTTTTCCAACCCCTTCCTTCTTTGTGAGAAGGCAGCATCGCTGCAGATGCTGGTTGTTAGAGGGGAACACCTTATTGCCGTCACACCCCTCTAAAGTCAGCAGTACGACTTTGCCCTCAGACCTTGAGTTGCTGCTTTCAGTTTTAACGTTCTCCAATTGGCCTCCCTGGTATTGTAGAACCTGCAGGAACATATGTTCCAGCCAATATAGCTCGGTTGGGTCATCACGATAGACAAGTCCGACCACCACGTCAAGGTAGCAGCTACGGTCGGGGTAACCCCGTACAGTAATTTATCAATTAGTGTCGTCATCGACGTAGAGCCTGTCACAGATGTGCATTAGCCCAAGTTGTTATACAAATTAGCACAATATGAAATCAACAAGGTGTATAGTAAAACAGATCAAAACAATATAGTAACAACGGCGATAAAAAAAGACTAAGTAGAAATGTTTATATGAGGGATTCAAAATCAATGGATAAAGAGCTGACGTATCTGAGACATTGTGAACGATTATGAGCCATATCATAAAAAGTTCCATGCTACTGATCGAAGATATCACGGTTATTGCAAAAACACTAACGAGGTAGTCCGAATCTACCAACGTGACTTAGACCAAGTCAATGATTTCAATGACTTATTCCATAAATTGGTTAGGCCTCCTCAAACTTTCCTCCGATCTAATCCTATAACAACTGAAATCTCCTACTGAGGTCAATTAGCCAGTCTATTGTCAGAGTATTATCGTATTTTACTAAAATGGCAAATCATTTATTTTCGTATTATAACAATTCATTCTAACTAGAGTTAGTTTAGCAGCAAAATATTTTATTTGTAGAGATAAACAGGAACCCGACTGATTTGCCGATGTCACAAGTAACAGCATTGAAAGTAACATTACCAATAGGTGAAATTTCATAATGATAATTATTCTTCTAACAGTAATATGTTGAAACAACCAATTCAAGTGGTATAGCTCATATCTGTAACCATAAACGTATCTAAAAAATAATTTCAACGATGTACTAACCTCCAGGAAATCAACACGTAGAAAACGCAAGTAAGAGTACGTGAAAGATAAAATTCGTATGAACTTAAGTAAAATGTATTTGAATAACATTGGATGATAAAAATATTTAATATTAAAACTAATACTCATACATCTTTTGCTATCTTTCGAGCATTTTCAACCTCGGCCATTTGTTGTAATCGAAGACGTTCACGTGAGATACGCTCTTCTTCCATTTTCTCTTCCATAAGGAGTCTTGCTTTCTCTTCTTCTTTTAGACGACGTTTTTCTTCGATTTGTTTCAAATTTATCAACTAAAACATAGACAATAAACGAATCATAAAATTTCTAACGAGTATTTCTAATCTATTTTCCGAATGTTTGATGTTGATAGCCTAATAAGATATTGGTGTTGATGAGCAAAGGAAATGAGGCATATCATAGAACTATATAATTTACTTCAGTTAAAGACAATAGTTTAATAGAATGAAAACCAGCTATAGTAACTACAAAAATCAATCACAGAGATTATTTTAACAGGAATTTCGATTCCAGATGGAAAGTTTTTGAACAAAATGACTAGTATGAGATGGTCATACTTCCAATCTCCAATACATATGATTAAGCTTGGAAATTATTATTGGACAAGTTTGTGAAGATAATGAAACCAACTTATACAGTCAGCCTTTTATTACAAAAAAACATGTGAGATTACTCTAAAAGTGTATATGCTGATGGATGAATGATTCCTCGGGAAAATAACTACAAAACAACAATTAGCATAAAAATATCCCACGAATCCACTTTTAATACTGATGTCTTTATTTGATGAGTATAAACCAATAGCATTAATTGTCAAATAATGTATCTTACAATGTAAAACTTTAGGTTCAACAATGTTCAAAACACCCTGAAATAATGTATTAACAGTTTGCTAGTTCATAAAAACCAACAAAGTTCAGATTGTACACTTTGTTTTAACTGAGACTTGTGATCACTAAAACACAGATCAATATTTATGACATAACAATGAACTTTTTGACGTAATAACTTTGAAGATAAATTTTTGGAGCCTAAGATGGTTCTTGCTAGAGCACAGGCAGATCCAAATAATAGATTTAAAATAACAGAATGTATGCTCAACATTTTATTTGTCTAACACATTCGGATTAAATTTATGATAGCATCTGGGCTTCACTAAAAAAGCCCATAAGCCAAGAGTGGAGGATTATGTCGGATGTTTACTTATTAATTAATTTTCCTTTAGTTAGTTGTAAATTTTTGACTTAGTATGTAAAATATTAGCATAACGTCAATCGAAAAATTTTCATGTGACAGTAATTAAATACAAAAACGATAAAATAGTAGAAAGTATGTTCCAAAACTCACCTGTGCATACCACAAATGTACTATGATATACATTTTTTCCTAAGCTAAATGATGATGACTTAATGATCCAGTGTACTCATCATTACCTTTTCAATCCACTATAATTTACTATTCACAAGAACTCTTCATATTGACTTATCAAATAGCAGATGCAAACTGACTGTACACTTGTTTATGATGTACTACAATTATTCCTTTGCTTATAATCATATTAGGTTTCACAAACAACTAAAATGAGTTGTACTTAGAATAAATAAAACCGTAGACAGCGAATGGATTCGTAACTACATTATAGAATGATAATCTGTTGGTAGACCCAGTTACTAACTCCGCCTGAAGTCCCTCCAGGGGCTACTGCCGGTCCCAAGCCCGGATAAAGGAGGAGGGTTGGGCATGGGGTTAGCGTCCCCATCCCGTAGAAAACTAACTCGCCAAAAAACGCTAACCAGAAAAAATTATTCAAACCTTTTAAACTCTGCCCTGGGACTCAGAAGGTCTTCATTTAGAAGAACTATGACGCCTCATGATGAAAGCCGAATTCCTTCGGTAGTTACGAGGCCGATGCCCCTTTTGACAACCAGAGCGACCATTTATTTAGATACATGGAATGTTCGTTTATTATTATTATTTATTTAGACCCAGTTACTAATTAGCATCCAGATAACCACATAAACACCACGCACAAAACTGATAGTCTTGAAATAGAAACATTTATAAGCCTTAAAGGTAAAGGCATAGAGTTTTAAAGATAATCTTTACGATCATCTAAGACGAAAGTATACTCAACACTCATAAAAGACTAAATAGACACACAAAAGTTATGGACTGTTGAATTGGCTATCGCTAAATACATAGCAGGAAGGATTTCTGGTACGTTAACATTCAGTCAGTCAGAAACAAGATCATTGACTATAAAAAATGATTTGGAAGTTTTATATTTATCTACTGTTGTGCGACAATTAGCTCCCGATCTGGATGGTATAAGTAAGAAACCCCAGAAAATCTTACTTCCATACTTAGTTTGAAATTTTTTATTAATGAATAGTATTATATTCCGACTTAAGCTTTCTCTAATAATAATGTATGTATTCCCAAAAACGTTTTGTGATTGGTAATTCACGACTTTATTTTAAGTGTGACGCTTCCCATTTAACCTTATTTTTCAACGATTCCCAAGAGCTTGTTAACCCAGTAGTCCATTCATAAGTCAGAAACCTATTTTTTGCCTAAAAATGTAAATAAAAATATAACCCGTTTATAATGCTAAATACATTATTGCGCTTTTACCTGTTTTGGATTACTTCTAGTCACCTAGTTTTGAAAAATACTGGTGAGGAGAATGAGATAACCAAGTTGCGAGTACAATTATTTAGAAACTATGAGAGGAGAATAGTAATTTTGAAGATTATTTCGTTTCAGTCATAACAAATTCAGTGGTTATGATTCACCGAAATTCATAACTTTGTTAACAAGACTCTCGGGCATAAATCCAATCTGTTTACCACACATTTTATGATGAACATTATTGATGATATAAAAAATTATTTAAAATCTATATTAATAGTATCTGACGTCATGTTTGAGTAAATAAAGTTAGATGATCAATGAAAACAAATGGTTAGTGGTTGTAACTAGCTTTTGGTTTTTCAGAGATTACTGAAAGGTTGTGTGTTTTGTGAGTTCGACTAGATTCCGGGTGTATGCAGTGTTTGCAAGACACAAACAGCAAAACCAAAATCAAAAAACGAATCGTTCATCGGAGAACAATCAGATGGAAAGAACAAAATTAAAGACCAAAAGATTGTTAATGTTTGATCACCGATATCATTACATTGACGTGATAGTACTACTGCTAGATATGGAGCGTAACACAAATAGATATACAATCTTGTAAAAATTTAGAAGTTTAAATGGTCCTTTAGCGATTGAAGCATTCTGTTTACGACCAGTAGGTCATAAGTTTAAACCGTGCTTTAACTACTTCGGTCTAGCTGAGTAGTATTACAAACATTCATACAAACACACTTCAAGTATAACTTTTTTTTCCTCATATTTTATCTGGATCCAAGTAAGTTTTGAAAATGCCTTTTTCACCAGTCTTTTAAAATATCTACAGAAACTTACTTACTTACACATGTTACTCCCAATGGAGCATAGGCCGCTGACCAGCATTCTCCAACCCACTCTGTCCTGGGCCTTCTTTTCTAGTTCCATCCAATTCTTGTTCATTTTTCTCAAGTCTATTTCCATTTCTCGGCGTAATGTGTTCTTTGGTCTTCCTCTTTTCCTTTGGCCTTGAGAATTCCAAGTGAGGGCTTGTCTTGTGACGCAGTTCGGTGCTTTCCTCAGTGTGTGTCCTATTCACTTCCACTGCTTCTTCCTGATTTCTTCCTCCGCTGGGATCTGGTTTGTCCTCTCCCACAGTACGTTGTTGCTAATAGTGTCCGGCCAATGGATCTGAAGTATTTTGCGTAGACAATTGTTAATAAACAACTGTATTTTCTGGATGATGGCTTTCGTAGTTCTCCAGCTTTCTGCCCCATACAGTAGAACTGTCTTGACATTTGTATTGAAAATCCTGACCTTGGTGTTGGTTGACAGTTGCTTTGAGTTCCAGATGTTCCTCAGTTGTAAATATGCTGCTCTTGCTTTACCGATCCGCGCCTTCACATCTGCATCAGATCCACCACCCTGTTCATCAATGATGCTGCCCAAATATGTAAAGGTTTTCACATCTTCCAAATCTTCTCCGTCAATTGTGATTGGATTGGTGCATTCTGTGTTGTATCGGAGAACCTTGCTTTTCCCTTTGTGTATATTGAGACCTACTGCTGCTGAGGCTGCTGCCACACTGGTCGTTTTCTCCTGCATTTGTTGTTGCGTTTGGGATAGAAGGGCCAGATCATCTGCGAAGTCTAGATCGTCCAACTGCATCCTAGATGTCCATTGTATCCCGCGCTTCCCTTCAGACGTTGACGTCTTCATGATCCATTCGATCACCAGGAGAAAGGGAAAAGGTGAGAGTAAGCAACCTTGCCTAACACCGGTCTTCACTTCAAACGACTTTGTCAACTGTCCTCCATGCACGATTTTGCAGTGTAATCCATCATATGAACTCTCTATGATATTGACTATCTTCTGAGGCACGCCATAGTGTCGAAGAAGTTCCCATAGTGTTGTTTTGTCCACGCTATCAAATGCCTTTTCATAGTCAATGGAGTTGATGTAGAGTGATGAATTCCATTCAATTGATTGTTCCACAATGATCCGTAGAGTTGCGATTTGGCCTGTACACGATCTATCCTTACGGAATCCTGCCTGTTGGTCACGAAGTTGAGCGTCTACGCAGTCCTTCATCCTGTTTAACAATACCCTGTTGAAGACTTTTCCCGGTATTGAGAGAAGAGTGATGCCCCTGTAGTTATCACACTTGCTGAGATCGCCTTTCTTTGGTATTTTGATCAGAAGTCCTTCTTTTCAGTCTGTTGGTACTTGTTCCTCATCCCAAATCTTATTGAAGAGAACGTGGAGTATCCTTGCAGTTGCCGCTACGTCTGCCTTTAGTGCCTCTGCTGGGATGTTGTCCGGTCCTGCTGCTTTGCCACTCTCGAGTTGTCTGATGGCCATGCTGATTTCTTCAATTGTTGGTGGGCCAACATTGATTGGGAGGTCCGTGGGTGCTGCTTCGATGTTGGGTGGGTTCAGTGGAGCTGGTCGATTCAACAGTTCTTTGAAGTGTTCTACCCACCTGTTTTGTTGCTCTTCAATGTTGGTGATTACCTTGCCCTCTTTGCTTTTCATTGGTCGTTCTGGTTTGCGGCGATTTCCAGAGAGTTTCTTTGTCGTGTCATACAATTGTCTCATGTTTCCTTCTCTTGCAGCCTTTTCCGCCGTCGTTGCTAAATCTTCCACATATTTACGTTTGTCGGTTCTGATGCTCCTCTTCACTTGTTTGTTTATTTCCGTGTATTCAGCTTGTGCCTTGGCTTTTTCTGCTCTTGTTCGACTGGTATTGATTGCTGCCTTCTTGTTCCTCCTTTCTTGAATCTTATCCAGTGTGTCAACAGTGATCCATTCCTTGTGATGGTACTTCTTGTGACCCAGGATCTCATGACATGTTGAAGTGATTGCTTTTTTGATCCCCTTCCAGTTGCTCTCCACAGTAGTTCCTTCTCCATTGAGTAGATCATGAAAGGCCTGGAACTTGTAACTGAGGACTATCTTGAATTCGTTGAGTTTGTTAGTATCCTGAAGAAAGGCCGTATTGAACTTTTGTGATATTGTCCGCCCCATTGTCCAGTGCTTCTTGAGTTTCAATTTCATCTTGGCGACCAGCAAGTGATGATCTGATGCTATATCAGCTCCTCTCTTGGTTCTCACGTCCTCTATAGTCCTCCTGAACGTTTTGTTAATGCAAATATGGTCGATTTGGTTTTGTGTAGAGTGATCCGGTGAAGTCCATGTGGTTTTGTGTATGCGTTTATGTGGGAATATGGTGCCACCTATGACCAGCTTATTGAAGGCACATAGATTTGCAAATCTCTCACCATTTTCGTTCCTTTCTCCCAGTCCGTGACGTCCCATGATGTCTTCATATCCAGTGTTGTCCGTTCCAACCTTGGCGTTGAAATCTCCCATCAGAATGGTCAGGTCCTTTGTTGGGCACTTCTCGACGATTGACTGCAGCCTATTGTAGAATTGATCTTTAGCGTCTTCATTGTAGTCGTTGGTAGGCGCATAGCATTGGATGATGTTCATTGAAATACCCTCTTTCTTTGTTTTGAACGAGGCTTTGATGATCCTTGGTCCATGAGATTCCCATCCCATAAGTGCATTTTGTGCTCGTTTGGACAGCATCAATGCAACTCCTTGTGTATGTGGTGCATTTTCTTCTTCATGGCTGGAGTATAACAGGAGCTCTCCTGTAGTTAGTCGTTGTTGTCCAACTTGTGTCCAATGTGTTTCACTGATCCCAAGTACCTCTAGCTTGTATCTTCTCATTTCTGCAGCAATTTGGAAGGTTCTCCCGGTGTCCCACATTGTAAGAACATTCCATGTATCTAAATAAATGGTCGCTCTGGTTGTCAAAAGGGGCATCGGCCTCGTAACTACCGAAGGAATTCGGCTTTCATCATGAGGCGTCATAGTTCTTCTAAATGAAGACCTTCTGAGTCCCAGGGCAGAGTTTAAAAGGTTTGAATAATTTTTTCTGGTTAGCGTTTTTTGGCGAGTTAGTTTTCTACGGGATGGGGACGCTAACCCCATGCCCAACCCTCCTCCTTTATCCGGGCTTGGGACCGGCAGTAGCCCCTGGACGGACTCCAGGCGAAGTTATCTACAGAAAGCTTACATTATAATGACAATTATTACGGACAGAGGTAAAGGACTTAATATATCTAATTTAAAACTTACTCTAGTTTCGTGAGCAAGTCGCGCACGTTCAGCGGATTCCAAGGAATCTATATACAGTTGTTGAGTAAAACCTCGAACACGATTAAAACCAACCTTCCAGGGTTGGTTAGGAGTATCCATTTTTCTAGATGATGCATGGAAATCGTTGGTAACAGTTGAATCAGGTAAAAAGAAACCTGACGACATAAAATGACTAGCCGAAGGATGTGATGCCAATGCGCTGTTAGATGGATTGCTATTTCAAACAAATTTTTAAAATAGAAATAGACGTGCTTGTGTAATACTGAAAAGATAAAACAGGAAATTGTTTTGAAGCACAGTAAAATCATAGTGTGAATGGAGGATAACATTGTGAATATATTACTTTTCGGAAATACCCTGTATGTATTCGAGAAAAGTTCATTCTTCCAATATCCAGCTAATACAAGCAAACGTATTTTAAAAGACTCACTTCGATATACTTAATCCATGAAATTCATTTGAGTTGTCACAATGTCCGCAGTTATTTGAAGAAGATCCTGACTGAATTTTATTGAATTCGCACTCCTTTTGCAGTTCCTGAAGATTTTTGCCTCGCATAAGTTGTTGCTCTTTCAGTTGTTCATCTAATGCAGCCTTCCACTGCCGACGATTTTCTTCCTGAAACATAAGTTGACTTCTCAAATAAAATATGAAAATATATCCTAGGAGACTGGAAACTATTTTATTTGCTTTTGAAACTCCTTAAACGGTTCCACTAATTACATCAAATCCTCTTTTAAATACATTTTTTAATATATGTTCAACCTTGAGCTGAAATCGATTAGGACATTTCGTTGTGATTTTTTCTCATGCAGTAAGACACAAACAAACAACACCGCAAGAAAACATAACTGAAGTTTAAACATGTGCTTGGAAAAAATGACAGTTTTCAATCAGCCCTAGAAAGTGGTGGATGGAAGTTTTACCTTTGTACCCACAATTGGTTTGATAACAGAGAACCAGACAGTGTAGCTTTCTACATCTACCGTCGGACTTGCAGGAAACAAACGGTTAAACGAGCGTATTGAAAACAGTGTTAGAATCCCAAAATCTCCAACTTCATTTCTTGCTGGTAATCTGTCTGTCTGTGTTATAACTAGTTCCTGTCTGATGAAAAATGTGATGCTAACACGATCAGAATCGCAGAAAAGCGTCAGGGTATGGGGAAAAAGATGTGAAATTCTATGTGACTCCATGAAATTTGTGTACTGCTGTGAGGGAAAGTGTATTTTTATGACTAATTCATTCAAACTCAATCAACAGATTACAGGTTCAAGTCGCAAGTCATATACTTCGAGTCGAGCGTATAGGTATTATTACCCTTCGAAACATGAATATCTCAAAGTCAAGTACGTGAATCTGTACTGGATAAATCAGTCACAGGTGAGGTTTACGAAACGGTATAAATTGGTATTTCATAACATAAAGCTTGAAGGTAGGTCAGTAAGCTAATAATAAGCACACATGAAAACAATGTTACCTCCTAGGTATTTATAAATCAGTCAAAAATAATACCTAGAGAGTGATAGCAAATGAAATATATTTTTACAGTCTTAAGTAATCTATAAAGAAAAGGTTGCATACTTGTTTTGACAAATGAGCATCTTGTCCAGAACCAAAAGCCATAGGAGTAAGAGCAGGAATATTATCTATCCGATTGTCGCTAATTGTGTTCGAATTAGACAGTTTTCCTGTGGACTCGGGATTAGGTTTACCGGTTGGGAAATCGACTTTGGTATCCGAAACAACATTTGAAGCTTCTATTTTCCGGAAATTAGGTGTATCCAAGCAACCAGGTTGTTTATCCCATATGTTGTGAGTGATTTGAGTTGACAAGTTAGCTATGAATAAAACAGTAGTATGATTAAACACTAATCTGATACATATTTGGGACCTTATTATCGATAAACACTACTTACCTTCATCTCCACTCCACTGATGTTTGTTTTTTTCTGAGACTGACATGGCGCATTGGCTTAGTTTGCTGTTTGGATCGGGCATCTTCGAATCTAAAGGACTTTTAGGAGCATTCTGGGAGATGCAAACCAAGCTCTTGAAATGAGAGAAAAGTATTTACATACCTGCTGTGTTGTATCCTGTGACACTAGAAAATAGTGAGGGAGGGAGCATAATCTTACCATTGGCTCCAAGCTTTGATTTAGCGTCTAGATATACTGAAGTGAGAACTTTTACCAAGGATGATTGCGGAAGCTTATCACGGTTCAAGTCGATGACATCCCTTAAGACGGAATCTATAATGGCTTCATTATCTGAGGGCTTTGACTTTAACGCCAACTAAGTACAAGAACTGTTTTAGTCAAAGTTTAGTCTTACTGATCCGAAGGCAGTCCCATTTTCATGTATTCCCTGTCTAATTCCATTTTGACCTAACCATGACACTCAAACATATACACCACATACGTGAGAAATATCCTTGAATGTCCTTCAGTTGTTTCTGAGATATGGTCGAAATAACGTTTGACGTTTTTGACTTCTTCATTTATTATACGAATATTTGCAGTTTAGTGTTGGGGATATTTTAAGTTTATATGGAAATTCCCCTTTATTCTCACGGTTATTTCATATATTATGAGGGAATCTACGAAGCCAGCCAAGAACACGTCACTTCAAACGACAGCTATTACTGTCGTTACAAAAATCATTGAATATACATGTCACTATAGCTTTTACAGGAGGCGTTGGATACGATGAAGGTCAGTAGTGTAACGCAAAATTATTCACTTGTCAGGCATCCCATTTTTCTTGAAAGATAGTATGTCGATTATCCGTGTTGAACCTTTATTTAAAGTAGATTTCTTTGTAAATTCAGTGTTTCCCAGAGTTAACCAATCGGAATATATATCCCATTTCACTAAGTCCATCAAATCCGAAATTAGATTCAGTTTCGGTTTGGAAAGAACAGGAAGCTAAGTGGCCTGTGTTAGTCTTGGCAGTGATGATCTCTTAGTTGACCCAACTTTCTATCGAAAGAATTGACAGATGGAGCTCCAACCACGTGTTGAGGCATTGAATTCCACTGACAAGTAATTTGTTCTGGGCTTGTCAACCTTTTTGGAGTGCCCTCGCAAATTTCCTGTTTTAGAAGACAATGAAGATGGGAGAATACCAGGTGCAAATGTATCACCAAGTAATCTGAAAACTGTAATCAAGTCGCCTCTAGTTCTTTGGTATGATAGTGGGAATAGGTGTAACGATAAATAAATCCCTAAAATCAATAACTCACTAAGTCTTCAATATTCTATGCTGATCACATTAGTTTTAATGGACTCACCTAGCTGAAGGTGTTTGGTCACGCATCCGCACCAGATGATGAGTGGGAAAGCCGTGCTTAACTTCTCCTGCAACCGCCAGCCAGTTTAGATCTGTCATTTCTCGATATATTGACAACCTATTAAATATATCTTCGAACCTCCTAGCTTATGACTTTTAATGTGGCTGGATAAGCATAATTCAATTATAGGAGGTGTTAATGGTCAAAGTGCTGTCAAACTACAAATACTTGTGGCATCTTCATAGGTTTAGTTTGGCTAGTCGAGAATCATACAGGAGCTTCCCTATTCTCTGAACCTTGACCAAAAGCTCACTGTCTTTTGTTAAGCAGAGGCTGGCCGCCTGTATGCAGTACTCGGGTTTAGTTCGCACGAATATTATGTACAAAGTCAAGAAAGTTCTAGTGTCGACATGACCAAAGGCCTTATGTATTCTCAAACCTTTGGAGGCTATTGCACGGCAGTGTTCAATGGTTTTTAAGTCTTAGCTGACGGTGACTACTAAGTCCTTACGGGCCTGGTCAATAGATAGCTAAATGTTATTCATCGGGCTGCAATTAAACGCAACTCAACTTCGTAAATGTGCCCTTCAGCTTAGCAACCAATCAGAATGAGGCGGGAATTATTGCATGCGCCATCTTTGTAAGCAATGGCGGTCGGCTTTCTTCGTTCTGTGCTTCTTTCAGTTATTTCTTTTGTGTAGCTATGTAATTTAATGTCTCAGTGTGCTAAAATGCCGCAGTTAGTGTAATGTTCTATATGTTGGTACGAAGTTTATTTCGAATCAGCGATGTTTTCTGGGTTTTTGCTGCTTCTACTCAAGTCAATGTATTTCTTCGTGCATGCATCCGTACACTGATGACCAATATGCATCGCAATACACTTGGAAGTACTCTTCGGCGAATGCCAAGTCTGAGACCACTCAGATAATTTCTACTGGTCATCTTGAAGTTCTAAGCCTTCATCTTTGCTTCATATAGCTCTCTGTGTCTTCACATCGTCAGCAAATAGCAAGACCGATGATGCTAGGAGACAAGCGAGGTCACTGACATACAAAAGGAATAACACTGGCTCACAAACTATAACTTAAGGCGCTCCGATAAGCACAATTTTCCAGCCAGACAACTTAGAGTTCATCCGTACTCTTTGTTGGCGCCCAACTAGGAAGTCTATCATCCAAATTAGTAGACTGCCCCCAACTCTGACATTTCTTAACTTACATAGCAGTCAGTTGTGTGGAACATTGTCAAAATCTTTGCTGAAGTCAATGTAGGCTACGTCTATAGGTAAATTTTAATGTTTTTAGGAGCGCACTAACTATCACGTGCTACCAATAATTTAGTGAGACACGTGATATTTTATTCTAAGTCCAAACTGCTTTTCCAAAGAATCCAATTTTCAATAAGATACGTAAAAAGCTCATTCCTAATAATCTTCTCTAAAATTTTAACAGCCACGTTGGTCATGCTGACGGGTCATTAGTCCTCAGGTTTATGTTTCGTACCTGTTTTGAGGACAGGAATTACTAAGGCGTTCTTTCATTCTTTTGGTAGTCGACCCTGGGTTACGAATAAATTAAAAATTAGCTAATTCCTTTATTAACCTAGGATGCATATAATTGGGTTCCATGGATTTGCTTACATCATGATTATTTAGCAGATCAAAGACATTGTGTTCTCTAATAGTCACATTATCCAGTGTATGTCCGTTAGGATTTGTACAAACCGACGGGAAGGATGTCTCTACGGTACAGACATTGCTAAAGTAGTTTGAGCTTTACCATAGTCTCCCTCCACTAATGATGAAGCATTACTGTCTCCCCATAGTGCTTGTTACGGAAGAAGTGAAGACATGTAACTGACTAAAAACTGGTATACTGAATATTATTAATTTCATTGTTTTTGGGTGTATTCAGTTTACTCAACTTCTAAACTTGTTTATCCATATCTTTATCTTCGGACATTTTGATTACTCTTTGACTTGAGTTTGGTATTTGAAAGTTTATGCTCCAGGAATCTAAAAAATTGACGTTTTATTTCGCAACTGGCATGATTGTTATTAGAACGATATTTGGGTCGATTATACGTGATTTGCGAATAAACTTCGGTTCCTGAAATGGTGTTCGGTTTAATTCTTATCTTGGGTTCACAAGTTAAAAGTAGATCGACACACCGTGCTTCAATAACGGAATAAGGCAAACCGGTCAATATAAGATCTGGTAAGAATGATTCAGAGTCCAAGTCGTATCTAGTGGCTTATTTCACATGCTGTACTAAGGCGCATGTGATAAGCTGATTAACTAGTTCCTGCTCGAAAGAGTTTTCCGACAATCCAGGTTTCTCCAGTATGCCGTGAATCAATTGAAGTCTCCTAGGATTAGACACTGACCACTTTGAGACCAAGTGTTGAAACCATCTTTCAAGACTTCATTTACATCACAACTTGGAACGCAGTAGACCAAACTAATCAGCAACTCTTGTCCCTTACATTTCAAGCGGCAACTAACTAATTCACGCGTCCCACTCTTGTGGGATACACTATCAATGATGGCAAGTGCGATAGTATTTCTAATCAACAGAGCCAACCCTACCTTTATGCTTCTGGATTCTGTCCGCTCTTACTAGTGTGAAACCTTCAAAATAAAGTATTATACTATCTATTGTCTGTGTCCACCAAGATTCTGTGACTGCGATTACATCTGGCTTGGTAGAGTAAATCTGTACACCTAGTTCCGATCACGTAATTAACAAGCTTCGAGCATTTGTGAAAAAGATCCGAAGCCTATTTAAATGACTTCGTGTTGTACCCATAGTGGCTTCGTGGTCATTTTCTGTCGACGCCTCTCAACCTGAAAATTCATAATTTTTATAACCTTTTCAAAAGCACCCTATCTAAGTTTTAGTTCTTTTTCAGATTCTCGTTCTTTTACATGGTCTTAGGGTAGCATGTCCTTAAGGACAAAAACTCCTGAATCCTTTAGTTTATTTCCATTCTGTAACACTAAGTTCCGTTCATTAGATTTAAATACTAATTTGAGCAGCCTGGTTTGATTTTGCTTAAGGTTCGTTTGACTGCCTAGATTATGCACCTTTAGCAAGGTGACTCCGTAGGTATCCTGGGGCATAAGCTTATTTAGTAACTGTTTTATTAACCCGATGTCATGCTCAAACGAGTTTTAGGTTCTGAGCTCTCACTTTCATTGAGTCTAAAATAAATAACTGATCTGACATAATTATCAGTTTGAGCCTTAAATACGTGAAACCGGAGACCTGTGTCCTTTTATGATACTGTATAAGTGTGTTCTTCCTTCTGAGTTCTTGAAAGATCGATACATGAGTTTTATGTGTTGTTAGTTCCAGGAAGAGATTACCTTGAACTATTATCAAACCAACTCAAGTGATTTATTGAGGAGCTCAGCTACACGAACGGTTGAATGGAACTTCACTACTGCAGAAAACTCAAGGCAGTCAGCCTGTTTAAGACTACTTCATGATACTACCTTCAATATAACTTAACCTGTACCTGTGATAACAGTCGTAGAGATATATGTATACAAATTATCTTGATTTCTTCGATCGTTGATGGAGTGACCGCTGCAGGAAGGTCTGCGTGTGCTGCTTCGATATCCGTTGGATTCAATTTAGCTGGCCAATTCAATAGTTGAGCAAAGTGTCCTACCCATCCGTTCCTTTTTTCTTGAATTTCAGTGATTGTCGTGCCTTCTTTTTCTTGGCTGGTCGCTCTTGTTTATTATATTTCCCTGCTAGTATCTTCGGTGTGTCACATAGTTGCCTCATGTTTCCTTCTCTTGCAGCCTTTTCCTCTGTCACTGCTAGTTTTTCCATGTATTTCTGCTTGTTGGTTTCAATGCTCTTCTTCACTTGCTTGTTTGCTTCTGTGTATTTAGCTTGTGCCTTGAATTTTCCTGCTCTTGTTCGGCTATTATTAATTGCTGTCTTCTTTTTCTTCGTTTCTTGAATCCTGTCCAGGGTTTCGATATCGATCCATTCCTTGTGATGGTGCTTCTTATGGCCTAGCACCTTTTGACACATTGAAGTTAATGTTTCTTTGGTTTCTTTCCAGTTATCCTCTATAGTACTTTCTTCTTTCAGTAAATCCGGTAAGTCTTAGAACCTAATGTTGAGAGTTATCTTGAGCTTATTGAGTTTGTCAGTATGTCGAAGGCCGTATTGAACCTTTGTAGTGCTGTTCTTCCATTTGTCCAGTGTTTTCTTAGCTTCATTTTAATCCTGGTAACCACTGTAAGATCCAAATTGAGGTTTGGACTGAAGAATAGCTGTCTAGGTGGGTTAAATACGCGCCCTTGCCCGGTTGAAAACAAAACAAAGTAATTGGGTAAAATGAAGGTTCTAAAATTCATCATAAATTTAAATGTACATTGTTACCCACCCAGCTACTCAACCAATAATTGTTCAATTAATCAAGTCAATCGAAACAAATAAGTGCTATTCTATCCTGTCTGGATAGACCACTCACAGATTCATCCAAAAGATAATATTTGGTTGCTTTATTACACAGAGTGTTTCCAGTTCTGGAAGAGTGCCTCAATTAACAGTCAAAAGGAGGAACAAACCAATATAGCTGCCGCCAAGACCAAGTGTCAAGTAAAACAACATAAATGCAGTTCAGGAAGAAACATGGAAACCTGGTGAAGGCGTATGAAAAATAAAAATTATAATAAAATACAAATACTACCAACTCAAATGGAATCAAAATGACTGAGAAAATGTACAACTAAATGAATCAATAGGAACAAACTGCAAGTGTATACATGGAGGAATTTTCACATACAAAGCATTCAAAATGGATCTTACGACCACCAGGTGGTGAGTTGAAGCTATGTCAAGTCCTTTCCTCGTTCAAACGTCTTCCATTGACCTAATGAATTATTTAGGGACGCAAATATGATCGATCTGATTCATTATAGTGTGATCTGGTGAGGACCATGTTGCCCTCTGTATGAGTTTGTGCTCATCACTGATAGATCTGATGACGCGATTGGTCGATTCATTTTTTGCTTCTCATCTGCGAAGCAGTCAACGATATCTTCTCTATTAGGACAAATAGTTGGATTGTCGTATGGTACAGCATTATTAATTACTGTGGATCCTCTCTCGTAAGCATAGTTCACAGGCCATTTGGAACCCCGTCTGCTTCCAGCACTTGGTTTTGCTTAGCTATAAGAAGAACAGTACAAATGAATATATACCCTATATTTCTTCTAATTAGCTCCATCATATCTCTTTTCATTGATCAATAATCCCTAAGTGATTACCGACACACTATGCTTGATAGAAATTTTAAGCCTGTTTGAAGAAATAAACCAGTCTATCCATTAATGGCTAAGTAGATAGACAAGAATAAATAAACTTTCGAACATGCTTCTTAGAAAAATCTCTAAAAAAGTGGACAGGACTCTGTTAGAGCTGACCACGAGTGCATTTCATTACAATTGCAAAGTTCGTTACTGATTGGAAATACGGGAATATAATCTCAATTTGAAAGAAGATTTAGAATTTGTTAGGTGGATTTACTATAATGAATAGGTCTCCTCAAGGAGGTGGAACTCATGGATAAACCCAAATAAAGGAAATTTAATGAGTGTAAGTACTATGTAGATATTACAAGATTCTGGTTTATAGTTGACGTTTTTCTGATACTGTACCAGTCATTCTGGCATATTACGATTGAGTCGCCTTGATGCAACTTTCTAATCCATATGATCCCAAATTGAAGCCGCATCATCGTTAACCTTAATTTCTATTGTGAAGGTCACGAGTGCAATATAACCAGCGAAATAACGTTTAATGTTAAGGCGAAAGAGGTTCGAATTGATCGCGCTTGCATTGCCGACACATGCAGCCCTACTGAACTTCCCTATTTTTCATCAAATGCTCAGCATTCAATGCATATCTTCTACGTTAAAGAACGTTTACCCTCAAGTGTCGTCTTATCAGGAAGCAGTGTTATTCCACAGTCGCTTTACTGGAACGTTGCTATTATTTTCAGCCAAAGCTTTGACAGTGTTGCTAAAATGGATGAAAGTATCATCAGACGTCCAAATTCGTGATCAACAGACAAACTGCTGTAATCGCCTATCATGAACTGATCAGGTTTCGACAATACAAGTCGTATTAAGCCAATCAGATGAAATAAACTTATCGCTACACAACAAATTCCTTGAGCATGAAAAAGTGGTCCTGTCATCAACGCACCTAAAATGTGTTCCTATTGAGCACCGACAAACCCAACTACTCTTACACGTCAGATGTAACACAAGGGAGAAGGTGTGAATTGCGTTTAGAAGATTTAATCTAAAGTTAGTTTATGCAGAGAAAGTTCAGGGGCATTTGTGGAGTTACAAACAAATTAAGACTCCCGAAAATTTCCCGAACCATTCCGAATATAGTAGCGGTATATGTAAACATCCAATAAAAACCATGACACAATGTTCTGAGCTTTTTAGACATTCTTGCAAAGATTCTGTTTCATGCCGATTGAGTAAGGTATTTCATGTAGCCCCTAGATCTGCGGAAACTTTGACAAGAATAGCTTGGGACTCGCCCACTAGAAAGCGATAGACAGTGTGCTGTGTCCAAAATCTGCTACTGATACACGGTGTGCTACATGCTATCCCTCCAACTGACTATTTGAGCGAGAACACCAGGGCAAGAGAGAACGTTAATTGAGCTTTTCAGTGAAATGCAAAAATACCCTTACATATATACATATCCCACTCTAACCTTTGGGAAATTGATCCATTTCTTATTCACTGAAATGCACTTGTCCTTTAGGTCACTCCTAAGTGACATCGATTTACTTTCTCATTAGGCTACTTCTGATTGGCTCTCCGTATCAACAAGCAAATTAGAAGCAGTGGGCAAAAACAAGTTTTCTAAAGTATCAAACCAGACCTGTGGGACCTTTATATGCTTCTCATTATGTGATGAATCTGAAGATTTTGAAATGATTATTGAATAGGTTATTACACGAAACACGAGTCAAGTAAAATAGGTGTTCGCTACCTAAGAAAAGGAAACATTTCATGGTTTAGTAAAGCAAAACTAATGTCTACACAAAAGAAGAAAGTAAATGGCCATTTTATTTTTAATGTTTATAATTACACTGGGAAGTTATCAGATGATTCCTAGTTATTCAACTCCGGCTGCTATAGATTATTATTCACGGAAATTAGTAATCGTAAAACCCATTAGTTCATATGCTTTCAAACGGATTGGTGTTATTAGTTCAAAAAGTGTGAAAGAAACAGAGCAACTTAGACTAAGCTCTACGAAAGTTGCATGTTCACGTAGATATTTCCCACCTACTTAAAATGGATGATACGGAATGCTGCTTTCCAAACTAATCTCAAGCATTGAAGTGAATTTCTTGATTTACACACTATTCTGTGACATCGTTTGATTCCTCGTCTTGACGACTATTGGAAACGAGCTCAAAGCCATTTAGGCGTAGGAATATTTCAATAAGTTAACACACACTACACATGAAAGAGATATCAGATCATTGTCAATTGTAAACTAACCAGTTACTGATACAAGAGCTGATTTCACTTAGATTAAATGAAACATTTGACAAATGTAAGTACAAGCTTTCAACCGGGTATTAACCATGATTTTAAGTGTGATTCATAGGAAACATACGGTGGAGCTGTGCAATTTAAGTATTTATTACTTATTAAATCACTATGTTTTTACTACGTTGCGTTGCTGCGATCACCAAAGATGGAGAGCGGCACCGAATGCTATCTTTCTTGGCTTCGCTAAGGTGTTCAATACTATGTTGTACAAAAAACCTATGGTGAACGTTTCGTGCTATTATGTAACCCTCGTTCTATTGATAGAAGAAACCAGATTAGTAGAGAATAGGTCTTTATCTAGCTCCAGGAAAAAGGACCTAGTAGGGCGGGAGGTTACCTGTTCAAATACACAAAGCTTTTCAACATTTAATATAAGATAGTAGATAATATAATCCCCATACAAAATAAGGAAGTGAGTGAATATGTAGAATTATGGTCTACTATGATATTAGTACTGCTCTAATAATAGACCTAATCCTAAAATTGTAGATTTGTCATGATATAACTACTTAATCTATAAGATCTTACATGGAAGTCACACCATCGACTACACCAACTCACTGTATCTTAACAATTACCAATATATGAATATCTATTTTCCGATTTGTCTCGTGTTCAGCTTTGAGGGTTGTGTGGTTATTGTCCAATGCCACTACAAATACTTGGGCTCTATCGCTATGAAATATAATTAGTTGTTTGAGGTCAAATCTTAAATAACCGATCTAAGTTGTTACAAACGTACCATAGGAAAGTTTCATTGAATCACCTCTGTCCTTTACATGAAAAAACCGGAATATCGGACGTTCTGTGTCAAGATCAATAGATGTTAACGGACCTAATACTTCTACTGACAGAAAACTAGACGCCTGCACTGATTACTCCACAGACTTGGCATAATCATATACTACACTTTACTCCTGCTGTAGACACATTGGCACGGTCTCTCTTGAGATGTTTTTAACTCTGTTCTAAACGTATGTGAGAGATCTCACCAAAAACTGTAATTCTGCTACACTTCATGTTTGAAAAAATACAGAACGTTTGATGGACATCCAGAGAAACGCAACAGCATGGCATATAGGGACAAAGAATAAAACCCACGAGAATCTCCTCTGAGAGCTGGTATCATCTGTGCTGTCCACTGGGAAAGCAGAAGCGATTATATCGTGTGTGACACAAACCGGATTATCTTGAAGGTATCACAGATATACAGTGCATGATAATGTTGTTATCCGAGTGTTTTTATTTTACGATCTTGAAGCCAGGTAAATTTGAGCTCAGGCTTGTAGTGGTTCGTACATACATTTCAAGCAGACTGGTTGTTATAAGAGACGCTCAACATGTGCCCAAGCGTGAACTGGTGCAAATGCTTGACCAGGGGCTTTCAGATAAGAGCGTGTCCAGGAAAACTAGTGAGGTCGTTAACAATATCGAATACTCATAAAACTTTAGTCCTGGAATTTATCTACATCTACAATCCTTACCACATTCAGACAGTTATTATAAAAGTCTCAGTTTAACCCACCTTTATCGTCGTTTACATTTATTATTCCTAATCTTGGTCTTATCTCCTTGTTAATCTTCGCTCGTTTTGTGTTAGCTCATCAAAATGATATTTGATATCGTAAAAGGATAGAAAACATTTAAGCGAAATAGGTGCTCACCGAAGTCGATTTTCATGACTCATTTATTTTACATCGTACTAACCAGTTTAGATACCCGTTGATCAGACTCCGATTCGATAGTATGATGATGTTAAAGAAGTATAATTACCGGCTACCTTTGCATATAGTTATAAGCTCAATTCAAGTTAGTGAATAACGAAATAAAATAAGTCAAATAGATAAATGAACTTTTGACACATATTTCATAAACTTGTTCCCGCAGACAGACAATAAGAGAAGAGGAGACCAGAAGGCAAACATAACAACTCCGTATATTACTCATCACGAGAGTTAACGTGGCTCAAAATAGGTAGTGGATAAAGTTACAAAGAGACAGGGATTGGATAAAGTAATGGGCGTTAGACACACAAGGTGCATAGACTTAGAAATACAAGAACGTAAAATTAATATGTGCATGTGTTCCAAAGATCACAATTTCTCATGAAAACAATAATTATTATGAAAGCAAAAACGATTCAGTAGTAACATGGTTACTGAGTTATTATGTTCTGTCCAAAAGCTAGGATGAATAACGTAAATAGGTATTAGACATGATGGTGTCACAGGTATTCAGTGTTTGACAACACGTCTACCAGTAACACCTTCTAATATATTTCGTTCCCACCCAGAGAAATCAAAAGACAGAGTCGAGGAGATCGGAAGAGTGTATTTGGCGATTACCAATATATCGGAATTCTCTGATCTAATCTGGCTAGCGATTGCGGTTGATGTTGAGCACGGCGTTACCACACGTGATCTGGTGCGGATGCCTGACCGAGCGCCTTCAGCTAGATGAGTCCACTAAAACATATGGTCAGCATCCAATGTCGAAAACTTACAGAGCTATTTATTTTGGGGATTTATTCACCGCTACAGATCACTCCCCCCCTAGTGGGGCAGTGACGACCCTAAGACGTGGCCAGCCAGAAGTTTAAACCCAACGAGTTTGTCGTTGGTAAACACTCTTCTCATAGCTTACTAAGTGTAGCAGCGTCTGGTCGTCTTTCCTTACTATATAGGACGGAGGTACAACATAGTAAAAAAAGAAAAAATTACAACGAAAATTTCGACTCCTCGTAAACTGCATCGTTCTTTTCCAGCCGTCCTGGAAAAGAAAAAAGAAAGTGTAAGTGCATGTCGAAATACACTCGTATGTGCGTAAAAACACAGTGTCGGCGAAAAAAATGGAAAATAAAATCAAGCACACGTAATAGCGTTAAAAAAATAATTTTTTGTTTTTTTTTAAATAAAAATATAAATGTATAGGCATATTAAAATTGTTTTTTTTAGATATTATATATCGTAAAAAGAAAAATCGAGATCACATAAAATGTCGAGTAGTGCCTTACGTACAGTAGTCGTTTAAATGTTCTGGAAATCTTACTCTTCTTCCAGAACGCGTCGTTTTAGGTTTATTTTCAGATACATTCGGAGTATCATCGCTAGTGTTGGTTGTCGGTTGAGGAATTATGAGTGTAGGAGTCGTGTTGTGCGATTGTACCGAAGGAAAATCGACGTAGATAGGATTTCCTTCTAAATACGCTGCTTTGAGGCGATCGATGCTGATGCTATCGTTTGTTACGTTCTTATCGACTATATAGTACTTAGATTCACGTTGAAGAACTTTGAAGGGTTCTTCGTATGCTGATTCGAATGATCGTCGATGCGAGTCTCGACGTACGAAGACGTGTGTACTATATCGTAAGTCAGGTTGAACGAAAACATCGGTTGATTGTGGTCGAGTGGAAGCAGGTTTAACTGAACGCATTGCGTTTGTAAGCCTGTTCGTGTAGGAGGTTAGATCCATGTTCATTGAAGAGGGCGAAGGATCCACGAATTCTCCTGGAAGTCGAAGTGTCGTTCCATAAACGAGTTGGGCCGCAGTGTATCCAATGTCAGCTTACCTAGTAAGACGAGTGGAAGAGCGTTGGTCCACTGTGAAACGTTTGCAGCTGATAGTGAAGCTTTTAGTTGTCGGTGAAAACGTTCTACCAACCTGTTTGCTTGTGCGTGGTAGGCAGTCGTTCGGAAGCAAGTGATTCCTGAAAGTGTGGTCAGACGACGGAAAAGTTCAGATTCGAACGGAAGTCCGCGGTCTGTAGTGATGGTTGAAGGGCAGCCGAAGTTTGCTACCCATCGTTCGACGAAGGCGCGGGCCACTGTTTCAGCATTGATGTCCTTGATAGGTACTGCTTCTGGCCATCGAGTGAAACGGTCTTCGCAGGTTAAGAGATAAGAGTATCCATTTGAATCTGGTAAAGGTCCTACCAAATCCAGAAGAACATGCTCGAGACGAGCGTCGGGAGTTTTGATAAAGCCTAAGGGACATTTGTTATGTCTAATATCCTTAGATTTCTGGCAGCTTACACAGGAGCGTGCCCACTCCCTCACGTCTTTATTCATGCCAGGCCAGCAAAACCGTTCTGCTATAAGCTTGATGGTTGCACGAACACCTGGGTGAGAAAGTTTGCGCAATGTATTGAAGACATTGCGTCGATAATGTTTCGGCACGATTGGGAGATCCCTACCTGTAGATGTGTCACAAAGTAAGGTTTCGTTACCTGTTCCCATCTGTTTGATGCGTAGTTTAAGGGTTGTAGACGATAACTCGTGCTGAAGATCAGTGTCTTCTTTTTTAAGCTCGGCGAGTTTAAGAAGGTCGATTCCTTGGAAACTGTTCAAGGAATTTATGCGAGATAAGGCGTCTGCAACTACATTGTTTGCTCCAGAGATGTGTTGAATATCTGAAGTAAACTGGGAAATGTAGTCCAGTTGTCGAGACTCATGAGGTGAGTACTTGTCTGACGAGGAGCTTAACGAGAAAGTAAGAGGTTAATGGTCAGTAAAAAGGGTGAAATCACAGCCTTCGATATAGTGTTGAAATGCCGCACAGCACAATACATAGCTAGGAGTTCCCTACCGAATGTGCTGTACCTCGATTTGGTGTCTAGCAACCGTCTAGAGAAAAATGCCAAGGGTTGCCAGGAGTTGTTAACCCATTGTTGTAAGACGCCACCGATTGCCGAGTCCGATGCGTCTACTGCGATACTAATGGGTGCTTCAGTGTCCTGATGTGCGAGCATTGTTGCTTTAGCAATCAGTTCCTTAACTGTGGAGAATGCTTTTCGTGCGGTGTCGTCCAGATTGATCGATTTCGCATTTCCACGAAGTTGGTCGGTAAGAGGTTTCATAAGTAATGCGCATTTCGGTATGAAACGTCTATAGAAACTTACGAGGCCGTTAAACGTGCGTAATTGCTTGACGGTGGACGGTTCTGGATAATCCAGAATGGCCGCCACTTTGGTTCTAAGAGGTCGGATACCTTGAGCATCGATAGTGTGTCCCAGAAAGTCTAATGAGTCGGTTCCAAATTGGCATTTCTGAACGTTTACAGTAATGCCATGCTTTTGTAATCGTTCGAAAACAAGATCTAGATGCTTGAGATGTGATTCTCTGTCCGGACTTGCGATTAGACAGTCGTCAACATACGCGTGTACGAAGTTGAGACCTCGAAAAACGTCGTCTATGAATCTTTGGAATGTTTGAGCAGCATTTCTTAGACCGAAAGGCATTCGCAAAAATTCGTAGAGTCCGAAGGGAGTTATGATAGCTGTTTTCGGAATGTCGTCAGTAGCCATAGGTATTTGGTTATACGCTTTAATCAAGTCGATTTTCGAAAAGACAGTTGTACCTTTCAAGGTAGCTGTCAAATCGTGAATGTGAGGCAACGGGTAACGATCGGGAATGGTTTTCGCGTTCAATCGCCCATAGTCACCAGTTGGACGCCAATCGTTGCTGTCCTTTTTAGGGACCATGTGCAACGGAGATGCATATGGGCTACTTGACGGTCGTATGATTCCTAAGTCTACCATATGGTCGAATTCGTTTTTCGCTAACCTTAGTTCTTCAGGAGCTAGTCGTCGTGCTTTAGAGAATACAGGTGGTCCTGTAGTCGTGATGTGATGTGTAACGTTGCTGGTTACACACGGTAATCTCGGTTGCGTTTGTTATATCCCAGGATACTTATCGAGTAGTGGCTGATAGAGTGGGTCTATCATATGCTTAATTGTGACTGGGGATAATTTGCAACCAGAGAAGGAAGTTACGCAAACGGATAAATTAGTGTTTCCGTCTACTAGCCTCCGTTTGCGCGTGTCGATGACCAGGTTATGGTGTTGTAGAAGATCCATACCAATGATTGGCATAGAAACATCTGCAACAACGAAAATCCAGTGAATGGGTTTGCGTAAACCCACGTTAAGGTAAACGTACCTTTTGCCATACGTAGCGATCGGTTTTCCGTTTGCCGCCTGTAAGTTTAGGGTCGATTCGTGAAGTCGGTCGTTAGGATTTGCTGGGAGAACGCTAACTTCTGCGCCAGTGTCGACGAGGTAGCGAACTCTCGTTGTCACATCTGTGACGAATAACAGACGGCTATGTTCGCCGGCTACGGTTGCCGTTAACGCGTGCCGGCTTGGAAGTTTCCCGAGTTGTTTTTCGAGTCACTCGGTTTCGTGTTGGGAAAATTGCAGGGTTTTCTGCAATTTCTGGAAAACTTTCCATACTGGTTATGATACCAGCACCAGTCGGGGTTATCTGTCTCTCGTGGTCTAGAGACAGATCGCTTACGTGAAATGCTTCTACGTGGTGTGCGCGATCTCTTACGGTCGGTACGAAGACTAAGATAACGCGTGAGTGTGTGACATAACTCGGTTATATCATTCTGAGTCGTTTGAGGCTTTTCTTTGACTGAAAATACCTGAAAATACCTACGTACCTAGCATAATTTCCTGTTCAAATCAATTTACGTTAGGAAAAAGATGCCTTGTCTTTGTTCCATCACCAAAGAACCATGACTTTTCAAAGGCGAAGTTTCTTTGCTTATCAGCCTTGAAAAGTTCATCCATGCAATCCACAGAAATACCTAAGTTAATTCAGACTGGCAATGTCAATGAACTACTTCAACCTCTTTTCAAAATCTTACGACTTCAAAGATTCCAAGTCTCTAAATATCAAGACATGTTTCTGTGTAGACTGTTGCAGTTTTTGGCAAGCTCACTTCTCTTACAACAGTGTTCTTGTTTAAAGCAATCGCGGTTACCACGACCGGGAAATAGTATCATGTCCCCTAAATCGTCTTTGACTTTTTTCCACGATACAAAGCTGCTTATTTTGGTAAGTCCCTCAAAAGTATGCGTTGCTATTTGATAAACATCAAACTGGTTAGAAATCATCGATGTCTGACCGTGTTTCACTAATCAGTTTTCAAAGGTTCATTTCTTGATTCATTTATGGTCGTACTGAGGTGCAGTTATTCTCTTATTCATATTCGCTTACTTCCCTTATATCTTGTATGATAAGTAACTGGTTCTGGGTAGCCTGACTTCCGAAGATAGACCTAACTTGCAGTTCGCGGTTTCGGGTTTTTATCTGTCCTCATAACTGTATTGTGTATTCGATGGTCATTACTCATTCTTATTCTCGCACTTTTGTGCATTAAGAATTATGAAAAACTTACGGAGCGTTTCAACACGGTTGTGAGTAGTGATTGTTCCGTCAGATTTAGTGACTTGAGTTAAGGTTCTCAAGTTTAATAAACGGGGCTAGTTAGACTGCTTTATAAGCGTTCGTGCACACGCCACAGCGTCTGTACAGTACAGTCATCCCATTTTCTTAAAATTCTTTACATGGTTCTTAAAAATGACAAGTCGCCTTCAGAATAAGTAATAGCTAATCGGTCCTATATCTATATCTATCTAATCTATCTATCTATCTATCTATCTATATATATATAGTTTACATACGGCACTTCTACTGCTGGATGTTTGCAACAGGTTTATGTTGGAAATGCGGTCGCAAATTTTGGTCTAAGATCCCAACCTAAACTATTTTATATTGCTCGTCAGACCTCTGATTGTGACTTTTTCTACACTTGTTTTGTAACACCACACAACTCAAAAATGCACAGTATCTTCTGTTGTGCCAGCTTTCCAAGTAACAAGCGAGTCACATTTTTAAGATTGAAATGCCTCCTTGTTTTCATTTTCTGCGTTATGATTATGAAAATTTGTTCGCCAAAGGTAGGCTGTCTTGTGCAAGTGTCGATAGTTCATCGACTACGTAAATCTCACGACAAAATTCCACCCCTGGTCATGTAACTAGCGAGATTCTTCAAGGTACGCTGTCTTCAGAGTAAATTGGTGACCGTTTAGTATGAGAACGTTTGGATTGTTTGAAGGCAGTCAGTCAGTCAGCTACAACGTAGGACAAGGCACATATGTGCATCGGTCCAGGTTGCCATACCGCATCGGCACAACGAAATGAACACCGGATTCATAGCAGTGGTTAGGTCAAAGGTGGTAATATATAAGAGAAAGATTGCATATAGAGATATAGTAGAAGAAAGAATTGGTTCGTAGAAAGAAAGATATGAAGTGATTTTAATCTCTTATTTTAAAGGAAAACGGAGTGTATGCACCGACGCCATTGTGATCGATTCTGAGCCATGTCACCAAGAGTCTCCAACCATCGGTTACGAAAGTCACGCGGACCCCAACCAAGTAGTCTGCATCTACCAACATGGCTCAGACTAGAGGTTAGTGTCTTCAAGCACTGATGCCACGTTTTGGTTTGGCCGCCCCTAACTTTCTTCCAACCATCTCCAATACCGGATAGCATTGCACGTCGTGGTAGTCGATGTTCAGGCATACGTAACACGTGGCTCAACCATCTCAGTCGATGAAGATTCATAACCTCATCAACTGATTTACCATCATAACCTAATACCCTGCGTCTAACCTCACTATTACTAACCCGGTGATCCCAGCAGATGCCAGCAATATTTCTAAGGCATCTGTGGTCCAATACTAATAACTTACGGGTGTCTTTTACTCTTAATGGCCATGTTTCGCTGCCGTAAAGTAAGACAGAACGGACTGCCGTGCAGTATACCCGTCCTTTTATTGATAGACGGATATCTCGCCTTCGCCAAAGGTGACGTAAGTTGGTAAAAGCCGAACGAGCTTTTCGAATCCGTGCTGAGATTTCGTCCGATACCGGCCCATTAGGGCTGATCAGACTTCCAAGATAAGTGAAGTTGTCAACGCGTTCGACTACTTCACTCCCTATCCTTAGTTCAGGTGTTGACGCAGACCAGTCCTGAATCAAGAAATTGCATTTGGAGGGAGAGAAGCAAGCAGACATTAGTTGTTTGCGTTATTTTTATTTTAACACAGGTATTGGTACAAGGAGGCACCAAATACATATGCGCCACACAAATCTCATTTGATATGTGTGAGGGCTGTAATACTGCCCGGGTGCCCAAACCGAAGCAGGTGGTATTCTTAGAGAGCCACACCCGGAGCCTTCGACCTGAAGATCTGTTCCACAAGGCAGTGGAGCGTCGTAAGGAGATGCAGTCCCACGGTAACCGGTGACCAACAATAGGTTCATATGCCTATTGTCTCCTCAGGATTCTGGAGATTATGTGCACCATTGGTTTGGAATCAGGGTTTTCCAACCCCCTAGGTAAACTCTCCATGTCCACCAACCCGGGTAAAACGCCAAACATTCGCTTTTCGTCCTATCAATTTCATAAACAACACCCCCTCCACGAGAAGGCAGTGAGTAAGAACTCCCTGGCAGTGGTTGTATGCACGTGGCCATGTGAGAGTATTTCGAGAGGAAGAGTTGGCTCCAAGTTCTTTGCGTTGAGTATTAGGTAAGTGCTATCGTATTTTTCAGACGACACGGTTCATATATACAGGTTTTCCTTATAAAATTTCACATCTTGGGATGTTTATGGTTATCCCACGTAGCAATCGAACTGTAGTGTGGCCAAAATTTCAAAAACAGGAAAAATCAAGTAGATGAGATCTTTAGACAGCTTCCGTTTTATTACTGACAGGATAGCTAAGTGGTTTTGTCATTAATGACATCCTATGCGTTTCTAGTGGTTAAGGAAACAAGTATTTTGATTTAGCTGAGCTTCAGGTCCATGTATCTTGCTTCATAGCATACGTTTTGTTGACGTATACTACTACTGCTACCCGGTTCCTTTGGCTGTGACAGGTTTAACTAGATTCAAGCCTGTGACACTAAGGCTCAAGTAAGTCGAACTGCAAATGTTGTAGCTTACATTAGAACGTATAATCCTAGTTGTTGAAATACCTTGTGCCGAGAGTTCTATATTGTATCAAAATATAATATTAAATACAGCCATTAATAATAATAATGACATAACTTCACTCAGCATGGTGTTTCAGCCAATTAAGGCTGATCAGGCCTCATCTGGTGAAACCGATATGGCTATTCTGGAATAAGGTTTCGTGTTTCAAAGGCTCAAAAACCCACTATGTGGATGTAATTGGGTAGAGAAATCGTTATCCCCAGGACTTGGCGCACTAGAGTGTAGTCATCATGCGTACTGGTAACAACCTGTTTCACTGGGGATACACATAGGTATACTTACCTTGTGAGCAAATATACATCACATGCTCACCGGTAACACAAGTTTTCACTCATATATCCCATAGCATACATATGAGTATGTTCACCAATTCAGTATAGATTGTCGCCCCTCCCTTCGAGCGTATTCGCTTTAAGTGTATGTCTCTTACGCATTACATGGATACCGTTGGTACGAAGACTTTCGTCCGTGCACTTCATGACACACATAAGCATAAGCATTCTCAGGAAAGGTTAGTGGTCACCTCTCTCTAGTAATCGCTACCATATCGTTTTGTTGTCTTCGACCGTTATATCTTGTGACCCGATTGCCCTGTTAGTGGATGACGTAATAATACCGTCAATCAGAGAGCAGTGAATTATCGACCGAACCAAGGACGCGTAAACACGTACGAGCAGCCTAGGGTCCTAATTGATCCTGCTTTCCGCCTAGCCCAGCTGGTTAAGTCCAGAACGCCAATCTCAACCTCTGCAATATGAATCATTATATTTCAAACATACTGAGTTTAGATACCAATCAAACAGACCACAACGTACCATAAAATAGAAAACAACATTTGTACAAGATTTAGACAGGTGGATGTGAATGTGGGAGGTAGTGACTAATAGACAGGACACAATTCAAGAATGGTAAAATGTATAGGTCAAAATAAAGCTTATAATAAGAGGAATATGAATATGAATAGCTTAGTTATTTAACAATTATACGGTAAAAATATACGTTTAGTATTGGTCCATAAATGGATCCCAAAGTTACCATTCGTTATGCTTATCGGGACCTAACATCGACCACTTGTGTTAGGCTTCTGGTTTTTAAGACAGTGCAGCTTACGTCCCTGTATCCACCTCACGCGCGTACCCTTTGCATATATCTATGTACACAAATTACACAAGCCGGTACTCATGTAATTAATATACATATGGCAACCCACAAAATTTTGCAGTCAGTCAGTCAGCTACAACGTAGGACAAGGCACATATGTGCATCGGTCCAGGTTGCCATACCGCATCGGCACAACGAAATGAACACCGGATTCATAGCAGTGGTTAGGTCAAAGGTGGTAATATATAAGAGAAAGATTGCATATAGAGATATAGTAGAAGAAAGAATTGGTTCGTAGAAAGAAAGATATGAAGTGATTTTAATCTCTTATTTTAAAGGAAGACGGAGTGTATGCACCGACGCCATTGTGATCGATTCTGAGCCATGTCACCAAGAGTCTCCAACCATCGGTTACGAAAGTCACGCGGACCCCAACCAAGTAGTCTGCATCTACCAACATGGCTCAGACTAGAGGTTAGTGTCTTCAAGCACTGATGCCACGTTTTGGTTTGGCCGCCCCTAACTTTCTTCCAACCATCTCCAATACCGGATAGCATTGCACGTCGTGGTAGTCGATGTTCAGGCATACGTAACACGTGGCTCAACCATCTCAGTCGATGAAGATTCATAACCTCATCAACTGATTTACCATCATAACCTAATACCCTGCGTCTAACCTCACTATTACTAACCCGGTGATCCCAGCAGATGCCAGCAATATTTCTAAGGCATCTGTGGTCCAATACTAATAACTTACGGGTGTCTTTTACTCTTAATGGCCATGTTTCGCTGCCGTAAAGTAAGACAGAACGGACTGCCGTGCAGTATACCCGTCCTTTTATTGATAGACGGATATCTCGCCTTCGCCAAAGGTGACGTAAGTTGGTAAAAGCCGAACGAGCTTTTCGAATCCGTGCTGAGATTTCGTCCGATACCGGCCCATTAGGGCTGATCAGACTTCCAAGATAAGTGAAGTTGTCAACGCGTTCGACTACTTCACTCCCTATCCTTAGTTCAGGTGTTGACGCAGACCAGTCCTGAATCAAGAAATTGCATTTGGAGGGAGAGAAGCAAGCAGACATTAGTTGTTTGCGTTATTTTTATTTTAACACAGGTATTGGTACAAGGAGGCACCAAATACATATGCGCCACACAAATCTCATTTGATATGTGTGAGGGCTGTAATACTGCCCGGGTGCCCAAACCGAAGCAGGTGGTATTCTTAGAGAGCCACACCCGGAGCCTTCGACCTGAAGATCTGTTCCACAAGGCAGTGGAGCGTCGTAAGGAGATGCAGTCCCACGGTAACCGGTGACCAACAATAGGTTCATATGCCTATTGTCTCCTCAGGATTCTGGAGATTATGTGCACCATTGGTTTGGAATCAGGGTTTTCCAACCCCCTAGGTAAACTCTCCATGTCCACCAACCCGGGTAAAACGCCAAACATTCGCTTTTCGTCCTATCAATTTCATAAACAACACCCTCCACGAGAAGGCAGTGAGTAAGAACTCCCTGGCAGTGGTTGTATGCACGTGGCCATGTGAGAGTATTTCGAGAGGAAGAGTTGGCTCCAAGTTCTTTGCGTTGAGTATTAGGTAAGTGCTATCGTATTTTTCAGACGACACGGTTCATATATACAGGTTTTCCTTATAAAATTTCACATCTTGGGATGTTTATGGTTATCCCACGTAGCAATCGAACTGTAGTGTGGCCAAAATTTCAAAAACAGGAAAAATCAAGTAGATGAGATCTTTAGACAGCTTCCGTTTTATTACTGACAGGATAGCTAAGTGGTTTTGTCATTAATGACATCCTATGCGTTTCTAGTGGTTAAGGAAACAAGTATTTTGATTTAGCTGAGCTTCAGGTCCATGTATCTTGCTTCATAGCATACGTTTTGTTGACGTATACTACTACTGCTACCCGGTTCCTTTGGCTGTGACAGGTTTAACTAGATTCAAGCCTGTGACACTAAGGCTCAAGTAAGTCGAACTGCAAATGTTGTAGCTTACATTAGAACGTATAATCCTAGTTGTTGAAATACCTTGTGCCGAGAGTTCTATATTGTATCAAAATATAATATTAAATACAGCCATTAATAATAATAATGACATAACTTCACTCAGCATGGTGTTTCAGCCAATTAAGGCTGATCAGGCCTCATCTGGTGAAACCGATATGGCTGTTCTGGAATAAGGTTTCGTGTTTCAAAGGCTCAAAACCCACTATGTGGATGTAATTGGGTAGAGAAATCGTTATCCCCAGGACTTGGCGCACTAGAGTGTAGTCATCATGCGTACTGGTAACAACCTGTTTCACTGGGGATACACATAGGTATACTTACCTTGTGAGCAAATATACATCACATGCTCACCGGTAACACAAGTTTTCACTCATATATCCCATAGCATACATATGAGTATGTTCACCAATTCGAGTATAGATTGTCGCCCCTCCCTTCGAGCGTATTCGCTTTAAGTGTATGTCTCTTACGCATTACATGGATACCGTTGGTACGAAGACTTTCGTCCGTGCACTTCATGACACACATAAGCATAAGCATTCTCAGGAAAGGTTAGTGGTCACCTCTCTCTAGTAATCGCTACCATATCGTTTTGTTGTCTTCGACCGTTATATCTTGTGACCCGATTGCCCTGTTAGTGGATGACGTAATAATACCGTCAATCAGAGAGCAGTGAATTATCGACCGAACCAAGGACGCGTAAACACGTACGAGCAGCCTAGGGTCCTAATTGATCCTGCTTTCCGCCTAGCCCAGCTGGTTAAGTCCAGAACGCCAATCTCAACCTCTGCAATATGAATCATTATATTTCAAACATACTGAGTTTAGATACCAATCAAACAGACCACAACGTACCATAAAATAGAAAACAACATTTGTACAAGATTTAGACAGGTGGATGTGAATGTGGGAGGTAGTGACTAATAGACAGGACACAATTCAAGAATGGTAAAATGTATAGGTCAAAATAAAGCTTATAATAAGAGGAATATGAATATGAATAGCTTAGTTATTTAACAATTATACGGTAAAAATATACGTTTAGTATTGGTCCATAAATGGATCCCAAAGTTACCATTCGTTATGCTTATCGGGACCTAACATCGACCACTTGTGTTAGGCTTCTGGTTTTTAAGACAGTGCAGCTTACGTCCCTGTATCCACCTCACGCGCGTACCCTTTGCATATATCTATGTACACAAATTACACAAGCCGGTACTCATGTAATTAATATACATATGGCAACCCACAAAATTTTGCAGTCAGTCAGTCAGCTACAACGTAGGACAAGGCACATATGTGCATCGGTCCAGGTTGCCATACCGCATCGGCACAACGAAATGAACACCGGATTCATAGCAGTGGTCAGGTCAAAGGTGGTAATATATAAGAGAAAGATTGCATATAGAGATATAGTAGAAGAAAGAATTGGTTCGTAGAAAGAAAGATATGAAGTGATTTTAATCTCTTATTTTAAAGGAAGACGGAGTGTATGCACCGACGCCATTGTGATCGATTCTGAGCCATGTCACCAAGAGTCTCCAACCATCGGTTACGAAAGTCACGCGGACCCCAACCAAGTAGTCTGCATCTACCAACATGGCTCAGACTAGAGGTTAGTGTCTTCAAGCACTGATGCCACGTTTTGGTTTGGCCGCCCCTAACTTTCTTCCAACCATCTCCAATACCGGATAGCATTGCACGTCGTGGTAGTCGATGTTCAGGCATACGTAACACGTGGCTCAACCATCTCAGTCGATGAAGATTCATAACCTCATCAACTGATTTACCATCATAACCTAATACCCTGCGTCTAACCTCACTATTACTAACCCGGTGATCCCAGCAGATGCCAGCAATATTTCTAAGGCATCTGTGGTCCAATACTAATAACTTACGGGTGTCTTTTACTCTTAATGGCCATGTTTCGCTGCCGTAAAGTAAGACAGAACGGACTGCCGTGCAGTATACCCGTCCTTTTATTGATAGACGGATATCTCGCCTTCGCCAAAGGTGACGTAAGTTGGTAAAAGCCGAACGAGCTTTTCGAATCCGTGCTGAGATTTCGTCCGATACCGGCCCATTAGGGCTGATCAGACTTCAAGATAAGTGAAGTTGTCAACGCGTTCGACTACTTCACTCCCTATCCTTAGTTCAGGTGTTGACGCAGACCAGTCCTGAATCAAGAAATTGCATTTGGAGGGAGAGAAGCAAGCAGACATTAGTTGTTTGCGTTATTTTTATTTTAACACAGGTATTGGTACAAGGAGGCACCAAATACATATGCGCCACACAAATCTCATTTGATATGTGTGAGGGCTGTAATACTGCCCGGGTGCCCAAACCGAAGCAGGTGGTATTCTTAGAGAGCCACACCCGGAGCCTTCGACCTGAAGATCTGTTCCACAAGGCAGTGGAGCGTCGTAAGGAGATGCAGTCCCACGGTAACCGGTGACCAACAATAGGTTCATATGCCTATTGTCTCCTCAGGATTCTGGAGATTATGTGCACCATTGGTTTGGAATCAGGGTTTTCCAACCCCCTAGGTAAACTCTCCATGTCCACCAACCCGGGTAAAACGCCAAACATTCGCTTTTCGTCCTATCAATTTCATAAACAACACCCCCTCCACGAGAAGGCAGTGAGTAAGAACTCCCTGGCAGTGGTTGTATGCACGTGGCCATGTGAGAGTATTTCGAGAGGAAGAGTTGGCTCCAAGTTCTTTGCGTTGAGTATTAGGTAAGTGCTATCGTATTTTTCAGACGACACGGTTCATATATACAGGTTTTCCTTATAAAATTTCACATCTTGGGATGTTTATGGTTATCCCACGTAGCAATCGAACTGTAGTGTGGCCAAAATTTCAAAAACAGGAAAAATCAAGTAGATGAGATCTTTAGACAGCTTCCGTTTTATTACTGACAGGATAGCTAAGTGGTTTTGTCATTAATGACATCCTATGCGTTTCTAGTGGTTAAGGAAACAAGTATTTTGATTTAGCTGAGCTTCAGGTCCATGTATCTTGCTTCATAGCATACGTTTTGTTGACGTATACTACTACTGCTACCCGGTTCCTTTGGCTGTGACAGGTTTAACTAGATTCAAGCCTGTGACACTAAGGCTCAAGTAAGTCGAACTGCAAATGTTGTAGCTTACATTAGAACGTATAATCCTAGTTGTTGAAATACCTTGTGCCGAGAGTTCTATATTGTATCAAAATATAATATTAAATACAGCCATTAATAATAATAATGACATAACTTCACTCAGCATGGTGTTTCAGCCAATTAAGGCTGATCAGGCCTCATCTGGTGAAACCGATATGGCTGTTCTGGAATAAGGTTTCGTGTTTCAAAGGCTCAAAACCCACTATGTGGATGTAATTGGGTAGAGAAATCGTTATCCCCAGGACTTGGCGCACTAGAGTGTAGTCATCATGCGTACTGGTAACAACCTGTTTCACTGGGGATACACATAGGTATACTTACCTTGTGAGCAAATATACATCACATGCTCACCGGTAACACAAGTTTTCACTCATATATCCCATAGCATACATATGAGTATGTTCACCAATTCGAGTATAGATTGTCGCCCCTCCCTTCGAGCATATTCGCTTTAAGTGTGTGTCTCTTACGCATTACATGGATACCGTTGGTACGAAGACTTTCGTCCGTGCACTTCATGACACACATAAGCATAAGCATTCTCAGGAAAGGTTAGTGGTCACCTCTCTCTAGTAATCGCTACCATATCGTTTTGTTGTCTTCGACCGTTATATCTTGTGACCCGATTGCCCTGTTAGTGGATGACGTAATAATACCGTCAATCAGAGAGCAGTGAATTATCGACCGAACCAAGGACGCGTAAACACGTACGAGCAGCCTAGGGTCCTAATTGATCCTGCTTTCCGCCTAGCCCAGCTGGTTAAGTCCAGAACGCCAATCTCAACCTCTGCAATATGAATCATTATATTTCAAACATACTGAGTTTAGATACCAATCAAACAGACCACAACGTACCATAAAATAGAAAACAACATTTGTACAAGATTTAGACAGGTGGATGTGAATGTGGGAGGTAGTGACTAATAGACAGGACACAATTCAAGAATGGTAAAATGTATAGGTCAAAATAAAGCTTATAATAAGAGGAATATGAATATGAATAGCTTAGTTATTTAACAATTATACGGTAAAAATATACGTTTAGTATTGGTCCATAAATGGATCCCAAAGTTACCATTCATTATGCTTATCGGGACCTAACATCGACCACTTGTGTTAGGCTTCTGGTTTTTAAGACAGTGCAGCTTACGTCCCTGTATCCACCTCACGCGCGTACCCTTTGCATATATCTATGTACACAAATTACACAAGCCGGTACTCATGTAATTAATATACATATGGCAACCCACAAAATTTTGCAGTCAGTCAGTCAGCTACAACGTAGGACAAGGCACATATGTGCATCGGTCCAGGTTGCCATACCGCATCGGCACAACGAAATGAACACCGGATTCATAGCAGTGGTCAGGTCAAAGGTGGTAATATATAAGAGAAAGATTGCATATAGAGATATAGTAGAAGAAAGAATTGGTTCGTAGAAAGAAAGATATGAAGTGATTTTAATCTCTTATTTTAAAGGAAGACGGAGTGTATGCACCGACGCCATTGTGATCGATTCTGAGCCATGTCACCAAGAGTCTCCAACCATCGGTTACGAAAGTCACGCGGACCCCAACCAAGTAGTCTGCATCTACCAACATGGCTCAGACTAGAGGTTAGTGTCTTCAAGCACTGATGCCACGTTTTGGTTTGGCCGCCCCTAACTTTCTTCCAACCATCTCCAATACCGGATAGCATTGCACGTCGTGGTAGTCGATGTTCAGGCATACGTAACACGTGGCTCAACCATCTCAGTCGATGAAGATTCATAACCTCATCAACTGATTTACCATCATAACCTAATACCCTGCGTCTAACCTCACTATTACTAACCCGGTGATCCCAGCAGATGCCAGCAATATTTCTAAGGCATCTGTGGTCCAATACTAATAACTTACGGGTGTCTTTTACTCTTAATGGCCATGTTTCGCTGCCGTAAAGTAAGACAGAACGGACTGCCGTGCAGTATACCCGTCCTTTTATTGATAGACGGATATCTCGCCTTCGCCAAAGGTGACGTAAGTTGGTAAAAGCCGAACGAGCTTTTCGAATCCGTGCTGAGATTTCGTCCGATACCGGCCCATTAGGGCTGATCAGACTTCCAAGATAAGTGAAGTTGTCAACGCGTTCGACTACTTCACTCCCTATCCTTAGTTCAGGTGTTGACGCAGACCAGTCCTGAATCAAGAAATTGCATTTGGAGGGAGAGAAGCAAGCAGACATTAGTTGTTTGCGTTATTTTTATTTTAACACAGGTATTGGTACAAGGAGGCACCAAATACATATGCGCCACACAAATCTCATTTGATATGTGTGAGGGCTGTAATACTGCCCGGGTGCCCAAACCGAAGCAGGTGGTATTCTTAGAGAGCCACACCCGGAGCCTTCGACCTGAAGATCTGTTCCACAAGGCAGTGGAGCGTCGTAAGGAGATGCAGTCCCACGGTAACCGGTGACCAACAATAGGTTCATATGCCTATTGTCTCCTCAGGATTCTGGAGATTATGTGCACCATTGGTTTGGAATCAGGGTTTTCCAACCCCCTAGGTAAACTCTCCATGTCCACCAACCCGGGTAAAACGCCAAACATTCGCTTTTCGTCCTATCAATTTCATAAACAACACCCCCTCCACGAGAAGGCAGTGAGTAAGAACTCCCTGGCAGTGGTTGTATGCACGTGGCCATGTGAGAGTATTTCGAGAGGAAGAGTTGGCTCCAAGTTCTTTGCGTTGAGTATTAGGTAAGTGCTATCGTATTTTTCAGACGACACGGTTCATATATACAGGTTTTCCTTATAAAATTTCACATCTTGGGATGTTTATGGTTATCCCACGTAGCAATCGAACTGTAGTGTGGCCAAAATTTCAAAAACAGGAAAAATCAAGTAGATGAGATCTTTAGACAGCTTCCGTTTTATTACTGACAGGATAGCTAAGTGGTTTTGTCATTAATGACATCCTATGCGTTTCTAGTGGTTAAGGAAACAAGTATTTTGATTTAGCTGAGCTTCAGGTCCATGTATCTTGCTTCATAGCATACGTTTTGTTGACGTATACTACTACTGCTACCCGGTTCCTTTGGCTGTGACAGGTTTAACTAGATTCAAGCCTGTGACACTAAGGCTCAAGTAAGTCGAACTGCAAATGTTGTAGCTTACATTAGAACGTATAATCCTAGTTGTTGAAATACCTTGTGCCGAGAGTTCTATATTGTATCAAAATATAATATTAAATACAGCCATTAATAATAATAATGACATAACTTCACTCAGCATGGTGTTTCAGCCAATTAAGGCTGATCAGGCCTCATCTGGTGAAACCGATATGGCTGTTCTGGAATAAGGTTTCGTGTTTCAAAGGCTCAAAAACCCACTATGTGGATGTAATTGGGTAGAGAAATCGTTATCCCCAGGACTTGGCGCACTAGAGTGTAGTCATCATGCGTACTGGTAACAACCTGTTTCACTGGGGATACACATAGGTATACTTACCTTGTGAGCAAATATACATCACATGCTCACCGGTAACACAAGTTTTCACTCATATATCCCATAGCATACATATGAGTATGTTCACCAATTCGAGTATAGATTGTCGCCCCTCCCTTCGAGCGTATTCGCTTTAAGTGTGTGTCTCTTACGCATTACATGGATACCGTTGGTACGAAGACTTTCGTCCGTGCACTTCATGACACACATAAGCATAAGCATTCTCAGGAAAGGTTAGTGGTCACCTCTCTCTAGTAATCGCTACCATATCGTTTTGTTGTCTTCGACCGTTATATCTTGTGACCCGATTGCCCTGTTAGTGGATGACGTAATAATACCGTCAATCAGAGAGCAGTGAATTATCGACCGAACCAAGGACGCGTAAACACGTACGAGCAGCCTAGGGTCCTAATTGATCCTGCTTTCCGCCTAGCCCAGCTGGTTAAGTCCAGAACGCCAATCTCAACCTCTGCAATATGAATCATTATATTTCAAACATACTGAGTTTAGATACCAATCAAACAGACCACAACGTACCATAAAATAGAAAACAACATTTGTACAAGATTTAGACAGGTGGATGTGAATGTGGGAGGTAGTGACTAATAGACAGGACACAATTCAAGAATGGTAAAATGTATAGGTCAAAATAAAGCTTATAATAAGAGGAATATGAATATGAATAGCTTAGTTATTTAACAATTATACGGTAAAAATATACGTTTAGTATTGGTCCATAAATGGATCCCAAAGTTACCATTCATTATGCTTATCGGGACCTAACATCGACCACTTGTGTTAGGCTTCTGGTTTTTTAAGACAGTGCAGCTTACGTCCCTGTATCCACCTCACGCGCGTACCCTTTGCATATATCTATGTACACAAATTACACAAGCCGGTACTCATGTAATTAATATACATATGGCAACCCACAAAATTTTGCAGTCAGTCAGTCAGCTACAACGTAGGACAAGGCACATATGTGCATCGGTCCAGGTTGCCATACCGCATCGGCACAACGAAATGAACACCGGATTCATAGCAGTGGTCAGGTCAAAGGTGGTAATATATAAGAGAAAGATTGCATATAGAGATATAGTAGAAGAAAGAATTGGTTCGTAGAAAGAAAGATATGAAGTGATTTTAATCTCTTATTTTAAAGGAAGACGGAGTGTATGCACCGACGCCATTGTGATCGATTCTGAGCCATGTCACCAAGAGTCTCCAACCATCGGTTACGAAAGTCACGCGGACCCCAACCAAGTAGTCTGCATCTACCAACATGGCTCAGACTAGAGGTTAGTGTCTTCAAGCACTGATGCCACGTTTTGGTTTGGCCGCCCCTAACTTTCTTCCAACCATCTCCAATACCGGATAGCATTGCACGTCGTGGTAGTCGATGTTCAGGCATACGTAACACGTGGCTCAACCATCTCAGTCGATGAAGATTCATAACCTCATCAACTGATTTACCATCATAACCTAATACCCTGCGTCTAACCTCACTATTACTAACCCGGTGATCCCAGCAGATGCCAGCAATATTTCTAAGGCATCTGTGGTCCAATACTAATAACTTACGGGTGTCTTTTACTCTTAATGGCCATGTTTCGCTGCCGTAAAGTAAGACAGAACGGACTGCCGTGCAGTATACCCGTCCTTTTATTGATAGACGGATATCTCGCCTTCGCCAAAGGTGACGTAAGTTGGTAAAAGCCGAACGAGCTTTTCGAATCCGTGCTGAGATTTCGTCCGATACCGGCCCATTAGGGCTGATCAGACTTCCAAGATAAGTGAAGTTGTCAACGCGTTCGACTACTTCACTCCCTATCCTTAGTTCAGGTGTTGACGCAGACCAGTCCTGAATCCAGCAATTGCATTTAGAGGGAGAGAAGCGCATTCCAAACATTCTGGCATTGTTGCTCAGTGCTACCAAAAGACTGCATTTTGTCAGCGTCTTCACCAAACAGGACTATATCTGAGTATTCTAAGTCGACAAGTGGACCTCCTGGTAGGAGATCAATACCCGAGAATTCAGTCGACGAGAATGTAATTTCCATCAGTAGGTTTATGATGAAGTTAAACAGAAATGGAGAAAGTGGACAGCCTTGATGGACACCACTTGAGGTTGCAAAAGTAGATGACAGTTCGCCATAAGCTCTGACTCGACTAGTAGTGTTCGAGTAAAGAGCCTTCACAAGGTTTATGTACTTCTGGGGTACGCCTTTCAATGACAGACACTGCCACAGAATCTCGCGGTCTACCGAGTCAAATCCCGTTTTAAGTCAAGAAAGACCACCATTGTCGGCCGCCAATAGGTATGCCTGTGTTCTAGAACCTGACGATTGGTGAATATGTGGTCGATGCAGCCACGACCAGGTCTGAAGCCAGCTTGGTTCTCTCGTGTTTGCAGTTCACAAGTCTTAGTTAGGCGTCTGATAATTATCGAGGCTAGTATTTTAGATACTATATTAGTTAAACTAATCCCTCTGTGGTTGTCACAAGATGATTTTGACCCTTTCTTATATATTGGGACGATAAGTGATTGCAACCAGTCAGATGGAATAACGTCTAACTCCCAGATCTTAGCTAAAATATTAGTCAACCTAATCGCTAAAATTGGACCACCATCCTTAAAGACTTCTGGAGCCAATCCATCTGGACCAGCTGCCCTTCCTCGTTTCAGATTAATTATAGCCTTTTGAACTTCAGCAAGAGTTGGGGGACCTACTTCAATGTTCCATTCACACTGTCTAGGAATGGAGGGTAGTTGTAGAGTCGCTGAAGGCCAGCTAAACTGTTCCCTAAAATGTTCCGCCCATCGTTCTAAACGTCTGGACTGGGAGCAAATGAGAGTATCGTCTTTTTCCGAAATAATCTCACTTACACTTATTAGTTCCAGTTTCTTTTATTAGTCTGTAAAGCTGTCTTGTGTTCCCTATAGTCGCCGCCTTTTCCATCTCTTTTGCTTTCGTTGCCCACCACTGCTCACGGTCGTTTCTTAGACTTTTTCTTAACCTAGATCTGATTTGTTGTCGCTCTTCCTCATGTTCGGAACCTGATGGGACGAGTTTGCGAGAATCCATCAGTGTGATAGACTTTGAAGAAATCCACTGGTTCTTTGTAACTCTGTGGTTTAAGTCACTAATAGAGTTCATTGCTGTTTCCACAGCTGTTTGTATAGCTTTCCAAGCAACATCTGGGTCAGCCTCGTTTTCAGAACTACCTAAGTGTGACCTCAGCTGTTTCTGGAACCTACTTTTGGTTTTCTCGCTACTCAATTCAGTTATAATGGGTCTTTTTACTGTGGCTTTTTTGCGTCCAGTGAGGCGCAAGCAGAGGCGTGCCCGTATTAGGGCGTGGTCGGAGTCCAAGCAGGTACTCCAGAATGAGCGACAATCTTCTACCGACCCTCTCCAACGATAACTGATGGCAATATGGTCTATTTGAGTCCATCATTGGTTTGGTGTAGGGGGTCGCCATGTTAGACGATGTCTCTCCTTATGCTTAAAATTTGTGTTTGCTAAAAATAAACGATTGTCTGAGCATAGTTGTAGCAGACGATCACCATTATCTGTTCGCTGTGCCGGTATACTAAAATACCGACCTAAATGCCTTTCTGTTTGGTTTAAACTACCTATCTGGGCATTAAAGTCACCTGCTACAAGTACTGAACGTTTAGCTTTCTGAAGAAGTTCAGATAGCTTTCTGTAAAATTCATCTTTCATTTCTTCTGAGCTGCAGTCGGTGGGAGCGTAGGCAGAAACGACAAAAAGGCAACGACGTGTGTCCCTATCCTTCCGAGTTCTTACGGAGCCGTTTAGCCGAACAGCACATAAACGATTGTTAACGGGAATCCACTCTAACAGTGCTTGTTCCGCCCTCATGCTTAGTGCTATCCCTACTCCTGCCAGTCCACGAGAGCTGGCCATCGGGTCACCAGATACACGGAGGGTGTATCTCGTCAGCTCTCCGTTTTGCTGAGGTGAGGTCAAGTGAATGACCACACTGGGATCCTGTATGCGTGTTTCAGAGACACAGCATACATCAATGGTAAGGGACTCTAGGGTTTTAGCCAAGGAAGCCTGTTGACCGATTTGACATAGGGTGCGTACATTGAAGGCTCCAATGTGTAGTGTGGAGCGAGGTTTCAGTAGACCTGGGACAGTGTTTTGAACACTAGAATCGTTGGCCATGGTGACACTTGAGGGGGAAGCCGAAAAAAGAAGTTTAGAGTTTGAAGTTGATGTAGGAGGAATAGTAGGAATTGAAGAGGGAGGTTGATTATGAATACAGTGGTCTTGAGTGCTGTTAGAGGTATGAGGGTACTTATCACTTCCCGGTTGCCCACACCGTGAAAGGGTTCTTCTGGAGGTACCTAAAAAGGAAATCGGATTAGAAGTGGTCTTAGTGACCTGAGAGCGTGACCGCAGTGCCCAAGGTACAACTACTTGAGGTCGGTCACACACGACCTTTTTATGGGCAATTTTTGTGTTAGCTCCGTACTTGTTGAGACCTTACCTCCGGAGACGGATATCCGTGAGATAAGGCGAGGCGTGCATTTTTAGGGTCGACCTTTTCTAACCCCACCCCTCCTTGTGGAAAGGCAGCATCGCTGTCATGCTGGTTGTCTGAAGGAAACACCTTACTGCTGTCACACCTCTGTACAGTCAGCAGTACGACTTCACCTTCGGACCTTGGGTTTGTTGCTTTAAGTCTTACCGCTCTTCAACCGACCTTTCTGACGTGGTAGGACCTTGAGGAACAGTTGTTCCAGTCAGTATAGCTCGGTTGCTTCATCACGATAGGCAAGCCCGACCACCACGTCAAGGTAGCAACAACGGTCGGGCAAGATTTTGCAGACCCCGAGTTTATTCGGTCAGTCAGCAACGACGTAGAACCTCGCACTGCCCCCACTGCCAAGGTACGGCCGAGGGCGCGGAGAGTCAACTCTCCCTCTCAAAATGCTCTCACATAGCCATGTGCATACAACCACTGCCAGGGAGTTCTTACTCACTGCCTTCTCGTGGAGGGGGGTGTTGTTTATGAAATTGCTAGGACGGAAAGCGAACGTTTGGCGTTTTAACCGGGTTGGTGGACATGGAGAGTTTACCTAGGGGGTTTGGAAAACCCTGATTCCAAACCAATGGTGCACATGGGCTCCAGGACTTCGAGGGAACCAATGGCGTTGGTCACCGGCTACCATGGGACTGCATCTTCTGACGTTGCTCCACTGCCTTATGGATTAGATTTTTATGTCAAAGGCTCTGAGTGTCGCTCCCTAAGAAAACCACCCGCTTCGGTTTGGACACAGGGGCAGTATCATAGCCCTCACATAAATCGAATGTTTTATATGGCGTATATCTATTTGGTGCCTTCTTGTACCTATGTTTATGTGTTTAACTAAATAAATCCAGCGTCCTCACCAAATAGAACTATGTCATAGGCATATTCTAAGTCAGCGAGTGAATCTTCCGGTAAAAGTCCGACTCTATTGTGGGGCATCTGAATATGTGTCTATGTTGTAGGACCTGACGTATTGTGAATATCTGGTTTATACAACCACGTCCAGGTCGAAAACTAGCCTGATTTTCTCTATTCTGTTCTTCACGAGCTTTGGTTAGGCGTCGAAGAGTTATTGAAGCTAATATTTTAGACAATGTATTGGTCAAAGTGATTCTTCTGTGGTTGTCACAAGAGGACCCGTCCTTTCTTATAGACTGGCACAATCAGTGATTGAGGCCAGTCAGATGGGATTACGTCCAGTTCCCAGATTCTACCTAAGACCTCACTCAATCTCAGGACCTGCTGTTCTCCCTCGCTTCAGATTTCCTATAACTTTTTCAACTTCGTAAAGAGTTGGAGGACTTACATTAAATTGCCATTCAGGTAGACTAGAGATCGTGGGAAACCAAAGTGTGGCTGAAGGCCAGTCGAACTGATCCCTAAAGTGTTCTGCCCATCGATCCATTCTCACGAATTGAGGATGAATAGTATGTCCATCTTTTTCGGAGATAGTTTCACTAACAGTCGGGTTCCTAATACCGGTTTCTTTAACAAGTCTGAACAGTTGTCTGCTGTTGCCTATTGCCTCTGCTTTTCCTATCTCTCTTGCTTTCGCTACCCACTACTGTTCGCGATCATTGCGTAGGCTTCTTATCAGCCTGCGCTTAAGCCGACTCCGCTCTTCATTATATTCAGAGCCAGAAGGAATGAGTTTTGGAGCATCTGTCAGTGCGGTAGATGCTGCCGAGATCCAGTGTTTCTCCCTAACCTTATGGTTTACCGTACTTGCAGACATCACTGCTGTTTCCACAGCTTTTCAGATATCACCCCACACTGCCTCCGGGTGGGCATCAATTACATGGCTGCCTAACTGTTTTTCTAGTTGTTCCCCAAATATACTCTTAGCTTGACTATCATTAAGTAGGACACTAAGAGGTTTCCTTGCAGCGTCTTTCCTACGTCCAGTAAGACGTAGACAAATACGCACTCGCATTGGAGCATGATCTGAGTATAAGCATATGCTCCAGAATGAGCGACAATCTTCTATCGAGCCCCTCCATCAGTGGCTGATAGCAATGTGATCTAGTTGGGTCCAACGTTGGGACAAATTAAGGGGTCGCCATGTCAAAAGATGTTTTTCCTTATGCGTAAAGTTGGTGTTTGCAAGAAACAGGCGGTTATCTGAGCATAGCTGCAACAGACGGTCGCCACTATTTGTTCTTTGGGCCGCGATACCATACGATCCACTCATGTGTCTTTCCTTTCTACTTAGTTTACTTACTTGAGCATTAGTCATCAGCCACTATTAGTACATCCGAGCGCCTAACGTTTTGGAGGTCGGGAAGCTTTCTGTAAAACTCATCTTTTACACCATCTGAGCTGCAATCAGTGGGAGAGTGGGCAGAGACGACGAAGAGGCAATGACGAATGTCCCTATCTTTCTGAGTCCGTACCGTTCCGTTTAGTCGGATAGCGCACAAAAGACTGCCTACTGGGATCCAGTCTAAGAGAGCTGGTCCTGCCTTATGACTCGATGCTATACCTACGCCAGCGAGGCCACGGGAAGCAGCATCAGGGCTTCCAGATATACGAAGCGTGAATCGAGATGGTTCTTAACTTTAATATGGTGAGGTCAAGTGAATGACGATACTCGGATCCTGTGTGCGCGTTTTGGAGACACAGCACACATCTATGGCGCGAGATTCTGAAGTCCTGGCTAAGGAGACCTGTTGTCTTATTTGGCACAGTGTTCGGACGTTAAAAGCTCCTATGTGTAGTTTAGAGCGTGGTTTCAGGAGACCAGGAATAACGTTCCACGTACTCGAATCGTTTGCATTAGCGGTGCGAGGTGATAAAGAGGCGTGAGAAGGGATAGTCATGGAGATGAGAGAGGTATTTGGAAGTGTAGGAGGGATTTGAATGTGACTGACTTGGCCTCGTGTTCTATTACAGGTATGAGGGCTGATGTCAATTCCCGACTGCGCGCACCGTGGAAGGGTATTTCTTGAGGAACCTGAAAAGGAAGTCGGATTAGTGTTGGTCTTAACGACCTGGGAGCGTGGCCGCGGAGCCCAAGGGACAACTGATTGAGGCCAGTCACGCACGGAATTTTTGTGGGAAGTTCTTAACGAGTTAGCTCCGTTCTTCAAAGGACCTTACCGCCAGAAACGGAAATCCGTGAGGTAAGGTGAGGTGTGACATTTTTAGGGTCCACCTTTTCCAACCCCTTCCTTCTTTGTGAGAAGGCAGCATCGCTGCAGATGCTGGTTGTTCGAGGGGAACACCTTATTGCCGTCACACCCCTCTAAAGTCAGCAGTACGACTTTGCCCTCAGACCTTGAGTTGCTGCTTTCAGTTTTAACGTTCTCCAATTGGCCTCCCTGGTATTGTAGAACCTGCAGGAACATATGTTCCAGCCAATATAGCTCGGTTGGGTCATCACGATAGACAAGTCCGACCACCACGTCAAGGTAGCAGCTACGGTCTGCGTCAACACCTGAATTAAGGTTAGGAAGTGAAGTAGTCGAACGCGTTGACAGTTTCACTTATCTTGGAATTCTGATCAGCTTTAATGGGTTGGTGTCTGACAAAGTCTCAGCATGGATTCGAAAAGCTCTTTCGGCTTTTACCAACTTACGTCACCTTTGGCGAAGGCGAGATATCCGTCTATCAATAAAAGGACGGGTATACTGCACGGCAGTCCGTTCTGTCTTACTTTACGGCAGCGAAACATGGCCATTAAGAGTAAAAGACACCCGTAAGTTATTAGTATTGGACCACAGATGCCTTAGAAATATTGCTGGCATCTGCTGGGATCACCGGGTTAGTAATAGTGAGGTTAGACGCAGGGTATTAGGTTATGATGGTAAATCAGTTGATGAGGTTATGAATCTTCATCGACTGAGATGGTTGAGCCACGTGTTACGTATGCCTGAACACCGATTACGACGACGTGCAATGCTAACTGGTGCTTAGTGGCAGCCAAACCAAAACGTGGCATCAGTGCTTGAAGACACTAACCTCTAGTCTGAGCCATGTTGGTAGATGCCGACTACTTGGTTGGGGTTTGCGCGACTATCCTAACCAATAGTTGGAGACTCTTGGTGACATGGCTCAGAATCGATCACAATGGCGTCGGTGTATACACTCTTTGTCTTCCCTTAAAGTAAGAGATTAAAATCGCTTCATATCTTTCTACTAACTAATTCTTTCTCCATACCATCGAAGTAACTGCTTCTATGAATTTGATGTTGATCTTGTGCTAATGAGGTATGGCAACTTGGACTGATATATATATATATATATATATATATATATATATATATATATATATATACTTTGTAGCTGACTGACTGAAAAGATTTGTTATAAGCCTCGAGTAGTTTAGATACTGATAACTGTGTCGTAGATAGATCAATTTATCTTGTGAAGTTTATGTTTGTACTGCGACAGTTTTTTTGTGTATATTAAGGTTCAGTAAGGATTTTGCGTGACTTATTTGAAAAGTTTTATAAACTCTTGTTATGGAACGTTGATCACTAGTATACAGTAACATATTAGGTCTCAGTTTTTGGGCTTACGCTACAATATAATGTCAGTCATCTACAACGTCACACAATGCTGAGTATCATTTGCGTAATTCCAAGTAGACTATGCCGTAACTTTTTCTGTTTTATAAATATCACTTCCAAAGATGGAGAGCACGAAATCAGAATATTTAAGTCAATTTTATTGGTTTGAGCAGCACCATCTACATTTACACAAGTGATTTCCTATAATGCATTGTAACGTTATTTAGTTTATTGTACCGAATTTCCATTAGATTGATTAGGGTCGAGGTTTTGATAGAGTTAAACAAGAAGACTTAAAACAAAAAAGTTCGCCTATCTGCTTGTATTACATGGTGTAAGTGTTTCTCGACTGTATCCAGTGAAATGTTATGTGACACATTCCAAGATTACTATGATAGCAATTTGCAGTCCGAGGGGTAACATGTTAAAACCTATTAATACAATTACAACCTTAAATCTAGAGCTAAATATGTCTGGCTTATCGCTACTCGTGAACAGCAGACTAGAGAAAACCAGGCTGGTTTTCGACCTGGACGTGGTTGTATAGATCAGATATTCACACTACGTCAGGTTCTAGAACACAGACATACGTTCAGACGCCCCAAAATCGTAGTATTTCTCGACCTTAAAGCAGCATTTGACTCTGTTGATCGTGAGGTTCTATGGCAGTGTTTGTCACTGAAAGGAGTACCCTAGAAGTACATTAACCTTGTAAAGGCTCTCTACTCGAACACAACTGGTCGAGTGAGAGCTTATGGCGAACTGTCATCAGAATTGATTTCCTCGAGTGGTGTTCGTCAGGGCTGTCCACACTCTCCATTCTTGTTTAACTTTGTCATTGACATACTTTTAGAGATAACATTTTCCTCATCTAAATTTCCAAGGGTTGAACTCCTACCAGGAGATTCACTTGTTGACTTGGAATATGCCGATGACATAGTTCTATTTGGTGAAGACGCTGACAAAATGCAGAGTCTTCTGACCACTTAAAGCAACAATGCAAGTATGTTCGGGATGCGATTCTCCCCCTGGGAATGCAAAATGTTGCTTCAGGATTGCGTTGCATCGACACCCGAACTAATGATAGGGAGTGAAGTAGTTGAGCGTGTCGACCGCTTCACTTATCTTGGAAGTCTGATCAGCCTTTGTGGTCTGGTGTGTGACGAAATCTCAGCACGGATACAGAAGGCTCGACCAGCTTTTGCCAACTTGCGTCATTTATGGCGTAGGCGAGATATCCGTCTATCAACCAAAGGATGTGTTTACTGCGCAGCAGTTCGTTCCGTCCTACTTTATGGCAGTGAAACGTGGCCGGTAAGAGTAGAGGATATTCGTAGGTTACTAGTATTCGATCATAGGTGTCTTCGAAACATTGCTCGTATATCGTGGGACGATTGAGTAAGTAACGGAGTTGTTAGGAAACGGGTACTAGGTAAGGATGGCAAATCGATTGATGACGTGGTGAAACTTGATCAGTTGAGATGGCTGTGACACGTGTTACGTATGCCCAACCACCGGCTGCCTCGACGTGCGATGTTTTATGATGTGGGAGTAGGTTGGAAGAAAGTTAGGGGCGGCCAGACCAAAACATGGCACAAATCCATAAAGTCACTGACAAGTAAACTGAGTCATATTGATAGGTGTAGACTACCTTGTTGGGGACCGCGAGATGATGGCAACCGATGGTTAGAGACTCTGAATGACATGGCTCAAAATCGTTTGCAATGGTGCAGGTGCATCCACTCTTTGTGTTCTCCCAAATTTTAATCTTCTGAATTCGTCATGTCCTTTATTTTCTTTCCAGATTTATTTCACTGTTTTATACTCTCTAAATAACATCTCCAAACACTAATGTTTCCGATTACTGCTTATACTCTTACTACCTGTACCACTACGGGATTTGAATCGACCACTGCATCTCTGTGCTAATGTGGTGTGGCAACTCGAACTGATGTACTTACGTACGAAGTTCTACGTTGTTGTTGACTGACTGACTTTATTTATTTATTTGAACACATAAATATTGGTACAAGAGGGCACTAAATATATATGCACCACACAAAACAATGAGAATGGGAAGAGAAAAAAAGAGGGTAAGGAGCGGAAAAGAAAAAAAGAACAATAACGAACAGATTAGTGTAGGGTAGTGTAATAATAATAATAATAATAAAAAATGGGGGAACGGAAATGTACAATCAGAAGAAATCTTTCAGTTAAGTAAGATACAACCACTTTTTACGAAGAAAGTAAAAGAAGGTTACAGCATGATCGCCACTGGCTTCTATTCTGAGCCATATCTGATAACGTCTCTGGCCACTGTGTTGTACCATCTCTCGGACCCCAACCAGGGAGTCGTGAAGGACCGACACAAGCCAGTCCTTTGCAGCTTTCTTTCATACCACGACACCATGTCATATACTGACCACCTCTCCGGTTTTCCCAATCAGTCTCAGAGTCGGCCAATAATGCACGACGTGGAATTCTCTGGGACGACATTCGTAGAACATGTCCAGGCCACCGAAGTCGGTGTTTTAAGATGGTGACACCAATTGCATTATCGTCTCTGTTCCCGAACACACGATGTCGAACCTCTGCATTACTAACATGATGTTTCCACTGGATGTCAGCAATCCTTCGGAGACAACGATGATCAGACACGGAGAGTCGTCTAACATCCTCAACTCGGAGAGTCCAGGTTTCACAAGCATAGAACAGAACTGCTCTCACCGACGCGCTGTAGATCCGACCTTGTACAGCCAGACTAACATCACGAAGGCGCCAAAGATGGCCCAGATTGACATAAACCGCTCTGACTTTCACTATACGTGCATTGATCTCATCACTCATGCCACCACCAGCACTTATGCAGCTACCTAGATGCACGAACTTTTCGACTACTCCTATCTGCTCACCATCCAGGGTGAGTACAGGATTAAGATCCTGCCAGTTTTGTAGAAGTACTTTGCACTTCGAAGGTGCAAAGCACATACCATACTTACGGACACTGATTGCCAACTGATTAAGTGAGGATTGCATGGCTTGGGCATTATCGCACAGTAAGACAATATCATCCGCATACTCAAGGTCGAGAATTCTGATGTCAAGAAACATTACGATTGTTTACCTTTGATAAGTATGGCGGTGTCCTAACATTTGTCAGAGGATGAAGATTTGATCAACACATCCTCGACCAGAACGAAAACCCGCCTGCTCCTCGCGAGTCAATCTTTCTCGGGATTTGAACAACCTACGAAGTTTGACAGAAGCCAATAGCTTGGACGCAATCGGAAGTATACTTATCCCCCGATAGTTGTTACAGGAACGACGTGAACCCTTTTTAAAGATAGGGACAACTGTCGACTCATTCCATGACGTTGGTACACTCTCTAGTTCCCAAACCTTTGTAAACAACGTCGTCAATTCCTTAGTCAAAAAGTCACCACCATCTTTAAAAAGAGCCGGAGGTAAGTCATCTGGGCCAGGTGATTTGTAGCGCTTCAAGAGTTGGAGTTCCTTGCGGACTTCCGCCTCATTTGCTGGATCAGTCGTCACCGGCCATGGAGGGCAGAACAGTCTGACCGATGTTGCCGGAGCAGCAGGCCAGTTGAACTGCTCTTCGAAAAATTCTGCCCACAGTCCAAGACGTCGATGGATGTTAGTGATTGGCATCCCGTCATCCTCGCAGATTGTTTAGCTCACATCAGACTTCTTGCTGCCAGTGGCTCGGATGAGTTGGAAGAGCTTCCGGTAGTTACCACATGCAGCTGCTGCTTCCAACTCATTAGCACACTCCGACCACCAGGCTTCTCGGTCCTTACGCAAGCTTCGCCCGATTTCATTACGTAACAGTTGTTGTTTGTGATCAAACTCACGGTCACCCGGAGTAGACCGACGGACTTCGATGAGTTGTAAGGAACCTGCAGAAACCCAGTGCTTATAAGCGGGACGTTTCGCAAACTCACAACTGACTGTACCCGCCATTTTCATGGCGTCATGCAATTGCAACCAACGCTCATCTACACTTTTCGGTGGAATGGTAGCTAGCCTAGAAGCTAGCTCGGTTCGATACTTAGTTACAGCCATCTTGCTGACATCAATCCTTTGGTGGCGGTCACTTCGGTAGCCACTGAAAAGTAAGGTAAGATTGGCGCAGACCAGAGCATGATCATAGTCCAGATAGGTACTCCAAAAGGAGTGGCAGTATTTTACACAACCATGCCAACGGTAGCTGATCGCGATGTGATCAATCTGAGTCCAGGCTTGAGATGCAGAGGGAGGACGTTAGGTGGCACATCGGCAATGACTGTGCCGAAAGTTGATGCTAGCCAGAAACAGGTTATGGTCTGTGCACAGTTGCAATAGACGGTCCCCGTTATCTGTCTTGCGACTAACAAGTCCCCATCGGCCACCTAAACGACCCTCTTCTGTGCCTAGACGCCCGACCTGAGCATTCAAGTCTCCGGCTAGTAATACAATATCTGTCGAACGCACTTTCTGGAGAAGAACAGATAACTGGTGGTAAAACTCATCCTTGATTGCATCTGGGCCGCAATCTGTCAGGACATAGGAGATGACGCAAAGACATCGTTTCTCACGCCGATTTCTTCTCAATTTGATGGAACTTTCCAATCTAACAGCACATGACTGATTGTTAATGGGGATCCAATCGATTAGTGCTGCCTCAGCTCTAGCGCCTAGTGCGACACCAACGCCAGCAAGACCAGACGAAGATTGAACAGGGTCCCCGGATAAACGCACGTAAAACAAGCTTTTCGAAGCGACAGATGGAGATCGAATTTGTAGCTCTTCACCAGAGTCTTGAATACGGGTCTCGGATAGACAAAAAACGTCGATATGAAGACTTTCCAAAGACATAGCCAGCCCTATCTGTTGTCCGACCTGCATAAGTGTGCGAACATTGAAGGCAGCCAGTTTGAATGGTGCACGTAGTTTCAGAAAAACTGCTTCAGTATTTGTATTTGGTGGTAGCATACAATTTTCAACCAGCCAGTGACTCGAGAACGTTTAGATACAGTCGAATTTCCACCATAGGCGAGCTGCTGTATAAGTCGAAAAATAAGGATGCATAAAATGGGAATAAAAGAGAGTGAATAAATGACGTAGTAGATAGGACTACCTCTAAACCTAATCTACAAAAATTAACACACTTCACTGTTCTCTGGAGTTATTGTGCTCCAACCATTACAACATATTTTGGTAGGGATGTTGATACTAGCTCTAAATGTATTTGAGCGACTCTGAGACTTTATATGAATACAATTTAAATGATGGTAGCACCAATATTTTGAGATAATTGGGTATAAGTCTGTCAGCCACAATCATCTTCGAGCCTGGGACGAGTGTATATTAGCTCAATACCATACCACATCATCACAACAAACTGAAGTTAATAAAATTAGCAAAGGAGTCGAAACAATGTAGTAGCGATGGTAATAAGAAAAACAGAGCATTAGATCGATATAAAGGAATGAAAAGGTATGTGTGAAGGAACACAGAAACTCAAAATCTAAGGGAAGATAAGGGGTAAATCTGTCTTTTACACTGACCGATTCCAAGCTATTTCACTCAACGTCTACCACTGGTCATGTGGACCCTATCCAAGCTGTCTGGGCTTACCAATATAGTTCAAATGAGCAGTCATTGATTTCATGAGCTGATATCTCGTCTTAATTTGGATACCCCTGGATTTTTACAGTTTATTCTAGCCACTGTTGGATATACCCCTATGTCTTAACATTTCGAGAAAAGATCATAGTAACCGTAATAAACTAGTATCATAATATCCTTTTATAAGCTTTAAAATTTTTCTAAATTCAGGCCACATCTCAAAAATAGGTAAAATGATACATCTGGTCAATGTCACGAGATTCATATCAGACTATGTAATCACGGTTTTGTATTTGGGAGGTCTTCCCTCTGTCGTGGGTCAAATAGTCTTCTAGAGGTTCACATAGAAACAATTCAGCGTCGACCATCGAAAAGCATTGACTGACTGAACGTTTCCAACAGCATAATCCTCTTGCCACTTTACCATCTTTAAAGTAACATTCACAAAGTAAATGTCATGTGGGTCGGAAACCAAATCATTACAAAACTCAACGCTCTACATGGTGTAAAGATAATCATCAGCGACTCACACGGATGTTGTGAATTGAAATTCCGTTTTATATTTCCGATTATGAAGGCTTGGAAACTTCTAATACGGAACGAAATCTATTCTAACTGGACAAACCAGAGAACTAATATACAACACTTCAATGATAATCCTTGCTCAATGGATGGGAGAAGTTTTCTAAAAAAGATGTATTGGTGACGATCCTGGGGAACTTATTATTTACACTCAAGGTAATCATTCGTATTCAGTTACAATGATTATAGTCTATAAACTGAATTATTGTCGCTGAATACAAATCATAGTGATAAAATGCATCAAAAAATCAAGTAACTAATTACAACTGAATTACATTTGAAGTTAATGAATAGGAGTTGTTAGCGGGATATAGATTAGATTGTAGCATGTTCTGTGCAGAATTTTGATTGCGCGCTGATTGGCTCTTTCCTAGCCAATCAATGCTAGCATAGACTTTGAAAGACTCTAGAATCTTTTTATGTAAAAATTATAAATGTACTAGCGCTTATTTTATTGTGATTCCTACTTCCATCCACCCTTATTATTTGGAATATAATTTCATTCCTGTTCAGCCGTCTTTTGATTTGGGGACTTGTCGAGTGAAGTAGCGTCCAAGGTTACTAAGCAACAAGAGTAGCCTCGTCCTAATAAGAGAGAAATTATCGCAGAAGTCATTCTGAATAGTTTACAAAACCAAATGTTTAAAAAATTGGCTGAACAAAAATCTTATATTGATATGCGGAAGTAAGATTGACCTTCTTTCGTATACATTGTATCTAGGAATTTATTTTTTATTATTTCTGGCTTTATTCGGTCGTACAGTCTCAGCAACACAAATCACTGAATGTAGCTTTTCCTCCACCTATTGATTCATAATCGACCTCTTAGAACTCAGTACTTAAACCCAGTATTTGTTTTCAAAATTTTATCAAAAGAATACACCAATCACTTTGTTCATAACTAAACACCAACTTCACTATCAAATACTCCTTTTTCCACCATTCACCTTCATGGCTTTTCGACTTCCACATATATCACCAGTGTTAATTATTCAAATTCATCAAATATTATCCCAGGTACCCCGAAACCTCTCTTCAAGATACGTGTTGAAGTTCTCGATATCCTAACTATCAAACTCAGGAAAAGCAATCTGGTTTCAGACTTTGACATGAATGTACAGAATGTTCGTCAAATTTCAGAATACGGTCATATCTATCGACATCCGACTATAGTTGTATTCCTCGACCTTAAGGCAGCGTTCGATTCTGTAAATCAACAGGTTCTATATAAGTTTGTTATTTGAAGGGCTTACCAAAAATGTGCATTAACCTTGTGAAGGCTGTTCACTTTAACGCTATTGGTTTCGTCATGGCTTATTACAAATTGTCATCGGAATTGAGAACTCCGAGTAATTTTCCTCAAGGTTGTCTACTTCCTTCACTTTTACTTAACTCTCATTGTCTGACTTTTCACGAGTCGATCTCCTACCGAAGGATTCACTTGGTGACTTGGAATATGCGAGTGATATAGTCCTGTTTGGTGAAAACACAGACAAAATTCAGTCTTGGGATGCATTTCTCTCTCTCTAAATGCAAAATTTTGCTTCAGGACTGGTTTACGTTGGCACTTGGACTATTGATAAATAGTGCAGTTGTCGATCATGTTGATAACTTCACTTTGAATTCCCATCAACTCTGGCGGGTTAGTGTCTAATAAAATCTCTGCCCTAATTCAGAAAGCTCGATTAATCTTCGCCAACTTACATAACTTGTGGCGTAGGGGAGATTTTCTTCCGCCAACCAAAGAACCGTGTATGCTGTGAAGCAGTTCGTGCTGTATTACTTTATGGATGTGAAACGCTACTCTTAAAAATACAGGATAATCTTAGGTTACTAGTACTCAATCAGAGGTATCATGAAGCCATTGTTGGTATATCTTGTGACCATCGAGTTAGGAATTCTGAATTTAGATGTGGAGTACTAGGTAATGATAGGATGGTGACTGATGTGCTAGTTTATCTTCGTCGATTAAAGTGTCTGGGATATGTACGACGTACGTCTATCCACCATCTATCTCGACTGGAGATATCTAGTATGGGAATAGATTGAAAACGATCTAGGAGAGTGCAAATTGAGACTTGGTGTCAGTCCATGAAATCATTGACTGTTGGTCTTAGTCATGTAGGCAGATGCAGGCTACTTGGTTAGTGTCCTTTAGGTAACCATAATGTCCGTGACCAATTATTAATGATCTTTCGTGACACGGCTCATAATCGTTTGCAATGGCTCAGGTAATTCTACTCTCTATCTTCCTCTGGATCTTAAATTCCTTCATACTGTTTTACTCTGTCCCAAGGTTTGTTCTTTCTGTTTATCATTAATACTACATTGTCTCGATGGCTTCCGCTATCCGTTTTGTTGATTTCTTGTCATTCTATTATGGCATGACAAATTGAGCCAACACAAGTCTGCCAGGCTGTATGTTGATGATGATCGACTGACAATTAGTGAAACATGAAATTTAACTCAGTTGACCATTCCCTGATTCTAAAGTTCATAATCATTCTCCATCAAGTACCTGATCATATTTTTAGAATTCTATGATAAACTGGAAGTTTCTATGGAGTAATAAAATACGTAAGTTGCTTTGTTCAAAAGACGATACTTCATATATGCGTTAAAACCATAGCTTTCAGTTTTTTTCTCATCAAATATACTGAATAGTGTTGAATTGAGAAAACTAGTGTGTGTTAGCTTAAAGTAAAAAATATTTTTGTTAGTTCCTTATCTCCACTCCGTCTGTTATGTACCTGAACACCATTTTTTTGGTATCACCGTTGTCTTAAGTTCAGCAAAACCATTGTGTTATGTGATTATCTTTAAAAGTATTGAAAATACACCTCAAGATCCTCCTATATGGATAAGGAGATTTGAACAACATTGTTTCAAGTAGCAGAGCAACTGACGTTCGCACTTATTCCTTAAAAGCAAGAACATTACATTTTTGTCCCACAGTTGACATCTATTCGTTGTGATGACATCGACTAACTAAATGTTGCTTCGCTTCTCAATAATATATATCTATTTTTCGGCGTTTTTTGGTACTGTAATGTATTGTTCTAAAACAGAATGTAATATAAATCTGCGCTTTTATTTACGAGTTAATAAGCATAATCTAGAATACTCTACACCTAGTTAGTTGTAAGTAAAGTGAAGATTGGCGAAATTAGTTCCCTCGGTTATAAGTCAAATAACGTATAACACAATGTCACAACTTGTATTTGGTTACAAAAGCCTGGGATCGCAACACTGACGGAAACCGTCTTCAATTCATATCCATCAAACTTCCAATTTATGTTCCATGATCCTGTTTTCAAAAATTCATTTCTCACATGCTTATATATATATATATATAACGAAAATATGCATTTTATTTCTTTTTGTAATTGCCTTAATTTTCTTGTTAAAATCCATTTTTAATTTCAGCGCTATCCACTCTTTGATTCCTATTTTCATCTTGATAAATGCTCTTGATTCGTTTCAAGTTGTCGAGATATGACGACCGTTGTGGATATTTATGGGTCTTCAAATAATAGTTCCACTGTTTCAACAAATGAGGTTTGCCAGTTTTCACTTATTTCGTGCTCACCTAATTGTGACGAAGATCATTTATGCAATAAAAATGGTTTATTTATATCTGAATCCGTTCACGATGAATCGTTTCAAAGATCACCATCGTCTTTCAAGACACCAAGTAAAGAAGTTTCTTCTCCTGGATCATTTGAACTTCCATCAATGCCGAGTGATAAAAGTAGCTCTCGTGATTGTTCAGATGGACATTGTTCAGTAAACTTTTTAATCTCTTCAGATTTAACTGATACTGATCATTCAAACAGTGCATGCTCTCTCTCTCCATGTCCTCAATCTGTTGGACATTGTTCAAATGCTAATGATGAATGTTCTATCTTGTATTCAGATCGAATGCTAGAAAGTGCCTTCTACAGGTCTGTACGTACAGACATCAGTCTTGATAACCGCGCCAATTCACATACATTTCACCCGGGTTTCACAGATACTCAAGTGTCACAAGATACATCATTTAAAACTTCATATTCATGTAACAAAACTTCTGCATTTACGTCTTTTGGTTGCAACAATTTGGATAATGCTCATTCTTTTCAGTACAAAAACCACAGTAATTCTCGTGGATCTGATTTTCAGCACTTGTGTGAAACTTGTATTTCCTCCGACAAAATAACTACGTCAAACAGCTCACCTTTAAAAGTTTGTTTTTCTGAAGCTGGCCATTGTTTTACTGAAGTCATTGGGTGCTCTGCTATTCTTGGTCACTCAAATACTTATCCAACAAGCTCTACAAATTGCATAAGAACATCTAACTCTATAGTATGCTTTGAATCTCAGGATTTAAACAGTGCTTACCAAAGTTCGCAAAATATGTATAATCATCTTCAACGTCGAAAAACTGCATGTGTCTCTGACGCTTCTGTGCCTTCCAGTGATGGATGTGAATTCGTATATGACAGAACCGAAGTCCAATCCTCAAAGGTAAAAAATATCACTGTACCATCCGTTTATCTACTAAAAGAAATCGATTCATCCATGTTTGGAATTAAACACAATATTGTAAGAGACAAGTTTTTTAATGATGATTATACGTGTGACCCAGATCCAATAATCATGGGGTCAGGAAAAATATCAACCACTTCCTCCTTGGGAAAAAGATCTTTGAATGTTTACTCCAGTCCTACTGATTTGGAGAATTCTATTCATCCTATTGAACCAAAACAGTTATCACCTAACTATAACTATTATTTACACAAAACTCCAGTAATTTCTATAGCTTATCCTACAAATGACCGTAATAAGAATGCAGTGTTACTTCAAGAATCAATGAAAAATACCGATAGGAAAATCTCATCACAAAATTTGGACCCGAGGCATCACTGGAAAAGTAATGCAACAAATTCAACGACTAAAACTAATTGTTTTCCAGTGGTTGAATGTCAAGATTCTTTTGGGTCGAAATGTAAGCGGAAGGGTTCAAAAGTTCTTGAGCGTGGTGGTAAGCGTCATAGATCATTAAATGATAAAATCCGTGAAAATATTTCAAATCACTCTCCTGCAGATGCATTAATGGGTCCTGTTTTTTTACAAAATGTCAATCGTTTTCTGCAAGATCCTCCACTCCATCATTCATTCGACTTATATCCACCGATTCCTTCACCAAGGTTTCCTCAAAATCGTTTTTCGGGGAACTACACTAATGATGTAAATATACGAGGCCGGAAGTACTTTCGTTTTCCTTTGTCTTTATGTAAACCTGAATGTAGACCTATTCCGGATGATATTATTTTGCGATTCTTAGCTCAACGTCCTGATACCGAAGAAAAAATGAATAGTTTAAATCATGAAAATTTTTTATCAGATGCATATAAACGCACTTTTAGTCGAAACTCCTATTCTAATTATATTTCTCCTTCTCCTGTAAACCAAGTATCTCCCCTCGACCTCTTAACATCAAACCAGCCCTGTGACATGTATACTAATGGTTGCATAACACCTCCTCTTTATCACAAAGTCAGCGACAAACATTCTCTTGGATCCGGGTTCATAACCGGTCACAACTCTAATCAAAAGTATTGTGAGGAAGTTATTTTATGTAATCGACTTAATGGCGAAGCACATGAAACCTGCTCGTATTGTAAAATGCAAATAATGTTACCTCAGAAGACATTCAAATGGAAGTCTCACGATAAGGAAAGCTACTTACCATTTTGCAGTTCTAGCTGTTTAGCAAGGTTGAAACGACAGGGACCTAACTGTATGACGTCATTTGTTCCTGATGCCAACAATTTTTATATTCCCATTACAGTTACTCCAACAATCGAATCTCAGCCGCTTATCATCTTATTAGTTAAAAGTAATCATCCTAAACGTATGAAGCAATCTTCTAAACGTCTTTCTTCTCAAGATTTACAAGTTAATTTCAAAAGAAGTCCCAACGAAACATCTAATCGTATGTTATTTGGGGTTAGCTCTACTGTGAAACGATGGCGTAATATTCGCTGGCGAAGACTTATTGGTAGCCCACCAGTATGCTCATTCAATGTTTTGCGAAGCTCTTCTGATTTGCCCATGTCCCAGAAAAGTTTTCTATCTAAAAAATTTTCATGTATCGACACTCGCGTATGCCAGTTATGCCATCAAATAGGTGATGGATCAAATGATGTAACCAGTAGATTGCTTAACTACAATACCGATAAATGGTTACATCTAAACTGTATACTTTGGTGTTACGAAACCTATGAAACAGTTAGTGGCTCGTTAATGGATGTACCTTGTTCTTCGGAAAAGGCCTCGAAAACTCCTTGCACCTATTGTAAAAATCTGGGAGCTGGCTTACCCTGTTTTGATTCGGATTGCCAAGCCGTATATCACCTACCATGTGCCTATCAAATCAATTGTTCTTTTCACCCTGATCGAGGAATGTATTGTCCGTTACATCTTAAAAGTGCAAGTAATATACCCCACCTTGATAGCTTAGCTGTTGAAAGAAAGGTTTACATTTCCAGAGATGAACATTCACAGGTTGAAAAAATCATATCAGATGAAGATCATTTCACTTCAATGCAAAATGTTAAGGAACCAAAACTTAAATTACGTATAGGAACATTAATATTGCATCGAATAGGCCAGTTGCTACCTGAACAATTAGCTAGTGGAGTTTTCCATACATCGAATTTCATATATCCTGTCGGTTACTGGACCTCTCGAATTTATTGGTCTTTTCGTCACGTGGGTCAGCGTTGCCGTTATGATTGCCGAATAGAAGATTCAGTACGGCCAGATGATGTAAATCAGTCCCTCGTTGATCCTATTTTAGTAAAGTTTACTGTAGAAGTAATAGAACCAAATGAAGAAAAAATCTTCTTTGAAGATACGACCTGCGATGGTGTTTGGCGGAAAATAATAAATCGTATAAATTCGTCACGCAAATGTTCGTCGTTTTTCCGAATTTTGCAGGATAACATACAAGGTGAGGTGTTATATGGTCTTACAGAGCCTCATATTATTCGAGCGATCGAATCTTTACCTGGTGTAGATCGTCTGAGCAATTACCTTTTCAAATTTGGTAAACTGCAGTTAATTCAGGAAATGCCTTTAGCAATAAATCCTACAGGCTCTGCTCGATCTGAACCAAAGCTTCGGACTTATATCCGGCGCAAGTCTACTGGAGATGTTAACACTTGTCCGTATATTGCCCACAACCACGTTTTTCTTGAAACTCCTGGTCATCCTTACAGTTCAGATATCGGAAGTCCCACTTACCTAAATTCTCTGTCTCCGAGCATGACCAGCAAATCTCAACAGTATCGTCGACTACGTTGGGATTGGAAAACAAATGTCGTCTTAGCGCGATCTCGAATACAAGGCCTGGGATTGTATGCTGCTCGTGATATAAGTAAAAGTACCTTCATTATTGAGTATCTGGGAGAGGTCATTCGTAACGAAGTAGCTAATCGAAGAGAACGTTTATATGAGTCGCAAAATCGAGGAATATACATGTTTCGGGTCGATGACGATTGGATTGTGGATGCAACTATGTCTGGTGGTTTAGCTCGTTATATTAATCATTCTTGTGACCCTAACTGTACTGCAGAGATACTCCACTGTGATAATTCTAACCACATAGTGATAATTGCTAGTAAAAACATCGAAAAAGGTGATGAATTGACATATGACTACAAATTTGACCTAGAAGAAGATCGTTGGGATCGGATTCCATGTCTTTGTGGTTCAATTAATTGTCGAAAATGGATGAACTGATAGTTATTTGCTTTAATTTCAAATATTTCGTACATATGTTCTGAGGTTGTGTTGTTGATGATGCCGTTTTCACATTTCTGTAAATTATCGAACTGCGCCTATATATCTCTTACCTGAAATACTCCCTGTACTTTTCCAACGTTTATTTACTATACTTTCAAAATCAAACTTTCAGATATTTTTGAGTTAATTTTGTTTTTCTTCAACGTAGTTCACGTTCTCTATAAGTATGGTCGCATTTTCTTTTTAACCTATGTGATATTATTTCCGTCATATAATCGCCAAATTCATTTAGTTTAATCAAATTTCAGATTTTCTTTATGTACATATTGATCCTTTGAGTTTATGTATAAAACATCTTATTGGCTGTGGGTTTTGTTTATTTAAACTTATGTTATCAATTTCTGTATTATAATTTCGAAAGTTATAATAAAATTGTCTATCAATCCTAAATTCTTGAATGGTTTTTTCTAAGTTTGTTACTGTTTGAATATGTACTGATTGGTTTGCATTTTGGTGATATTTCATTTAACTTTGACTATAAAATGCAGATTCCGTCCATATCCTCAGTTTATCAAATATCCTCTTGTTTTTTATATTATATATGATCCTTGAGGTTTGATTTAACCTGAATTAAAATAAATATTCCTGCATTCAACTCAAATAGAGCCCGCAGAAATAGTAATGTATTGCAACACTAGTGTGAAATTTTCATTTATTAGTGTTACCGTAATTAATTGTTACGTAGGGGCTCGATACATAACACTGGTCATGTTATTGAACTTTGTAAGAATTTGGTAATGGCTGTGTGATTATTTTATTGTGGCTCAGTAAATTGGTTTTCTTCGAATTGTAAACAAAATATATCGTATCCTTGTTTTGTATCTAAAGTTATTGAGGAATAACAGCAACATGACCACCTTGAGTATCATGATGATAAGTTATATTATTATAAAAATCTGGAACAAAGCATGATTTCTGTGATTACATTCCAATGTCAAACTGATTCCCGTAACTCTGAAAGTAATTAGTCACTATTTATCATGCGTAACCATTACCATTTTTTCATATGATGGGGTGATCTACAGTAATCTATTTTTGATTATAAATTGCATTTACTTACGTTAGCTTTACCTCAAAATAATCGCATCGACTTCTTTATTAATTATTCCTTGTTTAATATTCCGTTTTAGTCAACTATTTTGTAAACTAATAATCTCACTGATCCCCACAAACGTATTTCACTTTGATAGTTAGCATTTTATATCTAAAGTTCCATGTAAAGACGACTGCTTATATTGATGTTTGGACTATGTAGAATATTAAGCCTAATGGTTAGTCGTTTGAAACTAATATGTCTTGATAATAATTCTCATTGTCTTTGATACACGAGAATAAATCATAATTATCATACATACTTTGTCGGGCAAATAAAAGTGAAAGCAGTAGTAGTAAAATATAGATTACTTTTTTGTCACTGTTAAGACCGATGAACTATTGGTTTTCGGATTTGACGATGTTACCTTACATTACGTGTTTTTATATTCATATAATCATGATCTTACGTGACTTTTGTTTACTTGTGAATCTGTCGTTAATTTCTTATTCTGTTATACATTATAGTTGACAAGATGCCAGATTTGAGCACCAATAAGAGTTCAACAAAGACTTTGATATCTGCAAAAAAGAACCCTCTCAAAAGTACACACAAGGTTAGCCACTCTTCAAGTTCCAGACAACACGACAGAAAATATTCCCATTCTAAGATTACTCGAAGTCCACCTAGGCGACGTGCTAGACGAAGTCGTACGTCAACATCCAGTTCCTCAGATTCCAATTCGTCATCATCTGATTCTGACTCAAATGACTCTTCGGCATCGGACTCCTCAAATTCATCGAAGGGATCCAAAAAATCTAATCTTGTCCCAGGTTTGCGTGTAGCTGCATTGTTTTTCGCATATTGTTAATACACCTGTTACTCAACCCCAGCAGTATTTTTATATACTATTTAAGACTGTATCTCTCGAATCCTAGAAATATTTATCCCGTTTTATCAAGGTTTGTTAGTTATTTGCCTGTTAACTAACACGATAGTAGTTTTGTGTCCTTTCATTAGATATTTTGATTGCATACCGTAGTTAAATGAGGTTACGGTACAACTAAAGAGAGTAAACGTTTGTCCATGGATAAATAAACAAGGTATAAACTCCAGTGTATTCAGCAAATTAATCAGGGAATTTTTCACATCGCTGTAGTGAAATGTCCCATCTCAACAACTCGTGTATGTTACCTGTTAAAGGCGATTAGAGAGAGTGGATTTTGTTGGGAGCTCGAGAACTAATTCATCTATATGGGATTCAGTAGTTCTAATGCTTTAATTACCAAGGGTTACTGTTTTTCTACATTTCCACATCAATTATTGAATCACCTGATACATTACATCGACTCGTTTATTCGAGTTTTCTTAAAATATCACTGTTCAAAATGTAGTCTACGTACTGACTCTAATCTTTCATTACTGCGAATAATTTTTTTGACTGTATATTGCTTCATCACTTCTTGATACACACGAATAACTCAGTTACGTTATCAAAGTATAATAATTTGTTATTTACAGCACATCTATTAAAAATGTGTTACTTATGGAGGTCGATATAGTTAAATATACCGATCGGATAGACATTTGGTCTCTGATGCTCCAAGTCCCGTTGAATCTCTCGCAAATTATGCATTAAAATTAAGCATAGGAATATTTGTTAATTGTATGTTCCGAATCTTCCCTTCTCATCAGTTAAAGAAAAATATAGGAATATGCCGTCTGTCACCCATTTAGGAGATATTTTTGCACATATATTAAACCTAAAGTTACTTGCTCAATATTTTATTCCATTTATGTTTCTTAGTCTGTTCGCTAAACAAAATTCCTTTCTGCAGTACTAAATGCCCAAATAATTATTCATTTCAAATTTAGCTTCGGATACAAAAAACCTTAGTGAACGTCCTCATCCACCCGGTCAGTCAAGTTCTATCCATTCTAAAGTAAGCGATAAAACACAACAGATGTCTTATAAATCATCGGAACCTGGTGATTCAAAGAAAAAAGTAGTCAGTGCATTAACTTCTAAGGATGAACTAAGCAAACCTGAGGGTAACCCAAAATCAAATTCAACAGATCACTTATTAAAAGTTCCAGATACTTCAGCTGTTACTGGGTCGACACTTTCGTCTTCAATGCAGGATTCTGACGATAAGGTTGCAGAGACATCGAAAAATAAGAATCGGGATAAAACATCACATAATATTGTATCAAAGTCAAACCAGGAGAACAATGCAGAAAAACCTCTTCCTAATAACAATTCTGCATCCGATAGTCGGTTTACTCGTGTACTTATTGAGAAGTTGACTAAAAATATAACAAAGGTAATAGTCGATTTTTTAATTTTCTGTTTTCTTCAACAATTTTAAGAAACGCGATTTAGGAAATCTGTTGAATCCCTCTGATACTTCAAGTCAATTTGCAAAACCATAATTATTATGTACACTTCTAAAATTATATACAATTTTTCAACATTTAATCACTAAAATTTACATAGTTCTGATTTACCTTCAAGATCTCTATTATCATTTTTTTTTCGTATCATTCTAATACTAGTCATGTTTTAGCAAACTGCATTGACAGCGTTGTCGTTTCTTGGAAACCCAAAATATATAGATTTGAAATAATATCCTGAACATAAGGGATATATTTTGGAGGTCGGCGTATGTAAATGTAACTTTCAGTTTTGTCTTTTCAGTATAAACATTTCTTCTTCAAAATTTTCCCATTTTCTTTATTACATTCTAGGTTCATATTCAGGAAATATTCTCCGTATGGGGAGAAATCCATTCAGTTGATCTTCCACCTGATCGTATTCACCCGGAATTTAACAGGGGGTATGGTTATGTTGAGTATGTCGATTCCAAGTCAGCCAGTGATGCAGTTAATTTCATGAATGGAGGACAAATAGATGGACAAGAAGTAAGAGTTTCTGAAGTTCATTCTCGAACGGCACACCTAAGTGATCGTGCAGGCCGTTCAGATGAACGAACAGGCTACAGGTAAGTAACTTTATATATTTTACCTAACATTGACCGGCTTTCATTACTGGATATGTGAAACAGTTTAAAGGTTTTTTTCATTTGATCACTTTCAGTAGCACCCAGAACTACGATGCTTTAGATTGAATCTATAATAAACCAGATTAATTTGAGAGATTGTTTATAAATTTTTCACTAATTTTATACATTCATCAAAATTGCCTGGAAGTACTAAGTCGCATATAACATCATTGAATATGATTTGTTTTCATTCTTACTTAGAGCTGTGATTAATTCTTTGCCTTGTTCTATGGCAGTGTTTGTCATTGAAAGGAGTACCCTAGAAGTACATTAACCTTGTAAAGGCTCTCTACTCGAACACAACTGGTCGAGTGAGAGCTTATGGCGAACTGTCATCAGAATTGATTTCCTCGAGTGGTGTTCGTCAGGGCTGTCCACACTCTCCATTCTTGTTTAACTTTGTCATTGACATACTTTTAGAGATAACATTTTCCTCATCTAAATTTCCAAGGGTTGAACTCCTACCAGGAGATTCACTTGTTGACTTGGAATATGCCGATGACATAGTTCTATTTGGTGAAGACGCTGACAAAATGCAGAGTCTTCTGACCACTTAAAGCAACAATGCAAGTATGTTCGGGATGCGATTCTCCCCCTGGGAATGCAAAATGTTGCTTCAGGATTGCGTTGCATCGACACCCGAACTAATGATAGGGAGTGAAGTAGTTGAGCGTGTCGACCGCTTCACTTATCTTGGAAGTCTGATCAGCCTTTGTGGTCTGGTGTGTGACGAAATCTCAGCACGGATACAGAAGGCTCGACCAGCTTTTGCCAACTTGCGTCATTTATGGCGTAGGCGAGATATCCGTCTATCAACCAAAGGATGTGTTTACTGCGCAGCAGTTCGTTCCGTCCTACTTTATGGCAGTGAAACGTGGCCGGTAAGAGTAGAGGATATTCGTAGGTTACTAGTATTCGATCATAGGTGTCTTCGAAACATTGCTCGTATATCGTGGGACGATTGAGTAAGTAACGGAGTTGTTAGGAAACGGGTACTAGGTAAGGATGGCAAATCGATTGATGACGTGGTGAAACTTGATCAGTTGAGATGGCTGTGACACGTGTTACGTATGCCCAACCACCGGCTGCCTCGACGTGCGATGTTTTATGATGTGGGAGTAGGTTGGAAGAAAGTTAGGGGCGGCCAGACCAAAACATGGCACAAATCCATAAAGTCACTGACAAGTAAACTGAGTCATATTGATAGGTGTAGACTACCTTGTTGGGGACCGCGAGATGATGGCAACCGATGGTTAGAGACTCTGAATGACATGGCTCAAAATCGTTTGCAATGGTGCAGGTGCATCCACTCTTTGTGTTCTCCCAAATTTTAATCTGATTCCTCCTTGTCTCTTTTTTCTCTTTCCAATGGCTTTAAAAAAGTAACAATTAGCTCTTATCTTTATCACTTATCTTATATTGATACTTTCGTAACTGCTTCTTTAATGGTTTTTAGAAAAAGAGGCCATGATTCATCAAAGCATGATCGTGCAAGGTCACATAATCGCGAAGGTCATACTTCAAAAACATTTAATGATTCCACAGAACATAATCGTGTGAAAGAAGATTCTGGTAAAAAACATGCTTCTCACAATCATTTTCGAACTCATGATAGGCAAGAGCATTCTCGAATTCGAGAACGCATTAGGGATCGTGAACGTGAAAGAACACGTGGCAGTCGTCTAGATAATGAACTCAAAAGAAACCGACGAGGAAGCAGTGGCAGTCCATTTGCAAGTCATTCAACTAATCGACCTCGTTCTCCTCTTACGGGATCACGTTACCGCAGACCTAGTAAGTTCATTGTTTTATTTCTTTCATTAAGATATTGAGTAACACATTTGGTTATGTAATATATTGTCGAACACCAAATATTTAAACGTAGGATAGTCTCTTTTGCTGACTCTAAAAGGGGCTGTTTTATTTGTCTTTTTAAGTAATATGGTTAATTATGTCAGTTTTTAAATTTCCTTTTTCATGATCATATTTTAATTAATCAAGTCATTACAATACTGTCCTAAGTACTAGGTATTTTGATTTCTTAATGCATTTTTAAAATGTTATTGTGTTTTGTAGGTCCTCCAAGCTCTCGAACTGGCCCTAAACGACCTAGGTCCCATAGTCCTAAAGCAAAATTACAATCAACTGCTGGTCGAGGTGATAAAAAACCTGGAGATGTTAACCGTCGTGATAAGAAAGCATCTTCCCGTTCATCGTCTTCGTCTTCTTCCAACTCAGGATCATCTTCTTCCTCTTCATCAAGTTCAAATTCTGGTTCTAGTTCATCCTCTAGTTCAAGTTCTTCTCGCTCACATTCTTAAAGGGCTCGCCGTTTTTAAATTTCGCCATAGATCCTATGATGAAATGAACATGTTTTTTTCGGATGTCTGCATTTCTCTGTTTGCACATAACTGTCAAGTGTATTTTAATACTTTTAATCTTGTCGAAATTACACTTGTTTTGAATTTACATTTACTTAATGAAGTCATTCATTAGTTTATTAGACGGATGCTTATGAAGCACGACTTACTTCTTATAAGCAGATTTACATGGTGGCTAGCAGTGGAATCCAGGATGCGTGTTTTGTCCTATTTGGGCCTCGCTGTTTGGATATGCCTTCATCCCAAAGTTGGTGTTCACTCCGGGAATCAAACCCAATATAGTTTGCTTCAAACACCGCGTTATCCAATTGGCTACTTATATCAGAGAACCATTTGCTTGTGCGATAGAGTGACGCTTAATTCATGTATATTAGTTGTTTGAATCATCCGATTGATGCTCAGGGCTAAAATTGACCAATCTCTAATGCACTTTATACATATTCTAGTAAAATTTTACGCCAATTTACCTGTTCATTGCTTATGTGATTTCGCAGTTTTGTTTGTGGTGCTTAGAGCTTATTTACCTACGCCTATTACCCGTTTCAGAGGAGCATAGGCAGCCCATCCTGGTTCTCCATCGAACTCTGTCCTGAACAGACCTTTATAGGTACTATTCCTTCTTTTGATACTTGCCTCCGATTTCCGACGCAATGGTCTTCCTCTTCTCTTTTCCCCTTCGGGATTCCAAATTAGGGTTTTACTCTTGATGCAGTTTGATGATTTCTGCGATTAATGTACTGTTAGTGACTTCATCAAGATTCCAAAGAAAGGAGATCTGAGCAAATGTGAAAACTACAGAGACATTAAACTACTGTCAGTATAAGCGGAAGTCTTTAATAGCGAGTTGCTGAACCGGATGAAAAACGCAGTGGAGCGTCAGCCAACAAATCCTACCCACCTCCAACATCTTTTCTTAATTTTCAGTTTAACTGAAAGTCGATTGGTTCTTAGCCATCTCCGGTTGTTGCTGATGGTATCTAGCCCAAGGACATTGAGTATCTCGCGTAGATAATTGTTTATAAATACTTGTACATTTAAGATGACGGTCGTAGTTCTGCACGTATCCACTCCTTACAGTAGAACCGTCTTTACGTTCGTATTGACTTGTGGCTCTGGTTTACAATATTTCACTGCCAGTTGCTTTGTTGTATCATATAGTAGTTGTCTCATATTTCCTTGTGTTGTAGCCTTCTCCGCTGTCATTGCTAAGTGTTCCATGTATTTCTGCTTGTTGGTTGTAATGCTCCTCTTCACTCTCTTGTCTGGTTCTGTGTATTCAATCTGTGCTCTGACTGTCTCTGCTGTTGTTCAGCTGTTACTAATTGCTGTCTTCTTGTTCTTCCTTTCTTGAATCTTGTCCAAGGTATCAATAAGTGTCTGTTCCTTATGATGATGCTTGTTGCGGCCTAGAACCTATTTGAACTGTGGAGTTAGTGCATCTTTGATCCGTTTCCAGTTGTTCACCATCGTAGTCTCCTCTCGTTTGAGTAGATGCTGTAGTACTTGTAACCTGTTGTTGAGTTTGTCAGTATGTCGAAGGAAGGCTGTATTGAACCTTTGTAATGCTGTTTCTCCAGTTGTCCAGTAGTTCTTTAGCTTGAGTTTCATCTTGGCAACCACCAGGTAGATGGTGATCTAAAGGTGTGCAGCTCGTCTCTTTGCTCTCAAGTCTCCCATTGATCTTCTGAACTCTTCATTGACGCAAATATGATCGATCCTCCGGTAAGACCCATGTAGGTTTGTGTATACGTTTGTGGAGGAATACAGTACCACGTACAACCATTCAATTGAATGCAGGTAAGTTAGCAAAGATCTCACCGTTTTAACCCTTTCCTCTCAGTCAGTCCATGTCGTTCCATAATATCTTCATAGTGAGTGTAGTCCGATCCGACTTTGCATCTAAGTATCCAATTAGGATGGTTAGGTTCTTTCGCAGTCACTTCTCTACGGTCGACTGAAACCTCACGAAGCTGATGTTTATCGCCTTCATTGCTATCATTGGTGAGTGCACATTACTGGATAACATTGATTGTGTTCACCTCGTTCTATGTTTTGAAGAATGCTTTGATGATTCTGGATCATGAGATACCCATTGTATGAGTGCTTTTCGTGCTTCTTTGTAGAGCATCAGTGCAACTCCTTGTGTGTTCAAATCGTTTTCTTCATACGGAGAGAACAAGAACTTCTCTTTCAAACCTAATCCTTTCAGTTTGAGTACGTTGTGTTCATTTCCACAGCTATTTGATTGACCTTCACTGTTCCCCACATTGTCCGGACATTCCATGTGCCTACATTATTTGTTGCTCTGGACGTTATAAATGGCATTGGCTTCTTGACGTCTGAGGAACCTTGGCTTTCACCATGAAGCATAATCCTTATGAAAGGAGATCCTCCCACTCACACGTTACAGTTTTGATGGTTTATATTATTTTTCTGGTTAGCATATTAAAACAAGTTTGTTTCCGATGGGATGGGGTTTCGGACCCCATGCCCAACCTTCCTGTTTTATACGGGCTTGCGATCAGCGGTAACCCTGAAAGAGCTACAGGCGGAGTTGTGGTGCATATGGGTAGGATGAAAAATTTATTGAAAGCATTTTAGAGAATGTAATATACTTAAGTGCTATATTGATTAGTGGTGCATAAGTGTTTCTTCTGAGAATGAAGTCTGATAGTAAGCAAGCGATGAACTGAGAAGATAAACTACCGAAATAAAATCTTTCTTACTGGACTTCTAATTATCAACTTCATTGTAAATACGGAAAAAGTGCAAGTGTAATAGGCTAAGGATTTATTTTCATTTTACGCTATAATTTTTTTCAGGTCATCAGTTTACAAATTGGTGGTATAAAATACTCTTCGCATTTCTCAAATAAGTAACCGTGAATAAACTCAGGATGAGTGGGAGTTTTGAATGTGGTATTTCTAGCAGAAGTCCCCCAAACTCGAATATCGTGAACGCATATAAAGTTATCATATTGTGCTTAGAATGAAGCGAGCAGCGATTTACAAAGCAATTATTATTCTATATGAACACCACCGCTCGAATGAAGATCTGACTCAAACTCCATTCCGACAGAACAAGATGTTATTTCCTTCCTCTAAAATCATTATAGTTTGCTCATTAGGTCTGTAACGATTACAGTTAGACCACCCACAACGCCGAATCACCCTGTTCAAGTATCTACGACAAATGTATAACCGTAAATTAGCCACTATTAGCATGCTAGAGTGCACGGGTTCTTGTCGGTTGCTTCTGACAGTTCGCATGTCACTCAAGAGCTTAGTCGTTTCCTCGCATTATCAAGGTTTAGTTTAGGCTAATAATTCTCCTTGAAGTAACTGCAGCCATCTATAAAAGTGATGTGCATCTATTACGGGTTTTGCGAAATCTCGTGAAGTAACATTTAGGTATCGTGTACAACGTTGCGTGCGTGGTAGATATATCCATTTTGGAGAGGGTTACTCAGTTCATTTACGTATCATATCAATTAGTTTTCACAGTTTGAAGCGAAAATCATTCATAAGCGTTAAACTAAATGAATTGTAGTGTATCAGTAGACATGATATTGAAACACCACAGGTCTGTCATTAATTTGAACATATGTCAAGCTATCGCTAATTTAATTTGTAAGTTTAATAGGTACTGGTAAATTAATGAAGTATCTAGACCATGTGTATGTGCAGGAATTTCTTCAGGAAAGACTAGTAAACAATCTTTTTCAGGATAACGATACCTAGAAGATGATGGTAGTGTGCATTTGTCGCTAGTTTGTCTCTAAGTCAACATTATTTTCTTTTGCCTTAAATCCTTTTCACGTTTTTTCTGAAGTGGGTTTTACATCAGCCACTTGAAATTATTGTCTCAGGATAGCATCCCGTTAAAATTATGAAGAAAGTTGTGTCTACAACTTCATAACGTAATATATCTATTCTGAGAATCTAATTGTACGTCATCTAGTTAATTCATGAAACAGAATATATCGTGGTGTTTTGAAATTCTTAGACGACTGGATTTTATAATATGACTACTAATCTAATCAGCAAAGCAACTAAGCACACCTTCCAACTCAATCACTAGTCCATGTGCTCTTCACTTATTCTTCATACTTCTCTTAAAAGCTCAGTAACTTACACAGAATAAGTGAAAAATATTAGATAGAAATTAAACCCATTCGAAATTAAAATCAGGATTTTCAGTACAGATATTTATTAGTAGTCCTTGAGCAATATTAACAACTTTACGAAATTTAATAAGACTATAAGTTATTTACACAAAATAACACCTGTCAAATTATAAAATACAAAACTTGTACGAAGTGTTACCCTGAAAAACAGGAAACAGATAAGAGAAGAAACATTCAAACAAAATTTGCTAAACTCAGTTACATAATTTGTTGATTCTGTAATATAATTTAAGGCCATAAGTCCGCCTCTTTCATTTTATTGATGAAATAACGTTCTAAAGTATTAGCACTTCTATAAAGATAAGAGTCTTGTTGATTATAAGTACGACAATTATGAAACATTCGCATCATATCAGCAATAAACAAGGATTTCGTAACGTAATAATTCGATTTTAAACGTTCCCACATTGTGCTTAAATCTGTAAAAAAAGGATATGAGTAAGAAGTTAGATTATTTTTTTTTAAAGTACCTGACACATTTTTATTTTAGTTTAAGTTAAAAATCACCAGTGATTAGTTGCATTATAATCTCATTTTTCAGAACTTTTCCAATTCAAATTGGCTGTTAAAACAAAACCATGTGACAATTAAAAGTATGTAGAAGTAACCATGATATCTCAAGAAAAATCAGGTATTTAAGAAAGTTTAGTAAGAAATGAGTTTGTATAGTAGAAGTAGGCCGTATTCATATTTTAGTTTGTATAAAGCCTACTAATACTATCCGGTTGCCTAATACCAAACAGAGGGGAACAGGGTTTAAAGCTACAATCTACTAGTTAATAGGCGTGCTTTAGTTACTAAATAACCAGTTACTTAATCACTTTGTAAAAACTGTGAAGAATTAAATTGAAAACTTGATTGCAAGAGTAGTCAGATGATATATCATATATATCGAAATCTGATTGAGATTTCTCAGAGTAAGGTAAAAATTTCCCTTCAACGAATGATGATCAGTTGTGGTCTATATTAAAAGTAAAAGAATATAACAGAGTAGCTAATCTTATTTCGTCAACTAGTAACAATAACTGTACTAGTTTTATGTTGGTGATATCTTTAATTGTAGCCCAGAGAAACATCTGTTTTCATTGTACAAACAGGGCTAATGTTTTCTAGGCTTCTAAATTCAAAATATAATAGAGAACTTTTAAAATGAATATAACTATTCAAAAAACACAAGCGATAACAGTAGAACTGTTTTATTCAAAATATCAACCATTATTTTTTTCACGTCATGTAACATGACAATATTGGATATGTTAGTTATCGAATGTGATTTAAAATGATAGATACAAACAGTTAATCATAAAAGGTAAGTATATATACAATAAATTAATATAGAAAATCTAACAAACTGTAAGTACAAATAGACTATGCGCCTAGATTTAGTACCTACAAATATGTCGAACCGGTAACATGCCATATAGATAGGTTATTCTTCTCCAGTGAAATAAAAAATTCGATCAAGTGAGACAATTTGAATAGAGTTAAGAAATTATTCTCGTTAAAATGGTTAATAAAACGAGAATAATAACTCAAATTGAATAATGTGAATTCATTACAGTTCATGGATTTCTACTAAATAGTTACAATCTTAGCAGGATCTACGCTGCATAGAATTACATAATCTACATATAAAAGTAAATGTTTGGATCATTATTAAGTTTGCATAAAAAATATTTTAGAAAACATAAAATGAGAATAAAACAAGAATTATTTACAATTATTAAGAACATATGTTACTTATCGCTACTAGTTTAGTAAACATGATGAGATGAATAAATTGAAATTTGTTTACCTATTGGAAAAACAATAATATCATAATAATCTGGAGCTTCATCTACTGTAACAGGTTTTTGAAAAGGACCAGCCAATATATGACTACGTAACGCGTTTAGGATAGGACGAATTTTTTCTGCTAATTGTTTAGCTTTTTGTATCCAAACAGGTTCCAATGAATCTGATCTAAATAAATTATAATTAATAACTGGTTAACCCAAAATAAGTGTGGTTTAAATGTAATTCAAAAAGTTAACATTCTTTTCTTGAACGAAAAAATGAAGGCTGACTAGGAGAGGATAATATATAACTGAACTATTAAACCACTGAATAAAAGATTGGCTAAGATTTTTTAAAAACCCTTTAAACTTGATGAGGTTTCTTGAATTATTTTAGTGTTATTGGGTTCTCTCAGCTAGATCCCTTATTTGTGGGACTTTTACTGTCGTTCCAAATATCATTAACATTTTTCTTATGTAGAAGCTGACTTTGATTTTTATCATAAACAAGTGGAAAACATCCATGTTCATGAAAAATAAGGTATCTTGAGTAACTGGTTTTTTAAACGTCTATACAACCGTTATAGTGTCAAGTGGTGATTGGAAATTCACTCATTTTGAATCACAACTGTTACAAGACTGAACATTCAGCTAACCGACAATAATATCGAGCTAATCCCACTTAGTTATCTCTAACAGAAGCTTAAGTAACGAGAGTTGTGTGATTGAAGAGATGCATATAGAGAATGATTTTAAAAATAGACGCATTTTGGAAATCGTATTATAAAACTACTATTTCATATTTCTACGATGATTCGATAAACAACCAATTTAATAGAAAACACATGAAAACTGTAAAAACGATTCGTAAACTTAACTGTGATGATGATCCAGATCAAGGGTAAAATAATCTTGTAATCAATATTTTCTTTATCGATAGTACTTATTTTAAGACTAAGTACTACAGTAATGTGAACAGTTGTATCTATTTTTTGTTCTCGTTTTAGTCTGAGACATTACCTTATTCCATGTTTATAATCCTTTCTTCTGCCATCTTCTTTATTGGGATTCTCCATTAGTCCTGGCCTTATGATTCTCACTTTTTTACTATTTATTTTGTTGATCTTATTTTTCTACGCTAAAACGAAATATGACGGAGTAAATCACCATAAGATAAATTTAACGTTTAAAGTTTTTTTCTGCCGAGCAATCTGAAGATTAAATGATATCTTAACAATTTTAGTAATTTAATTATTATGGTGAGAAAATCTGAAATCACCACTCTTGTCTGTAATAATCTTGGCAACTAATTATTTGACGAAAGTATTTTGAGATGACAAGAATTTTTACTGAGATTGAACATGCTTATTACTTGGAAAAGACATTGTTACATTGGGAATTTTGTGGAACTTTTACTTCTGTGGTAGTGCATTAGACATTTTAAATGAGTATTAATTAACGATAAAAATCATCTAAATACATGAAATTCTAATATATTAGTAAATATAGCCATTTTATATGCCGAGACGATAAAATGGTTTTAATAATTTAAATTAAAAAACGAAACGTTATAATTGTTTGTAATCCCTGTAAGTCAGCAAATTAAATTTACATTTTTAATGAGCTATTATAACGCGTTGACCTTGAACTGATTCTTGCTTTCATCTGTGGCTTTGTAGTCAACGGACTGGGATTTGGCAAAGGATCGAGTAAACGTTTGCGTAGTTTTCTCGGAGGCTCGTGTAATTTCTCAACACATTTACCAAACGTTTCTGACGATTTTCGCTTTACTGAAACATGATTATTTATGGAAGTTTGATTGGTTTCAGATAATTCTGTCTTAGGAATTTTATGAAATAAATCAGAAAATTTGTTTGAAGTTAGATCGATCTCAGTTAGACCGGGGATTTGATCTGGTCTTAAAGGTCCATTACGAAATAGTTTGGCAGGTATTCCTGGGTAGGTTTGATTAACAGACTCACGACGTTTTTCTATCAACCGGGTAATAACCTATCAAATAAATATTAAATAATTTACAAGATATTATCATTCAAGTGAAATTATCAAACTCGTATCACGAATGATGTTTTACAGATTTAAAGTTTACAAGAAAATATTCACGAAACAAAATGTTTAAAGATACGGTAGAACTTCATGATAAAATCACGAAATGTAAGTTTTTTTCCTATGATACTCTTTATCAAATAATTAGGAAGGAATCATGAAAGGAAACGACTAAATCAGTGTTACAATCATATCAATTAGTTAGTGTCTCAGAAAACTGTCTTCCAAAAATACAATCATATTATACTTATACAATAACATCATACAAAAAAACTATTATTCTTAAAATTAGTACCACCGAATATCACAAAATAGAACACTTCCCTAAACTGAACACAGAACCTTACAAGTATTGAAATAAATAAACACGTAGAAATGACAGGTGAAAAATAAACAACCCCTTACAAACAGAATAATTATAAACTTTTTCATTAACATAATTACAATAACTCATACAATTAAAACACTAATCATGCATACTCAATACTCTGTGTTAGTTAATACATGAAAGCGTAAATCTAAATTGATTTATGTATCCAGTGAATTATACACAAGCAAGCATGTTTGCAATGCGAGTGAGTGCTTCAAATCTGGTAATTGTCGAAATGTTTCAATGTGGATGATGATTGGTGAGAGGAAGAGAAATTCTGTGCAAACCACCACAGCACATAAACCGAAATGCAGTTGGTGGTAAACTGATGGTATATGATTAATGGTTTGCTTTTTTCAAACAGACTAGTACAATTCAACAATATTATATACATATATTCAAGTATTCAATAATGAGCCAAAATTATTATCTGAATTCTAGATGTATTTTTACAGATAATAATGAAATATTAAGTAAATGTCTTATTATTATCTTTTATAAGATGTACCCTATGCAATGAATACAACTATATAACTTTCGAAAGTCTAGAGTTAACCATTCAGCAGTTTCTTTTGAATAATGGCAAATGAAATTTGATTTACACTATTTCAAAATTTACTAGGAATATGTCAGTTTCATTCAATTTGGAAAACAAGTTACAATTATACAGACTCAAGAAAAAAATGAATCAGACAGTGACAACAACAATAAATACCTGTTTTTGTTTTGCAATCAATTCAGAAAATCTAGTATAAATAATATTTGGATATAATTCACAAGCCATTAATGTGGCACCTTCATACTCTTTAATATAACCTAAATAAGCTTGTCGAGCTAAGCGTATTTCACGTGAAAATCCTTGCTTTCTAAAATAACCAGTGGCAAATGAATCAGCATATGTAAGAAAATGAAATATTTTATGCTGTAAATGATAATCTTTTAAATGATTCATCATTTGTGTTCCATAACCCTTGAAAAAGAAGAGAGAAAATCTTGTCATAAATATAAGTAAATACAATATTAGTATTATTTATTGAAATATGAAAATTATGACACTAAATAACTAGATTTCTATCAATAATAAATAATATTGAGCAGTTGAATTTCAGATATAGAGGTCCATGTTACTTATTATACAATCTAAGATTTTATAGGTAAAATATTTCTGACAAAAAATACACATCTTTCAATTATTATAAGATTTATTGCCAGGAGTCACAGAAATTGATTTTTGATAAATTAATTCAATTGATGTGTTTAAATTCTTTAATCAGTAATTCGATATTAATCAAGTGTTTTAGTTGATTACTATTTTTATGTCACCAACATATGATAATTAACATCACTGGTATCAAGTGCCAACACATTACCGAATTTCATGATTTCTATGATCTAATAAAATGGATACTGTATAAAGGCTGTAGGTTAGTCAGTGTTGTAACAAAGCAAGCTATCTATAACCTCTTATTATATATTACGCTGAGTTTTGCTAATCAAATTCATTCTTTGTATTTAACTTTAACAATAGATAATCAATGAGCATGCAAAAAAATTTACACTCAGTAAAATGTATTTGCATGAAATATTCATTGTATATCGACAGTCTCTTTAAAACTAAATTCTTAATAACACTCTTCCAAATCACAAAAATTCAGATACAAGTTTCACTAGTTCGAGAATAGGCCTTATAGCAGCGATTTAGTGAAACTCGAAGACATGAAATACGCACTACTTATTGGTAGAATAGGAACAGAGTCAATAAAAACGGAAGGAAATAATGAACATTATAAATGGAAATTAAGGACAGAAATAAGTAGATGAATAATAATGATGTATTGGAGGTCTAAAACAAGATACGAATTAAATATTACCTGTAATATATATGATCGGTTCTGGGTATTGAATTAAGTGTCTACAACTATTGATTGATTTATAACCTAGAAGATGACAGTTAAGTAGGGAATAATTTATTACACAGATAACAGCAACTGTCATAGGATTCGTGATTCATTTTAAGTCTCAGTTTGGCAATTATCAATTCATGTCAATTAAATCCTACTCAGGCCAGTACAGCATATTATGATAGGTCGTTGGGCATATAGACCACATTCTATACTGAATTAATATTGGTACTACTCATTTGGAAATTCTACAGTTTTAACATAAATGATCAATGCGAAGTTACCAATGAGATTTTGCGGAAATGTCTAAATCTCCCACAAAATCATTTGCCATTCTACTTTGAACTATTTACTTCTTTGTATTAGTTATCGCTACTTTTATTATCGTTATGAAATTTGTTTGTGTTACTGATTACGACGAAGCATAAATAAGCAAATTTTTGCATTCTATAGTTTAGAAACAATACTACTTAGAAGCTGATAAGTAAATAATGTACTGAATTTAAGTTATATATATATATATATATATATATATATATATATATGACTTACTTTTACTTGTTCATTGAAAATTACTGCACAAAACACTATTTCCGTAAATCCCTGAGATGGAAACATACGAAAGCAGATCCCGCCGATAGCATGTTTTTCACATGAATCCGAAACTTTTAACAAAATGAGATTTTTGTGTTTTCTGTATATACATGTGAAATAAATGAAACAAAAGACTAAATATAAATGAAAGTCACCAGTAATAACGATTTGTATGTACTGAACATAGTATACATCGAAGGCCCCCAAATGCCCTGGTATGGCCGAGAGCGGGGTGGGCTCGCCCTCCCTCTCGAAATACTCTCACACGGCCGCGCGTACACAGCCTCTGCCAGGGAAGTCCTCCTCACTGCCTTCTCGTGGCGGGGGTGTTGCTTACGAAAATGAGAGGGCGAAAAGCGGATGTCCGGCGCTTTAACCGGATTCCAAATCAATGGTGCACACGGGCACCAGTATCCTGCGGGAACAAGTGGCGTATGAACCAATCGTTGGACACCGGCTACCATGGGACTGCATCTCCTTACGATGCTCCACTGCCTTGTGGGTTAGACCTTTAGGTCAAAGGCTCAGGGTGTAGCCCCTAAGATAACCACCTGCTTCGGTCTGGGCACCCGGGCAGTATCGCAGCCCACACGCAATTAATGAACTGAACTGTCTATGATCATGGAAACTAATTCTCTTGCTTCGACGAATATTCAAATGATTCTATTATTATTATTATTATTATTATTATTATTATTATTATTATTATTATTATTATTATTAATATTATTTACTACGTCATTATTCATCCTCTTTTATTCCTACTCTGTCTATACTTATTTTTTTCGGCTTATACAGCAGCTCGTCTATGGTGGAAATTCGACTGTATCTAAACGTTCTCGAGTCACTGGCTGGTTGAAAATTGTATGCTACCACCAAATACAAATACTGAAGCAGTTTTTCTGAAACTACGTGCACCATTCAAACTGGCTGCCTTCAATGTTCGCACACTTATGCAGGTCGGACAACAGATAGGGCTGGCTATGTCTTTGGAAAGTCTTCATATCGACGTTTTTTGTCTATCCGAGACCCGTATTCAAGACTCTGGTGAAGAGCTACAAATTCGATCTCCATCTGTCGCTTCGAAAAGCTTGTTTTACGTGCGTTTATCCGGGGACCCTGTTCAATCTTCGTCTGGTCTTGCTGGCGTTGGTGTCGCACTAGGCGCTAGAGCTGAGGCAGCACTAATCGATTGGATCCCCATTAACAATCAGTCATGTGCTGTTAGATTGGAAAGTTCCATCAAATTGAGAAGAAATCGGCGTGAGAAACGATGTCTTTGCGTCATCTCCTATGTCCCGACAGATTGCGGCCCAGATGCAATCAAGGATGAGTTTTACCACCAGTTATCTGTTCTTCTCCAGAAAGTGCGTTCGACAGATATTGTATTACTAGCCGGAGACTTGAATGCTCAGGTCGGGCGTCTAGGCACAGAAGAGGGTCGTTTAGGTGGCCGATGGGGACTTGTTAGTCGCAAGACAGATAACGGGGACCGTCTATTGCAACTGTGCACAGACCATAACCTGTTTCTGGCTAGCATCAACTTTCGGCACAGTCATTGCCGATGTGCCACCTAACGTCCTCCCTCTGCATCTCAAGCCTGGACTCAGATTGATCACATCGCGATCAGCTACCGTTGGCATGGTTGTGTAAAATACTGCCACTCCTTTTGGAGTACCTATCTGGACTATGATCATGCTCTGGTCTGCGCCAATCTTACCTTACTTTTCAGTGGCTACCGAAGTGACCGCCACCAAAGGATTGATGTCAGCAAGATGGCTGTAACTAAGTATCGAACCGAGCTAGCTTCTAGGCTAGCTACCATTCCACCGAAAAGTGTAGATGAGCGTTGGTTGCAATTGCATGACGCCATGAAAATGGCGGGTACAGTCAGTTGTGAGTTTGCGAAACGTCCCGCTTTTAAGCACTGGGTTTCTTCTGGTGTCAACACCATGTTAGTAATGCAGAGATTCGGCATCGTATGTTCGGGAACAGAGACGATAATGCAATTGGTGTCACCATCTTGAAACACCGACTTCGGTGGCCTGGACATGTTCTACGAATGTCGTCCCAGAGAATTCCACGTCGTGCATTATTTGCCGACTCTAGAACTGGTTGGAAAAAGCGGAGAGGTGGTCAGTATATGACATGGTGTCGTGGTATGAAAGAAAGCTGCAAAGGGCTGGCTTCTGTTGGTCCTCCACGACTCCCTGGTTGGGGTCCGAGAGATGGTACAACACAGTGGCCAGAGACGTTATCAGATATGGCTCAGAATAGAAGCCAGTGGCGATCATGCTGTAACCTTCTTTTACTTTCTTCATAAAACGTGGTTGTATCTTCCTTAAGTGAAAGATTTCTTCTGATTGTACCCTTCTGTTCCCCTACTATTACTATTATTATTACACTACCTTACACCAATCTCTTCGTTATTGTTTTTTTATATCTTTTTTACGTTCCCCACTTTTTTCTTTTTCTTCTTCTAAAATTCTCATTGTTTTGTGTGGCGCATATATATTTGGCGCACTCCTGTACTAATATATATGTGTTCAAATAAATAAATAAATACATCGAAGTGAAAAGTCACGATATGGTAATATATATACTAATGACTTGGTTGATAATTAATCACATGCTTGATCATAGGTGTCTTCGAAACATTGCTCGTATATCGTGGGACCATCAAGTAAGTAACGGAGTTGTTAGGAAACGGGTACTAGGTAAGGATGGCAAATCGATTGATGACGTGGTGAAACTTGATCAGTTGAGATGGCTGTGACACGTGTTACGAATGCCCAACCACCGACTGCCTCGACGTGCGATGTTCAGTGGTATAGCAGTAGGTTGGAAGAAAACTAGGGGTGGCCAGACCAAAACACGGCGCAAATCCATAAAGTCACTGACAAGTGAACTGAGTCATGTTGGTAGGTGTAGACTACCTTGTTGGGGACCGCGAGATGATAGCAACCGATGGTTAGAGACCCTGAATGACATGGCTCAAAATCGTTTGTAATGGTGCAGGTGCATCCACTCTGTGTTCTCCCAAATTCTAATCTCCTGAATCATCTTTGTCTCTTTATTCCTCTTTCCAAATTTATTTCACTGGATTATACTCTTTGAATAACATCTCCAAACACTAATGTTTCCGATTACTGCTTATACTCTTACTACCTGTACCACTACGGGATTTGAATCGACAACTGCATCTCAGTGCTAATGTGGTGTGGCAACTTGAGCTGATGTATGTACGTACTAAGTTCTACGTTGTTACTGACTGACTGACTGAATCACATACTGATTGACAGGTTTTACATGATAATTCATGCAAACAAAACAATAACATTCCTGCTTAAATATCTTTTTATACCGTCGTAAGAGATTAATTGAGCGAATTGTTTAGAGTATAATAATTACATATATGATTATAACAGAACCTTCACGACTTCTAATTACAAATTTCAGTCTTGTCACATTGGAAGACTACACTTTTGTTAGTTGGAAGGAATAATCGTAAATGTAAGATAACATTTAACTATACCAAACTCCGACTCAAAAGACTTGCTGTATGAGAAATAGTACTACTAATAGACTGTTTTAACTCTAAACAATGACACTGGATTGTGATCCAATAGTTGAAAGAAGAATCCGCAAACCACTGAGACACATCTGGAAAATTATTTTAAGAAGTACATAAAATTAAAATACATTTCAGTTAAATTATTCAATATTGGAATTTATGAATAACAGTTTAGTTGACAAAAAAGAGTATATCTTTCGAAATAGTTGAGTCGGGAAAACAACCCATCAAAAAAAGTAAAAAACAACAATTGTGAATATCACGTATACAAACTTACGGGTCAAAAATAAGTCGTGCAATGTATTCCTTCGGCATACGAGGTAATTGCAAAGCAAATACATTTAATAACTCCAAAAGCCAAATATATGTTTGTGGGGGTTGATTAGGATTTAAACTATTATTAACTATATGAAATTCAATATTCCCAGCTGATTCTTCTTGACGTGCAGCGGCATCTCTTGTTGCATTTAACGAATGAAGCTAACAAGTTATCAAGAAAGAAAGAGACAATCCACAATTGAATAAATAAACTAATTAAGGATTTCACCACTATAACAAAACAGATAAGTAATTTATTTCTACAAGGGGTTGTTATTATTTACAATACACACCACAAGCAAATAAAACAGTTCTGTATGCTGAATTCATGAAAGTGGATATTCAACACGATTTTGAAGTTATGATTTTTCACTGAGTATCTGAGTCTGAGTGATTGATTTTAAGAAAATTAGTACATGTGTACTTTTACACAATCATGAACGAAATAGGTGTGTAAATATCAGTTAATTTGTAAAATACTAACATTGTCCAACAATATATGAATTTTAGTGCTGACTTCTTTTAAGATATAAATGAGTAATATTTTTGGATGATGATTAATGATACTAGTTATATAGTTAGGGCGAAGTGAATGGAATATGTTTGAAAGCATGACTCCAGTCAGTCAGTCAACAACGTAGAACTGCGTACGTACGTACATGACTCCATTACATATTTATGCACTAAGAACACAGATATAATCATAGTTTATTGGGCACGACATTATCCAGTATGGCTGTAACAGGAAATCAAAAAATGAACACAGTATATGAAAGATTTGATCACTCATGTTTGCTTTGAGTTTATTCATTACTGTTAACTTTGTAGAGTTCACTTACAAATAAAACATTAAAGTAGTATTTGTGTATAGATGCAAAGAAGGAGTAAAAAAGAATATGAATACTTAGAACAAATTTTAAAAAGAACAATATAAGAATAAAGTTTGAGGTTTACCGTTTGAAAAGGATAAAATCCTTTACAAGGGCTTTCACTGTTTTTCATTTCTTGTAGAATTTGTTCTAATTCTGTACTACTAACATCTGAAATATTTAACTTATCATTCAATGACTTTTTAGTATTGCTATCGGTGACCACAGTTTTGTCTTCTGATTTACAGTTCGACTTTTCTGAATCACTCACAGAGGATTGTGTATTAATCGATAATTGACTTCGAAGACGTACGCCTAAATGTTTATTTTATGATTAAAAATAGAAGAGAAATAACAATTAGCCTGGATGCAGTACAGAAAAAAAAACTTTCAGCAGCTCACATAATAACGTTTTCATCAACAGTTACAGAATGAAATATATCTATGTTTCACAATAGTTTTTTTTTAAATCCATGTCAAAGTGAGAGTTTCCATCCATGTCAACAAGTAACGTTGAATTCCACCAAAAGCGACTGTATGTGAAAAGAGCAAATACTTGTTTATAATCGGACTAGGTACACAAAAAAGTAGAAATTCAAGCATGTATCCAAATAAGTTCAGTAATGCAGTGTGCTTTGTTCATGAAGAAGAAAATGCTTTGCACGCACAAGGAGTTGCACTAATGCTCTACAAAGAAGCACGAAAAGCACTCATACAATGGGTATCTCATGATCCAGAATCATCAAAGCATTCTTCAAAACATAGAACGAGGTGAACACAATCAATGTTATCCAGTAATGTGCACTCACCAATGATAGCAATGAAGGCGATAAACATCAGCTTCGTGAGGTTTCAGTCGACCGTAGAGAAGTGACTGCGAAAGAACCTAACCATCCTAATTGGATACTTAGATGCAAAGTCGGATCGGACTACACTCACTATGAAGATATTATGGAACGACATGGACTGACTGAGAGGAAAGGGTTAAAACGGTGAGATCTTTGCTAACTTACCTGCATTCAATTGAATGGTTGTACGTGGTACTGTATTCCTCCACAAACGTATACACAAACCTACATGGGTCTTACCGGAGGATCGATCATATTTGCGTCAATGAAGAGTTCAGAAGATCAATGGGAGACTTGAGAGCAAAGAGACGAGCTGCACACCTTTAGATCACCATCTACCTGGTGGTTGCCAAGATGAAACTCAAGCTAAAGAACTACTGGACAACTGGAGAAACAGCATTACAAAGGTTCAATACAGCCTTCCTTCGACATACTGACAAACTCAACAACAGGCTACAAGTACTACAGCATCTACTCAAACGAGAGGAGACTACGATGGTGAACAACTGGAAACGGATCAAAGATGCACTAACTCCACAGTTCAAATAGGTTCTAGGCCGCAACAAGCATCATCATAAGGAACAGACACTTATTGATACCTTGGACAAGATTCAAGAAAGGAAGAACAAGAAGACAGCAATTAGTAACAGCTGAACAACAGCAGAGACAGTCAGAGCACAGATTGAATACACAGAACCAGACAAGAGAGTGAAGAGGAGCATTACAACCAACAAGCAGAAATACATGGAACACTTAGCAATGACAGCGGAGAAGGCTACAACACAAGGAAATATGAGACAACTACTATATGATACAACAAAGCAACTGGCAGTGAAATATTGTAAACCAGAGCCACAAGTCAATACGAACGTAAAGACGGTTCTACTGTAAGGAGTGGATACGTGCAGAACTACGACCGTCATCTTAAATGTACAAGTATTTATAAACAATTATCTACGCGAGATACTCAATGTCCTTGGGCTAGATACCATCAGCAACAACCGGAGATGGCTAAGAACCAATCGACTTTCAGTTAAACTGAAAATTAAGAAAAGATGCCGGGGGTGGGTTGTACAAACATTGCGGAGATCATCAAAGTGTATCATTAGGAAATCCGTAACTTGGGTTCCGGAAGACAAAAGCAAAAGAGGCAGACCAAATAACATAGTGTATCGGAAATGGAGGCAGACATCAAAAGAATGAATAGCAGTTGGAGAAAACTGGAAAGGATATCGCGGGACATAGTTGGTTGGACAGTCTTGGTCAGTGGCCTGTGCTCCACACTATGGGTAACAGGTGTTATGCTTTTTTCACTATGTCACTTACGATCTGAGTAGAATCCATACTTCATCTACATAATTAACCATTATAATGGGCGTTAATTTTCTGTCATCCGACAAAATACTCGTAAACGTTGAAAACCAGAAGCTTGTACGTGTCGATTTAAGGTCGAAATAAAGGAGGGTGCCTACTGAGACGTCTATGCATTTACCAGTTAAACTACAGCGTGCAGCTGACGAGTATACTAATTTGCTGTCAGTTTCCTAATTTATTTCAGCAGACGTTTAAACGAGAGGGTTTGAGATAGTGTGGTACGCCACAGTGACACTAAAGGACGCCCTTTTTTTAACGTCCAAGACCCCTAGACCTTAAACGTTGTGTTATAGCAAAAGAAGAAACTGACAAGGTGAACGGGTGGGGCATGGTACAACCTTCAATCATCCCGTGTGGGTAGATACGCTATACCGCACATTCATAGTTGCAACAAAAAGATGGTTGGTAATATTATTTTCACCAAAACTGACTTAGTCCGAAGATATCACTACATCCCTGTAGCGCCAAAAGAAGTTCCAAAAATAGCAATTACATTACTGTTTGGTTTATTCAAACTTGTAAGAATGCTGTTCGGATTATCTAAGGCAGCAAACTTCTAAGTGGTTTATAGATATCAATGCCAAGGATGGACTTGATTGTTTCAAATAAATTGAACATTGGTAGAAGGTTAATAATAAATGTATTTTTTTGTTATAACCTAATGAGTAGAAAAATTGTATTTCTGACTATTTAAACTTGTGTTGATTTATTTCGGTTATTTATTTACTCTGAAGAAGCGGCTTATGTCAAGTCACGAAACGTCAGAAATATAATTTTTCTACTAATCGGTTTACAACAGAAAAATATAATTACTATTTTGAAAGGTATATTGACCAAGTACATCATGGACTGTCATTTGCACAAGCCTATATTACCGATAGACTACAAGACTCAATCCAAGATAAACACCCTATAGTATGTTTAGTCGGGAATTGGTGGTAATTTATCTAGCAAACATTTTTGATACATAATAGAAAACACATAGTTCATGGTTTGTACCGATTATAAGCAGTAGTAAACGGTCGTACCAATTATTCTCCAAGAAAATTATAACATCTCGATTTAATTGCAGTTTACTGCCGACATATAATATGTAAAAGGGAAGGAAGACGACTGTGTAGATGGGCTATCAAGTACAGATATTAACGTTTTCACAATCCCTGACACAAGTTATCAAGAAACGATAAAATTTCAAAAGCTCAATAATGAGTTAAATAGACTTTTGGAACCTAAGAAAACAACGTTAACATTTCGAAACTTTCCTGCGAATGAAAATAAAGCATTGACTTATGATATTTCGACAAGTAAAACTCGCCCCCTTGTACCCTACAGCATGAAACGAAGTATTTTTGAAAAACTAAACTTATCTTACCCAGGTATTAGAGAAACAGTAAAGCTTATTACAGATTTATTTATATGGTCAAATAAAAATAGACTCACGAAAATGAGAGGGAGAATATATATAGTGCCAGAAACTGAAGATCCACAGGTACACCATGTTGTCTACAGGAGTCTTTCCCTCACCAAAAGCAAGGTTTGATCATATTCATATTCAGGTTGTGGGACCGCTACCACTTTTGAGAGGGTATACACACTTGCTAACATATATCGACAGATTTACTAGATGACCCGTAGCTATTCACTGAAGAACATGACAGTAGCAACAGTGGTAAAAAAAACTGATGCACTGGATAGCAAACTTTGAGGTCTCATCAACGATTACGACTGGCCATGGTGCGCAAGTTAACTATGACTTTTGTCCATTCTACTCGTATAATAACCGGCCTAAGACATCAGGGTGTCACACTACGCTTAACTTCAGCAATGACAGCTCCATGACTTCAATAGACATGATCAACAGTTGACACAGAGACTTCGAGTGGCAGTTTGTTTGATTTATGGCAAGTGAATTATAACTTTTAGTCATTTAGGAAGCCTTTATAGAAACATAAATGTTGAAGTGTTTTGTTTGGTACTGACCAAAAAGAAGTATTGTAATGAACGAGAACTCAGACGGGGAAAACCAATTTATTGTTTAATGAAAAATCACACAGTGGCTTAGTAAAATGTGAAAATCATACATTAAATACATCATTTACACATCTCTGCGTTGTCCTTTACATGTTCCATTATTTCTCTAGTCCCGTTGTTATTTTGATTGCTCTCCGATTATCGTCCTGTTCTCTTCATTTCAACTTTCTGCTTCCAGGCATTTCCACTTATGACTGTTACTAAATACTACTTATATCTGTCAGTATAAGTAGCACAAACCATAGTATGCTTACAAGTAAAAACATATCAAGAGACCATTCTTTTCAATTGTATCCGGAAATACTGCTTGGCATCGCACAACTTTGGTTTATAAGTGAGTCCAAGGGTTTAACGGATAAATTGTGTGCTTTAGGTCTTTATTTGCTAAAGATCCGGCAATACCAACAATAGGAATATTCAGAATAAAGATATTTAAACCCACTAAAACTACAAAATCTCCAAACAGGAAATAAGATAAACGAAAATCACAGACTAGAAATTGGGCTTGAAGTCAGATCAGGCGTAAAGATTCAAATAAAAAAGTGACTGTCTTCAATGAAAATTTACTAACACTTACTTGTTCTTCGGTGCGTTGTATGATCAGTTACTTTGGCAGGTTTTGTAAGTGACTCTTCAGGTTCAGACTTAATAGGTGTATTAACTACCATATCCTTATCACCATTCACCAAATCTGGATTACTAAACAGTTTCTCTGATTTTAGATCAGTGAGAGCTGGTGTAACAATTGAATCACTTTTCAGTTCACTTGAACTACTGATGATTATATTACGTTGATGTGTAGAGAAATCGACCACGTGGTCAATAGAAATCGACTGTAATAATCCGCTTGGTGTAATTACATTGTCGGGACGCAATGGTGGTTGGAAATACGGATCCCAGACGGAAGTTGTTTTGTCCTCAACATTATCTTCCAGCAAATTACACAGTCTGAATAGAAAATAATTAGAACGGGAATGAAGTACCAATGAGTAGGATAGCACTAAAAATTTAAGAACGACAAATGATTGCTAGTTACCGTGTTAAAGGTTGTATTAAATGTATCTTTGTATCTAGCATGGATGGGATTATAGAATCTTGTTTGAAAAATTCGATTAGTCTTCTTTTAATTTCAGGCAAAACGGCTAACAAGAAATTCTTTCCAAATGCACATGTAGCCTCAGTATATGGTAAGGCATTACAGAACTTTGGTACATAACAGTGGCATATCCACCTGAAAGGAGTCAAATAAGTATATATATACAATACAAAATACCTCATATATATTAATTTGTATCCTGTTTTATTTTCATACTTCTGAATCCTTTGACTTGGATATGTGATCTTATATGAATTCACATATGCTAGGAATAATTTACACAGTTCAATTGTTATTTCTGGATTTTGAGGATCAGTAACAGCACAGAATAATAACGCGTTTCGTACAGCCTTTTAAAAGTTGGAGAATCAAGTGGAATTCGCATTTTATATACTTACTGTATTGATATCAGGTCGCTCGAAAGGAGGTTTGTCATCAAAAACGGGTTGTACTTTATTCATTAACGCCTTGCGAAGGCGCTAGAAATGAGATTGGAATGATGATTGTAAGATGTCTTACCTTTAAAATACAGAAATATATATTTCTTGTTTCATAATCTTCTTCCTTGGTACATAAAATATACATTCGTTCCACATCGTCGACCATTTGCATTGCACTATTAAGCCACGTGCTCTCGTTTGGATCAGACAAGCTATAATGAACATGACAGCAATTTTCACATATAGCTTCAACAAGTTTTTCATCTATCGCATTGTCTGAAAGCTTCCATGTACTACATTTGCAACCTTCATTCTGCGATCATATATTTCTAAAAGATCACTCATGTACTTACTCTGCATTTAGAATAAGGTAGATATCTTGACAACTTTTGGTATAAAGTCGAACTATCCATGCTCAGATTATTGCTTTCTATAGGATCAACATTTGTCCGCCATCACTAATTGTCAAATGTATTATCCAAAGTTCATGGACATTTGGAATAGAGAACTTCGAGCTGTAAAATAAAGTTTTCTTATTCAACATAGACAAAATACTTGAATAGTGACAAGAAAACGATCAAAATCTAACCAACCCGGTAAAGAAACAACTTTACATAAACCTTCAGACACATAATTAAGTGCAAATAATCGCGAATACTCATCATATTATGCGTTTCTAGGATGAAAACAACATGGAGTCGATTGCAAAGTTGAAAGACACTAGTACTGAAGAGTACTGTTTTCTGAATTAGCTTTAAATAACTAGTCATCAAAATGAATGTCAATAACTTCAAAAAGACACTGTAGTGACTTTTGCACCACACTGAGAGAACGCAGGTGTAATACATGAGATAATTTGTTGCCGACTGAATTTAGAACTGGGCAACAAAATCAACTACAATGAATTTGAGAGGAGCAACGATGCGTCCTAAAATAAGCCACAATTATTGACTTGTGCACATTCGTAAGACACTTCTAGTGCTCCTTGGTAAATCCGGTACAAGATCTCAGAAAGCATTTATAATGCGACCAGCATCTCTAGTGGTCTAACAGCTATTTGTCCTCGCATCGTTGCCCCTAAGTTTAGTGACGTCTTCATGATAGGTATCTATGGAGGGAATACTAGGCCGGCTGAATTTAACGAAGTATCTGCGGACAGCATTCTGAAGTGAAAGAAATGAGCGACGTAGGTTGTGTAGTTTTAAGTTCAATAAATACATAGCTGTTAAACTGATCGCTATAATCTGTGACACACCTGCTCGTTTGGATGCTACGTACAGTTAATCACAATGAGAAAGCAAGTTGTGATAGGTGTGTTGTAGTTGGTCGGTGCCTTGACGGAAGGATGATGTTTCCAAATAGTGAACGTACGTTGAGGACTGATGATAGCTTTTGTCAGAGGCTTGAATCAATTTACGATCAAGGGCATTCTAATTTCAAAACACGTGCCATTAATATGATTTTAACATTCCCGTTAGATTCAATGCACATGGTATAATTAGGTGTAACTGAGAAACCAGTCAATCTATGGATAGATTTCTCTCACAAAGGACTTAGAAACATGAACAAGTCTGTAACTGTGAATTACTTAGGTACATGGAATGTTCGTACAGTGTGGGACACCGGGAGAGCCTTCCAAATTGCTGCAGAAATGAGAAGATACAACCTGGAGGTACTTGGGATCAGTGAAACACATTGGACACAAGTTGGTCAACAACGACTAACTACAGGAGAGCTCCTGTTATACTCCAGCCATGAAGAAGAAAATGCACCACATACACAAGGAGTTGCATTGATGCTGTCCAAACGAGCACAAAATGCACTTATGGGATGGGAATCTCATGGACCAAGGATCATCAAAGCCTCGTTCAAAACAAAGAAGGAGGATATTTCAATGAACATCATCCAATGCTATGCGCCTACCAACGACTACAATGAAGACGCTAAAGATCAATTCTACAATAGGCTGCAGTCAATCGTCGAGAAGTGCCCAACAAAGGACCTGACCATTCTGATGGGAGATTTCAACGCCAAGGTTGGAACGGACAACACTGGATATGAAGACATCATGGGACGTCACGGACTGGGAGAAAGGAACGAAAATGGTGAGAGATTTGCAAATCTATGTGCCTTCAATAAGCTGGTCATGGGTGGCACCATATTCCCACATAAACGCATACACAAAACCACATGGACTTCACCGGATCACTCTACACAAAACCAAATCGACCATATTTGCATTAACAAAACGTTCAGGAGGACTATAGAGGACGTGAGAACCAAGAGAGGAGCTGATATAGCATCAGATCATCACTTGCTGGTCGCCAAGATGAAATTGAAACTCAAGAAGCACTGGACAATGGGGCGGACAATATCACAAAAGTTCAATACGGCCTTTCTTCAGGATACTAACAAACTCAACGAATTCAAGATAGTCCTCAGCAACAAGTTCCAGGCCTTTCATGATCTACTCAATGGAGAAGGAACTACTGTGGAGAGCAACTGGAAGGGGATCAAAAAGCAATCACTTCAACATGTCATGAGATCCTGGGTCACAAGAAGTACCATCACAAGGAATGGATCACTGTTGACACACTGGATAAGATTCAAGAAAGGAGGAACAAGAAGGCAGCAATCAATACCAGTCGAACAAGAGCAGAAAAAGCCAAGGCACAAGCTGAATACACGGAAATAAACAAACAAGTGAAGAGGAGCATCAGAACCGACAAACGTAAATATGTGGAAGATTTAGCAACGACGGCGGAAAAGGCTGCAAGAGAAGGAAACATGAGACAATTGTATGACACGACAAAGAAACTCTCTGGAAATCGCCGCAAACCAGAACGACCAATGAAAAGCAAAGAGGGCAAGGTAATCACCAACATTGAAGAGCAACAAAACAGGTGGGTAGAACACTTCAAAGAACTGTTGAATCGACCAGCTCCACTGAACCCACCCAACATCGAAGCAGCACCCACGGACCTCCCAATCAATGTTGGCCCACCAACAATTGAAGAAATCAGCATGGCCATCAGACAAATCGAGAGTGGCAAAGCAGCAGGACCGGACAACATCCCAGCAGAGGCACTAAAGGCAGACGTAGCGGCAACTGCAAGGATACTCCACGTTCTCTTCAATAAGATTTGGGATGAGGAACAAGTACCAACAGACTGAAAAGAAGGACTTCTGATCAAAATACCAAAGAAAGGCGATCTCAGCAAGTGTGATAACTACAGGGGCATCACTCTTCTCTCAATACCTGGAAAAGTCTTCAACAGGGTATTGTTAAACAGGATGAAGGACTGCGTAGACGCCCAACTTCGTGACCAACAGGCAGGATTCCGTAAGGATAGATCGTGTACAGGCCAAATCGCAACTCTACGGATCATTGTGGAACAATCAATTGAATGGAATTCATCACTCTACATCAACTCCATTGACTATGAAAAGGCATTTGATAGCGTGGACAGAACAACACTATGGGAACTTCTTCGACACTATGGCGTGCCTCAGAAGATAGTCAATATCATACAGAACTCATATGATGGATTACACTGCAAAATTGTGCATGGAGGACAGTTGACAAAGTCGTTCGAAGTAAAGACCGGTGTTAGGCAAGGTTGCTTACTCTCACCCTTTCTCTTTCTCCTGGTGATCGACTGGATCATGAAGACGTCAACGTCTGAAGGGAAGCGCGGGATACAATGGACATCTAAGATGCAGTTGGATGATCTAGACTTCGCAGACGATCTGGCCCTTCTATCCCAAACGCAACAACAGATGCAGGAGAAGACGAACAGTGTGGCAGCAGCCTCAGCAGCAGTAGGTCTCAATATACACAAAGGGAAAAGCAGGATTCTCCGATACAACACAGAATGCACCAATCCAATCACAATTGACGGAGAAGATTTGGAAGATGTGAAAACCTTTACATATTTGGGCAGCATCATTGATGAACAGGGTGGTGGATCTGATGCAGATGTGAAGGCGCGGATCGGTAAAGCAAGAGCAGCATATTTACAACTGAGGAACATCTGGAACTCAAAGCAACTGTCAACCAACACCAAGGTCAGGATTTTCAATACAAATGTCAAGACAGTTCTACTGTATGGGGCAGAAACCTGGAGAACTACGAAAGCCATCATCCAGAAAATACAGTTGTTTATTAACAATTGTCTACGCAAAATACTTCAGATCCATTGGCCGGACACTATTAGCAACAACGTACTGTGGGAGAGGACAAACCAGATCCCAGCGGAGGAAGAAATCAGGAAGAAGCGCTGGAAGTGGATAGGACACGCATTGAGGAAAGCACCGAACTGCGTCACAAGACAAGCCCTCACATGGAATCCTCAAGGCCAAAGGAGAAGAGGAAGACCAAAGAACACATTACGCCGAGAAATGGAGATAGACATGAGAAAAGTGAACAAGAATTGGATGGAACTAGAAAAGAAGGCCCAGGACAGAGTGGGTTGGAGAATGCTGGTCAGCGGCCTATGCTCCATTGGGAGTAACAGGCGTAAGTAAGTAAGTAAGTAATATCAAGTTGTGTGGCATATAGTCATGCAGACTTTCAGCGTAAATGTCGGATATTAAAGTTCGTCTCAGTATGGAAAGCGACAGTGTCGACTGTCTCTTCTGTGTTTAGGCCCCGTAATTCTTAAACATTGTTTACCACAACCATTGTACCTGAATTTCAAGCGTTCAGTATTGGCGAAGTGTTTGTTAGTGCATTCCAGATTACATAGCAGCGCAAACAGATTCGGTCAGAAATGATTTACTTAATTTTCTTAAGGAATATGAATGGTATTGTGGACCTGGAAACTTAGTTTATAACGTGCATTTCTTGAAGCACCTCCTTGATGACGTTCATGCGAATGTAGATTTAAACCCTTTTTCCTCCTTCCCATTTGAGTCTTATATGAGGAAGATTAGGAAGTCAGTGCATAGCAGTTATGCTGTAGCAAAGCAAACTGCTCAGAGGTATGCGGAGATATCTTTCTGTGGTAGGCTGCAAGCTAGTATATCCGCCACTAATTTACAAACAGTCGTTAAGTCTGACCCCGGAAACCAAACAGTTATCTGTAAGAAAAATAAAACAACTTCATTTAAGTCGCATAATGTAATAATAGTACACGGAAAACCTGTGCTAGTCACTGATATAAGGAAAAATGGACTAATTAGATTTAGACTATTCAATGACCCATGTGATTATTTCGAGGAACCATTCCCTTCTAATAATATAGGAATATCTATGTGCTCCATAGTTAGTCATGAGCACACATAAGTTTCTATTAATGATATCGACTGTAAATGTATCACCATTAACTATGTTAATAATGTGGTAACTGTTCAATTGGTACATAGGTTCATGTGAATATATTTTTCAAGTTCCTGTTGATAGTATTACTTTAAACTATTTCCTTACCTTTTATATACTGTTTAGCCGACTAATAAGCAGTTCGTACATATAGACGCACCAAGCTGGAGGCAGATTCTAAATACAGCTAAAAAGTGGATTGTGTGTAATCAACTTTGTCTGTAGATATGCACCTGCAGGAGAGTGCCCGAACAGATGACCATTGGCCAGTCCTGAAGTGCAAGGTCATCCACTACTGTGGTAACTTGCAAACATAGAAACGATCACTTCCTATAGATAGTTTCCAGACTGCGAAGGACGTATTGGTTTTGTCCAACAACTTTGCTGGTTACTGTGTCAGCAGTTTTATGGACAAAAGCATTGCCACTAAACGAAGAGAAGCCAAAGAGGTCAGTACAGTAATCTCATTAATATTTCGTAGAGGTGCATTGAAACGGAAAGAAATGTTTCTGTGCAATTCCACTGACATGGATGTAGCCGAACATTTTTTAAACCATTATGCACACTAACATATAGCTTTTTGTCTTCATCCGTCGACGAACAACAACTTGGTAAACTGCATGACATCGCAACGCAATGGTATTTTCACGACATGAGGGACAAAATGTGAGTGTCGTCGAAGGAACTAAGAACATGCATGTACTAATTTTAAGTTATGACCACTCATTTCTGTTCTATAGGTGGAGCGTTCAGTATTAGAGAACATAACCGTAAGTCATACTTCGGGTTAACCGTTGTTTAACAAATTATGACAGTTTGACATCATTGTAAATTTTAGTGTTTATTAAACTTCAGAATTTACATAGAGATTATTTTCCGTTCGGAATAATAACGCCACAGTTTAAGAAAGACGTTACTATTGAAATGCTTTTTTTATCTCTAACTTATTTTTTAATAAGGCTTTTTCTTACCGTGTGCAGAATTCACGACTTGCATTTGAAACCCATGAACAAATGAAGTTTATGTTGCGTAAGCCTGCTTGGTTTCACATGCACTTATCAATAGCGACACATTCTTCACTAATAACCTATTACCTGTAGTTTATTTAGCAGATCTTCGTAAATGACATTAGCACTTGGCACTTACGATGAAAATACATAACAATCGTTGCTCGAGTGTCTGTCACTAATATCCCTCTACAGTATACTGTTTTTTTTCAATAAGTGTCTTCAACCATGTGTCACTTTTTAACGTAGTGGATTGCAGTCATCGCATGGTTTATTATGGAAATAAAGGTGAACAGAAAACATTTGAGGTTAGGCAAAAGGTGGCCAAAGAAGCATGTAATCAAGTGTGCAGTTGCAAAGTAGGCGAGTATTTAGAGGAAAATAGGCAAGTCGGTATGGATCGAAGCAAAAATTAAACAATTCAGAGAAGTTTCAAATAGAGCGATAAAAAAAGGAAAATTCTGGATTATTTTCCCATGACAGGAGGACAAGAAGGAGTTTCGACGTTTTCCTGTTATTTCTCTTTACTTTTGATGGAATGTCCATTTGAATTACTCCTTGTTAGCCTTTATTTCCACCTTAAAAGTTGCTTGGGCAAAACTTTGATTAAAAAGCTATTTTTCTCGGTTTCACAATATAAGTTATTTCCACCTAATGGGTGTCCACAGGCACCGAAATCACGGCTTTTAATGATAGGAATGCAAAACTCAATTCTAATATCTTGGAGAAATTTCGAGGCAAAACCCCAAAGTGTTATAAGATTCCTGCGGAAATATTGCGGAAAACACTAAATTCCCCAAAATTTTTGAAGATTTTCCCCAGACCTGGGAAAGTCTTGTGGGCTTTGTGACATTTTCAAAGCTTTTTACAGCGATTTCTCCAAAATTTACCCAAACCGGAAAAAATTTTCCCCAAAATGGGGAGATCGGGGATAGTCGAGACCGAATAAACAGATGGGACCATAATTAACTGCACTGGATAAAGTTGCAGTGTTAAAGCCTAATAATAGTGAATCAAAATTAAAAATGTGATGGAATCCCCTGAGACTAAATATCTCCAACATTTAGTAATGCCTAACCTCTTTTAGTTTTCCCGGCACTCGACCTTAAACATTAAAGTAGCCGCTACAGCTTTAAATCCCCCGATATTATTTGACATGAGCTTGCATGAACCGAAAGGTACAACTGTCTTTTCGCAAATCGACTTGGTTAAGGCGTATAACCGAATCCCCATGGCTACAGACGACATACCGAAAACAGCTATCATCACTCCATTGGGACTCTATGAATTTTTGCGGATGCCTTTCGATCTAAGAAACGTTACTCAAACATTCCAAAGGTTTATAGACGACGTTTGTCGAGGTCTCAACTTCGTACATGCGCATGTTGACGACTGCCTAATAGCAAGTCCGGACAGAGAATCACATCTCCAGCATCTGGATCTTGTTTTCGACCGACTATAAAAACATGGCATTACTGTAAACATTCAGAAATGCCAATTTGGAACCGACTCTCTAGGACACACTATCGACGCTCAAGGAATTCGACCCCCTAGAACCAAAGTGGCGGCCATTCTGGATTATCCAGAACCGACCACCGTCAAGCAATTACGCACGTTTAACGGCCTCGTAAGTTTCTACAGACGTTTCATACCGAAATGCGCATCACTTATGAAACCTCTTACCGATCAACTTCGTGGAAATGCGAAATCGATCAATCTGGACGACACCGCACGAAAAGCATTCTCCACAATTAAGGAACTTATCGCTAAAGCAACAATGCTTGCTCATCAGGGCACTGAAGCACCCATCAGCATCGCAGTAGACGCATCCGACTCAGTAATCGGATGAGTCTTACAACAGTGGGTTAACAACGCCTGGAAACCTTTGGCATTTTTCTCTAGACGGTTGCTAGACACCAAATCGAGGTACAGCACATTCGGTAGGGAACTCCTAGCTATGTATTGTGCTGTGCGGCATTTTCAACACTATATCGAAGGCTGTGATTTCACCCTTTTTACTGACCATTAACCTCTTACTTTCTCGTTAAGCTCCTCGTCAGACAAGTACTCACCTCATGAGTCTCGACAACTGGACTACATTTCCCAGTTTACTTCAGATATTCAACACATCTCTGGAGCAAACAATGTAGTTGCAGACGCCTTATCTCGCATAACTTCCTTGAACAGTTTCCAAGGAATCGACCTTCTTAAACTCGCCGAGCTTAAAAAAGAAGACACTGATCTTCAGCACGAGTTATCGTCTACAACCCTTAAACTACGCATCAAACAGATGGGAACAGGTAACGAAACCTTACTTTGTGACACATCTACAGGTAGGGATCTCCCAATCGTGCCGAAACATTATCGACGCAATGTCTTCAATACATTGCGCAAACTTTCTCACCCAGGTGTTCGTGCAACCATCAAGCTTATAGCAGAACGGTTTTGCTGGCCTAGCATGAATAAAGACGTGAGGGAGTGGGCACGCTCCTGTGTAAGCTGCCAGAAATCTAAGGATATTAGACATAACAAATGTCCCTTAGGCTTTATCAAAACTCCCGACGCTCGTCTCGAGCATGTTCTTCTGGATTTGGTAGGACCTTTACCAGATTCAAATGGATACTCTTATCTCTTAACCTGCGAAGACCGTTTCACTCGATGGCCAGAAGCAGTACCTATCAAGGACATCAATGCTGAAACAGTGGCCCGCGCCTTCGTCGAACGATGGGTAGCAAACTTCGGCTGCCCTTCAACCATCACTACAGACCGCGGACTTCCGTTCGAATCTGAACTTTTCCGTCGTCTGACCACACTTTCAGGAATCACTTGCTTCCGAACGACTGCCTACCATCCACAAGCAAACGGGTTGGTAGAACGTTTTCACCGACAACTAAAAACTTCATTATCAGCTGCAAACGTTTCACAGTGGACCGACTCTCTTCCACTCGTCTTACTAGGTATCCGCAATGCAGTGAAAGCTGACATTGGACACACTGCGGCCCAACTCGTTTATGGAACGACACTTCGACTTCCAGGAGAATTCGTGGATCCTTCGCCCTCTTCAATGAACATGGATCTAACCTCCTACACGAACAGGCTTACAAACGCAATGCGTTCAGTTAAACCTGCTTCCACTCGACCACAATCAACCGATGTTTTCGTTCAACCTGACTTACGATATAGTACACACGTCTTCGTACGTCGAGACTCGCATCGACGATCATTCGAATCAGCATACGAAGAACCCTTCAAAGTTCTTCAACGTGAATCTAAGTACTATATAGTCGATAAGAACGTAACAAACGATAGCATCAGCATCGATCGCCTCAAAGCAGCGTATTTAGAAGGAAATCCTATCTACGTCGATTTTCCTTCGGGACAATCGAACGACACAACTCCGGCACCTATAATACCTCATCCGAAGACCAACACGCACGATGATACTCCGACAGTATCTGAAAATAAACTTAAAACAACGCGTTCTGGAAGAAGAGTAAGATTTCCAGAACATTTAAACGACTACTGCACGTAAGACACTAGTTAACATTTTGTTTCATCTCGATTTTCCATGGCATTATATATAATATATAAAAAATTTTACTATGCTTATATTTATATATATTTATCATTTGGCTAATATGTATATTAAAGAGATTTTAAAAACAAAAAAAACATCTTGTAAAAATCGCTTTTACGTTATTAACCTTTTTTCGCCCATTTTGTGTCTTAAAGCGCGTACGAGTTTATTTTGACATGCAGTTACATTTTCTTTTTTTCTTTTCCAGGACGGCTGGAAAAGACGATAAAAAGAACGATGAGGTTTACGAGGAACCAAAATTTTGATTGTACATTATTTTTTTACTATATTGTATTTCATGGTCCCTCATAGTAAGGAAAGACGACCAGACGCTGCTTAACCTAGCGAGCTATCAGAAGAGTGTTTACCAATGACAAAACTCGTTGGGTTTAAACTTCTGGCTGGACACGTCTTAGGGTCATCACTGCCCCACTAGGGGGGATTGATCTTTTGCGGTAAATAAATCCCCAAAATAAATAGCTCTGTAAGTTTTCGACATTGGATGCTGACCACGTGTTTTGATGGACTCACCTAGCTGAAGGCGCTCGGTCATGCATCCGCACCAGATCACGTGTGGGAACGCCGTGCTCAACATCCACTGCAATCGCTAGCCAGACTAGATCAGACGATCCACGATATATTGATAGTCATCAAATATATCTTCTAATCTCCTCGATTCTGTCTTTTGATTTCTCTTGGTGGGTACGAGTTATGTTAGAAGGTTGATATATCTGACGGCAGATTAGAGGGTAGCGAATCATCGATCGGACCAAAGACGCGCAAACACGTAAGAACGACCTAGGGTTCTGAGTGGTCCCGCTTCCCTGTCTAGCCCAGCCAGTTGAGTCCAGAACACAAATCTCAGCCTCGGATATATGAATCGTTATATTTCAAACATACTTTGTTTATATACCAGTCAAGCAGACCACATCGTACCATAAAATAGAAAATAACATTGTACAATAATGACCAGTAGGAAAATGACACGTTAAGTGAATACTGACCAATAGGATGACACCATTTCATGTCCAAGGATAGCATTAGGATTAGGAGAATAATCTTTGGGATATTTTCCTGAATATCCCAACAATGGTGTTACTGGTTAAACCGTTGTCAAACTCTGTATACTTGTGGCATCTTCAACTTTAACCAGCAAAACCTTCTATAATGGAATCGTGTTTGCTGCAAAACCAGCTGTAGTCAGTTTGGTAGTTATTTGTGGATTTGTATATCTTGTATCATGAGCGAGCGCGTTTGTCTCGTGCAGTCGGGTACGTGGCACATTAATTTGAATGCTGGGAATCTTCTAGGCAACATCACCATTCTCTAGACAGGTCTGCGAAAATATTGTCATCAACCCAGAAAATAGGAAGTCCTGAGACGAACAAACAAATAAAGACGCTCGGGAAGGTGAAGAGAGTCTTCAACAACTTACTGTCGATGGAACATGTATCGACACTAGTGAAGGTATGCCGAAACTCAAAACCGCCATAACATCGACAGTGTTTGACTCTCTGGTAAAACTTATGTCTCCTAGATACAGACTTCCTAACTGCACCTGGAGTCCCAAAAATGATCGAACATTAAAGTTGAAAATGCTAAACGGACCGGCTTTTCTAAAAAAATTAGTCAGTAAATTGACCGTCCAGCCTACTCCTAACATTGTACAACTAGCCAGCAGATGGCACAGTAATCAAGAATGCAATCAAATCGCAAAAAATAGAGGATACCAACTTAAACCTGTTCAAAAATCTGGGAAAACGATCATGCTTTGGGATAATTTTTTCGTAATCTTGAACCTTGGAGATATCTCTGACCTTTCTGTCAGTCAGTCTTCAGTAATAAGGATAGGAGGTCTATCGACCTATATTAATCTTTGCAGTTTGTAATACTGTGGATGTCCAATCTCGTTTTGAATATAATAACAGAAGGTTCTGATATTTCGTGTTCCAGTGGAGAATTCCAGTAATTCACTACGGTTAGATAACGGAAGTTGAGGTGTCACAGTCTGTCTTCATAAGATAGGCCAGATAGACCTTGTTCTATCGAATTACCTCGTCGTTGGACTCTTTCCAGCATCACTGCTTCATACTTAAAACAAGGACTCGCTGCTTGAAGCCCATATTCTAAATGTGGTCGCACATAAATCGAGTATAATAATCCAAATATTACATCATCTAAGTATTGGAAAGACCTACGAACAGCCCAAAATACCCCATAGCCTTTCGCAGCAGAAGCCTTATAGTGACTAGTGGTTTCGAGATCAGTGCTTAATATAACTCCTAAATCTTTATGGTTTCTTACTTTGGGTAGCACGAGTCCACATATTGTATAGTGATACGATTCATCATAGTTATGTATTTACATCACTACACTCTTATTAGAATTGACTTCTAGTGACCACCTGTCCAACCATGCCACCAATGAGCTAAGATCATTCTGTAATACTATCCCATCCGACGTACTGTGTATGGGTCTCCAAATCTTTATGTCATCAGCGAAGAGTAGAACGGATGATTTCGCTATGGTTGGTAATTCATTTACATAAAGCAAAAAGAGAAGAGGACCGAGGATTGTACCTTGGGGGACTCCACCTTTTACAGGTACCCAAGAGGAGAGAGCCTTAGTTACCCTTACCCTTTGTCCTCTCTCATGCAGAACGTTACTTATCCAATCTACGACTGTATAATGGATTTCAGAACATCCTATTTGGAATTTAAGACCAAAGTGGGAGACTTTATCGAAAGCCTTACTTAGATCTATGAAGGTCACATCCACAGGAATATTCTTATCTATCGCAGCAGCCCAATCTTCTCTTGCGATGAGATTTGTCAAGAATGATAGGCCTCTCCAAAAACCATGTTGTTCCCAGGAGAAAAGATTATGCCCTTCAACACAGTTCATGACAGATATCCGAATGATTTTCTCCATCAGTTTTACAACTTCACTAGTTAATCTAACGGGATAAAGTTGCTAACTAAATCCCTACTCCCAGCCTTACACACCGGACTTATTGTAGTGTCTTTTCAGTCTCTGGGCAAACTGGATTGCCTTAGAGACATGTCAAACAGTATCGCTAGTGGTTCAGCAATTACATCTGATATGGCTTTCATAATCCTAGGATGAATATCATCAGGACCACTGGACTTATCAGGTTTGAGATGCTGAAGTAGCCTTAAGACAGCACCTTTCTCAATGACTACAGAGTCCATCAGAAAGTCGCTACGATCACAATGAATTGTCGGTCGTTCCTCATTACTCATAGAACACATTTTGCTGGAATATTCCGATAAAGCTTCACCTTATTCGTCATCATCTCTTCCCAATATTAACGAATTTTCTTGTACCAAATGTTATGGAATTCCACCACTTCTCTGAGTTCGCCTTTTTATATACGAGAACAACCGTTTTCGTATATTTTTACAATCCCTAGACGAATGTTTCTCATACGACTATCTAGTTTTACTTATTAACGCTTCACAAGCATTCTTAATCTTACAATAACTGGATCTGTATTGTTCTAAGCCTGTAGAGATGAACATATTCCAGTGATTCTTCCTTCTTCTAAGGAGTTTCCTGACCGTTTTAGTTATCCATGGTGGACTGTTATTCGGTCTTCGCGGTACCAGGTATGGTATGAACGGGGACGTAACTAGTCTAAATTTACCTTTAAATACAGACCATGCTTCTTCAACTGATATGCTAGCATCTACTAACCAATCTGTCTTAGCAGCGCATTCCTGAATGGCTGATATGTTAGCTTTCCATACATTTGGGCGAGGTGTAACCTGATCGTATAACATGTCCCTAGTTCTAAACGCGAATGACAAAACAGCGTGATCGCTGTTTACTAACGGTGGAAGGATATTTAAGTCGACAATATCCTCAGTCTCATGAGTGATTACCAAATCCAGCAGAGAAGAACCCTGGTTAACACCAAAACGTGTGGGTTGGGATACATGCTGCACTAGTGCATGCTCCATTGTTATCAGTAAC